>NC_090925.1:426506719-427131719 GCF_040938575.1 Ambystoma mexicanum | reverse complement strand
GGGAAAAGGAGGGAGACAAGGGACATGAGCGGGGGCTGGGGGGAATGGGAGGAAGACACGGGGCATGAGCGGGTGTGGGGGTGAACAGGCGAGACACTGGACATGAGCAGGGGGTGAGGGGGAAAGGAGGGAGAAACGGGGCATGAGCGGGGGGTGGGGGGAATAGGGGAGACACGGGGCATGAGTGGGGGTGGGGGGAAAAGGAGGGAGACACAGGGCATGAGCAGGGGGTGGGGGGAACAGGGGAGACACAGGTCATGAGCTGTGGGGTGGGGGAAAAGGAGGGAGACACAGGGCATGAGCGGTGGGTGGGGGGAACAGGGGAGACACGGGGCATGAGCAGGGGATGGGGGAAAAGGAGGGAGACATGGTGCATGAGCGGGGGTGGTGGGAACAGGGGAGACACTGGAGATGAGCAGGGGGTGGGGGGAACAGGAGGGAGACACGGGGCATGAGCGAGGGGTGGGGGTGAACAGGGGAGACACGAGGCCTGAGCGCAGAGTGGGGGGGGAAAGGAGGGAGACAAGGGGCATGAGCGGGGGTGGGGGTGAACAGGCGAGACACTGGACATGAGCGGGGGTGGGGGGGAAAGGAGGGAGACACGGGCATGAGTGGGAGGTGGGGGAACAGGGGAGACACAGGGCATGAGCCTGGGGTGGGGGGGAACAGGAGGGAGACACGGGGCATGAGCGGGGAGTGGGGGGAACAGGGGAGACACGGGGTATGAGCGGGGGTGGGGGGGAATAGGGGAAACATGGGGCATGAGTGGGGGGTGGGGGTAAAAGGAGGGAGACATGGGACATGAGGGGGGTTTGGGGGGGAACAGGGGAGACACGGGGCATGAGCGGGGGGTGGGGAGAATGGGAGGGAGACACGAAGCATGAGTGGGGAGTGGGGGGAACAGGGGTGACAAGGGGCATGTGCGGGGGGTGGGGGGAACAGGAGGGAGACACGGGGCATGAGCGGGGGGTGGGGGTGAACAGGGGAGTCACGGAGCATGAGCGGGGGGTGGGGGAAAAGGAGGGGACAAGGAACATGAGCGGGGGTGGGGGGAACGGGAGGAAGACAAGGGGCATGAGCGGGTGTGGGGGTGAACAGGCGAGACACTGGACATGAGCGGGGGGTGGGGGGGAAAAGGAGGGAGAAATGGGGCATGAGCGGGGGCTGGGGGGAATAGGGGAGACACGGGGCATGAGTGGGGGTGGGGGGAAAAGGAGGGAGACAAGGGGCATGAGCAGGGGGTGGGGGGAACAGGGGAGACACAGGGCATGAGGGGTGGGGTGGGAGGAAAAGGAGGGAGACACAGGGCATGAGCGGTGGGTGGGGGGAACAGGGGAGACACGGGGCATGAGCGGGGGATGGGGGAAAAGGAGGGAGACACGGTGCATGAGCGGGGGTGGGGGTAACAGGGGAGACACTGGGCATGAGCAGGGGGGGAACAGGAGGGAGACACAGGGCATGAGCGGGGGGTGGGGGGGAACATGGGAGACACGGGGCATGAGCGGGGGTGGGGGGGGAAGGAGGGAGACATGGTGCATCAGCGGGGGGTGGGGGGAACAGGGGAGACACAGGGCATGAGCGGGGGGTGGGGGGGAAAAGGAGGGAGACATGGGGCATGAGCAGGGTGGGGGGAACAGAGTAGACACGGGGCACAAGTGCGGGGTGGGGGAACGGAAGAAGACACGGGGCATGAGCAGAGGGTGGGGGGAACGGGAGGGAGACACGGGGCATGAGCAGGGGTTGGGGGAACAGGGGAGACACGGGACATGAGCGGGGGTGGGTGGGAAAAGGAGGGAGACACAGGGCATGAGCGTTGGGTGGAGGGAACAGCGGAGACACGGGGCATGAGCGGGGTATGGGGGGAAAAGGAGGGAGACACGGTGCATGAGCGGGGGTGGGGGGAACAGGGGAGACACTGGGCATGAGCAGGGGGGGAACAGGAGGGAGACACAGGGCATGAGCGGGGGGTGGGGGTGAACAGGGGAGACACGGGGCCTGAGCGGAGAGTGGGGGGGAAAGGAGGGAGACAAGGGGCATGAGCGGGGGTGGGGGGGAACGGGAGGTAGACACAGGGCATGAGCGGGGGTGGGTGGAACGGGCGGGAGACCCGGGGCATGAGCAGGGGGTGGTGGGAACAGGGGAGACACAGGGCATGAGCCTGGGGTGGGGGGGAACAGGAGGGAGACACGGGGCATGAGCGGGGAGTGGGGGGAACAGGGGAGACACGGGGCATGAGCGGGGTGGGGGGGAACAGGGGAAACATGGGGCATGAGTGGGGGGTGGGGGTAAAAGGAGGGAGACACGGGACATGAGGGGGGTGTGGGGGGAACAGGGGAGACACGGGGCATGAGCGGGGGGTGGGGGGAATGGGAGGGAGACACGAAGCATGAGTGGGGAGTGGGGGGAACAGGGGTGACAAGGGGCATGTGCGGGGGGTGGGGGGAAAAGGAGGGAGACATGGGGCATGAGCAGGGGGTGGGGGAATGGGAGGTAGACACAGGGCATGAGCGGGGGGTGGGGGTAACAGGGGAGACACGGGGCATGAGCGGGGGGTGGGGGGAAAAGGAGGGAGACACGGGGCATGAGCAGGGGGTGGGGGGAAAAGGAGGGAGACACGGGGCATGAGCAGGGGGTGGGGGTAACAGGGGAGACACGGGGCATGAGCGGGGGGCGGGGGAATGGGAGGGAGACATGGGGCATGAGCGGGGGTGGGGCAACAGGGGAGACACGGCACGGGGCATGAGCGGGGGGTGGGGGGAATGGGAGGGAGACACGGGGCATGAGCGGGGGGTGGGGGGAACAGGGGAGACAAGGGGCATGAGCGGGGGGGAAAGTACTCTGCAGGGGGGAGCGACTTCGAAGTGCTTTTGAGACGATCGTCACAGAGCACCAGAAGACCTGCTCACTACCCAAATAAAACCCACTCTACATCTTCCTCTCTCAGATCCCCTTTCTTATCCCTTAGGTTGGTGTCCCCCTCCCTTTACCCTCCTTTCCCTCCTCTCCTAGTGTGTCGTGTATAAAAAAGAACAAAAAAAATACAAAATAACAAAAATCAAAAAAAAAAATAAGGCTCTTTTCAGAGCCGCCTTTCACAGTTAAAAAATAGAAGTGAAGATACAAAAAGCATAGCCATTTCCATTTCGTGAAAGTCGGCGGACGGTCCGCGAACAGAAAAACAATTGCATTGCTACCCTATTGAAACCAATGCATTTTTCTCTAACAGGAAGTGGTGGCTGGGAAAAGAGCCTTTGGGAGGTGTTTGAATGTAAAACATTTTAACTACGTAAAACGTACTTCAAAACGAATGCTATATTTCTAAAAAAGGTCGCAATGCATTTTGTACATTTCTCAGAAAAATCTGATTGCCAGCATAAGTAAGATGGACTCCATCTTTGCGAAAAATGTATGTACTATGAAACAAAATATTTTCATTGTTAAAAGAGGACATGCCAAAATCTCTTAGGAAGGCACAAACAGCCTTATTAACATTACGCCTTGCTTTCTCCATTTGTGGACCACATGAGAAAGAACGAAGCCACACTTGTCTCTGCGCAATCCGTGAAACAATTATTTTAGAGTTTGGAAACATGTCTATTATCTTCTTTCATTGCAAATTGCAAAGAAATTCCAGACACATGTCCTAAACTGTTCCCTCCACAATGAATTACAATTATGTCTGGATGTTACTCTATCTTCAAAGTTGCACAGAGAGGTAGTAAGTCCAACCACTTCATTCCACACACTCCATGCCAGTGCACTTCCACATGTGGGAATCCAAGATCTATAGATACTCCACAGCTTTCTGCATGCACCTTCAACCAATGAATCCACGAGTCTCCCAAAATCCATACAATCTGTGTTTTGAAACACTCAGCCATAGCTATCTGTTGTTCTCTCTGCAAAAACAATATCTGAGAAAACCTCTCCTTGCACAACACACTCACTAAACTTTACTGACCAATCCCTTGCTTCATCCAATCTCATTTCCATACCTCCCCTCCCCAAATTCCCCAGATGTAATACGCGGTGTCCTAGAACTACCGCCATGTCCGCCAACGTATCGTAACATGTACAGCCCTTCTACCATTTTGATTTCACTCTCTGTGCCATTCCCTCATTGGATGTAGCTAAGCAATCACATGACCATCCACCAATCAAATCCAATAACTCTACATGTAACTGCATCATCATAGAGCAGCACTACAAATGTACGGTGTATCTCTCGGAGTACAAGTCTCATACCATTGACAACCACGATCTACGAGAAATACTATACAAATCTCCAATATTTCTACTTGCAGCTTGGTCCATAACCATATACATGAACAGAAAGTACAGGTATGCATATTTTCTACACAGTACATGAACACATTTTCTAACCAACTTTTACCTTCTGTAATCTGAAAAATGAATGGACGATCATTGTTTCATTGTCCTAAAATGACCTGTCACTTACAAACTTTTATATCGTTTAATTTCTTCATACACACACACACATGCAAATACTATTAAACTAACATTTTTTAAATAAAATATATACACGACATATAATCACACAAAATAACATACACACTCTATGATCAAATCTCAAACAATAATATTTGTACAAACACATAATTGGTTTTAATTGTTTTTGTTTATATAAGTACTTACATACATTTATATAGGACAGGCAGACTATGACATTCACTCACTGTTACGTGCAAAAGCAGGCTATGACACATAGCTCTCAACTCACACGCTTTTGGCGGGTGTCACCCGCCTTGTAAAGGACTGACTCACCCGCCAAGCCTCCTGCACGCCCATTCATTCCAATGGGCGTCTCACCCGCCAAAAACAAAATCAGGTGATTTCACCCGCCTTTGCGACACACATGGTTGAGAGCTATGATGACAATGACTCACTTTTACGTGGAAAAGCTTAGTTACAAGAATAGTGGTATACGTTGTTAGATTATGAATTCCACAAACCATAGTAAAGATATTTTCTTTCCTACTCTTAGTCATAATATAGTTTTAATGGTTTTCAGGAAGGTGCTGAGCATTTCAATTTAAAAAAAATCTATGTCTAAAATGAAAACAGTGCTATATAGCAACCAAATTACTAATTTCTTTCTTTTACAATTGCAGTGAAGCCCATTCTCCTCAATAGAAGCAGCTGATTTTGATTTACAAAGAACAACTAAGAAGCAAACTACTCATTTTTTAAAAAAAAGTAAGTAGATTGTTACCATAATATTTGATTTATAACTCACACGCACTGTACGGTGCATTCATAGTATTTCTGTGCCTAAAAATAGAGATTCTGCACTATTCTGACCAAAAATCCCCCCGTCTTAAACAGTGATCTCCTGTCAGAATGGCCCTCAAATTCCTATTTTTCGGCACACAAATTACCCAACTCAGCCGCTAGAATGTAGATGTTGTAGAACAAACAACTGTTTTAATTGTATAGCTTCACCTATATTATTTATTGTTCTCCACACCACCGGCTTACTTTTTTCTGTCATCTGATCCCCAGTTTAGTAACACATTAATTGAAGAATACCCATCCCTAGTAGTTCAACTTCCCAATTCACAATCACACACCATTACATACATCTTTATCATCTTACTCAAACAATCATGCACACAACACACATGCATTGCAGAAAACCCCAACCCATACCTTCTGTATTTTTTTCAACAGACGCTAAAGAATGCCCACCAAAAAGCAACTCCGTAGAAAGGGATGCAGAAGTAGAGCAAATGAAAAGAAAAGTCTCCAACATAAACACCCATCTATAGCAGAATTTGTAAAAAACGTTGAAACAAAACAGCCAATACAGTCATGTTGTGAAACAGAAGAAGTTTCTAGTGCAAAAACTTTGCCTCCTCTATCACAAAGTAAAACGACCCAAAAAACTATTAACAGAAAATCAACTATCACTACAAATTAAACATTTTCTATAAATCTTGATATAGTACAAAGTAAACATACCAAGAAAAGTATATTAGCCAAAATGTTCCGTCACAAAGTCCTTCAAAATCTGATAAAAACAGGAGAGAAACCAGGTTCAACACTTCAACCTATCGTAGGAAAGTAATCTTAGAAGCGTTGATAGACAGTGCAATTCTTCTCAAAAGAAACTTATTTATTGTTGTGTTAAACAGAATTAAACCACTAAAAAAACTAATAACTAAATTTCAAAAAAGGCTTCTCAATAAACGAAATGTGAACAGAAATAACTTCTTAAATATCTGTGGAGGTGAATGGAGTCACACTACAACCACAGAACCATACTTTAATGAAGAAGCGTACAAACAAAAGCAAACAAATACAATTGCCATACATAGCAGTGGTCGAGGTTATGAAAAAGCTAATAATACCATAATGGAACAAGAAGTACTCCTTACAAAAATATGCCCTGAAAACCTAGATTTACCACTCTATTCGACTGAATCAGAACATCTAATTTACACATGGCCATGCACGTCAATGTGTAACATTCCCAAAAAAAATTTCAAATCTTTACGCCTATTCCTCAATCAATATGTGAAAAGCGAAGACAAAATCAAAATTGAAATACTGCAAAGTATGGATGCTTGTCCAGTACGCAAGCACACAGGACTGCAAGGACATTCGTTGGCCTGCATATCAGGAGCTACTTGCAAAACAACCTTCCATGATATCAAAAGGATATCAACACATCATGCAAGTATAAGAAATCTAGTTTATAAACTGTATTATGCAAAAAGTCCTGCTTTAGCACTAGCCAATTTAAATAACATGCTTCTACATGGTACACCAAAAGACCAACTAGAAGAAATCGAGTATATACAGAAAAAATATTTTGGAAATGAAACCCACTTACAAGATGAATTTGCTGTCAACCAACTTCGTAACAAATCTGCACATGGCAACCTTTCACTACACACATACAAAAAAGAAATACTAAAATTTCAAAGCACTTCAGCTGAAGCACCAAACCACGTGGGTGTATGTTGCCGCAGAACGTGTTATAAAAGTAACATAAAAACTATAGACCTTTCATACAAAATAGAAGACAATGAAGATTGTAAATGGTTTGAATTAGCTCTCTACCTTATAGCAGAAAACAAATACGAAATAACTGACCCCATAATAATTTGCAGTTACTGCACTACCAAACTTGACAACAACCAAACTCCTTCACGTGCTATCTCAAATAACTTGGAATTACATCCACTACCAAGACTCCTTCAACAACTTAATTTATATGAGAGCATCATAATTCAAACAGTTCATCCATTTCAAGCAATAATACGCCTTCAACCAAAAACTGCAAAATTAACTCCCTCTGAATTAGTGAAAGGTATTCGTGGAAAAGTAGTGTATTTACCATTAGATCTAAAAGAAAATGTGCACACTCTAGGAGTGCAACGTCCAATGCAACAATCTTTAATTATCTTGGTAAATGGAGTACCTACAAAAGACAAAATAAATTGGCAACAACTGGTAGATTTACATAAAGTTAGAGAAGCCCTGCAATATCTCAAAGAGAATAATGATTATTATAAAGAAATTAATATCGAAGAAAACTTGAAAGATACAACTGAAATAATTCAAGACACACAAGAAACTGGTCAATTTGAGCTCCTAGATCCTGCTACAATAGCAAACACTTTAGACCATTATACAATTCACCCATTGCACTCTGACACTATAGAAGATGCACTGGAAACGTACCAAATGCGTCAAACAAAAGGATCACCAATCAGCATATGGGAAAAAAGTATAGAAGGACGTGCTTTTCCTCTACTCTTTCCTACTGGCAAAGGAGGAAGATACGATGATAGACCTGTTCAAATATCAGCATCAGAATATCGCTCATTACGAATGTATTCTGAAGATCCCAGATTTCAACAAAATATGGAATACATATTCCACCTACACTTTGAAAGTGAACTAGCAACTTTATGTTACGGAGTTGCACACATATTAAAATCAGGATCACACTTTCAAAATATGACAGCCACACAATTATTACAAAAAGTTCAACAAAAAGATGAGGTTTTACAGGCAAATCTTACAAATCTATTAGCAAATATGCGAGGTACTAAAGAGTACTGGTTTCGACGCCATGGAGATGTAAGTTGTATGATCAGAAACCTTGGCCCACCCACTTGGTTTCTGACATTAAGTTGCGCAGAATATGCATGGGAAGATTTACATGCTTTCCTACGCATATCAAACGAAAACAAAACTAACATAGATATACTAACACCTGGAGAACTTTGTTCTCAGGATCCTGTTAATTTTTCTAGATATTTTCACCATCGCTTCATTGCTATGCTACATTTTATTTGTAATAAAACTGTTCCTCCCCTTGGAGAAGTGCAACACTTCTTTTGGAGAAAAGAATACCAAGCCAGAGGAGCGCCACATGTCCACATGCTTTTATGGATTAAAGATGCTGCTAAATTTGGTCAAGACAGTGATGCCACTGTTTTACAGTTTATTGAAAAATATGTCACTTGTGAAATTCCATCAGAATCCACAAATAGTGATCTTCATGCAAAAATCTTACAATTCCAAAGACACAAATGTGGCAAATATTGTCGTCGCAAATACAAAAACAAAGGGAAATACTACACCAAATGCCGATTTGGTTTCCCTAGACCAGTTACAAATACTGGTAAAGTGAACAACCTCATGTCTTCAGTTAGACATAGGGCCTCATTACGACCCAGGCGGTAAGTTACCGCCTGGGTCGTACCTTTACCACCATGGCGTAAACTACGTTTACGCCATGGTGGTTGGTGGACTTACCGCCCCATTCCGAGGTTGGTGGGGCGGTAAGTCCCCAATCCCCATTTACCCTTCCCCATTCCCATTTTTGCCCCATAGGGCATAATGGGAGTGGGGAAGGCGTTAATTACGCCACCGTAAATTACGGTGGCGTAATTAACATCAATGTCCCTTAGCGCCATGGATTTTAACACCTGCTAAAAGCAGGTGTTAAAACCTCCATGGCGCTAAGGGACCTCGGAATCAGGCGGTAAGGGTCGGCGCTGTTTACGCCGCCGTAAACCCCTTACCGCCTGAGTCGTAATGAGGCCCATAGTGTTAAAGGTAAGTCACCTAAAAATACATATTGCATAAGAAGAAAAGAAGAAGAAAAATATATCAATGATTACAATGCAATCATTGCCCACTTGTGGAATGCAAACATAGATGCGCAGTACATTGCAGACAATTCTACTGCAGTTGCACGATATGTCACAGCATACTTAACCAAATCAGAAAAGACAGAGCTCCAAGACCTCTGGAATGACCTGCCATCAGATAAAACAGTGTCTCACAAATTATACAGCTTGGGCATGAAAATGCTGTCCCATAGAGAATGTGGAGCCTATGAAGCAGCTGATCGATTAACTGGTACTGCATTGTATGGTAAATCTGCAAATATAATATGGCTAAGTCTTGGTCCAGCTAAATCTAGAAAATGAGTTCTAAAATCATACGAAGATATAGAAACAATAGCCAAACATGATCCCAACAGCCAAGACATTTTAAAAAACAATTTATTGGACACATACTACCCAAACAGGAGTACCACTTTGGAAACCATGTGTCTATACCACATAGCCCAAAACTACACATACAAAAATAATATAAAACCTGATGAGCAAAACCGTAAATACAAAGTGACAAACTGTGATGGCAGCTTAGTAAAACTCACCAAACCAAATTTAATTAATCATATCAAATTGTCATTAAATACTCCTCAACATAAAGAAATATATTACATGTCCCTGCTACAACTCTTCAAACCATGGAGAAAAGAAGAAGAAATACTAGATACCTATGACTCATATGAAGACGCTTTCAAAGCCAATGAAAGCAGTATAACTGATGTAAACTTTGCACAGTACAAAACAATGTTGCGCAATGAACAGCAACACGAAGAGGAACTCCAGGCCCAACTAGATAAGGACACTCCTGACAGTAGTCAACCTTCTGTCACAGGAAGCCAAGAACCACTGGGAGAACCACTAATAACAAATGAGGCAGAATTAGCTACGATAGAAGTAAAAAACACCATGTGTCACTATGAAGATAAAGAAGACTTAACTACACTACAATCAAAACTAAACAAAGAGCAATGTAGCATTTTTCAAGAAATAACAAAAGAAATTGCACATGGTGTGCAACATGAAAACAAAGAATGCAACTGCCAAAATTACAAACCTATACTATTGTATGTCAGTGGTGAAGCTGGTTCTGGCAAAACATTCCTAATCAAAATCATCAGTAAGTTCCTTCAACAATTGACAAACAACAAACTGTCAGCTGTTGTCACTGCCCCCACAGGTTTAGCTGCCTACAACATAGGTGGTGTCACTTTACACCGATTACTACTCCTGCCAGTAGAACACCAAAACAAGTTAGATTATTACAAACTTTCTGCAGAAGCTGCAATGGAACTACGCAGAGTATTGAAACAAATGAAAATGCTACTAATAGATGAAGTGAGCATGGTGTCCAACCTAATGTTAGCTTTGATTCACCTCAGATTACAAGAAGTACTCAAAACAAACTATGAAGAGCTTTGCAGGAAAACACATCATTGTTTTCGGAGATCTTCTTCAATTGACACCTGTAAAAGGTGAGCCTATTTTTAACACATTAGGACACAAACTCTGCCGTAAAACTGTTGGCAGCATTGGAAATGTCAACCTTTGGCAACATTTCCAATACAGAGAATGAACAGAAAACATGTGCCAACCTGCAGATCTCACTTATGGAAACATCTTAAAAAGTATCAGAGTTGGTATACTTTCTAGAGAAGGAGGAGCAATATTGAAAACCCGGCACATTCATGCACTTTATGGTGATAATGCATGTGCTACAGATGTTATGGAACAATTAGCCCACAAAAATGTCAATTGTATGGCCTTAATGCCAACTCTTGCAAGCTGTTTCAAATTCAATGAAATAATGTTAAGCAAAGAAATGCAACCAATTATGGAAATTAGCGCCACAGACAAACTAGATGTACATGGAATGACACTACCCATGTGTGACCAAGCCACAACAAGACTAAATAGTTTAGAAAAATCAATCTCAAACACAGCAGGCTTGGAAAAGATATTTAAATTATCCTTAAATTGCAGAGTAATGCTTAAACGTAACCTTGACGTGGACCAAGGACTAGTTAATGGAGCACTGGGTACAGTTGTTGGCTTTCAAACACACCCACATGACAACAAAATTCAGTTTGTCAATATTCTCTTTGACAAACTTTCAGAAGTAAAAAGAATAGGACGCTCAACCGCTCGATTCCTTCTCTTCAAAGACATGTATGTACGCAGAGAACAATTTTCTCTAACTCTTGCATACGCAGTCACCATTTATAAATCACAAGGGCTTACTCTAGACAAAGCAATGATAGACATTGGTAACACAGTCTTTAAAGAAGGCATGAGCTACGTAGCACTGTCATGCCTACGTACAATTGACAGTCTATTTCTAATAAACTTTGATGCAAGTAAAGTAAACGCTGATATTCCTTGCATTTTAGAATACAATAGACTTCGTTCACTATACACCCCCCATCTACAAACATATCCTGTTTCACAAAAAGGAAAATGTTCTAAAAGAAAACTAAATCAAACAGAAATGCAACAGGATGTCACTGCAAATCCTCCAAAGAGACTAGAAGAAACTAAAACTTCATCAAGTACCACAAGCAAAAAAGAATCAATTAGGGAAAGTAAACCAGGTACTTCTTTAAAGAAGGGAGACAAACTCCAAAAAAAGCAGTTAGATACAGAACTACCTGGACCATTTAAATTCTCAAATATAGTTGGTGTAAGTTGCTACGCAAATGTAGCAACGAATATTCTATTTCAATTACCACCAATTGTTGACAACATTTACTTACACAGTACAGACCCATTGTGTTTGCAAATGTTAGTACTTCACAGAAATGCAGCAAACAATCCTGACAACACGTATAGTGTTTTTGGAATAAGACAACAATTGGACTACTGTGCAGGAATGGTGAAATTCACTATAAACTCACAGGAAGATCCACAAGAATTTCTAATGTACTTACTATTAGTACTGGAAAACAAAAACATACCTATAAATGAAATCTTCCAGATTTCATATATGTGGAAACATACATGCACTCTCTGCAACAATGTGACACAAGAACAAATCCCCAATGAGCGCTTTGTCTATATATCAATACCTAATTGTGAATCCGTTCCATTTCAGCAACTTGTACAAAATGCTAACCACGGTAGATTATGTTCTACCTGCAATTCGGATAATCGCTCCACATTGCTAATACAAACACATAGTAAATACGTAATACTAATGCTTCTACGTTACAATGCAGATGGTACGAAAAACAACTTTAAGCTGACTGGATTCACACATGGTCAAATATCACTTGGTAGGAAAACCTTCACAACAATAGGTATAATCTACCACGCAGGAGCCACAGCCAACTCAGGGCACTACACTGCATATATAAAAAAAAAATGTGGATGGTTTGAATGTAATGATAGTACCGTTACTCTAAAGCAGATATTACCAGCTAATCTTACAAATGCGTATTTAATGTTCTTAAAACCAAAATTTGATAACTGAACTGTACTTAAACCTTAAGTACACTTGTAGTAAAAAAATATAAACTGTCACAATATTTCAAAACCTATCTAACTTCCCAAAGATTCTACAACAACTAATCAGATAAATTAATACCACTCAAATAGAACAAAAAATGGACAGTTAGAATACGCCAATTGGTACCTAACTGTCCCAAAATTTACAAATAT
The DNA here is from genome assembly GCF_040938575.1 of Ambystoma mexicanum. Taxonomy (NCBI): domain Eukaryota; kingdom Metazoa; phylum Chordata; class Amphibia; order Caudata; family Ambystomatidae; genus Ambystoma; species Ambystoma mexicanum. The sequence goes on along the minus strand of NC_090925.1, from coordinate 427,118,904 downwards.
GCAAACAGATAAATCGATACCACGAAATTATATCAAAACATAAACAGTTAGAATACGCCTACTGGTATCTAACTGGGCCAAAATTTTACAATATCCAAACAGGGGGTCGATTCATGGAATTAATGTGCGTGAAAATTCCAGCGCAGAGGTGCCAAAACGTGCGAATCGCAGGAAAAGTGCAAAAATCGCAGCCACCAGGGGCAGCCTCCACCAGGCCCCCACTCATGTCCCCTATTACCCCCACCCCCAGCAGTGCAGGGACAGCCTCCACCAGGCCCCCACTCATGTCTCCCATCACCCCCACCCCCCAGCCACCAGGGGCAGCCTCCACCAGGCCCCCACTCATGTCTCCTATTACCCCCACCCCCCAGCAGTGCAGGGACAGCCTCCACCAGGCCCCCACTCATGTCTCCCACCACCCCCACCCCCAGCCACCAGGGGCAGCCTCCACCAGGCCCCCACTCATGTCTCCCACCACCCCCACCCCCCAGCCACCAGGGGCAGCCTCCACCAGGCCCCCCCTCATGTCCCCTATTACCCCCACCCCCCAGCCGTGTGATTTGCCTGGGTACGTGTACTTCGGGGTGCGTGGTAAGTTCCACATGCGATTGGCCTGGGTACGTGTACTTCAGGGTGCGCGGGAAGTTCCACACACGATTGGCCTGGGTACGTGTACTTCGGGGTGCGTGGGAAATTCCACACGCGATTGGCCTGGGTACGTGTACTTCGGGGTGTGTGGGAAGTTCCACACGCGATTGGCCTGGATACGTGTACTTCGGGGTGCGCAGGAAGTTCCACACGCGATTAGCCTGGGTACGTGTACTTCAGGGTGCGCGGGAAGTCCCACACGCGATTGGTCTGGGTACGTGTACTTCAGGGTGCACGTGAACTTCCACACGCGATTGGCCTGGGTACCCTCTGAGCATCCACATGATGACGCCAATTCGGAACCCCATCACGCCTTCAGAGGTAAGATACAACACAGCCCATATTGCAACCCGGGGCATAGTGGAGCGCACATTCGGAGTGCTCAAGTCATGCTTTCGCTCCCTTGACCGTTCTGGCGGGCAGCTGTTATATGCGCCCCCAGTAGTGTGCAGGATCATAGTGGCAGCATGTGTCCTGCACAATGTTGCAACACGCCGGGGCCTGGCTGTGGACATGGTGGTGCCCCCACATCCCCAACCACATGCACGGCCGCTGCGCATGGGAGGGGAGAGGGCACGGGGTGAGGCAGCCCGTACGAAGCTGGTGGCTAATTACTTCACATGGAAATCACACCCCAGTGGAGTGCACACAGGCCTGGCACATACCATCTGATAAGCAATGATGACTCGACCTGACAATTAAGACGAACAAAGGGACTGTCAACTGTCAGATCCATAGCAGCCTGAGATTGTTCATGTGGAAGTGTCACAATGTGTGCATCCCTACCTACACAAACACCACCAATGCAGTGTCATGAAAAGACACTTCCATGCTGCGGAAATGAATACCCACTTGCAAAATACTATATGAAAACAGTGCCATGTCACCCACCCCCTCCCCGGCACAGCCACACAACACACCATGGCATGTCATGCAATGTGAGAGGAAATAAATTAATCCCCACAACATGCCCCAAGTGTCAGCAGCTACAGTGTCCCTAATGGACACATGTCCACACATGAAATGCTCACAGTAATGCAGGACCTACAACCCACATTACCAAATACTTACCAAGAATACCAATCACCTACACAACCTGCAACCTACCTTAAACATGACATTACAGACTTAAAAATTAGCTAGCCTCACCACCTGATGATGACAGCCCCCCGAACACTTCCAAGTATACAGTGTTAGCGCCACGCAAGAGTGTAGGTGCACTGCTTACAACATGGACTCCAGTTCCAAGGTGTACCACATTGTGAAGACATGAGGAATGGACCTGCAAATATGGAGGATGAGATGGATGCAGAGGCTCATATCAATACACCACGCAGTGTACAATACAACAACAATATGCACTATGAATGTATACACAGTATTGACTACAGACTGCCCACACAGCTCATGGGATTCCAATGTCACCATGTACGTCAATGTCACTTGGGCACACCCTTTGCAAGCCCATGGAAACGGGAAGCAGGAGGGGTGTGTGTGACAAAAACCCAAGCATCTGAACCAAATCCATGACAAGCCTGCATGTGCCCAGCCACAATGCAGCGTATGCCCACGGGAGCCACACAAGGCAACACAGTGTCCCAAAAAAAATTAAAATAAAATAAAATATGGCCATTAATGGGCCCGGGGGGGTATGGGGGAGGCCACCCAGGAGGTCTGAGGACAGGGTGCACACCAAAACCCACCTGTGTGGATCTTGCGAAAAAAAAAACACATCCATGGGCTCATGGCCTACACGGCTACCCTATTGTGGGAGTATCACTGCTGTCGCTATTCTCACCCTCTGCAGCTGAATCAGGAGGTGGTGGCACTATGGGAGGCAGCCCACGCAAAGCCCTAGTCTGTTCCTCCATGGCTGCAAGCATGCGGGTATGGTAGGTCTCGTTCTGGAGGATAAGTGTGCGGAGGTCCCCATGCAACAACTCACGGGATGCCCGGACCTCCGCCCTAGTTGCCTGCATCTCAGCTGAGAGCGTACGGGTGAGACGCTCCAGCTGCTGTTCTGTCCTTCGGTTTGTTGAAGCCTCAAGCTCAACAAGAGTCGTCCTGAGGTGAAGGAGTTCCAGCCTCAGGGCTTCCTTGTGGCCCTGGGACGCTATGGAGATGGCTTCCTGCAGAGTCGCCAGTGCCGCCCGCCTGTCCCTGTCGGACGCCAACATGTCCTCCCTGTGTGACTGGCAGATGGAGTCGGTCGCCTGCTGTAGTCGCTCCATCAGCCTTTCGGGGGGGACAATGGAAGTGTCCACCCTATCGATGGCCTGAGCCATCATCTCTGATGATGCTGCCTGTTGGGTTGCCATACCGTAAATGGATTGCTCCCATGCGGTATTGCCAGGTGGCGTACGGCCACCACGTCGGCGGGCACCACACCTGTCTGGGGCAAGGTGAACTGCGCCTTGCTGTGCCGGCACTGCCTGAGGCTGCAGGACTGCATTCCCCCTCTGATCTGCTGGCCCAGGAACAGGATCAGATGTCGCGGAGTGTGACCCTGCATCCGTAACCACCAAAGGCGTACCTGCCAACACTGACATCCCTATTGAGGGTTCTAACCCTGGTGCAGGTGGGTCGGACAGAACAGAATCCCTCCCAGGAACACTCACCTGCGACGGCGCGTAGGTCTCATCATCCGAATCGACACCTGAATACAGCTGGGGGAGGTGCAGCCAGAGACAACCCCTGAGAGCACGACCTGCAGCAGTTGTGGGTTCTCACCCACCACCACACCACGTCCCTCACTGGTGGTCGGTCGGCCCTCAGACCCCTCCTGGGTCTGCACCATCTCCACAACCCCAGCAGTATCAAGTGTGTCTTCCCCTGCAAAGACATAAAAGAAAACCAAAGGAAACAGGCATTAGCACTATGGCACACAATTAGGGCTGAGAGGCTACAGAAACAGTACTTGATTGACACATGTCCCACATGACTAAAACACTCCCATGCATGCACCGTCACTGCGTGTGATGGGGAGGCAGATGGCACACATTGATGACACCAAGATGGAAGATGAACACATTTGCTGCATGCTGCCTAGCAGTGACATCACACATTGGCCTTTGATTGCCAGGTCTAATACACATGCCATCACACAGATGGCATGTACCCTAGCCATGAAGTGAAGAGGGAGAGGAGGTCACCAATTGTTCATTCAGTCCAGCTTGCTCATATAATTGATTATTTTCATTGTAATGGTACAAATGTTTAACCTGCAGCTGCCAGTCAAAAATGGTCCTATAGCACAGGGACATGTCCAAACTAATCATGTCCACGAAACTGAGCCAGTCGACTGTACCATAGCCATGTCAGACATGTGACAATAGGACTGAGAAATCCTGAGTAAAAGTGGTGGTATGCAAACAATCTGCCTGAATAAACAGAGGTAAATAAGCAACAGTGTTGTGGCAAGATGACACTCCAAGGGCAACTGTCAGTCAAAAGTGGTCCTATAGCACAGGGACATGTCCAAACTAATCATGTCCACGAAACTGAGCCAGTCCACTGTACCATAGCCATGTCAGACATGTGACAATAGGACTGAGAAATCCCGAGCAAAAGTGGTGGTATGCAAACAATCTGCCCGAATAAACAGAGGTAAATAAGCAACAGTGTTGTGGCAAGATGACACTCCAAGGGCAACTGGCGTGGTGTTGGGCTGCATGTCTAATGTTGGCCGAAGGGATGTTGCTATACCCAAATGCTGGTGCCAAGAATGTATAGGAAGAGGCACATGGGTGAGCCGAACCACTCAGGCACACACACCCTCCCCTGGCACCCAAACAGAAGCCCTCCTACACACACCATGCACATGGATGACACACACATGCATGTGCACTCACCGGACAATGCCTCGCAATCTGCCAGGTCTCCCACGCCTTGGATCTGTTCCTCCGTGGCGTAGGTCCCAGCAACCTCCTCATGTGGAGTGAGTTCTATGTCGTCTGCTGGAGACCCACCTCCAGTCACTAGAGTTGCGGCATGACTTGAGGCCAGTTTATTCTTTGCCCTGCGCTTCAGGTCATTCCAGCGCTTGTAGCATTCATTAGCTGTGCGCCTCACGATTCCAAGGATACTTATGATGTCCGTAATGGTCTGCCAGTGTGCCTGACGTTGTACAGGTGTGGTCTTGGACCCTGCAACAATCACCATTTCACGGTCATGTGCGGACACATACTCTACAAGTGCATTCAGTTCGGCCTCATTGAAGCTGGGCTTCCTTGACGGGCCAGACTGTGTAGCCGTGTCTGGGGCATCAGCCTCTACTGGACAAGCACTCTTCCTCTTCCGCTTGGAAGGTGGTGGGGATCCTGAGTGTCCTACGCCGCTCTGGACACTAGGGGCAGGAGCGTGGGATTGCACACTCAGCATGGGATTTGGTGCAGGCATTAGCTCAAGTGTGATGGTGTCAGGGGGAATGTCAGCATGATGGACTTGGATCGACACTGTCCTGGATGGGTGTGTGAGAGGTGGGGTGGATGGAGCCGCAGCTGCCCCTGCAGCCTCCCCAGACTGCCTACGCGGGGCAGCAGATGACCTAGCTGCCCCTGATCCACGTGGCCTGATGACACCAACGTTCACCGGTGCACGTGGCCTAGACCTGCTGACCTGGAAGTCAGCCATGGAGTCACCCTGTGCCAGGTCTGGTTCCACAGTGGGCTGGTCCAACAAGGGCTGAGCATGGATGGTGTCAGCCTCGGTAACCTCAACCAGGGGGGGGGGACATGGGTGTCCCTGACTGCTCCTCCACACATGGGGGGCTAGGGGCACCCTGCAAGTCACGGCCACATTCCCTACTGGATCCACCATGGCCACCACTTGGGGCTCGGCCACCTTTGCCACCCTTATGGCTTGGTCGCCTCCCAGCCATGGCACTGATGTTATTGTGCGTATGGGAGTCGATGTGAACTATTGTCCTGGGCAATCGGGGGTCAAAGGGGTTGGGTAATCGTACCCTAGTGCTCTAGCAAGGCTGTATGTCACCCCTGGGGAAAGATGACGGGTCACACAATGCACAGGCACCCCAAAAAAGCAAAGTAAGGTGCACGCAACCCCTCCTAGACCAGGTGCGTGGAAAAATAAACCTGCACTACGCTGTGGCACCCAGGAACACAAGAATGAACGTATGCGTGTCACACGCAGCCTAGAATGACCTCTGAAGGGGTACGTGACACACGGGGCTAGCACAGATGTTAAATACGTGCGCGACTCACCGTCTGCCAGGAACAAAAGCTTGAAAAATATGCGCGTGTGCGCGTTGGCAACACCCCTGCCAAAAGAAGAATTGTACGCTGTCTGAGGAGACAGGACAACAGTAGAAGGGAACGCTGTTTGAGGAAACAGGCCCAGGAAAAAGAGGAAAAGAGAAAAAGCTGTCAGAGGTAACAGGGAGTACGAACTGGAAACGCTGTGAAGTAAATCGCGTTTGAACCGACAAGAAGTACAGATTTCACCCACTCGCTCTCCACGAAAAGCACGTACAAGGAAATGACATTCTACACGTACCTTTCATACACACGTCACAGACGCGCATACGCGATGAGTCCATTTCCACCAATTACGCGCTTTGACACTCAGACGTGTATCTCTTCATTTTGACACGCGCCATTCTCTACGGCCATGCGCGTGACGTCACAGCTGCGCATGGTGGCCTTTGGCCCAATGAAATCGCATATGCGAGCACACATGGTAAAACTGCACGTCTGAGTGTAATCGGAGGGAAGTGAGCGTACACGCGATTGGCCTGGGTACGTGTATTTCTGGGGTGCGCAGGAAGTTCCACACGCGATTGGTGGAAACCCACGTGTGCTCTGTCATCACGTGTAATGAGGGAAACACCCGTGCGCCTCACGTCACAGACACGCTCATGCACTAAGGGCCTTTGGTCCAATGAAAGCGCATATGCGTGCTGACATGCATACGTGCTATGGGCCTTTCCTCGATTTACGCGCAGACGTGCAGGATTTTCACGTGCCAAATCACTCCGTATCAAGCTGGCCACGCGTAAGCACACGGAAGACCACGCTCCTGCCCACAAGGCCGAATTACTGCCCCCCAGAGCCCCGAGCACGCTCCCACCTGCCATCTGCTGCTGCCTGACTGCCTGCTGCCCACATGCCCTGCCATTTGCTTCCTGCACATCAGCCAGGGGTGCTGTTGCTGTGACCACCCCTGCTGGAACCGAAGACTCCCGACTGGGATTCCATCGCTCCACAGCCCAGCCCCAGAACCCAGTTGCCCACCCACTCCTGCCTCTGGGGTTGTCATGTCGGGCACTGCAACATCTGGCACCACTGACAACCCCGGGCCAGAGAGGCAGAGGGGCACCAGCTTCAGTGCCAGGGAAGTTGGTGTCCTGGTGGAGCAAGTCCTGGGGCAGTATGATGTCCTCTAAGGAAGTGTGCGCGCCGACAAGGAAGGACGGACTCGGATCTGGACCGACATCGTGACTGCCATCAACGCGGAGGGGGTGGCAGTCCGCGACTTCCAACATGTCAAGAAGCGCTGGGAGGACTTCAGGTCCAGGACCCTGAACAAGGCCCGGCGCCTCTTGAAGGCAGCGGATGCTAAGGGGCGCCGGGGCCACTTGTCGGAAGATCAGATGAGGGTCCTGGAATGCATATCCCTAGCGCTCCACGTCCAGGTCCTTGAGAGGCAGACCCATCTGGAGTCGAGCGTTAAGTGTACATGCATCATGATTGTAAGCTGTGCGTGTGGTGATGTGCCAGTAGTGTGCCGGTTGCACATCTGTTTGTATGGGGCCGAGTATGGGTGGGGGTGTACAGGACCGTGAGGCTAACACATGCGAGAGCTGTCATGTGTGAGACATGGATGGTGCTTGTGTGTGTAGGCTTGCATGCCAAATGCAGTTGCGTGGGCACACATGTTTGGATGAATGTGTATGTAAGTGGGCATGTTCGTGATGTCACGCATGTATGTTATTTTCAGCTGCATGTATCAGCACTGTGTACATGTGCATGTGTGTGTATTTGACAAGGGTGCAACAGTGAGGCAACATGAATGCATGTGACAGCGGGATGTGGAAGCCTGATTGGCAGATGTGACATGGATGCCCATCGGAACACTGCGACAGTTGGCTGAGGTGTGCACATGCATGCAAGTGTGGTGGTGGCGTGTATGTGTAGTGCACTCCCTGTGTTGCATGTGATGTCTGGCTCACCTTTGCCTGCTCATGCTGTTGTATGTGTATGGATGGTGCTGGCAGTTGCGATGTGGCTGTGGTATGGCTCATGTGTGCAAGTTGAAATGACATGTGTGTTGCCGATTGTGATGCCATGTCTGAGGTTTGCCAATGCCACTCATGTGCAACTGTCATGTGTGTATGTGTCAATTGTACAGTGCCCTTATGCCTGTGTTTTATTTCTCCCTGTCTGCAGCGTCAACTGATGAAGAGGGCGGAGTAGGTGGAGCACAGTGGCGGGGATCGCACCGCCAGCCGGAGACGCATGGCCCGGCTCTCCTCCCAAGTTGTGATCTCGTCGGGGAGTGAGGAGTCTGGTGCCGCGTCCCAGGCCGCAGCTGCCGGGGGGAGGTCCAAGAGGCAGAGGTCGGAGTTGGACTCCTCGGCAGCAGAAGGGGCAGCTGGGACCCCACAGGGCCCAACGGGGGAAGATGGCACGGAGTCATCCAGGTTGGTGGGGAGTTTGGTGGAGGAGGAGGCCGTGCAAGCAACAGAGACGGGGTCTGGAGGTGGGGATTCCACTGGTGCTAGTGGTGCAGTGCAGGACCAGGGACAGGAGGCAGCACAGGTCGCTGCGGAGGTGCCTGTGTGCAATCCTGTCTCTGATCCTGTCACTGCATCATCTTGCACCAGCAGGGATGCCTACGTCCAGACCCGTTTTCAGGCAGGGGATGAGCTCACGACAACTGGCCTTCCTCTGCCTGCGGACGTGGCTATCCGGGTCCAGGTTGAGCCTCTCCTGACTGGTGTGGCGTTGCGTCAACGGTCCAATCGAGGTGACCTGCAGTCTTTTCATGAGGAGACTGCACGTCATCTCGAATGGCTTGTTGACCGCGTCGGCCTACTGGGACAGGTCACCCAGTCCGGATTCCTCCGTTTGATGGGGCTTGCTACGACCCCCTCCTCAACTGAACCCCCTATGCGCCAGTCGTCCTCCATGCCAACTTCCCACCCATCAGTCACCTGGGTGCCCTGTGGAGCTGCCTCTGACGGTGCGGCCAGGCTGGTGGAGGAGGCATCCCTGCCACAGTCGGGAGCCGGACGTCCAGCCGGGGTGGCCACATCAACGACTGCACCGCAGCCAGCGGAGGATGTGCAGGCAGCAGGAGGCAGTGCACGGGCAGAGCCGCAGCAGCAGCAGCAACGTGGTGAGAGCCATGATGGCTCAGGGCCTTCCACATCGGAGGGGCAGGCATTAGCCGAGAACAGGAGGACCCAGGACGGGAAGTGTCTTCCGTGTGGCAGCGGTTGGGCCACGCCATAGATGCAGAGCGGCAGCGGGCGGAAGAGGCACGGCTCACGATGGTCAGGGCGGAGAACTCCATGCGGAGGGCCCTGAGGCGTGCCGAGTGCCTCGAGGCAATCCGCAGGGAGTTTGGGGGGAACATGTGGACGGCCCTGCAGACCCTCGGGGCCATGGAGGAGGAGCGCCTCCGGGACATTGAGCAGGAGTTCGATGATGCCCTGGCCCAGAACATCCCAAAGTGAGCCGTCGGACTAGCCCGCTGCCCTTGTAAATAGTTATATAGTTAGTGTTAGGTTTCCTTTGGTTTTGCATTTTTTTTGGACCTTTTGGACAATGGGCCACATTTTTGTATATATATTTTTTTTTTAGGTAGTGTTATTAGATAGGTTTCATTTCTTCGGTTGGGATCATGGACCCTGGATTGTTTATCTGTACATAGTTGATTTTTGGATTTTCAATTTTGAATATGATTTCCCCATGGAGCAATGGTTTTCAATTTTATTTTTCCATTGGATTTACTTTTGTGGACTGTGACTTTGGACACCTTTCGTTTGCATTATGATTTGTGGTTTTGCATTTTTTCGCATACCTGCTGTTTTTATTTTTTTAAAATTTCTATTATTGTTTGTTTATTTTTGATTCAATTTATGTTGCTTTTAATACATATTTTTTCTTCAAAGTCCAATGTGTAGTATCATCTCATTGGTTTCATGCATATCATGATATGGGTTTTGACATTCACTGACACCCATTGGGTGTATGTGAGGGACATGTGTTCATTTGCAAGCTTGCAATTGTGGTTTGATCATGTTTTTGCCATTTCTAAGTGGGTGGATGCAATACTCGGGTGGGTGTTTGGCATTTGGAGGCTGACCATAAGGGCCAGGGATCTAGATTGTGGGGGCCTGGTGGAGGCTGTCCCTGCACTGCTGGGGGGTGGGGGCAATAGGGGATATGAGTGGGGGCCTGGTGGAGGCTGCCCCTGATGGCTGTGGGGTGGGGGTGATGGGAGACATGAGTGGGGGCCTGGTGGAGGCTTCCCCTGCACTGCTGGGGGTGGGGGTGGTGGTAGACATGGGTGGGGGCCTGGTGGAGGCTGCCCCTGGTGGCTGGGGGTTGGGGGTGGTGGGAGACATGAGTGGGGGCCTGGTGGAGGCTGCCCCTGGTGGCTGGGGGGTGGGGGTGGTGGTAGACATGAGTGGGGGCCTGGTGGAGGCTGCCCCTGCACTGCTGGGGGGTGGGGGTGGTGGGAGACATGAGTGGGGGCCTGGTGGAGGCTGCCCCTGGTGGCTGGGGGGTGGGGGTGATGGGAGACATGAGTGGGGGCCTGGTGGAGGCTTCCCCTGCACTGCTGGGGGGTGGGGGTAATAGGGGACATGAGTGGGGGCCTGGTGGAGGCTGCCCCTGCACTGCTGGCCGTAGAGAATGGCGCGTGTCAAAATGAAGAGATACTTGTCCGAGTGTCAAAGCGCGTAGTTGGTGGAAATGGCCTCATCGCGTATGCGCGTCTGTGACGTGTGTATAAAAGGTACGTGTAGAACGCAATTTCCTTGTACGTGCTTTTCGTGGAGAGCGAGTGGGTGAAATCTGTACTTCTTGTCGGTTCACACGCGATTTACTTCACGGCGTTTCCAGTTCGTACTCCCTGTTACCTCTGACAGCTTTTTCTCTTTTCCTCTTTTTCCTGGGCCTGTTTCCTCAAACAATGTTCCCTTCTACTGTTGTCCTGTCTCCTCAGACAGCGTACAATTCTTCTTTTGGCAGGGGTGTTGCCAACGCGCACACACGCATATTTTTCACGCTTTTGTTCCTGGCAGGCGGTGAGTCGCGCACATATTTAACATCTGTGCTTTCCCCTTGTGTCGCGTACCCCTTCAGAGGTCATTCTAGGCTGCGTGTGACACGCATACGTTCATTCTTGTGTTCCTGGGTGCCACAGCGTAGTGCAGGTTTATTTTTCCACGCACGTGGTCTAGGATGGGTTGCGTGCACCTTACTTCGCTTTTTTGGGGTGCCTGTGCGTTGCGTGACCCGTCATATTTCCCCAGGGGTGACATACAGCCTTGCTAGAGCACTAGGGTACGATTACCATCTGGTACCCAACCCCTTTGACCCCCAATCGCCCAGGACAATAGTTCACATCGACTCCCATACGCACAATAACATCAGTGCCATGGCTGGGAGGCGACCAAGCCGTAAGGGTGGCAAAGGTGGCCGAGCCCCAAGTGGTGGCCGTGGTGGATCCAGTAGGGGACGTGGCCATGACTTGCAGGGTGCCCCTAGCCCCCCATGTGTGGAGGAGCAGTCAGGGACACCCATGCCCCCCCCCCTGGTTGAGGTTACCGTGGCTGACACCATCCATGCTCAGCCCTTGTTGAACCAGTCCACTGTGGAACCAGACCTGGCGCAGGGTGACTCCATGGCTGACTTCCAGGTCAGCAGGTCTAGGCCACGTGCACCGGTGAACGTTGGTGTCATCAGGCCACGTGGATCAGGGGCAGCTAGGTCATCTGCTGCCCCGCGTAGGCAAGCTGGGGAGGCTGCAGGGCAGCTGCGGCTCCATCCACCCCACCTCTCACACACCCATCCAGGACAGTGTCGGTCCAAGTCCATCATGCTGACATTCCCCCTGACACCATCACGCTTGAGCTAATGCCTGCACCAACTCCCATGCTGAGTGTGCAATCCCACGCTCCTGCCCCTAGTGTCCAGAACGGCGTAGGACACTCAGGATCCCCACCACCTTCCAAGCGGAAGAGAAAGAGTGCTCGTCCAGTAGAGGCTGATGCCCCAGACACGTCTACACAGTCCGGACCGTCAAGGAAGCCCAGCTTCAATGAGGCCGAACTGAATGCACTTGTAGAGTATGTGTCCGCACATGACCGCGAAATGGTGATTGTTGCAGGATCCAAGACCACACCTGCACAACTTCAGGCACACTGGCAGACCATTGCGGACATCATAAGTGCCCTTGGAATCGTGAGGCGCACAGCTAATGAATGCTACAAGCGCTGAACGACCTGAAGCGCAGGGCAAAGAATAAGCTGGCCTCAAGTCATGCCGCAACTCTAGTGACTGGAGGTGGGTCTCCAGCAGACGACATAGAACTCACTCCACATGAGCAGGTTGCTGGAACCTACGTCACGGAGGAACAGATCCAAGGCGTGGGAGAACTGGCAGATTACGAGGCATTGTCCGGTGAGTGCACATGCATGTGTGTGTCATCCATGTGCATGGTGTGTGTGGGAGGGCTTCTGTTTGGGTGCCAGGGGAGGGTGTGTGTGCCTGAGTGGTTTGGCTCACACATGTGCCTCTTCCTATACATTCTTGGTACAAGCATTTGGGTATAGCATCATCCCTTCGGCCAACATTAGACATGCAGCCCAACATCACGCCAGTTGCCCTTGGAGTGTCATCTTGCCACAACACTGTTGCTTATTTACCTCTGTTTATTCAGGCAGATTGTTTGCATACCACCACTTTTACTCAGGATTTCTCAGTCCTATTGTCACATGTCTGACATGGCTATGGTACAGTCGACTGGCTCAGTTTCGTGGACATGATTAGTTTGGACATGTCCCTGTGCTATAGGACCATTTTTGACTGGCAGCTGCAGGTTAAACATTTGAACCATTACAATGAAAATAATCAATTATATGAGCAAACTGGACTGAATGAACAATTGGTGACCTCCTCTTGATCTTCACTTCATGGCTAGGGTACATGCCATCTGTGTGATGGCATGTGTATTTGACCTGCCAATCACTGGCCAATGTGTGATGCCACTGCTAGGCAGCATGCAGCAAATGTGTTCATCTTCCATCTTGGTGTCATCAATGTGTGCCATCTGCCTCCCCATCACACGCAGTGACGGTGCATGCATGGGAGTGTTTTAGTCATGTGGGACATGTGTCAATCTGTTAGGCGGAAACCTGTGCAGTTCCCTCTGGGACCACTGCAAAAGATTTAGGACTACAGGTGTTTGGCAGTAAACCCACTTGGTAGCAGTCTGTGCCACACAGATTCACTTGGTAGCTGTGGCTGAGCAGTCAGACTTCCCTCAAGAAGAGTTAAGCAGTATGTGGAGTATACAATATAGGGCAATTCTTCACAGTAAAACAAGCAAACATGCAACAAGGCTTCAGTGTAAAGATATAAAGGTATTTATTTATAACGGAACATCTATAGAAAACACTATGGCACTATCACGGCAAACACTTCAATTACAATTACTCTACGAAGAAGAAACGATCAATCCCCCTAACAATATTTCGACAAGTCTAGGTTCTACCAGCATCACTTATTTGCAGACAGAGGTGTATGCCTCAACCTAGATGGCACTCTAATATTAATTAGGATGGGAGAGGAAAATAAGCGGGTTACGAAATCAACACAGTTCAATACTTCACGGGAAAAATGCAAGGCAAGAAGGCAAGAACCACAATAGATCATAAAGTTCAGAGGCCAGGCCCACTCAGAGAGAGGCAAGGCGATATGTCCCAAAAAGTCTCTTAGTGGAAATGCGTTCGAGTCTTTGTAGCAAATTGTTATCGGCAGATTGAACCAGTTCAGAACAACACGCTAGAGAAAGCTTGGAGGCGACCCAACGGAAAGGCGGGGATTAAGACACCTTACTCGATCCGGCAGTAAGGGAAACCAGGCGGACACGGTACCTTGTTTGTGGAGAGACAGCTCCGGCGGGGGCAGTTGTTCCTGGTGGTGGATGCACGTCGGGTCTTTGCCAAGAGTAGAGATGATCTCGTCGTCGAAGGAAAGTGAAGTCCGGTGCACCACCAGGGAAGAGACCAGCCGCGGAGTGCTCCGTCACAAGGCACCACCTTTTGGTCGCAGTACAGAGGTAGTGGCTATCCGGTTGCCGCTGTGCTCTGCACGGGCAATTCGACCACTGCGTCCTGAGGCGAAGAAAAAGCAAAGGGGACTGGTTGTTCCCACCAGTCAGGGTAAGAGACTCTCCGGCAGGGAGATCTCCTCTGTCGTCGGGAAGTGGTGAGTCGGTTCCGCGGTGCTCCACCGGAGGTGTCATCATGCAGGTCAGCTCAGCGTTACCCTCGTCGGATTCTTAGGTCCTGTGGCGACTTCTGAAGATCCAGTCCCAAAAGCCCTGTTTTTATACAGAAAACCCCCATTCATTCAGCCTAGCTGTCAATCAACACACGCTAAGTGGTGAGCAGGGAGGCTCACCACTTGGGCCAATCACACCAGAGTGCAACCAGAGTTGGCAAGGCAACTCGGTCCAGGGTGCCTAAACCCCCTCCCACACCCCTGTGGTAACCCAGACAGAATGGCACCACTTTGGAGGGTCTCTGTACAGAGGCCCGCCAAAAGTGGAACAAAGGGCTCAACCTTTGGTTTAGGAGTCACAGAGACGAACACAGACGCCATTTTAAAAACCGGGTTCTGGCAGAAAATACCATCCGAATAAACTTATTTAAGATAAGTAAACGGATGGTATGTTAGAGATTAACGAGGAAAAGTATCAATCTCCAACAATGGGACGAATCCCATAGGGTTATGTTCGGGGCCGAACATAACAAGTAGTTTCCACTGCCACTAGCCAAAACTCGACGAGGGGGGACGGGACAGTGCCCCCTCGAACAACAGACCCAGGAGTAATCGAACTACCCCTACTAGCACGTCCACAATAAGATGGAGTGTACTAGTTCTGTTAGTAAATTTAGGTCTAGTAAAGCCAATGGTGACTTTACATGCCCGGGGAGACAGAAGTCAGTCCCCGGGTATGGAGTCTATGATGGAGGTCCGCTAGGACGCCCCAGTGTTACAGCACGTAGGGTGCAGTGTAACACACATAGAAAAACATATGAGACCCTATGGAGTAAAAGACCCCATAGCCCATAGAACACATTGACATTCAAAGGAATTACACACATTCATGTCCAAGAGTGGGAGGAAAAGAGTCTCACTCTTGGCAGGATGGAAAAAAACAAACTCCAGAAATCCAGCAAAGCTGCTGGGGGACGCACTAGATTAGGAAATTCAGCCTAAACAGAGAATTCTCCCTAACACTCGCCCCCCCCCCCCCAGACTAAGGGACAGGAGGATTTAATCCACTCCTGGATGAATCTCTTACCTTTAGTTGATGACATACATCCTAGAGAGACCATCAGCAATTTGGTGGTGACATCCTGACCTGTGCTCAATGGTGAAATCAAACCCTTGCAGGCAGATCGACCATCTCAATAGTTTTGGGTTTTCCCCTTTCATTTGCATTAACCATCTCAAGATTTGGTGGTCAGTCTGAATGACAAAAGTAGAACCATACAAGTACGGCCTAAACTTCTTCAGAGCCCACACAATAGCAAAGCACTCTCTTTCGATTGTTGCCCACCTTGTTTCAGGATCCTTCAGCTTTCGGCTGATGAAGCAAACGCGGTGCTCCCTACCTTTCCCATCCAGTTGACTGAGTACGGCACCTATCCCTACATTTGAAGCATCTGACTGCACAATGAAGTGTTGGTGGTAATCAGGAGCTCTGAGTACTGGGGCTTGGCAAAGAGCCTTTTTCAGGTTTTCAAAAGCCTGATTGCACTCCTCGTACCATCTAAACTTCTTAGGCTATTTGGGCGAGAAGATGACATTCAGTGGAGAAGCTATGGTCCCATAGTTCTCTATGAAATTCCTGTAATACCCAGTGAGGCCTAGGAAGGCTCTCACTTGGGTTTGAGTAGTAGGTGTTGTCCAATTTTGCACAGCTTCAATCTTACTGAGCAAAGGCCTTATTTCTCCACCTCCTACCTCATGTCTAAGATAGACTACCTTACTCTGTCCAATTTGGCATTTACTCGCCTTTATGGTCAGATTGGCTCGTCCAAGAGCTTGCAAAACATCTCTCAGGTGGGTTACATGTTCTTCCCAGGAATTGCTGAACACTGCGATGTCATCCAAGTATGCCATGCAGAAGTCCTCCATCCCATTCAGAACCTGGTTTACCATCCGTTGAAACGTAGCAGGTGCATTCTTCAATCCGAAAGGCATTACTTTAAACTGGTATAAGCCAACGGGGGTAGAAAATGCAGTTTTCTCCTTGGCATGGTCTGTCAGGGCTATTTGCCAATAGCCTGACGTCAAGTCAAATGTGCTGAGGAACTTGGCGGCGCCAAGTTTATCCACCAACTCATCTGTTCTTGGCAAAGGGTGGGCATCAGTCTTGGTGACTGCATTAAGAGCTCTATAATCCACGCAGAATCTAAGCTCTTTAGATCCGGCCTTTGGTACTAACACAACTGGGCTAGACCATGGACTAGTAGAGGGCTCTATTACTCCGAGATCAAGCATCTTGCTGACCTCACCTTTGATGTGGGTTCGTACGTGTTCTGACATTCGGTATCCTCTGCTTTTGACTGGCAGACAGTCACCAGTGAGTATGTCATGCTGGCCCCAAGGGGTCAAGCCTGGTGAAAGCGAGAACAGAGAGCCAAACTGATTTAACATGGATTTGCACTCTTCTTGTTGCTCGGGTGTCAGATTGGAGGCGAGATTCACTCCTTCAATTTGTTCGTCTAAAGGTAAGCCTCTGAGGAGATCCGGAAGAGCTTCACTCTCTTCTTCTTCCTCGGATGATGCTAGAAGCAACGCTCCTACATCAGGTCGGGAGACATACGCTTTGAGGCGGTTGGTGTGGAAGACTGTCGGAGCCTCCTTGGGATTGCCCAAGTCCACCAGATAGTTAACCTCTCCGAGTTTACCCACAACTCTGAAGGGTCCCATCCACTTATCTTGCAAGGCCCTCTGCCTTGTTGGGATCATAACGAGAACGAGCTGGTCTTGAGCGAACTCAACCATGTTAGCCTTTTGATCGTGCCAGTGCTTGATCAATGCTTGTCCAGCTTTCAAGTTATCGCTTGCTTCTGTCATCATGTGCGACATTCTCCTACGGAGACCTATCATGTAGTCAGTCACTCTGACTGGCTTGGGGGAAGGAGCACTCTCCAACCCCTCCTTAATCAGGGCCAATGGACCTCTGACGGGATGACCATAGAGAAGTTCGAAGGGAGAATAACCTACGGCCTCCTGAGGGACTTCTCTATAAGCAAATAGAAGGCATGGCAGTAGAAGGTACCACTTACGCTTAAGGGGTTCCTCTAAAGCACCTATCATGCTCTTCATGGTTCGGTTGAACCGTTCTACCAACCCATTGGTTTGTGGGTGGTAAGCTGTTGAGAACTTGTAAGTAACTCCACAGGTTTTCCACATGGCTTTCATGTAGGGGGACATAAAGTTTGACCCCCTGTCAGAGATTACTTCCTTAGGATACCCGACCCTAGTAAAAATACCAAGGCGGGCCTTAGCCACAGCCGGAGCTGTAACAGTCCTCATAGGAATTGCCTCAGGATACCTAGTAGCAGGGTCTACTACAACAAGTATAAACCTGTTGCCTGAGGAGGTTGGAGGATCAAGGGGACCAACGATGTCAATCCCTACTCTCTCAAACGGGACTCCCACAACTGGGAGAGGCACTAAAGGTGCCACATTCTTGGAGCCAACCTTACCAGAGGTCTGGCAGGTGTGGCAGCTCCTGCAGTGTTTTTCTACTTGAGCCCCCATCTTTGGCCAATAGAAGTAGAGAGAGAGCCTTTCCTTAGTCTTCTTGAAACTCAAGTGACCAGCCAAAGGAATCTCGTGGGCTAATTGCAAGAACTGTGGTCTGTTCTCTTGGGGTACTACAAGTCGTGTGTAGTCTCCAGGTGCAGACTCGGTCGGTTCACTCTAGAAGAGGACATCCTCCCAGTGCAACCTGTATTTCCCAGGCTCTTGCCCTTCAGCCTGAGCTTCTGCCTGGTGGTGAAGACCTTCCAGAGTTGGACATTCTCTCTGTGCCTTACTGAAGTCTGCCCTGCTGGGTCCAACTTCTGCCAGTAAAGACTGCAGCTCAGGATTGTCAACAGGGTCCAGATCTCCAATGAGTTTTTGGCCTTCCATTAGCTCTTCCTCAGAGTCTAATTCTACCACACAGGGTTGTACCTCCCTCTCAGCCTCAGCTGGAGGTGGAGTTACGGGTGTAACTTTGGACAACCGCGGGGAAGTCCGTGTTGGCTGCACTGAAATGCTGGCTGCTGGTTTCAGGATAGAAGTCTTAGGTTTCCCTTTCACTTCTGATTTCTTTGAGACAGCTGCCGACAAATCCAGTGGAGCACGAGTGATTTCTTTCTTCATCATCTCCTGGAGAGTTCCGCACATGGTCCTCTCTCTTGCGGGTCTGGTTAGCTCCTCTAACCATTTACTAGGAGGTCTGGGAGTATGCGATACAACTCAGAGAGTTTTCAAATCGTTACCCAACAGTACGCGTCCTGGTACCTCACTCTGTATGCTGACAGGTATCTTCACAGTCATGTCGTTACACTGGATGAGAACTGGTAATTGGGGAAGCATCTGCACAGGCCCTCCAGCTAACTTGGTGAGGCGTTTGGGTGCCTTAGCAGCATCCTCGGCCTGAAAAAATGATTTATCCACCCCAGTTATCCTGGCCCCAGTGTCCCTAATGGCAGGAGTCTCCTGACCATTCACCTGGACACTGTCCTTATAATACTCTTTAGTATTATCGGGGATCGAATTATAGACATCTAAATTCTGTTGTTCCCACAACCCCAGAGATACTAAAGAAACGCTGGCTGAGACTCCAATGGGTTCGTCAGCTAGCAGTAGAAAGTTTCCACTTGCCATTTGGACTTCCACCTCTGGAGCGAAGGCTAAGGAGACAAGCTGGACCCCTGAAGGTTTACCCTTACATCTGGGATCTCCTTTCACGTGGTCAGTCGAGCCACAAACAAAGCATTTACCGAATGCTTTTTGGAATGGCGGCTTGTTCTGACCTCCTTCCGGGTTGACACCAGAAGACACACTATTCTGCTGTGGTTTTCCCGGTGGCTTACCCTTCTGGTTTTGTTTGGGGCCCCCTTTGGAATTTGTGTTATTCGAATTCTCTTTTGAGTCTTTTTTAGGCTGTTTTCCCTCATCCTTTTTCTGAGTTGCCCCATAATCCTTATCAGTAGCCCTGTTAACAACCCATGAGTCAGCAGCCTTAGCCAGCGTCCGGGAATCCAATTCCTTCGAATCAGCCAAGTGCTGTCTGAGCTCAGGAGAACAGGCATCATAAATCGACTCCAACATAAAAAGTTTCTTCATACCCTCATAAGTGTTCACTTTGTAACCCTTAATCCATCCCTCTAAGTTTTTCAACCCTTCACTCACCCAGGTAGCCCAGGGGGTACCATCATGCTTTTTGAGGGTTCTAAACCTCTTAAGATACTGGGAAGGGGTCTTCCCGAATCTAGCTATCAGAGCTAGTTTCACACTTTCGTAATCCGTCTTATCCGCTTCCCCCAACTCCATTACCACATCAGTCGCAACAGGAGGGAGCCTAGAGAACAACCAGGGAAGTAAATCATTCCCGGTGATGTCCTGGAGCCCATGATTGTACTCAAACAGTTTTAACCAATCCAACACATCCAATCTCGGTTCATACATACCCACTAATTCCTTCGGCATCTGGGGTCTTTTGGGACTGGAGCTCCTAGAGGAACCAGAGGAGAGAGAAGCACTTTCTACAGACAACTTTTTCATCTCTAACTCGTGATTAAGTTCTATTTCCCTGAGTCTTAACTCAGCTTGCTTCTGCTCAGCCTGGGCATTCATCCGTCTGAACTCGAGCTCTTGGTTTCTTTCAGATTGAGCCAAGAACTGTTTGTATTCTAATTCGAGCTTCATTTTTTCAAGTTCAAAATAAGCAGGGTTACTTGTGGGACCTGGTATGGGCCCCATAGGCACAGCTCGTAAGGCAGGTAGAGGAGCAGGGGAGACAGTTTCGTTAGCCTCTCCGTCCTCGTCAGCCTCTTGATCGCTGTCATCACAATTACGATTTTGATCAACACCATCACTGTTATCTACATTTGCTGGAGAAATTGGTTCCTCTGAACCAGTACCCAGACTTTGGTTCGCCAGCAATCTCTCTATTAGTTGTAACTTCTTACCTCTTACAGAAAGATTCTCTTGCCTACAGAGAGCTCGCAAATTCTCCGTATTTTCACCTGACAAGGATTCTTGACTTTAAGTTTCCATCGTAGACATGTTTTTGAAAGTTGCTTTTTAGTGCTAAGCTTTGTGGTTAGTTATCCTAAAGTGTCGAAAAGCACTCTAAACTGTATACTCGATACAAATCCCACCGCTGTACACCAGTGTTAGGCAGAAACATGTGCAGTTCCCTCTGGGACCACTGCAAAAGATTTAGGACTACACGTGTTTGGCAGTAAACCCACTTGGTAGCAGTCTGTACCACACAGATTAGCTTGGTAGCTGTGGCTGAGCAGTCATACTTCCCTCAAGAAGAGTTAAGCAGTATGTGGAGTATACAATATAGGGCAATTCTTCACAGTAAAACAAGCAAACATGCAACAAGGCTTCAGTGTAAAGATATAAAGGTATTTATTTATAACGGAACATCTATAGAAAACACTATGGCACTATCACGGCAAACACTTCAATTACAATTACTCTACGAAGAAGAAACGATCAATCCCCCTAACAATATTTCGACAAGTCTAGGTTCTACCAGCATCACTTATTTGCAGACAGAGGTGTATGCCTCAACCTAGATGGCACTCTAATATTAATTAGGACGTGAGAGGAAAATAAGCGGGTTACGAAATCAACACAGTTCAATACTTCACGGGAAAAATGCAAGGCAAGAACCACAATAGATTATAAAGTTCAAAGGCCAGGCCCACTCGGAGAGAGGCAAGGCGATATGTCCCAAAAAGTCTCTTAGTGGAAATGCGTTCGAGTCTTTGTAGCAAATTGTTATCGGCAGATTGAACCAGTTCAGAACAACACGCTAGAGAAAGCTTGGAGGCGACCCAACGGAAAGGCGAGGATTAAGACACCTTACTCGATCCAGCAGAAAGGGAAGCCAGGTGGACACGGTACCTTGTTTGTGGAGAGACAGCTCCGGCGGGGGCAGTTGTTCCTGGTGGTGGATGCACGTCGGGTCTTTGCCAAGAGTAGAGATGATCTCGTCGTCGAAGGAAAGTGAAATCCGGTGCACCACCAGGGAAGAGACCAGCCGCGGAGTGCTCCGTCACAAGGTACCACCTTTTGGTCGCGGTACAGGGGTAGTGGCTATCCGGTTGCCGCTGTGCTCTGCACGGGCAATTCGACCACTGCGTCCTGAGGCGAAGAAAAAGCAAAGGGGACTGGTTGTTCCCACCAGTCAGGGGAAGAGACTCTCAGGCAGGGAGATCTCCTCTGTCGTCAGGAAGTGGTGAGTCGGTTCCGCAGGGCTTCACCGGAGGTGTCGTCGTGCAGGTCGGCTCAGCGTTACCCTTGTCGGATTCTTAGGTCCTGTGGCGACTTCTGAAGATCCAGTCCCAAAAGCCCTGTTTTTATGCAGAAAACCCCCATTCATTCAGCCTAGCTGTCAATCAACACACGCTAAGTGGTGAGCACCAGAGTGCGACCGGAGTTGGCAACCCCCTCCCACACCCCTGTTGTAACCCAGACAGAATGGCACCACTTTGGAGGGTCTCTGTACAGAGGCCCGCCAAAAGTGGAACAAAGGGCTCAACCTTTGGTTTAGGAGTCACAGAGACGAACACAGACGCCATTTTAAAAACCAAGTTCTGGCAGAAAATACCATCCGATAAACTTATTTAAGATAAGTAAACGGATGGTATGTTAGAGATTAACGAGGAAAAGTATCAATCTCCAACAATGGGACGAATACCATAGGGACGAACATAACAAGTAGTTTCCACTGCCACCAGCCAAAACTCGACGACGGGGGACGGGACAGTGCCCCCTCGAACAACAGACCCAGGAGTAATTGAATTACCCCTACTAGCACGTCCACAATAAGATGGTGTGTACTAGTTCTGTTAGTAAATTTAGGTCTAGTAAAGCCAATGGTGACTTTACATGCCCGGGGAGACAGTAGTCAGTCCCCGGGTATGGAGTCTATGATGGAGGTCTGCTAGGACGCCCCAGTGTTACGGTACGTAGGGTGCAGTGTAACACACATAGAAAAACATATGAGACCTTATGGAGTAAAAGACCCCATAGCCCATAGAACACATTGACATTCAAAGGAATTACACACATTCATGTCCAAGAGTGGGAGGAAAAGAGTCTCACTCTTGGCAGGATGGAAAAAAACAAACTCCAGAAATCCAGCAAAGCTGCTGAGGGACTCACTAGGTTAGGAAATTCAGCCTAAACAGAGAATTCTGCCTAACACAATCAAGTACTGTTTCTGTAGCCTCTCAGCCCTAATTGTGTGCCATAGTGCTAATGCCTGTTTCCATTTGTTTTCTTTCATGTCTTTGCAGGGGAAGACGCACTTGATACTGCTGGGGTTGTGGAGATGGTGCAGACCCAGGAGGGGTCTGAGGGCCGACCGACCACCAGTGAGGGACGTGGTGTGGTGGTGGGTGAGAACCCACAACTGCTGCAGGTCGTGCTCTCAAGGGGTGTCTCTGGCTGCACCTCCCTCGAGCTGTATTCAGGTGTCGATTTGGATGATGAGACCTATGTGCCGTCGCAGGTGAGTGTTCCTGGGAGGGATTCTGTTCTGTCCGACCCACCTGCCCCAGGGTTAGAACCCTCAATGGGGATGTCAGTGTTGGCAGGTACGCCTTTGGTGGTTACGGATGCAGGGTCACACTCGCAACATCTGATCCTGTTCCTGGGCCAGCAGATCAGAGGGGGAATGCAGTCCTGCATCCTCAGGCAGTGCCAGCACAGCAAGGCACAGTTCACCTTGCCCCAGACAGGTGTGGTGCCCGCCGACGTGGTGGCTGTACGCCACCTGGCAATACCGCATGGGAGCAATCCATTTACGGTATGGCAACCCAACAGGCAGCATCATCAGAGATGATGGCTCAGGCCATGGATAGGGTGGCCACTTCCATTGTCCCCCCCGAAAGGCTGATGGAGCGACTACAGCAGGCAACCGACTCCATCTGCCAGTCACACAGGGAGGACATGTTGGCGTCCGACAGGGACAGGCGGGCGGCACTGGCGACTCTGCAGGTAGCCATTTCCATAGAGTCGCAGGGCCAAAGGGAAGCCCTGAGGCCGGAACGCCTTCACCTCAGGACGACTCTTGTTGAGCTTGAGGCTTCAACAAACCGAAGGGTAGAACAGCAGCTGGAGCGTCTCACCCGTACGCTCTCAGCTGAGATGCAGGCAACTAGGGCGGAGGTCCGGGCATCCCGTGAGTTGTTGCATGGGGACTTCCGCACACTTATCCTCCAGAACGAGACCCACCACACCCGCATGCTTGCAGCCATGGAGGAACAGACTAGGGCTTTGCGTGGGCTGCCTCCCATAGTGCAACCACCTCCTGATGCAGCTGCAGAGGGTGAGGATAGCGACAGCAGTGATACTCCCACAATAGGGTAGCCGTGTAGGCCATG
Organism: Ambystoma mexicanum; assembly: GCF_040938575.1. Classification (NCBI taxonomy): domain Eukaryota; kingdom Metazoa; phylum Chordata; class Amphibia; order Caudata; family Ambystomatidae; genus Ambystoma; species Ambystoma mexicanum. The sequence goes on along the minus strand of NC_090925.1, from coordinate 427,095,356 downwards.
AGCCCATGGAGGTGTTTTTTTTTTCGCAAGATCCACACAGGTGGGTTTTGGTGTGCACCCTGTCCTCAGACTTCCTGGGTGGCCTCCCCCACCCCCCTGGCCCATTAATGGCCATTTTTGATTTTTTTTTTTTTTTTTTTGGGACAGTGTGTTGCCTTGTGTGGCTCCCGTGCCCATACGCTGCATTGTGGCTGGGCACATCCAGGCTTGTCATGGATTTGGTTCAGATGCTTGGGTTTTTCTCACACACACTCCTCCTGCTTCCCGTTTCCATGGGCTTGCAAAGGGTGTGCCCTAGTGACATTGACGTACATGGTGACATTGGACTCCCATGAGCTGTGTGGGCAGTCTGTAGTCAATACTGTGTATGCATTCATAGTGCATATTGTTGTTGTATTGTACACTGCGTGGTGTATTGATATGTGCCTCTGCATCCATCTCATCCTCCATATTTGCAGGTCCATTCCTCATGTCTTCACAATGCGGTCCACCTTGGAACTGGAGTCCATGTTGTAAGCAGTGCACCTACACTCTTGCGTGGCGCTAACACTGTATACTTGGAAGTGTTCGGAGGGCTGTCATCATAAGGTGGTGAGGCTAGCTAATTTTTAAGTCTGTAATGTCATGTTTAAGGTAGGTTGCAGGTTGTGTAGGTGATTGGTATTCTTGGTAAGTATTTGGTAATGTGGGTTGTAGGTCCTGCATTACTGTGAGCATTTCATGTGTGGACATGTTTCCATTAGGGACACTGTAGCTGCTGACACTTGGGGCATGTTGTGGGGATTAATTTCTTTCCTCTCACATTGCATAACATGCCATGGTGTGTTGTGTGGCCGTGCCGGGGAGGGGGTGGGTGACATGGCACTGTTTTCATGTAGTATTTTGCAAGTGGGTATTCATTTCTGCAGCATGGAAGTGTCTTTTCATGACACTGCATTGGTGGTGTTTGTGTAGGTAGGGATGCACACATTGTGACACTTCCACATGAACAATCTCAGGCTGCCATGGTTCTGACAGTTGACAGTCCCTTTGTTCATCTTAATTGTCAGGTCATCATTGTTTATCAGATGGTATGTGCCAGGCCTGTGTGCACTCCACTGGGGTGTGATTTCTATGTGAAGTAATTAGCCACCAACTGCGTACGGGCTGCCTCACCCCGTGCCCTCTCCCCTCCCATGCGCAGCGGCCGTGCATGTGGTTGGGGATGTGGGGGCACCACCATGTCCACAGCCAGGCCCCGGCGTGTTGCAACATTGTGCAGGACACATGCTGCCACTATGATCCTGCACACTACTGGGGGCGCATATAACAGCTGCCCGCCAGAACGGTCCACTATGCTCCGGGTTGCAATATGGGCTCTGTTGTATCTTACCTCTGGAGGCGTGATGGGGTTCCAAATTGGCGTCATCATGTGGGTGCTCAGATGGTAGGCACTGTCCCCTGGTGAGGAGGTGATGGGTATCATTAGTGGGGTAGTGACATAACTCTGCATCTGACATGCATGCATGTGCAGTGGCATTCATACTCACCAAGCAGCCATGTATCGCCATGCCGCCCAGCTTCTAGGTCCCGGCTTAGGGTAGACATTCGGTAAATGAAGCTGTCGTGGGTGGACCCTGGATAGTTGGCATATACTGAGGTGATTCCCTTAGCATTACATACTACCTGCACGTTGATGGAATGCCAGTGCTTGCGGTTCCTATAGATCTGCTCAGATGCCGTGGGGGGACATAGTGCCACATGGGTGCAGTCAATGGCACCTAGCACTTTTGGGAATTGTGCCACACCATAGAAATCAAGGGTGGCAGCCTGCCTTTCTGCAGGTGTCCTGGGCAGGTATATGTGCCTATGGACTGATGGGCGTGCAGTGATGATGTTCAAGACCTGGTGTAGGCAGCGTGACTTCGTGGCCTGTGACACCACAACCACTATGGCACTTGTCCGCTGAAATGATCCTGTGGCCAAGAAGTGCAGTACTTTGAGGACCTTCTCCAGGGGGCTGAGTGCTTGGGAGCACAGGGTGGGTGATGTGAGGTCATCCTCCCAGTCACTGACCAGGTCCAGTATTATGTGTGGCGGAAACCTGTACCTCCCATACACCTGGTCATCAGGCATCCCAAAAAGGCTGGTTCTGGGAGTGAACATTTGGGCCCTCACTATCCTCCTCCTCCTCCTTTGGTAACCCATGGCCACTGCTGCTAGGAATGGTATATTCATCCTGGCGTATGAGCTTGTTTGTTGTTTGCGCGCACTTTTATGCTTCGCGGGTCGACGTACGCCTGCTTCATGCTGGCGTACGTGTCTCAGGATTGGACCATTTATTTTTCGGCACGTCGTAGGCGAAAGCGTGAATCTTCCCGCCCACCCCAGGAATGCACGTAGCACGCTCTCACAGGCCCAGTCGCGTGTGGGACTTCCTGCGCACCCCGAAGTACACGTACCCAGGCTATTCGCGTGTGGAACTTCCCGTGCAACCTGAGGTACACGTACCCAGGCCAATCGCGTGTGGAAATTCCAGTGCACCCCGAAGTACACATACCCAGGCCAATCGCGTGTGGAACTTCCCGCGCACCCCGAAGTACACGTACCCAGGCCAATCACGTGTGGAACTTCCCGCGCACCCCGAAGTACATGTACCCAGGCCAATCGCGTGTGGAACTTCCCGCGCACCCCGAAGTACACGTACCCAGGCCAATCACGTGTGGAACTTCCTGCGCACCCCGAAGTACACGTACCCAGGCAAATTGCAGGGCTGGGGGTGGGGGTGCAGGGGGACATGAGTGGGGGCCTGGTGGAGGCTGCCGTTGCACTGCTGGGGGGTGGGGGTAATAGGGGACATGAGTGGGGGCCTGTTGGAGGCTGCCCCTGGTGGCTGGGGGGTGGGGGTGGTGGTAGACATGAGTGGGGGCCTGGTGGAGGCTGCCCCTGCACTGCTGGGGGGTGGGGGTAATAGGGGACATGAGTGAGGGCCTGGTGGACGCTGCCCCTGGTGGCTGGGGGTGGGGGTGGTGGGAGACATGAGTGGGGGCCTGGTGGAGGCTGCCCCTGGTGGCTGGGGGTGGGGGTGATGGGAGACATGAGTGGGGGCCTGGTGGAGGCTGCCCCTGCACTGCTGGGGGGTGGGGGTAATAGGGGGATTGAGTGGGGGCCTGGTGGAGGCTGCCCCTGCACTGCTGGGGGGTGGGGGTGCAGGGAGACATGTGTAGGGGCCTGGTGGAGGCTGCCCCTGGTGGCTGGGGGGTGGGGGTGGTGGTAGACATGAGTGGGTGCCTGGTGGAGGCTGCCCATGCACTGCTGGGGGGTGGGGGTAATAGGGGACATGAGTGGGGGCCTGGTGGAGGCTGCCCCTGGAGGCTGGGGGGTGGGGGTGATGGGAGACATGAGTGGGGGCCTGGTGGAGGCTGCCCCTGCACTGCTGGGGGGTGGGGGTAATAGGGGACATGAGTGGGGGCCTGGTGGAGGCTGTCCCTGCACTGCTGTGGGGTGGGGGTGCAGGGAGACATGAGTGGGGGCCTGGTGGAGGCTGCCCCTGGTGGCTGGGGGGTGGCGGTGGTGGTAGACATGAGTGGGGGCCTGGTGGAGGCTGCCCCTGCACTGCTGGGGGGTGGGGGTGGTGGTAGACATGGGTGGGGGCCTGGTGGAGGCTGCCCCTGCACTGCTGGGGGGTGGGGGTAATAGGGGACATGAGTGGGGGCCTGGTGGAGGCTGCCCCTGGTGGCTGGGGGGTGGGGGTGATGGGAGACATGAGTGGGGGCCTGGTGGAGGCTGCCCCTGCACTGCTGGGGGTGGGGGTAATAGGCGACATAAGTGGGGGCCTGGTGGGGGCTGCCCCTGGTGGCTGGGGATTGGGGGTGATGGGAGACATGAGTGGGGGCCTGGTGGAGGCTGCCCCTGCACTGCTGGGGGGTGGGGGTGGTGGTAGACATGGGTGGGGGCCTGGTGGAGGCTGCCCCTGCAATGCTGGGGGGTGGGGGTAATAGGGGACATGAGTGGGGGCCTGGTGGAGGCTGCCCCTGGTGTTTGGGTGTGGGGGTGATGGGAGACATGAGTGGGGGCCTGGTGGAGGCTGCCCATGCACTGCTGGGGGGTGGGGTTAATAGGGGACATGAGTGGGGGCCTGGTGGAGGCTGCCCCTGGGGGGTGGGGGTGATGGGAGACATGAGTGGGGGCCTGGTGGAGGCTGCCCCTGCACTGCTGGGGGGTGGGGGTAATAGGGGACATGAGTGGGGGCCTGGTGGAGGCTGCCCCTGCACTGCTGTGGGGTGGGGGGGCAGGGAGACATGAGTGGGGGCCTGGTGGAGGCTGCCCCTGGTGGCTGGGGGGTGGTGGTGGTGGTAGACATGAGTGGGGGCCTGGTGGAGGCTGCCCCTGCACTGCTGGGGGGTGGGGGTGGTGGTAGACATGGGTGGGGGCCTGGTGGAGGCTGCCCCTGCACTGCTGGGGGGTCGGGGTAATAGGGGACATGAGTGGGGGCCTGGTGGAGGCTGCTCCTGCACTGCTGGGGGGTGGGGTTAATAGGGGACATGAGTGGGGGCCTGGTGGAGGCTGCCCCTGGTGGCTGGGGGCTGAGGGTGATGGGAGACATGAGTGGGGGCCTGTTGGAGGCTGCCCCTGCACTTCTGGGGGGTGAGGGTAATAGGGGACATGAGTGGGGGCCTGGTGGAGGCTTCCCCTGGTGGCTGGGGATTGGGGGTGATGGGAGACATGAGTGGGGGCCTAGTGGAGGCTGCCCCTGCACTTCTGGGGGGTGGGGGTGGTGGTAGACATGGGTGGGGGCCTGGTGGAGGCTGCCCCTGCACTGCTGGGGGGTGGGGGTAATAGGGGACATGAGTGGGGGCCTGGTGGAGGCTGCCCCTGCACTGCTGGGGTGTGGGGGTGATGGGAGACATGAGTGGGGGCCTGGTGGAGGCTGCCCCTGCACTGCTGGGGGGTGGGGGTGGTGGTAGACATGAGTGGGGGCCTGGTGGAGGATTCCCCTGCACTCCTGGGGGGTGGGGGTGGTGGTAGACATGGGTGGGGGCCTGGTGGAGGCTGCCCCTGCACTGCTGGGGCGTGGGGGTAATAGGGAACATGAGTGGGGGTCTGTTAGAGGCTGCCCCTGGTGGCTGGGGGGTGGGGGTGGTGGTAGACATGAGTGGGGGCCTGGTGGAGGCTGCCCCTGCACTGCTGGGGGGTGGGGGTAATAGGGGACATGAGTGGGGGCCTGGTGGACGCTGCCCCTGGTGGCTGGGGGTGGGGGTGGTGGGAGACATGAGTGGGGGCCTGGTGGAGGCTGCCCCTGGTGGCTGGGGGTGGGGGTGATGGGAGACATGAGTGGGGGCCTGGTGGAGGCTGCCCCTGCACTGCTGGGGGGTGGGGGTAACAGGGGGACTGAGTGGTGGCCTGGTGGAGGCTGCCCCTGCACTGCTGGGGGGTGGGGGTGCAGGGAGACATGTGTAGGGGCCTGGTGGAGGCTGCCCTGGTGGCTGGGGGGTGGGGGTGGTGGTAGACATGAGTGGGGGCCTGGTGGAGGCTGCCCCTGCACTGCTGGGGGGTGGGGGCGGTGGTAGACATGGGTGGGGGCCTGGTGGAGGCTGCCCCTGCACTGCTGGGGGGTCGGGGTAATAGGATACATGAGTGGGGGCCTGGTGGAGGCTGACCCTGCACTGCTGCGGGGTGGGTGAAATAGGGTACATGAGTGGGGGCCTGGTGGAGGCTGCCCCTGGTGGCTGGGGGGTGGGGTGATGGGAGACATGAGTGGGGGCCTGGTGGAGGCTGCCCATGCACTGCTGGGGGGTGGGGGTGCAGGGAGACATGAGTGGGGGCCTGGTGGAGGCTGCCCCTGGTGGCTGGGGGGTGGCGGTGGTGGTAGACATGAGTGGGGGCCTGGTGGAGGCTGCCCCTGCACTGCTGGGGGGTGAGGGTGGTGGTAGACATGGGTGGGGGCCTGGTGGAGGCTGCCCCTGCACTGCTGGGGGGTGGGGGTAATAGGGCACATGAGTGGGGGCCTGGTGGAGGCTGCCCCTGGTGGCTGGGGGGTGGGGGTGATGGGAGACATGAGTGGGGGCCTGGTGGAGGCTGCCCCTGCACTGCTGGGGGGTGGGGGTAATAGGGGACATAAGTGGGGGCCTGGTGGGGGCTGCCCCTGGTGGCTGGGGATTGGGGGTGATGGGAGACATGAGTGGGGGCCTGGTGGAGGCTGCCCCTGCACTGCTGGGGGGTGGGGGTGGTGGTAGACATGGGTGGGGGCCTGGTGGAGGCTGCCCCTGCAATGCTGGGGGGTGGGGGTAATAGGGGACATGAGTGGGGGCCGGTTGGAGGCTGCCCCTGGTGGCTGGGGGGTGGGGGTGATGGGAGACATGAGTGGGGGCCTGGTGGAGGCTGCCCCTGCACTGCTGGGGGGTGGGGGTAATAGGGGACATAAGTGGGGGCCTGGTGGGGGCTGCCCCTGGTGGCTGGGGATTGGGGGTGATGGGAGACATGAGTGGGGGCCTGGTGGAGGCTGCCCCTGCACTGCTGGGGGGTGGGGGTGGTGGTAGACATGGGTGGGGGCCTGGTGGAGGCTGCCCCTGCAATGCTGGGGGGTGGGGGTAATAGGGGACATGAGTGGGGGCCTGGTGGAGGCTGCCCCTGGTGGCTGGGGGTGGGGGTGATGGGAGACATGAGTGGGGTCCTTGTGGAGGCTGCCCCTGCACTGCTGGGGGGTGGGGGTGGTGGTAGACATGAGTGGGGGCCTGGTGGAGGCTGCCCCTGCACTGCTGTGGGGTGGGGGTGGTGGTAGACATGGGTGGGGGCCTGGTGGAGGCTGCCCCTGCACTGCTGGGGGGTGGGGGTAATAGGGGACATGAGTGGGGGCCTGGTGGAGGCTGCCCCTGCACTGCTGGGGGGTGGGGGTAATAGGAGACATGAGTGGGGGCCTGGTGGAGGCTGCCCCTGGTGGCTGGGGGCTGGGGGTGGTGGGAGACATGAGTGGGGGCCTGGTGGAGGCTGACCCTGGTGGCTGGGGCGTGGGGGTGAAGGGAGACATGAGTGGGGGCCTGGTGGAGGCTGCCCCTGCACTGCTGGGGCGTGGGGGTGATGGTAGACATGAGTGGGGGCCTGGTGGAGGCTGCCCCTGCACTGCTGGGGGGTGGGGGTGGTGGGAGACATGAGTGGGGGCCTGGTGGAGGCTGCCCCTGGTGGCTGGGGTGTGGGGGTGGTCGGAGACATGAGTGGGGGCCTGGTGGAGGCTTCCCCTGGTGGCTGGGGGGTGGGGGTGGTGGGAGACATGAGTGGGGGCCTGGTGGAGGCTGCCCCTGGTGGCTGGGGGGTGGGGGTGGTGGGAGACATGAGTGGGGGTCTGGTGGAGGCTGCCCCTGGTGGCTGGGGGGTGGGGGTGATGGGAGACATGAGTGGGGGCCTGGTGGAGGCTGCCCCTGCACTGCTGGGGGATGGGGGTAATAGGGGACATGAGTGGGGGCCTGTTGGAGGCTGACCCTGCACTGCTGGGGGGTGGGGGAAATAGGGTACATGAGTGGGGGCCTGGTGGAGGCTGCCCCTGGTGGCAGGGGGGGTGGGGGTGATGGGAGACATGAGTGGGGGCCTGGTGGAGGCTGCCCATGCACTGCTGGGGGGTGGGGGTAATAGGGGACATGAGTGGGGGCCTGGTGGAGGCTGCCCCTGGGGGGTGGGGGTGATGGGAGACATGAGTGGGGGCCTGGTGGAGGCTGCCCCTGCACTGCTGGGGGGTTGGGGTAATAGGGGACATGAGTGGGGGCCTAGTGGAGGCTGCCCCTGCACTGCTGTGGGGTGGGGGGGCAGGGAGACATGAGTGGGGGCCTGGTGGAGGCTGCCCCTGGTGGCTGGCGGGTGGTGGTGGTGGTAGACATGAGTGGGGGCCTGGTGGAGGCTGCCCCTGCACTGCTGGGGGGTGGGGGTGGTGGTAGACATGAGTGGGGGCCTGGTGGAGGCTGCCCCTGCACTGCTGGGGGGTCGGGGTAATAGGGGACATGAGTGGGGGCCTGGTGGAGGCTGCTCCTACACTGCTGGGGGGTGGGGGTAATAGGGGACATGAGTGGGGGCCTGGTGGAGGCTGCCCCTGGTGGCTGGGGGCTGGGGGTGATGGGAGACATGAGTGGGGGCCTGTTGGAGGCTGCCCCTGCACTTCTGGGGTGTGGGGGTAATAGGGGACATGAGTGGGGGCCTGGTGGAGGCTGCCCCTGGTGGCTGGGAATTGGGGGTGATGGGAGACATGAGTGGGGGCCTGGTGGAGGCTGCCCCTGCACTTCTGGGGGGTGGGGGTTGTGGTAGACATGGGTGGGGGCCTGGTGGAGGCTGCCCCTGCACTGCTGGGGGGTGGGGGTAATATGGGACATGAGTGGGGGCCTGGTGGAGGCTGCCCCTGCACTGCTGGGGGGTGGGGGTGATGGGAGACATGAGTGGGGGCCTGGTGGAGGCTGCCCCTGCACTGCTGGGGGGTGGGGGTGGTGGTAGACATTAGTGGCGGCCTGGTGGAGGCTGCCCCTGCACTGCTGGGGGGTGGGGGTGGTGGTAGACATGGGTGGGGGCCTGGTGGAGGCTTCCCCTGCACTGCTGGGGGGTGGGGGTAATAGGGGACATGAGTGGGGGCCTGTTGGAGGCTGCCCCTGGTGGCTGGGGGGTTGGGGTGGTGGTAGACATGAGTGGGGGCCTGGTGGAGGCTGCCCCTGCACTGCTGGGGGGTGGGGGTAATAGGGGACATGAGTGGGGGCCTGGTGGACGCTGCCCCTGGTGGCTGGGGGTGGGGGTGGTGGGAGACATGAGTGGGGGCCTGGTAGAGGCTGCCACTGGTGGCTGGGGGTGGGGGTGATGGGAGACATGAGTGGGGGCCTGGTGGAGGCTGCCCCTGCACTGCTGGGGGGTGGGGGTAATAGGGGGACTGAGTGGGGGCCTGGTGGAGGCTGCCCCTGCACTGCTGGGGGGTGGGGGTGCAGGGAGACATGTGTAGGGGCCTGGTGGAGGCTGCCCCTGGTGGCTGGGGGGTGGGGGTGGTGGTAGACATGAGTGGGGGCCTGGTGGAGGCTGCCCCTGCACTGCTGGGGGGTGGGGGTGGTGGTAGACATGGGTGGGGGCCTGGTGGAGGCTGCCCCTACACTGCTGGGGGGTCGGGGTAATAGGGGACATGAGTGGGGGCCTGGTGGAGGCTGACCCTGCACTGCTGCGGGGTGGGGGAAATAGGGTACATGAGTAGGGGCCTGGTGGAGGCTGCCCCTGGTGGCTGGGGGGTGGGGGTGATGGGAGACATGAGTGGGGGCCTGGTGGAGGCTGCCCATGCACTGCTGGGGGGTGGGGGTGATAGGGGACATGAGTGGGTGCCTGGTGGAGGCTGCCCCTGGTGGCTGGGGGGTGGGGGTGATGGGAGACATGAGTGGGGGCCTGGTGGAGGCTGCCTCTGCACTGCTGGGAGGTGGGGGTAATAGGGGACATGAGTGGGGGCCTGGTGGAGGCTGCCCCTGCACTGCTGTGGGGTGGGGTGCAGGGAGACATGAGTGGGGGCCTGGTGGAGGCTGCCCCTGGTGGCTGGGGGGTGGCGGTGGTGGTAGACATGAGTGGGGGCCTGGTGGAGGCTGCCCCTGCACTGCTGGGGGGTGGGGGTAATAGGGGACATGAGTGGGGGCCGGTTGGAGGCTGCCCCTGGTGGCTGGGGGGTGGGGGTGATGGGAGACATGAGTGGGGGCCTGGTGGAGGCTGCCCCTGCACTGCTGGGGGGTGGGGGTAATAGGGGACATAAGTGGGGGCCTGGTGGGGGCTGCCCCTGGTGGCTGGGGATCGGGGGTGATGGGAGACATGAGTGGGGGCCTGGTGGAGGCTGCCCCTGCACTGCTGGGGGGTGGGGGGGGTGGTAGACATGGGTGGGGGCCTGGTGGAGGCTGCCCCTGCAATGCTGGGGGGTGGGGGTAATAGGGGACATGAGTGGGGGCCTGGTGGAGGCTGCCCCTGGTGGCTGGGGGTGGGGGTGATGGGAGACATGAGTGGGGTCCTTGTGGAGGCTGCCCCTGCACTGCTGGGGGGTGGGGGTGGTGGTAGACATGAGTGGGGGCCTGGTGGAGGCTGCCCCTGCACTGCTGGGGGGTGGGGGTGGTGGTAGACATGGGTGGGGGCCTGGTGGAGGCTGCCCCTGCACTGCTGGGGGGTGGGGGTAATAGGGGACATGAGTGGGGGCCTGGTGGAGGCTGCCCCTGCACTGCTGGGGGGTGGGGGTAATAGGAGACATGAGTGGGGGCCTGGTGGAGGCTGCCCCTGGTGGCTGGGGGCTGGGGGTGGTGGGAGACATGAGTGGGGGCCTGGTGGAGGCTGACCCTGGTGGCTGGGGCGTGGGGGTGAAGGGAGACATGAGTGGGGGCCTGGTGGAGGCTGCCCCTGCACTGCTGGGGCGTGGGGGTGATGGTAGACATGAGTGGGGGCCTGGTGGAGGCTGCCCCTGCACTGCTGGGGGGTGGGGGTGGTGGGAGACATGAGTGGGGGCCTGGTGGAGGCTGCCCCTGGTGGCTGGGGTGTGGGGGTGGTCGGAGACATGAGTGGGGGCCTGGTGGAGGCTTCCCCTGGTGGCTGGGGGGTGGGGGTGGTGGGAGACATGAGTGGGGGCCTGGTGGAGGCTGCCCCTGGTGGCTGGGGGGTGGGGGTGGTGGGAGACATGAGTGGGGGCCTGGTGGAGGCTGCCCCTGGTGGCTGGGGGGTGGGGTTGGTGGGAGACATGAGTGGGGGCCTGGTGGAGGCTGCCCCTGGTGGCTGGGGGGTGGGGGTGATGGGAGACATGAGTGGGGGCCTGGTGGAGGCTGCCCCTGCACTGCTGGGGGATGGGGGTAATAGGGGACATGAGTGGGGGCCTGTTGGAGGCTGACCCTGCACTGCTGGGGGGTGGGGGAAATAGGGTACATGAGTGGGGGCCTGGTGGAGGCTGCCCCTGGGGGCTGGGGGGTGGGGGTGATGGGAGACATGAGTGGGGGCCTGGTGGAGGCTGCCCATGCACTGCTGGGGGGTGGGGGTAATAGGGGACATGAGTGGGGGCCTGGTGGAGGCTGCCCCTGGGGGGTGGGGGTGATGGGAGACATGAGTGGGGCCTGGTGGAGGCTGCCCCTGCACTGCTGGGGGGTTGGGGTAATAGGGGACATGAGTGGGGCCTAGTGGAGGCTGCCCCTGCACTGCTGTGTGGTGGGGGGGCAGGGAGACATGAGTGGGGGCCTGGTGGAGGCTGCCCCTGGTGGCTGGCGGGTGGTGGTGGTGGTAGACATGAGTGGGGGCCTGGTGGAGGCTGCCCCTGCACTGCTGGGGGGTGGGGGTGGTGGTAGACATGAGTGGGGGTCTGGTGGAGGCTGCCCCTGCACTGCTGGGGGGTCGGGGTAATAGGGGACATGAGTGGGGGCCTGGTGGAGGCTGCTCCTACACTGCTGGGGGGTGGGGGTAATAGGGGACATGAGTGGGGGCCTGGTGGAGGCTGCCCCTGGTGGCTGGGGGCTGGGGGTGATGGGAGACATGAGTGGGGGCCTGTTGGAGGCTGCCCCTGCACTTCTGGGGGGGGGGGATAATAGGGGACATGAGTGGGGGCCTGGTGGAGGCTGCCCCTGGTGGCTGGGAATTGGGGGTGATGGGAGACATGAGTGGGGGCCTGGTGGAGGCTGCCCCTGCACTTCTGGGGGGTGGGGGTTGTGGTAGACATGGGTGGGGGCCTGGTGGAGGCTGCCCCTGCACTGCTGGGGGGTGGGGGTAATAGGGGACATGAGTGGGGGCCTGGTGGAGGCTGCCCCTGCACTGCTGGGGGGTGGGGGTGATGGGAGACATGAGTGGGGGCCTGGTGGAGGCTGCCCCTGCACTGCTGGGGGGTGGGGGTGGTGGTAGACATTAGTGGGGGCCTGGTGGAGGCTGCCCCTGCACTGCTGGGGGGTGGGGGTGGTGGTAGACATGGGTGGGGGCCTGGTGGAGGCTTCCCCTGCACTGCTGGGGGGTGGGGGTAATAGGGGACATGAGTGGGGGCCTGTTGGAGGCTGCCCCTGGTGGCTGGGGGGTTGGGGTGGTGGTAGACATGAGTGGGGGCCTGGTGGAGGCTGCCCCTGCACTGCTGGGGGGTGGGGGTAATAGGGGACATGAGTGGGGGCCTGGTGGACGCTGCCCTGGTGGCTGGGGGTGGGGGTGGTGGGAGACATGAGTGGGGGCCTGGTGGAGGCTGCCACTGGTGGCTGGGGGTGGGGGTGATGGGAGACATGAGTGGGGGCCTGGTGGAGGCTGCCCCTGCACTGCTGGGGGGTGGGGGTAATAGGGGGACTGAGTGGGGGCCTGGTGGAGGCTGCCCCTGCACTGCTGGGGGGTGGGGGTGCAGGGAGACATGTGTAGGGGCCTGGTGGAGGCTGCCCCTGGTGGCTGGGGGGTGGGGGTGGTGGTAGACATGAGTGGGGGCCTGGTGGAGGCTGCCCCTGCACTGCTGGGGGGTGGGGGTGGTGGTAGACATGGGTGGGGGCCTGGTGGAGGCTGCCCCTACACTGCTGGGGGGTCGGGGTAATAGGGGACATGAGTGGGGGCCTGGTGGAGGCTGACCCTGCACTGCTGCGGGGTGGGGGAAATAGGGTACATGAGTAGGGGCCTGGTGGAGGCTGCCCCTGGTGGCTGGGGGGTGGGGGTGATGGGAGACATGAGTGGGGGCCTGGTGGAGGCTGCCCATGCACTGCTGGGGGGTGGGGGTGATAGGGGACATGAGTGGGTGCCTGGTGGAGGCTGCCCCTGGTGGCTGGGGGGTGGGGGTGATGGGAGACATGAGTGGGGGCCTGGTGGAGGCTGCCCCTGCACTGCTGGGAGGTGGGGGTAATAGGGGACATGAGTGGGGGCCTGGTGGAGGCTGCCCCTGCACTGCTGTGGGGTGGGGTGCAGGGAGACATGAGTGGGGGCCTGGTGGAGGCTGCCCCTGGTGGCTGGGGGGTGGCGGTGGTGGTAGACATGAGTGGGGGCCTGGTGGAGGCTGCCCCTGCACTGCTGGGGGGTGGGGGTGGTGGTAGACATGGGTGGGGGCCTGGTGGAGGCTGCCCCTGCAATGCTGGGGGGTGGGGGTAATAGGGGACATGAGTGGGGGCCTGGTGGAGGCTGCCCCTGGTGGCTGGGGGGTGGGGGTGATGGGAGACATGAGTGGGGGCCTGGTGGAGGCTGCCCCTGCACTGCTGGGGGGTGGGGATAATAGGGGACATAAGTGGGGGCCTGGTGGGGGCTGCCCCTGGTGGCTGGGGATTGGGGGTGATGGGAGACATGAGTGGTGGCCTGGTGGAGGCTGCCCCTGCACTGCTGGGGGGTGGGGGTGGTGTAGACATGGGTGGGGGCCTGGTGGAGGCTGCCCCTGCAATGCTGGGGGGTGGGGGTAATAGGGGACATGAGTGGGGGCCTGGTGGAGGCTGCCCCTGGTGGCTGGGGGTGGGGGTGATGGGAGACATGAGTGGGGTCCTGGTGGAGGCTGCCCCTGCACTGCTGGGGGGTGGGGGTGGTGGTAGACATGAGTGGGGGCCGGTGGAGGCTGCCCCTGCACTGCTGGGGGGTGGGGGTGGTGGTAGACATGGGTGGGGGTCTGGTGGAGGCTGCCCCTGCACTGCTGGGGGGTGGGGGTAATAGGGGACATGAGTGGGGGCCTGGTGGAGGCTGCCCCTGCACTGCTGGGGGGTGGGGGTAATAGGAGACATGAGTGGGGGCCTGGTGGAGGCTGCCCCTGGTGGCTGGGGGGTGGGGGTGGTGGGAGACATGAGTGGGGGCCTGGTGGAGGCTGACCCTGGTGGCTGGGGCGTGGGGGTGAAGGGAGACATGAGTGGGGGCCTGGTGGAGGCTGCCCCTGCACTGCTGGGGCGTGGGGGTGGTGGTAGACATGAGTGGGGGCCTGGTGGAGGCTGCCCCTGCACTGCTGGGGGGTGGGGGTGGTGGGAGACATGAGTGGGGGCCTGGTGGAGGCTGCCCCTGGTGGCTGGGGTGTGGGGGTGGTCGGAGACATGAGTGGGGGCCTGGTGGAGGCTGCCCCTGGTGGCTGGGGGGTGGGGGTGGTGGGAGACATGAGTGGGGGCCTGGTGGAGGCTGCCCCTGGTGGCTGGGGCGTGGGGTGGTGGGAGACATGAGTGGGGGCCTGGTGGAGGCTGCCCCTGGTGGCTGGGGGGTGGGGTTGGTGGGAGACATGAGTGGGGGCCTGGTGGAGGCTGCCCCTGGTGGCTGGGGGTGGGGGTGATGGGAGACATGAGTGGGGGCCTGGTGGAGGCTGCCCCTGCACTGCTGGGGGATGGGGGTAATAGGGGACATGAGTGGGGGCCTGGTGGAGGCTGACCCTGCACTGCTGGGGGGTGGGGGAAATAGGGTACATGAGTGGGGGCCTGGTGGAGGCTGCCCCTGGTGGCTGGGGGGTGGGGGTGATGGGAGACATGAGTGGGGGCCTGGTGGAGGCTGCCCATGCACTGCTGGGGGGTGGGGGTAATAGGGGACATGAGTGGGGGCCTGGTGGAGGCTGCCCCTGGGGGGTGGGGGTGATGGGAGACATGAGTGGGAGCCTGGTGGAGGCTGCCCCTGCACTGCTGGGGGGTGGGGGTAATAGGGGACATGAGTGGGGGCCTGGTGGAGGCTGCCCCTGCACTGCTGTGGGGTGGGGGGCAGGGAGACATGAGTGGGGGCCTGGTGGAGGCTGCCCCTGGTGGCTGGGGGGTTGTGGTGGTGGTAGACATGAGTGGGGGCCTGGTGGAGGCTGCCCCTGCACTGCTGGGGGGTGGGGGTGGTGGTAGACATGGGTGGGGGCCTGGTGGAGGCTGCCCCTGCACTGCTGGGGGGTCGGGGTAATAGGGGACATGAGTGGGGGCCTGGTGGAGGCTGCTCCTGCACTGCTGGGGGGTGGGGGTAATAGGAGACATGAGTGGGGGCCTGGTGGAGGCTGCCCCTGGTGGCTGGGGGCTGGGGGTGATGGGAGACATGAGTGGGGGCCTGTTGGAGGCTGCCCCTGCACTTCTGGGGGGTGGGGGTAATAGGGGACATGAGTGGGGGCCTGGTGGAGGCTGCCCCTGGTGGCTGGGGATTGGGGGTGATGGGAGACATGAGTGGGGGCCTGGTGGAGGCTGCCCCTGCACTTCTGGGGCGTGGGGGTGGTGGTAGACATCGGTGGGGGCCTGGTGGAGGCTGCCCCTGCACTGCTGGGGGGTGGGGGTAATAGGGGACATGAGTGGGGGCCTGGTGGAGGCTGCCCCTGCACTGCTGGGGGGTGGGGTGGTGGTAGACATGAGTGGGGGCCTGGTGGAGGCTGCCCCTGCACTGCTGGGGGGTGGGGGTGGTGGTAGACATGGGTGGGGGCCTGGTGGAGGCTGCCCCTGCACTGCTGGGGGTGGGGGTAATAGGGGACATGGGTGGGGGCCTGGTGGAGGCTGCCCCTGCACTGCTGGAGGGTGGGGGTAATAGGAGACATGAGTGGGGGCCTGGTGGAGGCTGCCCCTGGTGGCTGGGGCGTGGGGGTGGTGGGAGACATGAGTGGGGGCCTGGTGGAGGCTGACCCTGGTGGCTGGGGCATGGGGGTGAAGGGAGACATGAGTGGGGGCCTGGTGGAGGCTGCCCTTGCACTGCTGGGGCGTGGGGGTGGTGGTAGACATGAGTGGGGGCCTGGTGGAGGCTGCCCCTGCACTGCTGGGGGGTGGGGGTGGTGGGAGACATGAGTGGGGGCCTGGTGGAGGGTGCCCCTGGTGGCTGGGGTGTGGGGGTGGTCGGAGACATGAGTGGGGGCATGGTGGAGGCTGCCCCTGGTGGCTGGGGGTGGGGGTGGTGGGAGACATGAGTGGGGGCCTGGTGGATGCTGCCCTTGGTGGCTGGGGGGTGGGGGTGGTGGGAGACATGAGTGGGGGCCTGGTGGAGGCTGCCCCTGGTGGCTGGGGGGTGGGGTTGGTGGGAGACATGAGTGGGGGCCTGGTGGAGGCTGCCCCTGGTGGCTGGGGGGTGGGGGTGATGGGAGACATGAGTGGGGGCCTGGTGGAGGCTGCACCTGCACTGCTGGGGGGTAGGGGTGGTGGTAGACATGGGTGGGGGCCTGGTGGAGGCTGCCCCTGCACTGCTGGGGGTGGGGGTGGTGGGAGACATGAGTGGGGGCCTGGTGGAGGCTGCCCCTGGTGGCTGGGGGGTGGGGGTGGTGGTAGACATGAGTGGGGGCCTGGTGGAGGCTGCCCCTGCACTGCTGGGGGTGGGGGTAATAGGGGACATGAGTGGGGGCCTGGTGGAGGCTGCCCCTGGTGGCTGGGGGGTGGGGGTGATGGGAGACATGAGTGGGGGCCTGGTGGAGGCTGCCCCTGCACTGCTGGGGGGTGGGGGTAATAGGGGACATGAGTGGGGGCCTGGTGGAGGCTGCCCCTGGTGGCTGGGGGGTGGGGGTGATGGGAGACATGAGTGGGGGCCTGGTGGAGGCTGCCCCTGCACTGCTGGGGGGTGGGGGTAATAGGGGACATGAGTGGGGGCCTGGTGGAGGCTGCCCCTGCACTGTTGGGGGTGGGGGTGCAGGGAGACATGTGTGGGGGTCTGGTGGAGGCTGCCCCTGGTTGCTGGGGGGTGGGGGTGGTGGTAGACATGAGTGGGGGCCTGGTGGAGGCTGCCCCTGCATTGCTGGGGGGTGGGGGTGGTGGTAGACATGGGTGGGGGCCTGGTGGAGGCTGCCCCTGCACTGCTCTGGGGTGGGGGTGGTGGGAGACATGATTGGGGGCCTGGTGGAGGCTGCCCCTGGTGGCTGGGGGGTAGGGGTGGTGGGAGACATGAGTGGGGGCCTGGTGGAGGCTGCCCCTGGTGGCTGGGGGGTGGGGGAGGTGGGAGACATGAGTGGGGGCCTGGTGGAGGCTGCCCCTGCACTGCTGGGAGGTGGGGGTAATAGGGGACATGAGTGGGGGCCTGGTGGAGGCTGCCCCTGCACTGCTGGGGTGTGGGGTGGTGGTAGACATGGGTGGGGGCCTGGTGGAGGCTGCCCTTGCACTGCTGGGGGGTGGGGGTAATAGGGGACATGAGTGGGGGGCCTGGTGGAGGCTGCCCCTGGTGGCTGGGGGGTGAGGGTGATGGGAGACATGAGTGGGGGCCTGGTGGAGGCTGCCCCTGCACTGCTGGGGGGTGGGGGTGGTGGTAGACATGGGTGGGGGCCTGGTGGAGGCTGCCCCTGCACTGATGGGGGGTGGGGGTAATAGTGGACATGAGTGGGGGCCTGGTGGAGGCTGCCCCTGCACTGCTGGGGGGTGGAGGTAATAGGGGACATGAGTGGGGGCCTGGTGGAGGCTGCCCCTGGTGGCTGGGGGTGGGGGTGGTAGGAGACATGAGTGGGGGCCTGGTGGAGGCTGCCCCTAGTGGCTGGGGGTGGGGGTGATGGGAGACATGAGTGGGGGCCTGGTGGAGGCTGCCCCTGCACTGCTGGGGTGTGGGGGTGGTGGTAGACATGAGTGGGGGCCTGGTGGAGGCTGCCCCTGCACTGCTGGGGGGTGGGGGTGGTGGGAGACATGAGTGGGGACCTGGTGGAGACTGCCCCTGGTGGCTGGGGGTTGGGGGTGGTGGGAGACATGAGTGGGGGCCTGGTGGAGGCTGCCCCTGGTGGCTGGGGGGTGGGGGTGGTGGGAGACATGAATGGGGGCCTGGTGAAGGCTGCCCCTGGTGGCTGGGGGGTGGGGGTGGTGGGAGACATGAGTAGGGGCCTGGTGGAGGCTGCCCCTGGTGGCTGGGGGGTGGGGTTGGTGGGAGACATGAGTGGGGGCCTGGTGGAGGCTGCCCCTGGTGGCTGGGGGGTGGGGGTGATGGGAGACATGAGTGGGGGCCTGGTGGAGGCTGCACCTGCACTGCTGGGTGGTGGGGGTGGTGGTAGACATGGGTGGGGGCCTGGTGGAGGCTGCCCCTGCACTGCTGGGGGTGGGGGTGGTGGGAGACATGAGTGGGGGCCTGGTGGAGGCTGCCCCTGGTGGCTGGGGGTGGTGGTAGACATGAGTGGGGGCCTGGTGGAGGCTGCCCCTGCACTGCTGGGGGGTGGGGGTAATAGGGGACATGAGTGGGGGCCTGGTGGAGGCTGCCCCTGGTGGCTGGGGGGTGGGGGTGATGGGAGACATGAATGGAGGCCTGGTGGAGGCTGCCTCTGCACTGCTGGGTGGTGGAGGTAATAGGGGACATGAGTGGGGCCTGGTGGAGGCTGCCCCTGGTGGCTGGGGGGTGGGGGTGATGGGAGACATGAGTGGGGGCCTGGTGGAAGCTGCCCCTGCACTGCTGGGGGGTGGGGGTAATAGGGGACATGAGTGGGGGCCTGGTGGCGGCTGCCCCTGCACTGCTGGGGTTTGGGGGTGCAGGGAGATATGAGTGGGGGCCTGGTGGAGGCTGCCCCTGGTGTCTGGGGGGTGGGGGTGGTGGTAGACATGAGTGGGGGCCTGGTGGAGGCTGCCCCTGCACTGCTGGGGGGTGAGGGTGGTGGTAGACTTGGTTGGGGGCCAGTTGGAGGCTGCCCCTGCACTGCTGGGTGGTGGGAGACATGAGTGGGGGCCTGGTGGAGGCTGCCCCTGGTGGCTGGGGGGTGGGTGTGGTGGGAGACATGAGTGGGGGCCTGGTGGAGGCTGCCCCTGGTGGCTGGGGGGTGGGAGTGGTGGGAGACATGAGTGGGGGCCTGGTGGAGGCTGCCCCTGGTGGGTGGCTGGGGGGTGGGGGTGGTGGGAGACATGAGTGGGGGCCTGGTGGAGGCTGCCCTTCTGGTGGCTGGGGGGTGGGGGTGGTGGGAGACATGAGTGGGGGCCTGCTGGAGGCTGCCCCTGGTGGCTGGGGGGTGGGGGTGGTGGGAGACATGAGTGGGGGCCTGGTGAAGGCTGCCCCTGGTGGCTGGGGAGTGGGGGTGGTGGGAGACATGAGTGGGGGCCTGGTGGAGGCTGCCCCTGGTGGCTGGGGGGTGGGGGTGGTGGTAGACATGGGTGGAGGCCTGGTGGAGGCTGCCCCTGCACTGCTGGGGGGTGGGGTAATAGGGGACATGAGTGGGGGCCTGCTGGAGGCTGCCCCTGGTGGCTGGGGGGTGGGGGTGATGGGAGACATGGGTGGGGGCCTGGTGGAGGCTGCCCCTGCATTGCTGGGGGGTGGGGTTATAGGGGACATGAGTGGGGGCCTGGCGGAGGCTGCCCCTGCACTGCTGGGTGGTGGGGGTGCAGGGAGACATGAGTGGGGGCCTGGTGGAGGCTGCCCCTGGTGGCTGTGGGGGTGGGGGAGGTGGAAGACATGAGTGGGTGCCTGGTGGAGGCTGCCCATGTACTGCTGGGGGGTGGGGGTGGTGGGAGACATGGGTGTTGGCCTGGTGGAGGCTGCCCCTGCACTGCTGGGGGGAGGGGGTAGTAGGGGACATGAGTGGGGGCCTGGTGGAGGCTGACCCTGCACTGCTGGGGGGTGGAGTAATAGGGGACATGAGTGGGGGCCTGGTGGAGGCTGCCCCTGGTGGCTGGGGGGTGGGGGTGATGGGAGACATGAGTGGGGGCCTGGTGGAGGCTGCCCCTGCATTGCTGGGGGTGGGGGTAATAGGGGACATGAGTGGGGGCCTGGTGGAGGCTGCCCCTGGTGTCTGTGGGGGTGGGGGAGGTGGTAGACATGAGTGGGCGCCTGGTGGAGGCTGCCCCTGCACTGCTGGGGGGTGGGGGTGGTGGTAGACATGGGTGGGGGCCTGGTGGAGGCTGCCCCTGCACTGCTGGGGGGAGTGGGTAGTAGGGGACATGAGTGGGGGCATGGTGGAGGCTGACCCTGCACTGCTGGGGGTGGGGGTAATAGGGGACATGAGTGGGGGCCTGGTGAAGGCTGCCCCTGGTGGCTGGGGGGTGGGGGTGATGGGAGACATGAGTGGGGGCCTGGTGGAGGCTGCCCCTGCATTGCTGGGGGGTGGGGGTAATATGGGACATGAGTGGGGGCCTGGTGGAGGCTGCCCCTGGTGGCTGGGGGGTGGGGGTGATGGCAGACATGAGTGGGGGCCTGGTGGAGGCTGCCCCTGCACTGCTGGGGGTGGGGGTAATAGTGGACATGAGTGGGGGCCTGGTGGAGGCTGCCCCTGCACTGTTGGGGTTTGGGGGTGCAGGGAGACATGAGTGGGGGCCTGGTGGAGGTTGTCCCTGGTGGCTGGGGGGTGGGGGTGGTGGTAGACATGAGTGGGGGCCTGGTGGAGGCTGCCCCTGCACTGCTGGGGGTCGGGGTGGTGGTAGACATGGGTGGGGGCCTGGTGGAGACTGCCCCTGCACTGCTGGGGGGTGGGGGTGGTGGGAGACATGAGTGGGGGCCTGGTGGAGGCTGCCCCTGGTGGCTGGGGGGTGGGGGTGGTGGGAGACATGAGTGGGGGCCCGGTGCAGGCTGCCCCTTGTGGCTGGGGGGTGGGGGTGGTGGGAGACATGAGTAGGGGCCTGGTGGAGGCTGCCCCTGATGGCTAGCGGGTGGTGGTGGTGGTGGGAGACATGAGTGGGGGCCTGGTGGAGGCTGCCCCTGGTGGCTGGGGGGTGGGGGTGATGGGAGACATGAGTGGGGGCCTGGTGGAGGCTGCACCTGCACTGCTGGGGGGTGGGGGTGGTGGTAGACATGGGTGGGGGCCTGGTGGAGGCTGCCCCTGCACTGCTGGGGGGGTGGGGGTGGTAGGAGACATGAGTGGGAGCCTGGTGGAGGCTGCCCCTGGTGGCTTGGGGGTGGGGGTGGTGGTAGACATGAGTGGGGGCCTGGTGGAGGCTGCCCCTGCACTGCTGGGGGGTGGGGGTAATAGGGGACATAAATGGGGGCCTGGTGGAGGCTGCCCCTGGTGGCTGGAGGTGGGGGTGATGGGAGACATGAGTGGGGGCCTGGTGGAGGCTGCCCCTGCACTGCTGGGGGGTGAGGGTATTAGGGGGACATGAGTGGGGGCCTGGTGGAGGCTGCCCCTGGTGACTGGGGGGTGGGGGTGATGGGAGACATGAGTGGGGGCCTGGTGGAGGCTGCCCCTGCACTGCTCGGGGTGGGGGTAGTAGGGGACATGAGTGGGGGCCTGGTGGAGGCTGCCCCTGCACTGCTGGGGGGGTGGGGGTGCAGGGAGACATGAGTGGGGGCCTGGTGGAGGCTGACCCTGGTGGCTGGGGGGTGGGGGTGGTGGTAGACATGAGTGGGGGCCTGGTGGAGGCTGCCCCTGCACTGCTGGGGGGTGGGGGTGGTGGTAGACATGGGTGGGGGCCTGGTGGAGGCTGCCCCTGCACTGCTGGGGGGTGGGGGTAATAGGGGACATGAGTGGGGGCCTGGTGGAGGCTGCCCCTGCACTGCTGTGGGGTGGGGGTAATAGGGGACATGAGTGGGGGCCTGGTGGAGGCTGCCCCTGGTGGCTGGGGGGTGGGGGTGATGGGAGACATGAGTGGGGGCCTGGTGGAGGCTGCCCCTGCACTGCTGGGGGTGGGGGTAATAGGGGACATGAGTGGGGGCCTGGTGGAGGCTGCCCCTGGTGGCTGGGGGGTGGGGGTGATGGGAGACATGAGTGGGGGCCTGGTGGAGGCTGCCCCTGCACTACTGGGGGGTGGGGGTAATAGGGGACATGAGTGGGGGCCTGGTGGAGGCTGCCCCTGGTGGCTGGGGGGTGGGGGTGGTGGTAGACATGGTTGGGGGCCTGGTGGAGGCTGCCCCTGCACTACTGGGGGGTGGGGGTAATAGGGGACATGAGTGGGGGCCTGGTGGAGGCTGCCCCTGGTGGCTGGGGGGTGGGTGTGGTGGGAGACATGAGTGGGGGCCTGGTGGAGGCTGCCCCTGGTGGCTGGGGGGTGGGAGTGGTGGGAGACATGAGTGGGGGCCTGGTGGAGGCTGCCCCTGGTGGGTGGCTGGGGGGTGGGGGTGGTGGGAGACATGAGTGGGGGCCTGGTGGAGGCTGCCCTTCTGGTGGCTGGGGGGTGGGGGTGGTGGGAGACATGAGTGGGGGCCTGCTGGAGGCTGCCCCTGGTGGCTGGGGGGTGGGGGTGGTGGGAGACATGAGTGGGGGCCTGGTGAAGGCTGCCCCTGGTGGCTGGAGGGTGGGGGTGGTGGGAGACATGAGTGGGGGCCTGGTGGAGGCTGCCCCTGGTGGCTGGGGGGTGGGAGTGGTGGTAGACATGGGTGGAGGCCTGGTGGAGGCTGCCCCTGCACTGCTGGGGGGTGGGGTAATAGGGGACATGAGTGGGGGCCTGCTGGAGGCTGCCCCTGGTGGCTGGGGGGTGGGGGTGATGGGAGACATGAGTGGGGGCCTGGTGGAGGCTGCCCCTGCATTGCTGGGGGGTGGGGTTATAGGGGACATGAGTGGGGGCCTGGCGGAGGCTGCCCCTGCACTGCTGGGTGGTGGGGGTGCAGGGAGACATGAGTGGGGGCCTGGTGGAGGCTGCCCCTGGTGGCTGTGGGGGTGGGGGAGGTGGAAGACATGAGTGGGTGCCTGGTGGAGGCTGCCCATGTACTGCTGGGGTGTGGGGGTGGTGGTAGACATGGGTGGGGGCCTGGTGGAGGCTGCCCCTGCACTGCTGGGGGGAGGGGGTAGTAGGGGACATGAGTGGGGGTCTGGTGGAGGCTGACCCTGCACTGCTGGGGGGTGGGGGTAATAGGGGACATGAGTGGGGGCCTGGTGGAGGCTGCCCCTGGTGGCTGGGGGGTGGGGGTGATGGGAGACATGAGTGGGGGCCTGGTGGAGGCTGCCCCTGCATTGCTGGGGGGTGGGGGTAATAGGGGACATGAGTGGGGGCCTGGTGGAGGCTGCCCCTGGTGTCTGTGGGGGTGGGGGAGGTGGTAGACATGAGTGGGCGCCTGGTGGAGGCTGCCCCTGCACTGCTGGGGGGTGGGGGTGGTGGTAGACATGGGTGGGGGCCTGGTGGAGGCTGCCCCTGCACTGCTGGGGGGAGTGGGTAGTAGGGGACATGAGTGGGGGCATGGTGGAGGCTGACCCTGCACTGCTGGGGGTGGGGGTAATAGGGGACATGAGTGGGGGCCTGGTGAAGGCTGCCCCTGGTGGCTGGGGGGTGGGGGTGATGGGAGACATGAGTGGGGGCCTGGTGGAGGCTGCCCCTGCATTGCTGGGTGGTGGGGGTAATATGGGACATGAGTGGGGGCCTGGTGGAGGCTGGCCCTGGTGGCTGGGGGGTGGGGGTGATGGCAGACATGAGTGGGGGCCTGGTGGAGGCTGCCCCTGCACTGCTGGGGGTGGGGGTAATAGTGGACATGAGTGGGGGCCTGGTGGAGGCTGCCCCTGCACTGTTGGGGTTTGGGGGTGCAGGGAGACATGAGTGGGGGTCTGGTGGAGGTTGTCCCTGGTGGCTGGGGGGTGGGGGGTGGTGGTAGACATGAGTGGGGGCCTGGTGGAGGCTGCCCCTGCACTGCCGGGGGTGGGGGTGGTGGTAGACATGGGTGGGGACCTGGTGGAGACTGCCCCTGCACTGCTGGGGGGTGGTGGGAGACATGAGTGGGGGCCTGGTGGAGGCTGCCCCTGGTGGCTGGGGGGTGGGGGTGGTGGGAGACATGAGTGGGGGCCCGGTGGAGGCTGCCCCTGGTGGCTGGGGGGTGGGGGTGGTGGGAGACATGAGTGGGGGCCTGGTGGAGGCTGCCCCTGATGGCTAGGGTGTGGTGGTGGTGGTGGGAGACATGAGTGGGGGCCTGGTGGAGGCTGCCCCTGGTGGCTGGGGGGTGGGGGTGATGGGAGACATGAGTGGGGGCCTGGTGGAGGCTGCACCTGCACTGCTGGGGGGTGGGGGTGGTGGTAGACATGGGTGGGGGCCTGGTGGAGGCTGCCCCTGCACTGCTGGGGGGGTGGGGGTGGTAGGAGACATGAGTGGGAGCCTGGTGGAGGCTGCCCCTGGTGGCTTGGGGGGGGGGTGGTGGTAAACATGAGTGGGGGCCTGGTGGAGGCTGCCCCTGCACTGCTGGGGGGTGAGGGTAATAGGGGACATAAATGGGGGCCTGGTGGAGGCTGCCCCTGGTGGCTGGGGGTGGGGGTGATGGGAGACATGAGTGGGGGCCTGGTGGAGGCTGCCCCTGCACTGCTGGGGGGTGAGGGTATTAGGGGGACATGAGTGGGGGCCTGCTGGAGGCTGCCCCTGGTGACTGGGCGGTGGGGGTGATGGGAGACATGAGTGGGGGCCTGGTGGAGGCTGCCCCTGCACTGCTCGGGGTGGGGTTAGTAGGGGACATGAGTGGGGGCCTGGTGGAGGCTGCCCCTGCACTGCTGGGGGGGTGGGGGTGCAGGGAGACATGAGTGGGGGCCTGGTGGAGGCTGACCCTGGTGGCTGGGGGGTGGGGGTGGTGGTAGACATGAGTGGGGGCCTGGTGGAGGCTGCCCATGCACTGCTGGGGGGTGGGGGTGGTGGTAGACATGGGTGGGGGCCTGGTGGAGGCTGCCCCTGCACTGCTGGGGGGTGGGGGTAATAGGGGACATGAGTGGGGGCCTGGTGGAGGCTGCCCCTGCACTGCTGGGGGGTGGGGGTAATAGGGGACATGAGTGGGGGCCTGGTGGAGGCTGCCCCTGGTGGCTGGGGGGTGGGGGTGATGGGAGACATGAGTGGGGGCCTGGTGGAGGCTGCCCCTGCACTGCTGGGGGTGGGGGTAATAGGGGACATGAGTGGGGGCCTGGTGGAGGCTGCCCCTGGTGGCTGGGGGGTGGGGGTGATGGGAGACATGAGTGGGGGCCTGGTGGAGGCTGCCCCTGCACTGCAGGGGGTGGGGGTGGTGGTAGACATGGGTGGGGGCCTGGTGGAGGCTGCCCCTGCACTACTGGGGGGTGGGGGTAATAGGGGACATAAGTGGGGGCCTGGTGGAGGCTGCCCCTGGTGGCTGGGGGGTGGGCGTGGTGGTAGACATGGGTGGGGGCCTGGTGGAGGCTGCCCCTGCACTGCTGGGGGTGGGGGTGCAGGGAGACATGAGTGGGGGCCTGGTGGAGGCTGCCCCTGGTGGCTGGGGGGTGGGGGTGGTGGGAGACATGTGTTGGTGATCAGTAGTGCAAGGTGACATGTGGGTGGGCTGGTGGGCATGGCCATGGTGGGTGGGTTGCCTGTGGGACATGAGCAGGGGTGCAGGGTAGTACCCTGTGGTGTGGGCTGCCTGCAGGGGCCGTGGAGGGTGTAGAGGGAACACCTGGGAGGACCCACATGGCCAAATCACGTGTAGCATTCCCCGGCACCACCAAAATACACGTACCCTGCAGAAATTGTGTGTGAATCTTCCACGCACCTCGGAATACACGTACCCAGGCCAATCGCGTGTGGAACTTCCCGCACACCCCGTAGTACACGTACCCAGGCCAATCGCGTGTGGAACTTCCCGCGCACCCCCACCTACCCAGGCCAATCGCATGTGGAACTTCCCGCGCACCCCGTAGTACACGTACCCAGGCTAATCGCGTGTGGAACTTCCTGCGCACCCCGAAGTACACGTACCCAGGCTAATGGTGTGTTAGGTGGAAACCTGTGCAGTTCCCTCTGGGACCACTGCAAAAAATTTAGGACTACAGGCGTTGGCGGTGAACCCACTTGGTAGCAGTCTGTACCACACAGATTCACTTGGTAGCTGTGGCTGAGCAGTCAGACTTCTCTCAAGAAAAGTTGAGCAGTATGTGGAGTATACAACATAGGGCAATTCTTTTGTAAAGATAGTAAGGTATTTATTTATAACACAACATCTATGGAAAACACTAAAGCAAATCACGGCAAACAAATCAAACACAATTAATCTACGAAGTAGAAAACGGTCAATCCCCCTAGCAAAATATCGACAACTCTAGGTTCTACCGGTACCACTTATTTTCAGACAGAGGTGTATACCTCAACCTAGATGACACTCGAATATTAGTTAGGACGGGAGAGAAAAAGATAGGCAGGTTATGAAATCAACACAGTTCAATCCTATGCGGATAAAATGCAAGGCAGGAAGGCAAGAATCACAATAGATCGTAAAGTTCAGAGGCCAGGCCCACTCGGAGAGAGGCAAGGCGCGATGTCCCAAAAAGTCTCGAGTGGAGATGCATTCAAGTCTTTATAGCAAATTGTTATCGGCAGATAGAACCAGTTCAGAACAAAGAATGAGCAAAGCTTGGAGGCGACCCAGCGGAACGGAGAGGATTAAGACACCTCACTCGAACCGAACGAAAGGGAAGCCAGGCGGACACGGTACCTTGTTGTGGAGGGCAGCTCCGGCGGGGGCAGTTGTTCCTGGTGGTGGATGCACGTCGGGTCTTGGCCAAGAGTAGAGATGATCTCGTCGTCGAAGGAAAGTGAAGTCCGGTGCACCACCAGGGAAGAGACCAGCCGCGGAGTGCTCCGTCACAAGGCACCACCTTTTGGTCGCGGTACAGGGGTAGTGGCTATCCGGTTGCTGAGGTGCTCTGCACGGGCAATTCGACCACTGCGTCCTGAGGCGAATAAAAAGCAAAGGGGACTGGTTGTTCCCACCAGTCAGGGGAAGAGACTCTCCGGCAGGGAGATCTCCTCTGTCGTCGGGAAGTGGTGAGTCGGTCAGCAGGGCTCCACCGGAGGTGTCGTCGTGCAGGTCAGCTCAGCGTTACCCTTGTCGGATTCTTAGGTCCTGTGGCGACTTCTGAAGATCCAGTCCAAAAAGCCCTGCTTTTATGCAGAAGACCCCCATTCATTCAGCCTAGCTGTCAATCAACACATGCTAAGTGGTGAGTGGGAAGGCTCACCACCTGGGCCAATCACTCCAGAGTGCGACCTGAGTTGGCAAGGCAACTCGGTCCAGGGTGCCTAAACCCCCTCCCACACCCCTGAGGTAACCCAGACAGAATGGCACCACTTTGGAGGGTCTCTGTACAGAGGCCCGCCAAAAGTGGAACAAAGGGCTCAACCTTTGGTTTAGGAGTCACAGAGATGAACACAGACGCCATTTTAAAACCGAGTTCTGGCAGAAAATACCACTCGATAAACTTATTTAAGATAAGTAGATCAGTGGTACGTCAGAGATAAATGAGAAAAAGTATCAATCTCCAACAATGGGGCGAATCCCATAGGGTTATGTTCGGGATTGAACATAACAAGTAGTTTCCACTGCCACCAGCCAAAACTCGACGAGGGGGGACGGGACAGTGCCCCCTTGAGTAACAGATCCAGGAGTAATCGAATTACCCCTACTAGTACGTCCACAATAAGATGGTTGGTACTAGTTCTGTTAGTAAATTTAGGTCTAGTAAAGCCAATGGTGACTTTACATGCCCGGGGAGATAGTAGTCAGTCCCCGGGTATGGAGTCTATGGTGGGGGACCCGCTAGGACGCCCCCGTGTTACGACACGTAGGTTGCGGTGTAACACACATAGAAAAACATATGAGACCCTATGGAGTAAAAGACCCCATAGCCCATCGAACACATTGACATTTCAAAGGAATTACACACATACATGTCCAAGAGTGTGAGAAAAGAGTCTCACTCTTGGCAGGATGGAAAAAAACAAACTCCAGAAATCCAGCAAAGCTGCTGGGGGACTCACTAGGTTAGGAAATTCAGCCTAAACAGAATTCTCCCTAACACTCGCCCCCCCCCCGACTAAGGGACAGGAGGATTTAATCCACTCCTGGATGAATCTCATACCTCTAGTCGATGACATACATCCTAGAGAGACCATCAGCATTTTGGTGGTGACACCCTGACCTGTGCTCAATGGTGAAATCAAACCCTTGCAGGCAGATCGACCATCTCAATAGTTTTGGGTTCTCCCCTTTCATTTGCATTAACCATCTCAAGGGTTGGTGGTCAGTCTGAATAACAAAAGTAGAACCATACAAGAACGGCCTAAACTTCTTCAGAGCCCACACGATAGCAAAGCACTCTCTTTCTATTGTTGCCCACCTTGTTTCAGGATCCTTCAGCTTGCGGCTGATGAAGCAAATGGGGTGCTCCCTACCTTTCCCATCCAGTTGACTGAGTACGGCACCTATCCCTACATTGGAAGCGTCTGTCTGCACAATTAAGTGTTGGCAGTAATCAGGAGCTCTGAGTACTGGGGCTTGGCAAAGAGCCTGTTTCAGGTTTTCAGAAGCCTGATTGCACTCCTCGTTCCATTTAACCTTTTTAGGAAATTTGGGCGAGGAGATGACATTCAGTGGAGAAGCTATGGTCCCATAGTTCTCTCTGAAATTCCTGTAATAACCAGTGAGGCATAGGAAGGCTCTCACCTGGGTTTGAGTAGTCGGTGTTGTCCAATTTTGCACAGCTTCAATCTTACTGAGCAAAGGCCTTATTTCTCCACCCCCTACCTCATGTCCAAGATAGACTACCTTACCCTGTCCAATTTGGCATTTACTTGCCTTTATGGTCAGATTGGCTCGTCCAAGAGCCTGCAAAACATCTCTCAGGTGGATTACATGTTCTTCCCAGGAATTGCTGAACACTGCGATGTCATCCAAGTATGCCATGCAGAAGTCCTCCATCTCATTCAGAACCTGGTTTACCATCCGTTGAAACGTAGCAGGTGCATTCTTCAATCCGAAAGGCATTACCTTAAACTGGTATAAGCCAACGGGGGTAGAAAATGCAGTTTTCTCCTTGGCATGGTCTGTCAGGGCTATTTGCCAACAGCCTGACGTCAAGTCAAATGTGCTGAGGAACTTGGCGGCGCCAAGTTTATCCACCAACTCATCTGTTCTTGGCAAAGAGTGGGCATCAGTCTTGGTGACTGCATTAAGAGCTCGATAATCCACACAGAATCTAAGTTCTTTAGATCCGGCCTTTGGTACTAACAAACTGGGCTAGACCATGGACTAGTAGAGGGCTCTATTACCCCGAGATCAAGCATCTTGCTGACCTCACCTTTGATGTGGGTTTGTACGTTTTCTGACATGCGGTATCCTCTGCTTTTGACCGGCAGACAGTCACCAGTGACTATGTCGTGCTGGCCCCAAGGGGTCAAGCCTGGTGAAAGCGAGAACAGAGAGGCAAACTGATTCAACATAGATTTGCACTCTACTTGTTGCTCGGGTGTCAGATTGGAGGAGAGATTCACTCCTTCAATTTTTTCATCTAAAGGTAAGCCTCTGAGGAGATCCGGAACAGCTTCACTCTCTTCTTCTTCCTCGGATGATGCTAGAAGCAACGCTCCTACATCAGGTCGTGAGACATACGCTTTAAGTCGGTTGGTGTGAAAGACTGTCGGAGCCTCCTTGGGATTGCCCAAGTCCACCAGATAGTTAACCTCTCTGAGTTTACCCACTACTCGGTAGTGTCCCATCCACTTATCTTGCAAGGCCCTCTGCCTTGTTGGGATCATAACGAGAACGAGCTGGTCTTGAGCGAACTCAACCATGTTAGCCTTTTGATTGTGCCAGTGCTTGACCAATGCTTTTCCAGCTTTCAAGTTATCGCTTGCTTCCGTCATCATGTGCGACATTCTCCTCTGGAGACCTATCACGTAGTCAGTCACTCTGACTGGCTTGGGGGAAGGAGCACTCTCCAACCCCTCCTTAATCAGGGCCAATGGACCTCTGACGGGATGACCATAGAGTAGTTCGAAGGGAGAGTAACCTACTCCCTCCTGAGGGACTTCTCTATAAGCAAAGAGAAGGCATGGCAATAGAAGGTCCCACTTACGCTTAAGGGGTTCCTCTAGAGCACCTTTCATGCTCTTCATGGTTCGGTTGAACCGTTCTACCAACCCATTGGTTTGTGGGTGGTAAGCCGTTGAGAACTTGTAAGTTACTCCGCAGATTTTCCACATGGCTTTCATGTAGTGGGACATAAAGTTTGACCCCCTGTCAGAGATTACTTCCTTAGGAAACCCGACCCTGGTAAAAATACCAAGGAGGGCCTTAGCCACAGCCGGAGCTGTAACAGTCCTCATAGGAATTGCCTCAGGATACCTAGTAGCATGGTCTACTACAACAAGTATAAACCTGTTGCCTGAGGAGGTTGGAGGATCAAGGGGACCAACGATGTCAATCCCTACTCTCTCAAATGGGACTCCCACAACCGGGAGAGGCACTAACGGTGCCACGTTCTTAGATCCAACCTTACCAGAGATCTGGCAGGTGTGGCAGCTCCTGCAGTGTTTTTCTACTTCGGCCCCCATCTTTGGCCAATAGAAGTAGAGCGAGAGCCTTTCCTTAGTCTTCTTGAAACTCAAGTGACCAGCCAAAGGAATCTCGTGGGCTAACTGCAAGAACTGTGGTCTGTTCTCTTGGGGTACTACAAGGCGTTTGTAGTCTCCAGGTGCAGACTCGGTCGGTTCACTGTAGAAGAGGCCATCTTCCCAGTGCAACCTGTATTTCCCAGGCTCTTGCCCTTCAGCCTGAGCTTCTGCCTGATGGCGAAGACCTTCCAGAGTTGGACATTCTCTCTGTCCCTTACTGAAGTCTGCCCTGCTGGGTCCACCTTCTGCCAGTAAAGACTGCAGCTCAGGATGGTCAACAGGATCCAGATCTCCAATGAGTTCCTGGCCTTCCATTAGCTCTTCTTCAGAGTCTAATTCTACCACACAGGGTTGTACCTCCCTCTCAGCCTCGGCTGGAGGTGGAGTTACGGGTGTGACGTTGGACAACTGCGGGGAAGTCCGTGTCGGCTGCACTGGAATGCTGGCGGCTGGTTTCGGGATAGAAGTCTTAGGTTTCCCCTTCGCTTCTGATTTCTTGGAGACAGCGGCTGACAATTCCAGTGGAGCAGGAGTGATATCTTTCTTCATCATCTCCTGGAGAGTTCCACGCATGGTCCTCTCTCTTGCGGGTCTGGTTAGCTCCTGTAACCGTTTACTAGGAGGTCTGGGAGTATGCGATACAACTCCGAGAGTTTTCAAATCGTTACCCAACAGTACGCGTCCTGGTACCTCACTCTGTATGCTGACAGGTATCTTCACAGTCATGTCGTTACACTGGATGAGAACTGGTAATTGGGGAAGCATCTGCACAGGCCCTCCAGCTAACTTGGTGAGGCGTTTGGGTGCCTTAGCAACATCCTCAGCCTGAAAAAATGATTTATCCACCACAGTTATGCTGGCCCCAGTGTCCCTAATGGCAGGAGTCTCCTGACCATTCACCTGGACACTGTCCTTATAATACTCTTTAGTATTATCGGGGATAGAATTATAGACATCTAAATTCTGTTGTCCCACAACCCCAGAGATAGTAAAGAAACGCTGGCTGAGACTCCAATGGGTTTGTCAGCTAGCAGTAGAAAGTTTCCACTTGCCATTTGGACTTCCTCCTCTGAAGCGAAGGCTAAGGAGACAAGCTGGACCCCTGAAGGTTTACCCTTACATCTGGGATCTCCTTTCACGTGGTCAGTCGAGCCACAAACAAAGCATTTACCGAATGCTTTCTGGAATGGTGGCTTGTTCTGACCTCCTTCCGGTTTGGCACCAGAAGACACACTATTCTGCTGTGGTTTTTTTTCCCGGTGGCTTACCCTTCTGGTTTTGTTTGGGGCCCTCTTTGGAATGTGAGTTATTCAAATTCTCTTTTGAGTCTTTTTTAGGCTGTTTTCCCTCATCCTTTTTCGGAGTTGCCCCAGAATCCTTATGAGTAGCCCTGTTGGCAACCCACAAGTCAGCAGCCTTAGCTAGTGCCCTGGAATCCAATTCCTTCGAATCAGCCAAGTGCTGTCTGAGCTCAGGAGAACAGGCATCATAAATAGACTCCAACATAAAAAGATTTCTCATACCCTCATACGTGTTCACTTTGTAACCCTTAATCCATCCCTCTAAGTTTTTCAACCCTTCACTCACCCAGGTAGCCCAAGGGGTACCATCATGCTTTTTGAGGGTTCTAAACCTCTTAAGATACTGGGAAGGGGTCTTCCCGAATCTATCTATCAAAGCTAGTTTCACACTTTCGTAATCCGTCTTATCCGCCTCCCCCAACTCCATTACCACATTAGTCGCAACAGGAGGGAGCCTAGAGAACAACCAGGGAAGCAACGCATTCCCGGTGATGTCCTGGAGCCCATGATTGTATTCAAACAGTTTCAACCAATCCAACACATCCAATCTCGGTTCATACATACCCACTAATTCCTTCGGCATCCGGGGTCTTTTGGGACTGGGGCTCCTATAGGAACCAGAGGAGAGAGAAGCATTTTCCATAGACAACTTTTTCATTTCTAACTCGTGATTAAGTTCTATTTCTCTGAGTCTTAACTCAGCTTGCTTCTGCTCAGCCTGGGCATTCATCCGTCTGAACTCGAGCTCTTGGTTTCGTTCAGATTGAGCCAAGAACCATTTATATTCTAATTCGAGCTTCATTTTTTCAAGTTCAAAATAAGCAGGGTTACTTGTGGGACCTGGTATGGGCCCCGTAGGCACAGCTGGTAAGGCAGGTAGAGGAGCGGGGGAGACAGTTTCGTTAGCCTCTCCATCCTCGTCAGCCTCTTCATCGCTATTATCAGAATTACGATTCAAATCAACACCATTACTGTCGTCTACATTCGATGGGGAGAGTGGTTCCTCTGAACCAGTACCCAGACTTTGGTTCGCCAGCAATCTCTCTATTAGTTCTAACTTCTTGCCTCTTACAGAAAGATTCTCTTGCCTACAGAGAGCTCGCAAACTCTCAGTATTTTTACCTGACAAGGATTCTTGACTGTAAGTTTCCATCGTAGACATGTTTGTGAAAGTTGCTTTTTAGTGCTAAGCTTTGTGGTTAGTTATCCTACAGCGTCGAAAAGTACTCTAAACTGTATACTCGATACAAATCCCACCGCTGTACACCAGTGTTAGGCGGAAACCTGTGCAGTTCCCTCTGGGACCACTGCAAAAGATTTAGGACTACAGGCGTTGGCGGTGAACCCACTTGGTAGCAGTCTGTACCACACAGATTCACTTGGTAGCTGTGGCTGAGCAGTCAGACTTCTCTCAAGAAAAGTTGATCAGTATGTGGAGTATACAACATAGGGCAATTCTTCACAGCAAGACAAGCAAACACGCAACGAGGCTTAGTGTAAAGATAGTAAGGTATTTATTTATAACACAACATCTATGGAAAACACTAAAGCAAATCACGGCAAACAAATCAAACACAATTAATCTACGAAGTAGAAAACGGTCAATCCCCCTAGCAAAATATCGACAACTCTAGGTTCTACCAGTACCACTTATTTTCAGACAGAGGTGTATACCTCAAACTAGATGACACTCGAATATTAGTTAGGATGGGAGAGAAAAAGATAGGCAGGTTATGAAATCAACACAGTTCAATCCTATGCGGATAAAATGCAAGGCAGGAAGGCAAGAATCACAATAGATCGTAAAGTTCAGAGGCCAGGCCCACTCGGAGAGAGGCAAGGTGCGATGTCCCAAAAAGTCTCTAGTGGAGATGCATTCAAGTCTTTATAGCAAATTGTTATCGGCAGATAGAACCAGTTCAGAACAAAGAATGAGCAAAGCTTGGAGGCGACCCAGCGGAACTGAGAGGATTAAGACACCTCACTCGAACCGAACGAAAGGGAAGCCAGGCGGACACGGTACCTTGTTGTGGAGGGCAGCTCCGGCGGGGGCAGTTGTTCCTGGTGGTGGATGCACGTCGGGTCTTGGCCAAGAGTATAGATGATCTCGTCGTCGAAGGAAAGTGAAGTCCGGTGCACCACCAGGGAAGAGACCAGCCGCGGAGTGCTCCGTCACAAGGCACCACCTTTTGGTCGCGGTACAGGGGTAGTGGCTATCCGGTTGCCGAGGTGCTCTGCACGGGCAATTCGACTACTGCGTCCTGAGGCGAATAAAAAGCAAAGGGGACTGGTTGTTCCCACCAGTCAGGGGAAGAGACTCTCCGGCAGGGAGATCTCCTCTGTCATCGGGAAGTGGTGAGTCGGTCAGCAGGGCTCCACCGGAGGTGTCGTCGTGCAGGTCAGCTCAGCGTTACCCTCGTCGGATTCTTAGGTCCTGTGGCGACTTCTGAAGATCCAGTCCAAAAAGCCCTGCTTTTATGCAGAAGACCCCCATTCATTCAGCCTAGCTGTCAATCAACACATGCTAAGTGGTGAGCGGGAAGGCTCACCACCTGGGCCAATCACTCCAGAGTGCGACCTGAGTTGGCAAGGCAACTCGGTCCAGGGTGCCTAAACCCCCTCACACACCCCTGAGGTAACCCAGACAGAATGCCACCACTTTGGAGGGTCTCTGCACAGAGGCCCGCCAAAAGTGGAACAAAGGGCTCAACCTTTGGTTTAGGAGTCACAGAGACGAACACAGACGCCATTTTAAAACCGAGTTCTGGCAGAAAATACCACTCAATAAACTTATTTAAGATAAGTAGATCGGTGGTACGTCAGAGATAAATGAGAAAAAGTATCAATCTCCAACAATGGGACGAATCCCATAGGGTTATGTTCGGGATCGAACATAACAAGTAGTTTCCACTGCCACCAGCCAAAACTCGACGACGGGGGACGGGACAGTGCCCCCTTGAGTAACAGATCCAGGAGTAATCGAATTACCCCTACTAGTACGTCCACAATAAGATGGTTGGTACTAGTTCTGTTAGTAAATTTAGGTCTAGTAAAGCCAATGGTGACTTTACATGCCCGGGGAGACAGTAGTCAGTCCCCGGGTATGGAGTGTATGGTGGGGGACCCGCTAGGGCGCCCCCGTGTTACGACACGCAGGGTGCGGTGTAACACACATAGAAAAACATATGAGACCCTATGGAGTAAAAGACCCCATAGCCCATCGAACACATTGACATTTCAAAGGAATTACACACATACATGTCCAAGAGTGGGAGAAAAGAGTCTCACTCTTGGCAGGATGGAAAAAAACAAACTCCAGAAATCCAGCAAAGCTGCTGGGGGACTCACTAGGTTAGGAAATTCAGCCTAAACAGAGAATTCTCCCTAAGACTCGCCGCCCCCAGACTAAGGGACAGGAGGATTTAATCCACTTCTGGATGAATCTCATACCTCTAGTCGATGACATACATCCTAGAGAGACCATCAGCATTTTGGTGGTGACACCCTGACCTGTGCTCAATGGTGAAATCAAACCCTTGCAGGCAGATCGACCATCTCAATAGTTTTGGGTTCTCCCCTTTCATTTGCATTAACCATCTCAAGGGTTGGTGGTCAGTCTGAATAACAAAAGTAGAACCATACAAGTACGGCCTAAACTTCTTCAGAGCCCACACGATAGCAAAGCACTCTCTTTCGATTGTTGCCCACCTTGTTTCAGGATCCTTCAGCTTGCGGCTGATGAAGCAAATGGGGTGCTCCCTACCTTTCCCATCCAGTTGACTGAGTACGGCACCTATCCCTACATTGGAAGCGTCTGTCTGCACAATTAAGTGTTGGCGGTAATCAGGAGCTCTGAGTACTGGGGCTTGGCAAAGAGCCTGTTTCAGGTTTTCAAAAGCCTGATTGCACTCCTCGTTCCATTTAACCTTTTTAGGAAATTTGGGCGAGGAGATGACATTCAGTGGAGAAGCTATGGTCCCATAGTTCTCTATGAAATTCCTGTAATACCCAGTGAGGTATAGGAAGGCTCTCTCCTGGGTTTGAGTAGTCGGTGTTGTCCAATTTTGCACAGCTTCAATCTTACTGAGCAAAGGCCTTATTTCTCCACCGCCTACCTCATGTCCAAGATAGACTACCTTACCCTGTCCAATTTGACATTTACTTGCCTTTATGGTCAGATTGGCTCGTCCAAGAGCCTGCAAAACATCTCTCAGGTGGATTACATGTTCTTCCCAGGAATTGCTGAACACTGCGATGTCATCCAAGTATGCCATGCAGAAGTCCTCCATCTCATTCAGAACCTGGTTTACCATCCGTTGAAACGTAGCAGGTGCATTCTTCAATCCGAAAGGCATTACCTTAAACTGGTATAAGCCAACGGGGGTAGAAAATGCAGTTTTCTCCTTGGCATGGTCTGTCAGGGCTATTTGCCAATAGCCTGACGTCAAGTCAAATGTGCTGAGGAACTTGGCGGCGCCAAGTTTATCCACCAACTCATCTGTTCTTGGCAAAGGGTGGGCATCAGTCTTGGTGACTGCATTAAGAGCTCGATAATCCACGCAGAATCTAAGTTCTTTAGATCCGGCCTTTGGTACTAACAAACTGGGCTAGACCATGGACTAGTAGAGGGCTCTATTACCCCGAGATCAAGCATCTTGCTGACCTCACCTTTGATGTGGGTTCGTACGTTTTCTGACATGCGGTATCCTCTGCTTTTGACCGGCAGACAGTCACCAGTGAGTATGTCGTGCTGGCCCCAAGGGGTCAAGCCTGGTGAAAGCGAGAACAGATAGGCAAACTGATTCAACATAGATTTGCACTCTACTTGTTGCTCGGGTGTCAGATTGGAGGAGATATTCACTCCTTCAATGTTTTCATCTAAAGGTAAGCCTCTGAGGAGATCCGGAAGAGCTTCACTCTCTTCTTCTTCCTCGGATGATGCTAGAAGCAACGCTCCTACATCAGGTCGTGAGACATATGCTTTAAGTCGGTTGGTGTGAAAGACTGTCGGAGCCTCCTTTGGATTGCCCAAGTCCACCAGATAGTTAACCTCTCCGAGTTTACCCACTACTCGGTAGGGTCCCATCCACTTATCTTGCAAGGCCCTCTGCCTTGTTGGGATCATAACGAGTACGAGCTGGTCTTGAGCGAACTCAACCATGTTAGCCTTTTGATCGTGCCAGTGCTTGACCAATGCTTTTCCAGCTTTCAAGTTATCTCTTGCTTCCGAAATCATGTGCGACATTCTCCTCCGGAGACCTATCACGTAGTCAGTCACTCTGACTGGCTTGGGGGAAGGAGCACTCTCCAACCCCTCCTTAATCAGGGCCAATGGACCTCTGACAGGATGACCATAGAGTAGTTTGAAGGGAGAGTAACCTACTCCCTCCTGAGGGACTTCTCTATAAGCAAAGAGAAGGCATGGCAATAGAAGGTCCCACTTACGCTTAAGGGGTTCCTCTAGAGCACCTATCATGCTCTTCATGGTTCGGTTGAACCGTTCTACCAACCCATTGGTTTGTGGGTGGTAAGCCGTTGAGAACTTGTAAGTTACTCCGCAGATTTTCCACATGGCTTTCATGTAGTGGGACATAAAGTTTGACCCCCTGTCAGAGATTACTTCCTTAGGAAACCCGACCCTGGTAAAAATACAAAGGAGGGCCTTAGCCACAGCCGGAGCTGTAACAGTCCTCATAGGAATTGCCTCAGGATACCTAGTAGCATGGTCTACTACAACAAGTATAAACCTGTTGCCTGAGGAGGTTGGAGGATCAAGGGGACCAACAATGTCAATCCCTACTCTCTCAAATGGGACTCCCACAACCGGGAGAGGCACTAACGGTGCCACGTTCTTAGATCCAACCTTACCAGAGATCTGGCAGGTGTGGCAGCTCCTGCAGTGTTTTTCTACTTCGGCCCCCATCTTTGGCCAATAGAAGTAGAGCGAGAGCCTTTCCTTAGTCTTCTTGAAACTCAAGTGACCAGCCAAAGGAATCTCGTGGGCTAACTGCAAGAACTGTGGTCTGTTCTCTTGGGGTACTACAAGGCGTTTGTAGTCTCCAGGTGCAGACTCGGTCGGTTCACTGTAGAAGAGGCCATCTTCCCAGTGCAACCTGTAGTTCCCAGGCTCTTGCCCTTCAGCCTGAGCTTCTGCCTGATGGCGAAGACCTTCCAGAGTTGGACATTCTCTCTGTCCCTTACTGAAGTCTGCCCTGCTGGGTCCACCTTCTGCCAGTAAAGACTGCAGCTCAGGATGGTCAACAGGATCCAGATCTCCAATGAGTTCCTGGCCTTCCATCAGCTCTTCTTCAGAGTCTAATTCTACCACACAGGGTTGTACCTCCCTCTCAGCCTCGGCTGGAGGTGGAGTTACGGGTGTGACGTTGGACAACTGCGGGGAAGTCCGTGTCGGCTGCACTGGAATGCTGGCGGCTGGTTTCGGGATAGAAGTCTTAGGTTTCCCCTTCGCTTCTGATTTCTTGGAGACAGCGGCCGACAATTCCAGTGGAGCAGGAGTGATATCTTTCTTCATCATCTCCTGGAGAGTTCCACGCATGGTCCTCTCTCTTGCGGGTCTGGTTAGCTCCTGTAACCATTTACTGGGAGGTCTGGGAGTATGCGATACAACTCCGAGAGTTTTCAAATCGTTACCCAACAGTACGTGTCCTGGTACCTCACTCTGTATGCTGACAGGTATCTTCACAGTCATGTCGTTACACTGGATGAGAACTGATAATTGGGGAAGCATCTGCACAGGCCCTCCAGCTAACTTGGTGAGGCGTTTGGGTGCCTTAGCAACATCCTCAGCCTGAAAAAATGATTTATCCACCACAGTTATGCTGGCCCCAGTGTCCCTAATGGCAGGAGTCTCCTGACCATTCACCTGGACACTGTCCTTATAATACTCTTTAGTATTATCGGGGATAGAATTATAGACATCTAAATTCTGTTGTTCCCACAACCCCAGAGATAGTAAAGAAACGCTGGCTGAGACTCCAATGGGTTCGTCAGCTAGCAGTAGAAAGTTTCCACTTGCCATTTGGACTTCCTCCTCTGGAGCGAAGGCTAAGGAGACAAGCTGGACCCCTGAAGGTTTACTCTTACATCTGGGATCTCCTTTCACGTGGTCAGTCGAGCCACAAACAAAGCATTTACCAAATGCTTTCTGGAATGGTGGCTTGTTCTGACCTCCTTCCGGTTTGGCACCAGAAGACACACTATTCTGCTATGGTTTTTTTTCCCGGTGGCTTACCCTTCTGGTTTTGTTTGGGGCCCTCTTTGGAATGTGAGTTATTCAAATTCTCTTTTGAGTCTTTTTTAGGCTGTTTTCCCTCATCCTTTTTCTGAGTTGCCCCAGAATCCTTATGAGTAGCCCTGTTGGCAACCCACAAGTCAGCAGCCTTAGCTAGTGCCCTGGAATCCAATTCCTTCGAATCAGCCAAGTGCTGTCTGAGCTCAGGAGAACAGGCATCATAAATAGACTCCAACATAAAAAGATTTCTCAAACCCTCATAAGTGTTCACTTTGTAACCCTTAATCCATCCCTCTAAGTTTTTCAACCCTTCACTCACCCAGGTAGCCCAAGGGGTACCATCATGCTTTTTGAGGGTTCTAAACCTCTTAAGATACTGGGAAGGGGTCTTCCCGAATCTAGCTATCAAAGCTAGTTTCACACTTTTGTAATCCGTCTTATCCGCCTCCCCCAACTCCATTACCACATCAGTCACAACAGGAGGGAGCCTAGAGAACAACCGGGGAAGCAACGCATTCCCGGTGATGTCCTGGAGCCCATGATTGTATTCAAACAGTTTCAACCAATCCAACACATCCAATCTCGGTTCATACATACCCACTAATTCCTTCGGCATCCGGGGTCTTTTGGGACTGGGGCTCCTAGAGGAACCAGTGGAGAGAGAAGCATTTTCCATAGACAACTTTTTCATTTCTAACTCGTGATTAAGTTCTATTTCTCTGAGTCTTAACTCAGCTTGCTTCTGCTCAGCCTGGGCATTCATCCGTCTGAACTCGAGCTCTTGGTTTCGTTCAGATTGAGCCAAGAACCATTTATATTCTAATTCGAGCTTCATTTTTTCAAGTTCAAAATAAGCAGGGTTACTTGTGGGACCTGGTATGGGCCCCGTAGGCACAGCTGGTAAGGCAGGTAGAGGAGCGGGGGTGACAGTTTCGTTAGCCTCTCCGTCCTCGTCAGCCTCTTCATCGCTATTATCAGAATTACGATTCAGATCAACACCATTACTGTCGTCGACATTCGCTGGGGAGAGTGGTTCCTCTGAACCAATACCCAGACTTTGGTTCGCCAGCAATCTCTCTATTAGTTCTAACTTCTTGCCTCTTACAGAAAGATTCTCTTGCCTACAGAGAGCTCGCAAACTCTCAGTATTTTCACCTGACAAGGATTCTTGACTGTAAGTTTCCATCGTAGACATGTTTGTGAAAGTTGCTTTTTAGTGCTAAGCTTTGTGGTTAGTTATCCTACAGCGTCGAAAAGCACTCTAAACTGTATACTCGATACAAATCCCACCGCTGTACACCAGTGTTAGGCAGAAACCTGTGCAGTTCCCTCTGGGACCACTGCAAAAGATTTAGGACTACAGGCGTTGGCGGTGAACCCACTTGGTAGCAGTCTGTACCACACAGATTCACTTGGTAGCTGTGGCTGAGCAGTCAGACTTCTCTCAAGAAAAGTTGAGCAGTATGTGGAGTATACAACATAGGGCAATTCTTCACAGCAAGACAAGCAAACACGCAACAAGGCTTAGTGTAAAGATAGTAAGGTATTTATTTATAACACAACATCTATGGAAAACAATAAAGCAAATCACGGCAAACAAATCAAACACAATTAATCTACGAAGTAGAAAACGGTCAATCCCCCTAGCAAAATATCGACAACTCTAGGTTCTACCGGTACCATTTATTTTCAGACAGAGGTGTATACCTCAAACTAGATGACACTCGAATATTAGTTAGGATGGGAGAGAAAAAGATAGGCAGGTTATGAAATCAACACAGTTCAATCCTATGCGGATAAAATGCAAGGCAGGAAGGCAAGAATCACAATAGATCGTAAAGTTCAGAGGCCAGGCCCACTCGGAGAGAGGCAAGGCGCGATGTCCCAAAAAGTCTCTAGTGGAGATGCATTCAAGTCTTTATAGCAAATTGTTATCGGCAGATAGAACCAGTTCAGAACAAAGAATGAGCAAAGCTTGGAGGCGACCCAGCGGAACGGAGAGGATTAAGACACCTCACTCGAACCGAACGAAAGGGAAGCCAGGCGGACACGGCACCTTGTTGTGGAGGGCAGCTCCGGCGGGGGCAGTTGTTCCTGGTGGTGGGTGGTACGGCCTAAACTTTCTTCAGAGCCCACACGATAGCAAAGCACTCTCTTTCGATTGTTGCCCACCTTGTTTCAGGATCCTTCAGCTTGCGGCTGATGAAGCAAACGGGGTGCTCCCTACCTTTCCCATCCAGTTGACTGAGTACGGCACCTATCCCTACATTGGAAGAGTATGTCTGCACAATTAAGTGTTGGCGGTAATCAGGAGCTCTGAGTACTGGGGCTTGGCAAAGAGCCTGTTTCAGGTTTTCAAAAGCCTGATTGCACTCCTCGTTCCATTTAACCTTTTTAGGAAATTTGGGCGAGGAGATGACATTCAGTGGAGAAGCTATGGTCCCATAGTTCTCTATGAAATTCCTGTAATACCCAGTGAGGCATAGGAAGGCTCTCACCTGGGTTTGAGTAGTCGGTGTTGTCCAATTTTGCACAGCTTCAATCTTACTGAGCAAAGGCCTTATTTCTCCACCGCCTACCTCATGTCCAAGATTGACTACCTTACCCTGTCCAATTTGGCATTTACTTGCTTTATGGTCAGATTGGCTCGTCCAAGAGCCTGCAAAACATCTCTCAGGTGGATTACATGTTCTTCCCAGGAATTGCTGAACACTGCAATGTCATCCAAGTATGCCATGCAGAAGTCCTCCATCTCATTCAGAACCTGGTTTACCATCCGTTGAAACGTAGCAGGTGCATTCTTCAATCCGAAAGGCATTACCTTAAACTGGTATAAGCCAACGGGGTTAGAAAATGCAGTTTTCTCCTTGGCATGGTCTGTCAGGGCTATTTGCCAATAGCCTGACGTCAAGTCAAATGTGCTGAGGAACTTGGCGGCGCCAAGTTTATCCACCAACTCATCTGTTCTTGGCAAAGGGTGGGCATCAGTCTTGGTGACTGCATTAAGAGCTCGATAATCCACGCAGAATCTAAGTTCTTTAGATCCGGCCTTTGGTACTAAAAACTGGGCTAGACCATGGACTAGTAGAGGGCTCTATTACCCCGAGATCAAGCATCTTGCTGACCTCACCTTTGATGTGGGTTCGTACGTTTTCTGACATGCGGTATCCTCTGCTTTTGACCGGCAGACAGTCACCAGTGAGTATGTCGTGCTGGCCCCAAGGGGTCAAGCCTGGTGAAAGCGAGAACAGATAGGCAAACTGATTCAACATAGATTTGCACTCTACTTGTTGCTCGGGTGTCAGATTGGAGGAGAGATTCACTCCTTCATTTTTTTCATCTAAAGGTAAGCCTCTGAGGAGATCCGGAAGAGCTTCACTCTCTTCTTCTTCCTCGGATGATGCTAGAAGCAACGCTCCTACATCAGGTCGTGAGACATATGCTTTAAGTCGGTTGGTGTGAAAGACTGTCGGAGCCTCCTTGGGATTGCCCAAGTCCACCAGATAGTTAACCTCTCCGAGTTTACCCACTACTCGGTAGGGTCCCATCCACTTATCTTGCAAGGCCCTCTGCCTTGTTGGGATCATAACGAGAACGAGCTGGTCTTGAGCGAACTCAACCATGTTAGCCTTTTGATCGTGCCAGTGCTTGACCAATGCTTTTCCAGCTTTCAAGTTATCGCTTGCTTCCGTCATCATGTGCGACATTCTCCTCCGGAGACCTATCACGTAGTCAGTCACTCTGACTGGCTTA
Source organism: Ambystoma mexicanum (assembly GCF_040938575.1). NCBI lineage: Eukaryota > Metazoa > Chordata > Amphibia > Caudata > Ambystomatidae > Ambystoma > Ambystoma mexicanum. The sequence continues at coordinate 427,053,030 of NC_090925.1, read as the reverse complement.
GGGGAAGGAGCACTCTCCAACCCCTCCTTAATCAGGGCCAATGGACCTCTGACAGGATGACCATAGAGTAGTTCGAAGGGAGAGTAACCTACTCCCTCCTGAGGGATTTCTCTATAAGCAAAGAGAAGGCATGGCAATAGAAGGTCCCACTTACGCTTAAGGGGTTCCTCTAGAGCACCTATCATGCTCTTCATGGTTCGGTTGAACTGTCTACCAACCCATTGGTTTGTGGGTGGTAAGCCGTTGAGAACTTGTAAGTTACTCCGCAGATTTTCCACATGGCTTTCATGTAGTGGGACATAAAGTTTGACCCCCTGTCAGAGATTACTTCCTTAGGAAACCCGACCCTGGTAAAAATACCAAGGAGGGCCTTAGCCACAGCCGGAGCTGTAACAGTCCTCATAGGAATTGCCTCAGGATACCTAGTGGCATGGTCTACTACAACAAGTATAAACCTGTTGCCTGAGGAGGTTGGAGGATCAAGGGGACCAACGATGTCAATCCCTACTCTCTCAAATGGGACTCCCACAACCAGGAGAGGCACTAACGGTGCCACGTTCTTAGATCCAACCTTACCAGAGATCTGGCAGGTGTGGCAGCTCCTGCAGTGTTTTTCTACTTCGGCCCCCATCTTTGGCCAATAGAAGTAGAGCGAGAGCCTTTCCTTAGTCTTCTTGAAACTCAAGTGACCAGCCAAAGGAATCTCGTGGGCTAACTGCAAGAACTGTGGTCTGTTCTCTTGGGGTACTACAAGGCGTTTATAGTCTCCAGGTGCAGACTCGGTCGGTTCACTGTAGAAGAGGCCATCTTCCCAGTGCAACCTGTATTTCCCAGGCTCTTGCCCTTCAGCCTGAGCTTCTGCCTGATGGCGAAGACCTTCCAGAGTTGGACATTCTCTCTGTCCCTTACTGAAGTCTGCCCTGCTGGGTCCACCTTCTGCCAGTAAAGACTGCAGCTCAGGATGGTCAACAGGATCCAGATCTCCAATGAGTTCCTGGCCTTCCATTAGCTCTTCTTCAGAGTCTAATTCTACCACACAGGGTTGTACCTCCCTCTCAGCCTCGGCTGGAGGTGGAGTTACGGGTGTGACGTTGGACAACTGCGGGGAAGTCCGTGTCGGCTGCACTGGAATGCTGGCGGCTGGTTTCGGGATAGAAGTCTTAGGTTTCCCCTTCGCTTCTGATTTCTTGGAGACAGCGGCCGACAATTCCAGTGGAGCAGGAGTGATATCTTTCTTCATCATCTCCTGGAGAGTTCCACACATGGTCCTCTCTCTTGCGGGTCTGGTTAGCTCCTGTAACCGTTTACTAGGACGTCTGGGAGTATGCGATACAACTCCGAGAGTTTTCAAATCGTTACCTAACAGTACTCGTCCTGGTACCTCACTCTGTATGCTGACAGGTATCTTCACAGTCATGTCGTTACACTGGATGAGAACTGGTAATTGGGGAAGCATCTGCACAGGCCCTCCAGCTAACTTGGTGAGGCGTTTGGGTGCCTTAGCAACATCCTCAGCCTGAAAAAATGATTTATCCACCACAGTTATGCTGGCCCCAGTGTCCCTAATGGCAGGAGTCTCCTGACCATTCACCTGGACACTGTCCTTATAATACTCTTTAGTATTATCGGGGATAGAATTATAGACATCTAAATTCTGTTGTTCCCACAACCCCAGAGATAGTAAAGAAACGCTGGCTGAGACTCCAATGGGTTCGTAAGCTAGCAGTAGAAAGTTTCCACTTGCCATTTGGACTTCCTCCTCTGGAGCGAAGGCTAAGGAGACAAGCTGGACCCCTGAAGGTTTACCCTTACATCTGGGATCTCCTTTCATGTGGTCAGTCGAGCCACAAACAAAGCATTTACCGAATGCTTTCTGGAATGGTGGATTGTTCTGACCTCCTTCCAGTTTGGCACCAGAAGACACACTATTCTGCTGTGGTTTTTTTTCCCGGTGGCTTACCCTTCTGGTTTTGTTTGGGGCCCTCTTTGGAATGTGAGTTATTCGAATTCTCTTTTGAGTCTTTTTTAGGCTGTTTTTCCTCATCCTTTTTCTGAGTTGCCCCAGAATCCTTATGAGTAGCCCTGTTGGCAACCCACAAGTCAGCAGCCTTAGCTAGTGCCCTGGAATCCAAATCCTTCGAATCAGCCAAGTGCTGTCTGAGCTCAGGAGAACAGGCATCATAAATAGACTCCAACATAAAAAGATTTCTCATACCCTCATAAGTGTTCACTTTGTAACCCTTAATCCATCCCTCTAAGTTTTTCAACCCTTCACTCACCCAGGTAGCCCAAGGGGTACCATCATGCTTTTTGAGTGTACTAAACCTCTTAAGATACTGGGGAGGGGTCTTCCCGAATCTAGCTATCAAAGCTAGTTTCACACTTTCGTAATCCGTCTTATCCGCCTCCCCCAACTCCATTACCACATCAGTCGCAACAGGAGGGAGCCTAGAGAACAACCAGGGAAGCAACGCATTCCCGGTGATGTCCTGGAGCCCATGATTGTATTCAAACAGTTTCAACCAATCCAACACATCCAATCTCGGTTCATACATACCCACTAATTCCTTCGGCATCTGGGGTCTTTTGGGACTGGGGCTCCTAGAGGAACCAGAGGAGAGAGAAGCATTTTCCATAGCCAACTTTTTCATTTCTAACTCGTGATTAAGTTCTATTTCTCTGAGTCTTAACTCAGCTTGCTTCTGCTCAGCCTGGGCATTCATCCGTCTGAACTCGAGCTCTTGGTTTCGTTCAGATTGAGCCAAGAACCATTTATATTCTAATTCGAGCTTCATTTTTTCAAGTTCAAAATAAGCAGGGTTACTTGTGGGACCTGGTATGGGCCCCGTAGGCACAGCTGGTAAGGCAGGTAGAGGAGCGGGGGAGACAGTTTCGTTAGCCTCTCCGTCCTCGTCAGCCTCTTCATCGCTATTATCAGAATTACGATTCAGATCAACACCATTACTGTCGTCTACATTCGCTGGGGAGAGTGGTTCCTCTGAACCAGTACCCAGACTTTGGTTCGCCAGCAATCTCTCTATTAGTTCTAACTTCTTGCCTCTTACAGAAAGATTCTCTTGCCTACAGAGAGCTCGCAAACTCTCAGTATTTTCACCTGACAAGGATTCTTGACTGTAAGTTTCCATCGTAGACATGTTTGTGAAAGTTGCTTTTTAGTGCTAAGCTTTGTGGTTAGTTATCCTACAGCGTCGAAAAGCACTCTAAACTGTATACTCGATACAAATCCCACCGCTGTACACCAGTGTTAGGCGGAAACCTGTGCAGTTCCCTCTGGGACCACTGCAAAAGATTTAGGACTGCAGGCGTTGGCGGTGAACCCACTTGGTAGCAGTCTGTACCACACAGATTCACTTGGTAGCTGTGGCTGAGCAGTCAGACTTCTCTCAAGAAAAGTTGAGCAGTATGTGGAGTATACAACATAGGGCAATTCTTCACAGCAAGACAAGCAAACACGCAACAAGGCTTAGTGTAAAGATAGTAAGGTATTTATTTATAACACAACATCTATGGAAAACACTAAAGCAAATCACGGCAAACAAATCAAACACAATTAATCTACGAAGTAGAAAACGGTCAATCCCCCTATCAAAATATCGACAACTCTAGGTTCTACCGGTACCACTTATTTTCAGACAGAGGTGTATACCTCAAACTAGATGACACTCGATTATTAGTTAGGATGGGAGAGAAAAAGATAGGCAGGTTATGAAATCAACACAGTTCAATCCTATGCGGATAAAATGCAAGGCAGGAAGGCAAGAATCACAATAGATCGTAAAGTTCAGAGGCCAGGCCCACTCGGAGAGAGGCAAGGTGCGATGTCCCAAAAAGTCTCTAGTGGAGATGCATTCAAGTCTTTATAGCAAATTGTTATCGGCAGATAGAATCAGTTCAGAACAAAGAATGAGCAAAGCTTGGAGGCGACCCAGCGGAACGGAGAGGATTAAGACACCTCACTCGAACCGAACGAAAGGGAAGCCAGGCGGACACGGTACCTTGTTGTGGAGGGCAGCTCCGGCGGGGGCAGTTGTTCCTGGTGGTGGATGCACGTCGGGTCTTGGCCAAGAGTAGAGATGATGTCGTCGTCGAAGAAAAGTGAAGTCCGGTGCACCACCAGGGAAGAGACCAGCCGCGGAGTGCTCCGTCACAAGTCACCACCTTTTGGTCGCGGTACAGGGGTAGTGGCTATCTGGTTGCCGAGGTGCTCTGCACGGGCAATTCGACCACTGCGTCCTGAGGTGAATAAAAAGCAAAGGGGACTGGTTGTTCCCACCAGTCAGGGGAAGAGACTCTCCGGCAGGGAGATCTCCTCTGTCGTCGGGAAGTGGTGAGTCGGCTCAGCAGGGCTCCACCGGAGGTGTCGTCGTGCAGGTCGGCTCAGCGTTACCCTCGTCGGATTCTTAGGTCCTGTGGCGACTTCTGAAGATCCAGTCCAAAAAGCCCTGCTTTTATGCAGAAGACCCCCATTCATTCAGCCTAGCTGTCAATCAACACATGCTAAGTGGTGAGCGGGAAGGCTCACCACCTGGGCCAATCACTCCAGAGTGCGACCTGAGTTGGCAAGGCAACTCGGTCCAGGGTGCCTAAACCCCCTCCCACACCCCTGAGGTAACCCAGACAGAATGGCACCACTTTGGAGGGTCTCTGTACAGAGGCCCGCCAAAAGTGGAACAAAGGGCTCAACCTTTGGTTTAGGAGTCACAGAGACGAACACAGACGCCATTTTAAAACCGAGTTCTGGCAGAAAATACCACTCGATAAACTTATTTAAGATAAGTAGATCGGTGGTACGTCAGAGATAAATGAGAAAAAGTATCAATCTCCAACTATGGGACGAATCCCATAGGGTTATGTTCGGGATCGAACATAACAAGTAGTTTCCACTGCCACCAGCCAAAACTCGACGAGGGGGGACGGGACAGTGCCCCCTCGAGTAACAGATCCAGGAGTAATCGAATTACCCCTACTAGTACGTCCACAATAAGATGGTTGGTACTAGTTCTGTTAGTAAATTTAGGTCTAGTAAAGCCAATGGTGACTTTACATGCCCGGGGAGACAGAAGTCAGTCCCCGGGTATGGAGTTTATGGTGGGGGACCCGCTAGGGTGCCCCCGTGTTACGACACGTAGGGTGCGGTGTAACACACATAAAATAATAATAATAATAATAAAAACATAGAAAAACATATGAGACCCTATGGAGTAAAAGACCCCATAGCCCATCGAACACATTGACATTTCAAAGGAATTACACACATACATGTCCAAGAGTGGGAGAAAAGAGTCTCACTCTTGGCAGGATGGAAAAAAACAAACTCCAGAAATCCAGCAAAGCTGCTGGGGGACTCACTAGGTTAGGAAATTCAGCCTAAACAGAGAATTCTCCCTAACATCGCGTGTGGAACTTCCCGCGCACCCAGGAACACGCGCACACGCTATTTTTCACACAGCGGGTGTCCGTGTTTGTCGGTGCCCCTTTGCACCTCATTTGTCCTAGAGGGCCACTGTATGGCCCATTCATCATGGCTGTATATGGGTGCTTTTTGTTAGCGCACATTTTGGCGCACATTTTTTTCTGTCGCAGGGGCACTACCGCCTGCTTTCTTGTGGCGTACTTGTTTGGCCCTGTGCGCGTCTTTGACCGTGCGCTGGTTTGCCCTATTCGATTCCATGAATACGGGTTGTAGGCGAGCGTGTGGGCGTTCCGCGCACTTGCCTCCTGTACTTCCCCCGTGACGCCCATATTTTCACGGGTTGTTCCCCATTCCAAGTGTTACGCCCTGTGTTCCGCCTACTTTTGTGATGTGCGCCGCGCTACGTGGCGCACGCTGTTGGATGACCTGTGCGCCGGCGTGCGCGGTGCACATTTTTAGCGCTCATCCAATGTTTTTCTCGTGCACGGACTTCCATGAATCGCTGTGCACTGGTTTTCCTGCGATTTTCGCACTTGCACTGCGATTTTCGCACTTTTCCTGCGATTCACACGTTTTGGCACCTCTGCGCGGGAATTTTCGGCGCACATTAATTCCATGAATCGACCCCCTAATATCTTACTGCTCACAAAAACTGAAACAATCCAATGCATAAACCATTAGGCAGAAAGAACAAGTAAACGCGGAAAACAAACGAATAAATAAACTGTAGCATAACAGAAAAAGGTTTTTTTTTTAATCCAACATGGATTTTTTTTCTCCCACAGACCCAATGATTTTAGCAACAAACACAGAAACTTTGCACATTGCACAGTACTCTGGTTTGTAATCTACTAAATATGAGGGTCAAAAAAAAGAAGAAAATGTTGATTGTACAATGTAATAAGTCATTATAAAATACTAATACTAACATGCTATTTTCTTTTATTACAGAAATGAACAAGAAAAACATGGACTCCCGTTACTAAACCAAATAGTACGTATAACAAGATAAATACAACCATCGCAGCATATCACACCCATACAAGCTTATAACATTGTTCCTTATAAATTAGTTTTTGACCCAAAGTTAAAAGCCACTATGGGTGTGATATGCTGCGGTGGTTGTGGCCAGGGCATACACTATTGGGTGCATGGCCAAATGGCCATGCACCCAACATTCTATACCCTGGTCACAACCACCGCAGCATATCACACCCATAGATGCAAGCATTGCAACCATTTTTATGTCCGCGGACAGGGGGAAGGTCCTAGGACACATTCAACTTGCCAGAGGACAATACAAACAGCGTCCTCAGGACACCCCCATTTTCTTTATGTACGAACATTTCTGGACACCGCGATTGTTCTTAAAACATTTTCACCTTGCCAACAAACAATACAGACAACGTCTCCAGGACACCCCCTGCAAACATTCCAAGACCCCACGAGTGTTCTTAGAACACTTTCAAGTTGACACCGAATCCATTCTGTTTATTTACGAACATTCCAGAACAGCCGTGTTGTCCGCAGACAAATCGAACACAACAAAAGCGTCTAGCACATAAATAAAATACAACTTTCAACCTATCTCATACTCCCCCATCCTCCCCAAAGACTTCTACACACCAACACACTCTACTAAATACACATTTTGAACAAACTTTCACCGCGCTGTCCGCGGACGTCGGCAAATGCAAGATGGCGGGCGCGACAAAAAATCTGACGCGCATCACGCACCTCGCCGCCCAATCAGCGAACACGTTGCATGTCCGCAGACATGACACAAGCCGCTGGGCCAATCGGGGTGCTGTCCGCGGAGCGAACAGGGAAGTCCGTCCACGAAGCGAACACAGATATCACTAATTTTTTTGCCTTACATTTTGGTCATTTTTAAAAAAACTACTGGACGGATTTACACCAAATATGCAAAAGCACGCTTTTGGGACCAGGCCGCCACTCCTGTCGCAAATTTGGTGTAAATCCGTCCAGCGGTTTGGGCTGTAGCCGTGCGCAAAGTTTTTTTCCCATTCAGTCTATGGGAAAAAAAAAAGTTTTGGGACCCCTCCTATAACTTTTCCCCCCCTGGACGAATCCTCACCAAACTTTGTAAAAAAAAGTATATGGCCCACTCTGAATTCTTTTGCAAAATTTGGAGAGGTTTGGTGCAGGGGGGGCAAAGTTATAGGGGGGGTCTCAAAACTTTTGTTTTTTCCCATAGACATAATGGGAATAAACTTTGCGCACACCTACAGTCCAAACCGCTGGACGGATTTACACCAAATTTGCGGCAGGAGCGGGGGCTTGGTACCGAAAGCGTGCCTTTGCAAATTTGGTGTAAATCCGTCCAGTAGTTTTTTTTTAAAATGACCAAAATGTAAGGCAAAAAAATTAGTGATATCTCTGTTCGCTTCGCGGATGGACTTCCCTGTTCGCTCCGCGGACAGTGCCCTGATTGGCCGAGTGGCTTGCGCGATGTCCGCGGACAGCTGACGTGTTTGCTGATTGGACGGCGTGGTGCGTGAAGTGCGTCAGATTTTCTGTGGCGGCCACCATCTTGCATTCGCGGATGACCGCGGCCAGCGCGGTGAAACTTGAATTAAAATTGCATTTAGTGGAGTGTGTTGGTGTGTAAGAGTAATTGGGGAGGGTGGGGGAGTATGAGATAGGTTCAATGTTCTGTTTTTTTTATATGCTTAACGCTTTTGTTGTGTTCGATTTGTCTGCGGACAACACGGCTATTCTGAAATGTTCTATATAAACTAAATGGTGGGGTGTTCGGAGGACTGAGTATGTGTCCATTTTGTTCGCAAGCAAGTTAAAATTGAGCTAAGAACACTCGCGGTGTCCTTAAATGTTCGTACATAAACAAAATGGGGGTGTCCTGAGTACGCTGTCCGTATTGTACTCTGGCAAGTTGAATTTGTTCTAAGAACACTCGCGGTGTCCTGAAATGCTCTGATTACTTACCGGTAATCTTCATTACTCCTAGTCCTACTCTTCCACGTCACAGTACTGACGACCCTCCTCACCCTCCCTGTGGGGAAGGTCCCATGCTCCGGCTTGGTAATATGAAACTGAGTGATGTGGATGCGGGGGAGGAGTTATAGGAATTCAAAGAAATAGAAGAAGGTCCTGTGTCAGAGGCAGGGGCCTCATGAAGTAAATACTGGGACGAGGAAGAGTGGACGTGGAGGTAATGTTTGCAATTAAACAAAATGGGGGTGTTCTGAGAACGCTGTTCATATTGTTCGTTGTCAGGTTGAAAGTGTTATAAGAACCCTCCTTATGTCCGTTGACATTACAATTTCCTATTGCCCTTAGCCGACTTTTTGTCCACTAAACAAACGATAAATCAGGCTGCTGTGCGTCAACATTATGTGATAATCCTATCACTTGCCCCATCGACCTGGCTGACCTGCTTTTGCGACACTAAATCATATCTCCCGCCCCTAAGCCTGACATTATCAAAGCATTCATATTCCCCGTCTCTCTCCGTGACGGTACAGGGTGCATAGCCAAACGCGCTCAATCGTCTCCAGTCCTACGCGACTTTACACAGACCCCGGAAAACAACACAGATTATCTCACAACACAGCGCGCAACAATTCAGAATATGAAACTTTGATTTAAAAGCAAACAGCAAGATTGTACATTTCGTAAAGTACTTTTATTTGACATCATATGTTTAGAGAATATTCAGCGATTTGCATTTGTCTTTGCTGTCGATCCGCAAAAGTTCATTTTTAGTCACGCGCTGTTCCTTTGCGGTTCCTACGCGACTTTACACAGAACCTGGAAAAGAACACAGATCATCTCACAACACAGCGCACCACAATTCGGAATATGAAACTGTGATTTAAAAGCAAACAGCAAGATTGTACATTGCGTAAAGTACTTTCATTTGACATCAAATGTTTAGAGAATATTCACCGATTTGCATTTGTCTTTGCTGTCGATCCGCAAAAGTTCATCTTGAGTCACGCGCTGTTCCTTTGCGGTACACAGGGTGTTGGTTTATGATAAAATAAGCACTATGGTGGCACTGATAATTGGAAGGCTGTTCCAACAACGAGGCATTAGACCACCATAATGGTTGGTATGTTGCTTCTAGCCGCCAGTACCGCGTAAGGGCATATTGGTCCTTGGCGATTGTCCCATAAAATGGTGAGGGTCATGAAGATGTTTAAAAGTAGGCTGCACCTGGCAGTTAAAAAATCCGTCGGCCAGGGTATGAAAATCGTGGCATTCACAGTACAGGAGGACATACCTGTTTTAAAAAACATAAATTAGTCTCACCGGCCGATCTTCATTAAAAATATTCATTTTATTTATTAGGGCGTGAAACTATTTGCTAGCGAGGATAGTGCAACGGAGTATGTTAACTTATTCCCATTAACCCACCCTCTGTCCTCTGCCTTTTTCAGTGCCCTTTAAGCGACAGGGGACCAATTTGGCGGTGATAGTGTGCGGTAGAAAACACTATGCCACATTGAAGGAACAAGTACAACTTAACCGGGCTTTAACGCCACGCTATTGTTATTATATTCCGGTATAAAATAATCTAAATGGTTACTTACATTATATATGCATTTTCCATTATCTATTCGTAGTGTAGTCCCAAAATACGACTCCGTCTGTGCCAACAATCTTTCTCATAGTGATATAATATATAAAAGTGGTTTTGTTTCAGAAACTTCATCCTTATCGTGTCTTATGTTTTTGCAACACTCCTTCAAAAGAAATCTTTTAGCACGATCCCTGTCTGTCAAGGTAAAAAAAATATAGAACCTTATAGTGCGAGTCGTGGGCCTCTCCGGCACATAAGCAAAAACTGGAAGCAGCTGACCTTCACTCTAAACGACCATAAATTATTAGTTTGCAACATTCTGTGTACAGCCATCTCTGAGAAATTGCTTTTTACACTGCATCTTTGTATATTGTTTGCGTGCTAATAAAAAAAACTTTGTTAAAGGGACGTTATGGTTCTAAGTAAAACCGAAAAACCCCTGAAATTCCGAAGTTATGGTAAGCTAAGCAACCATAACTCGCACCACCACCGTGCACTGCTAAGACTAACACCCAGGACATCAAAGATGACATCACAAATGTCATTGATGACATCACTGATGACATCACATGTGTATGTACTTTTCATGAAATATGTGTACAAGGGATTCTTATTATAATGTTGCGAAAAAAGTGTCAAGGATCATTGCAATAAATATCATAGCCCAATTAGTGCTTTGAACGATGCATTGATATAAATAGCATTCTATTATGGGGTTCTATCTAGTATACTAAGCTACTAATGCAGAAACATAGCATTGTGTGCTTCGTACAAGATGAAGGTATAATATTCGTAATGTTCATATGTTGAATAATGAAATGATAATTGTTTTCTTAATAGATTTTTGTGTACTGTGAAATATGTAATAAGTAGCTAATAAAACCCATGTATTACATAATTGCATTACTATAGAGAAAACAGAAAGAGACAAGAACACATACCAATATACATATACATAGGGTAAATAGCAGCTTTGAAACAGAGAAATCATCATTTATTTGCTTGAAAATAATGCTGTCTTTAAAGCTTGTGTCTTCCCCTATGTATATGTTTCATCTGATGTGACTGGACTCTCAGTGAATTACTATAAGAACTTACTTGTAGGATACGTCTACAAATAAAATACAATTTTTAGTTTCTGACTGTTACTGAAGAAAACCATGTGGCCTAGATATGTCAGCAATAGAAAAAAGAGTGAGCCAGAAGAACACTCGCGGTGTCCTGAAATGTTCGTACATAAAGAAAATGGGGGTGTTCTGAGGACATTGTCCGTATTGTTCGCTGACAAGTTGCATGTGTTATAAAAACACTTGCGGTGTCCTGAAATGTTTGAAAACAAACTAAATGGGGGTGTTCTGAGGACGTTCTCCGTATTGTGTGACTGCTTAGCTGTATGAAATGAGGGAATGGCAGAGAGAGTGAAGTGGAAATGGTAGAAGGGCTGTCCAAGAGTTACGCGGTCCGCGGACACCACGGCTGTCCGTGGACAGGGCGTGCTACATCCAGGGTTTTCCAGCAAATACAGCATGGAAAGAAGACTGTAGGGATCAACCAATCAGATGTTGAGGTTGTGGATTTGTGTTGAAAGAGACTGTGTGTAGTGAAGATGGCAGAAGTGGAGAAAGTCAGGGTGTTGGTGCTCTGAGATATGTTTGTGCATGGTTTACAACAGTATGCTCAATGCAGGCATGTTGCAAAGAATTTCAATGTTAAAGGAGTGAAGGTCATGTGGAGCACTGTGCCTGATTGCAATGTACAGGGAATTGTACAAGTTTGTGAAGATATGGGCAGGATCAACAGTCTCCATGTGGTAGTTTTGCACTATGGTGCTTTCCGTTTGGGCTATGTCAGTGCCCCTACTTTGTTGGCAGATTTGGAACACTTGGTTCAAGCAGTAATGAACATCCTTCCAAATGCCAAAGTATTTTTCTCTGGATTACTACCTAGGGCAATATGGGACAATAGTTCCGTTTTTTGTCCTCAGCAAAACAATGCTAGGTGTGTAATCAACCGAGGCATGTGTGCCTTCATGCTTAGAGCTGGTATGTTCTTCTGTAATAATGAGAATATTGATTCCAGTAATGCTGTTTATTTTAAAGAAGATGGCATTTCCTTATCTTTTTTGGGAAATGCCATGCTGTTTTGGAATGTAAGGGTTGCTTTGGAGAAGGTTATGTGAAGATTTTAGGAGTAAAGTAAGAAAAAAAGAAGAAAAAAAATATAAAATAACAGGTGTCTGTTAAGCATCTGCAAAAAAAACAAAAAAAAACGGCTCTTTTCAGAGCCAACCTCAAAGGGGAAATGGGGCACACTTTTTAAATTAACATTCACCACGCTCAGATTTTCGATATGTCCGCGGACATGGCGGTAGTCCGCGTACATCGAAATCACTAGCTAGGGGTTCAGTATTTTCTATGTTACATGTATTTAAAGTCAGGGATATTATGGTTAAGTTGTGCTACTAAGAACCTATGAAATTCAGTAAAAGAAATTTGTTAAAGGGACGTTATGGTTAAGTTGTGGTACTAAAAACCTATGAAATTCAGTAAAAAATCTTTTTTAAAGGGACGTTATGGTTAAGTTGCGCTACTAAAAACCTATGAAATTCAGTGAAAAAAGGTTGTTAAAGGGACGTTATGGTTCAAAGTAAAACCGAAAAACCCCTGAAATTCGGCAGTTATGGTAAGATAAGCAACCATAACTCGCGCCACCGTGCACTGCTAACACTAACACCCAGGACATCAAAGATGACATCACAAATATCATTGATGACATCACTGATGACATCACATGTGCATTTACTTTTCATAAATACTCTGTACAAGGGATTCGCATAATGCTGACCAAAAACTGTCACGGTTCATTGGGATAAATATCATGAGCTAATTAGTGTATTAAGCAATGCATTGATATAAATAGCATTCTATTATGAAGTTCTATCTAGTATACTAAGCTACTCATGCAGAAACATAGGCAGTGTGTGCAGCATACATGATGAAGGTGCCATATTCATAATCTTGCCATGTTGAATAGTGAAATGATAACTACTTTCTTATTAGAGTTTTGCGTACTGTGAAACATGTAATAAGTAGATAATAAAACCCACTTAATACATAATTATTACAGACAAAACACAAAGAGACAACAACACATACAAATATGACTATATACAGGGACAGTGAAGTAAACAAAAAAGCAGAAGTAGTAGCAGAAAGAGTTCATAACCTAACTGATTGTCTTTATGCAGAGAAACTATTGCTCTGTTTCAAAGCTGCTACTTACCATATATCTGTGTATCACATGATGTCACTGCAACCAAAGGAAAGGAGAGTGAGTATAATGTATACAAATTTGAGCATATACAGGGAAGGTAGAGTAATAAAAATAAAACTATGAGAAAGTGCTGATAACCCTAATGATTATCTTCATGCACAGAAAGGATTGCTCTCTTTCAAGCCTGTGTCTTCCGCTATGTATATGTTTCATATGATGTGACTTGACCCTAAGTCTACAAATATAGTACCTTTTCAATTTTTATTTCCTGACTGTCACTGAAGAAAACTATGCGGCTTAGATATGTCAGTAAAGGAAAAAAGGGAGAGCCAGCCATGTGATGTCATCAGTGATGTCCTCAATGACATTTGTGATGTCATCTTTGATGTCTTGGGTGTTAGTGTTAGCAGTGCACGGTGGCGTGAGTTATGGTTGCTTATCTTACCATAACTGCCGAATTTCAGGGGTTTTTCGGTTTTACTTTGAACCATAATGCCCCTTTAACAAAGTTTTTTCACTTAATTTCATAGGTTTTTAGTAGCGCAACTTAATTGTAACGTCCCTTTAACAAAGTTTATTTACTGAATTTCATAGGTTTTTAGTAGCACAACTTAACCATAACGTCCCTTTAACAACATTATTTTACTGAATATATATATATATATATATATATCACTACAAAAAAACTTTGTTTAGGGGACGTTATGGTTAAGTTGCCCTACTGTGTACTTCATTTTAAAAAAAAAAAAAATCCTACCTCCCCATTATGGTTCAAATTAAAACCAAAAAACCCCTGAAATTCGCCAGTTATGGTAAACTAAGCCCCCATACCTGCCATCACCACTATGCACTGCTAACACCAACACCCAGAACATGAAAGATGGCATCACAAATGTTATTGATGACATCACTGACGACATCACATGTTTAGCCCCTTTGTTTTCATTCCCTGCCACATATATATATGTACATTCAGTAAAAAAAACTTTTTTAAAGGGATGTTATACTTCACAGTGAAACCAAAAAACACTGCACATTCCCCCATTATGGTAAACTCAGCAACCATAATCAATGATATTTATGATGTCATATTTGATGTCCTGGGTGTTAGTCTTAGCAATGCACGTAGATGCTGCGAGTTATGGTTGCTGAGTTTACCATAATGGGGGAATGTGCAGTGTTTTTTGGTTTCACTGTGAAGTATAACATCCCTTTAACAAAGTTTTTTTTACTAAATGTACATATATATGTGGCAGGGAATGAAAACAAAGGGGCTAAACATGTGATGTCATCAGTGATGTCATCAATAACATTTGTGATGCCATCCTTCATGTTCTGGGTGTTAGTGTTAGCAGTGCATTACCATAACTGGCGAATTTCAGGGGGCTTCCGGTTTTAATTTGAACCATAATGGGGAGGTAGGATATATATTTTTTTTTTATGAAGTAGACCGGTTTTTGGTAGGGCAACTTAACCATAATGTCCCCTCAACAAAGTTTTTTTGTAGTGAATTTTTCAGGTTTTTGGAAGGGGAACTTAATCATAACATTGTGTCAATGAAGTTGTGCTGAAAAAACACTGTCATCATGTGATTGTGGGAGATATGTAGTATAATGTACATACTTGATATACATTTAACATAGAACATACAGAATCCCCTCCCTATTGATATTAGAAAGGGATGGACTGAGTGCCTGTTTGCGGACAGGGGCAGACGGGATGAACATTATCCAAAGATGCAGGGGGTATCTGAAAATGTACTATTGCCTTAAATCAAAAATCTGCAACGTAGAAAAGGACATAAATACAGTATAAGTAGTAATAAGTAAATATGAAAACCTAAAGGTGTGAAATGAAAAGGACACATTTAATAACCATGTAGAAAGAAATGGATGGTACCATAAAAAGAAAGGGTGCCTCCATCGTAATCACTTCACAGAAACTCTGCAGCCTGGACCGACAGTGGACGGACGCAGTAGGACGAAGGGAAATTACATCAAAATAGTGAGTGAAGGTCATTTTTTTGTAAGTGTGTGTAATTCTTTTAGTATGTGGTGCAGAAATAATAATTTCTTTCTGTTGTTTTGACACAGAAATGGCTAGTACTTTGGAGTGGCTGGAGGAGAATTTTCCACATGGGGAAATGTCGGAAGACAACAACAATAATGGTACACACTGCTCCGCGTAAGCAAAATACTGATCAGTTTTTTATAGGCATTTAATATATGTATATTTTTTTGGTACAGACCAGGAAAGAAAAGAAGAAAGGTCAACAAACGAGACAGAAGAAAACAGGATGAAAAGGATTGAGCAGAAAATGGATGTACTGAATGACAACTTTGAAAGTTTAAGGGAGTTTGTGGAGGACTGTGTGAGAGGAAAAGTTTGTTACCATTGTCCCACCTGTACTTGCCCTGCTTCTCCATTCCCTAGTGAACCATCGCCAAACCTTCAAGAAGAAAATAGACGTTTTGACGAAATATCATCCCTTCTTCCCCTCAGAAATCTTCTCCTCATAACCAACCCGTGTTGAATCCTAATTCCCCTATATTTGTGTCAGTATCTGCTTCCCCGCTATTTATTTGGATCGAAGTGTGTGTGTTTGTGTTTGGAATGTTTTTGTATAGTAGTGGTAGTTATAGAGTTGTGTGGAAAAACATTGTTTTCAAAAGACTTAAAATGTTCGCGGACAGCACGCCTGTTCGACCTATCCGCAAGGAATGGAATGTGGGTGTTCTAAAGGCAGTACACCTGCCTTTACTACTGTCAAGTAAGATGGAGTTGATGTTTGACCGCAACATCTGTTCAAGGCGTGCGCACTTAAACAGAAAGGAGCGTTCTAAGGACATTATACCTGACCGTGTCACTTACAAACGAGATGAAACATGTTCGTAGAACACACCAGGTGTCCGGGATGGTTGTAAATGAGCAAAATGGGAGTGTGTTAAGGACAGTATAACTGTCCGTATCGTCCGCAGCCAAAATGGTGGCATCTGTAGAACAGGTGCGGTGGCCGGCAAGTTCGTAGTGAAACAAAATGGAGTTGTCCTAAGGACACTGGACCTGTCCGTACAGTGAGAATATCATGTATGCACATGCGCAGTACAATCGTAAGTATAGCGAACAGCGCGCCTGTCCCTAACTGTCCGTCTCAGTTGTGTCGCCTTTGAATTACTTTGAGAACCCAAACACTGTCCTTAGGACACTTGCGCGCATGCGCACGTTTGTTACTCTGCATTTGCTGTCCAGTGGACTCCCATTTCTGTCGCGGATGTGTTCAGGACGTCATCATGTGACCGCACCCACGCTGAGCGTGTGGACTAATTTGCGCAGTTTTTGTGCTTCTGCAGCAGTACAAAAGAACGTGCAGACACAAGGCTAAATGTTGTAGAGTGTAAAAATATCATTTCACATATCCCAGACAATAGCTTACCAGACGACTTGTTGTGTAAAAATTTCGTACCGCTTTGGAGGGATGAAGACGGTCATGAGGCACAACCCTAGACCCCTATAAATGGCCACACCCCCAAGCGCATCTTCATTGTCCTTCTAGCTATAGCAGATTGAGGTGTATTGCCTTTACTGCTGTAGTGACCAAAAGGAAAGTAATCAGCAGGGCTTCCATGGCTACTGTTGCTTCATTAGCCTCTGCACCACCCCCAAACCTGCCACCACCACCACCTCCCCAAGGGCCTGCAGAGAGATGTACGGGTGAGGATGTAGAGAGTGAGGAAGAAGAGGAGGAAGAGAATGAAGTGGAAGAACTTCACACTAGGAGCATTCACCGGGAGTCGTGGGTGTGGCGGTTGTTTTCCGTTTATGGGAACGTACCAAAAGCATGTGCGGACCTGGTGTGGTGTAACCAATGCGAGGTGGTGCTGAGTCGCGGGAGACCTGATGCGTACAGCTTTGGTACGACAACCATGAAGTGACACCTCACTTCGTTCGACACTGCGGACATTCGCTAGGTGGTGCCATGTGAAGAGCGTAGTCGATTGAGTTCCTCCACAGCATCCTCCGAGTCCGATCCTCCCACCACAAGAGACACTCCTGTGGGGGAGTGCCTCCCTCCAGCTGCCTCACAAGCCATTCGCAATACTGTTGACCCTTACCTTTCAAAGGTGACAATAGTATGGATGTATTGTGACGTAGTACTCTGCATTGGGGAGAGTTTTCGAAGTGCTTTTGAGGCTACGGTCACGGAGCACCAGAAGATCTGCTCCTTACCTAAGTGAAGCTCACCCTATATCTTTCTCTGCCCACTTGCCCTTTCTTATCCCCATGGCTGGTGTCCCCTCACTACCCGCCTTTGACCTCCTCTCCTAGTGTATCGTGTGCTGAGAACCAATAAACGTGAAAACAACAAAAATTACAGAAAAGGCTCTTTTCAGAGCCGCCTTTCTCAGTTTAACAATAGAACTATGAGGTGACCATTGTAGACCCCCGGCGAAGTTGTGGAAAATTTTGCGCACAGTCGTAGGGAAAAAAAAAGGAGGGTGCAAGGGGAGCAAACACAATGAAGTGTACGCTGGGAGTAAGTGGTGGCTCTGAAAAGAGCCTTTCGGTGGTGTGTTGTGTGGGTCAAAAACTGTGGCTTGGAAAAAAAACAGATTGTCACAAAGGTTATTGTGAATCCAAAAGAGGTTGCAATGCATGTTGTACATTGCGAAGAAAAATCTGATTGCCAGGATATGTGAGATGGACTCCATCTCTGAGGAAAATGAAAGAGCTGCAAAACGGAATGTTTTCTTTGTGGAATGAGGACATGCCAACATCTCTTAAAAAGGCACAAACAGCTTTATTCACATTGCGTCTCGCTTTCTCCATTTGTGGACCAAAAGCAGAAGAACGCAGCCATATTTGTCTTTGTGCGATACGGGAAAAAAGTATTTGACAATGTGGAAATGTGGAGCTTCGCAAGTCCTTCCTTCATGGCAAATTGCAAAGAAATTCTAGAGACATGGCCTAAACTGTTTCCTCTGCAATGAATGATAAGTATATCTGGAGGATGGTCTGTCAGTAAAGTAACACAGAGAGGTACCAAGTCCAGCCACCTCATGCCACGCACGCCATGCCAGTGCACTTCCACATGAGGAAATGCAAGATCTGCAGATAAACTGCAGTTTTCTGCATGCAACTTCAACCAATGTATCCATGAGTCTCCCAAAATCCAGATAATCTGTTTGCGAGCACGCAAAGCCATAGCTGTGTGCTCTCCTGTCAGGAAGAAGACGTTATTAGTAAATCTCGCCGTTTAGAACACACCCACTGAACTTTATTGACCAATCCCTAGGTCCGCTCATTTTCATTTGCATGCGTCTCCACCCCAGAATTCCCGTTGGTGATATGCGCTGGCTGGAAACTACTGCCATGTCCGCGGACATGTATAGGATCACAGCGTGACGACGTTACATAAAAGTATTATTCCCCTTTTTCCCCTTTAAGGTGAGCTCTGAAAAGAGGCGTTTTTTTAAATTTTTGGCCAGATACCTTACAGACATCTGTTATTTTGTGTATTTCTTTGTATTTTCTGTCCTTACTTTACTCCTACAACCATTACAAAACATTCTCTAAAGCAAGCCTTACGTTCCAAAAGAACATCACATTTCCCAATGAAGATAGCACAACACCATCTGCTTCAAAATAATCCGTATTACTTGGAACAATGTTTTTGTGGCTGCAGAAAAACATACCAGCGCGTAACATAAACGCACGCATGCTGTCATTAATGATACACCTCCCAATACTTTGATCTGGGCAGAAAAAATAAATGTTGTGCCATTGTACTCTAGGGAGTAAACCAGAAAAAATTACTTTCGCAGTTGGAAAGATGTTCATGAGTGCTTCAACCAACTGTCCCAAATCTGCCAACAAAACACGTGCAGTCACGTAGCCCAAATGGCAAGCACCGTAGTGCAAAATTACCACATAAGGAGAGGTCATCGTACGTATGTGTCTGCAAACTTGCAGAATTCCCGCAACATTGGCATCAGTCTCAGCGTTCCACACCACCTCCTCTCCTCTCACATCGAAATGGTGTTGCACATGCCTACTCTCTGCATAATGTTGTAAGCCATGGAGAAAAATGTCTCCAAGCACCAAAACCCTGACCCTCTCCACCTCTGCATCTTCAGTGTATGCACTGTCTTTTGACACAAAAGAGTAACATGAACATCTGATTGGCTGATGCCTACAGTCCCCTTTCCATGCAGGATTTGCTGTAGAAACCCATATGTGACACGCCCTACGCGTGGACATGCATTGCCTACATGCCGCACGCACCTCTTACCCAGTCCTTTCACTCTTTCCACAGCAGTAGCAAACCCAGTGCCTCATTGGACACAACTAAGCAGCCACACAACCATCCACCAATCACATTGGAAATCGCTAAATGTAACTCTGTCATCAACATTGCGGATTACTGTCGATAATTCTGAATCAAAGTTGCATATCATTGCAAAGCACCTAATACAAAGCTACTGTGCAAGTGTTGCAAATTTCTACGTACAGCTCCACGAATGCGCACATGCATGAGTATAGAGTACTGGTATGTATATTTCAATCTGAGAACATGCACAACCTTTATGATTTAATTTAAAACAAATTAATGCTGCTAAATGTGCATAGGCAATACATACCAACGCTCCCCCTTTTAAGTGCAAGATGTTCGATTTATCATTCACAAACCGCACAACTTCTTACTGTGTTTCGCATAACCTATACAAACGTTGCAAGGATGCCTATTTACGGTGAAACTCGATTTTGTATTAGAAAATGTCGGAGTTGTATACTGTGAATGGCCCACAGTAATGCTACTTGCAATGCAATCGTATGACAAAAGTAAGCGCTCCAGATTGCTGTTGTGACATCTCCCTCTGAGGGTCTCCTGATTTTTCAGCATCATGCTTTTAAATTGCAAGTAGAATTTGTTTTCCCATCTACTACTATGCCTTATTGCTTACAAACCTCTCTCCTATTGATAGTGCACCCTGTAAAAAACAAGGCATTTTCATAACCTTAAAAATGTTACCAATGTTGAAGGACTTGCAAATAACATACTCCAAATACCATGCAAAGTCTGCACAGAGTGAAGTGAAATGCGCACATGCACTGGGTTCAAATATGAAAGGAGAATCCTCTGACGAACGATGCACAATGAATGTGTGCAGTATCAGCACTGCTATCAACACACAAAGGGCCTCATTACACGGTAGGCGGTAAGGGTTTACCGGTACCGGTAAGGGCACCGGTACTGGTAAACCCTTACCGCCTTACTACGAGGTCCCTTTGCGGGTCCTCCCTTAACGCCTGGTTTTTCCAGGCGTTAAGGACGGGACCCGCAAAGGGACCTCGGAGCTAATTACGGTACCACAATTTGCGGTTCCGTAATTAGCACCTTCCCCATTCCCATTATGCCCTATGGGGGCAAAAATGGGAATGGGGAAGGGCCTTGGTGAATGGGGAATTACCGCCCCCGCTCACCTTGGGGTAGGGTGGTAATTCTGCTATCCACCAAGGCGGGCTCGGTACGGTACCGGCGGCAACCATGGCGCTAATAGCGCCATGGTTACCGCCTACCGTGTAATGAAGCCCAAAGTAATTAATTTTGTTTTTTTGAATCGCAGTGAAGACTACTCTCCTAGGAATCGACAGCATCTACACTGCAGATGACATATCCGAATAAACCTGGTCATTTTGCAAAAAAAAGTACAGTACTACCTTCATATTGTAACTACTCCTCAAAGAGGCTGCATGGGTTATTTGTTTAATTTTGGCACCAAAGCAAACATTGATTTCTGAACCATTCTACCTACACATATCCATTTAATGAACAAAGAATAACAGGCAGAATGGCGCACAAATCCCTGTGTGTTTGGAACTCAAATAACGTACGTAATCCTTACAAGGTTAGATTTGGAAAAGTAGTTGCTGTTGCAAGTTTATTGCATTTTGTTTATTAGTAATGCTTCTCGTCACCAATAGCCCACTTTGTACTCTCATCTGAAGCACATTGTACTAGTATACAAACAGTAAAATAGCCTTCCGAAATCATTGCAAGAGTCCAACGCACATTCACACACCACAATAAAGAGCTTCCCCATCAGACTCATGCACGCATCCACACAGCACACATACATTATAACATTATACAACAGACCAAAGTATGCCTTCTTTTTTTCAACAGACACCAAAGAATGCCTACCAAAAGGCAACGTCGTAGAAAGGAACGCAGAAGTAGAGCAAATAAAAATAAAAGTGCCCAATCTAAGCATCTATCTGTTGTAGAGTTTGTAGAGAATGTTGTAAGAAACCAGCTAATGCAGTCGGTTAGCAAAACAAACAAAGCTTCAACTACCAGAACTTTACGTCCTCCATCAAAATTTGTGAAAAAACACAAAAATGTTGTCAAAAAATCGACTACCAGTACAGCTAACAATGCTCCTACTAATCCTGATAGTGTAACGAGAACCCAAAGTAAAAAAAGTATTTTATCAAAAATGTTTTGTCACAGAGTTCTTCAGAATCTACTAAGAAGAGGACCAAAATCATCCTCACCCCTTAAAACCTACCGTAGAAAGTTAATCTTACAAGCTCTCGTGGACAGTACAATCCTTCTGAAAAGGAAGTTGTTTATATTGGTGTTAAATATGATGAAAGCACTAACAAAACTAAGTACCAAACTACAAAAGAAACTTAGCAATAAACGGAATGTGAACAAAACATTTTTTTTAAATGTTTGTAGTGGTGAATGGAGTCACACAACAACCACAGAACCATATCTGAATGAAGAAGCATACAAACAAAATCAAACAAACACAATTGCCATCCATAGCAGTGGACGAGGGTATGAGAAAATCAATACTACCATCATGGAACAAGAAACACTGCTTACAAAAGTATCCTCTGTAAACTCAGAATTACCTCTTGATTCAGCAGAACTACACTGTCCAGTATACAAATGGCCATGCACATCAATGTGTGCCATTCCAAACAAAGCTTTCTAATCTTTACGTCAGTTCTTCAATCAGTATGTAAAAGGTAACGACAAAAGTAAAATGAAAGTGCTGCAAAATATGGATATTTGTCCGGTGCGCAAATACACAGGACTACAAGGACATTCATTAGCCTGCATTTCTGGGCCAATTTGCAAAAACACCTTCCATGATATCAAAAGGATATCAATACATCATTCAAGTGGTGTAAGAAATCTAGTGTATAAAATATACTATGCAAAAACTCCAGCTTCCGATATAGGCAATTTAAATAACACTCTTCTGCATGGTACACCCAAACACGTACAAGAAGAATCTGACTATATTCAGAGAAAGTATTTTGGAAGTGAAAGCCACTTACCAAATGCAATAGTTTTAGAACATAGTGGCAACAATTCTGCACATAGCAACCTTCTATTACACACATACAGAAAAGAAATAGTAACATTTAAAAGGTCATTGGCTGAAGTACCAAACCATATATGTGTGTGTTTCCGCAGAACGTTTTACAAAAGGAACACAAAAAATGTAGACATAGCATACAAAATACAATACAATTAAGACTCTAAATGGTTTTAATTAGCTCTCTACCTTTTAGCAGAAAACCAATATGAACTAAATGAACGCCTAATATGTTGCAGTTACTGTACTACAAAATTAGACAACAACCACACTCCTTCACGTGCTATTACACTAATTTGGAATTGTCCCCACTACCATAAATCCTGCAACACTCAATTTGTATGAGAGCATAATAATCCAAACAGTTTACCCATTTCAATCAATTATACGTCTTCATCCAAAAACAGCAAAATTACCTTCCTCTGAATTGGTGAAAGGCATTTGTGGCAAAGTTGTTTATTTGCCATTAGATCTAACGGAAAATGTACACCCTCTAGGAGTGCAATGTTCAATAGAGCATTGTTTAATAGTCTTGGTAAATGGTGTACCAACAAAGGACAAAAAAAATTGGCAACAACTGGTGGACTTACTTAAAGTTAGACAAGCATTGCAATATCTAAAAGACAATAACGAGTACTACAAGGAAATAAATATTGATGAAACTTTAAGGGAAACAACTGAAATAATTCAAGAGCCATCAGAAACTGGACAATTCGAACTTCTGGATCCTGCTACAGTATCCACTCTTTTGGACCATTACACAATTCATCCATTGCATTACAATGAAAGCATAGATGATGCACTAGAAACTTACCAAATGCGACAAACGAATGGTTCACCAATAAGTATATGGGATAAAAGTATAGAAGCATGTGCTTTTCCACTGCTATTTCCTACTGACAAAGGTGGGAGATACGATGATAGACCCACTCAGATTGGGGCATCAGAATACCGCTCTTTACGAATGTATTCGCAAGATCCCAAATTTAGACAAAATGTGGAATACATATTCCACCTACTGTATGAAAGTGAATTAGCAACACTATGTTACGGAGTTGCACACATTTTGAAATCTGGAACCCACTTTCAAAATATGTCAGCTACACAGTTAATGCAAAAAGTACAGGAAAAAGATGAGGTTTTACAATCAAGTATAACAAATTTGTTTGCAAACATGCGTGGTACAAAGGAATATTGGTTCCGACGGCACGGAGACGTGCGTTGCATGATCAGAAACCTTGGACCACCGACTTGGTTTGTTACGCTAAGTTGTGCAGAATATGCATGGGAAGATTTACATGAGTCCCTACGCATACCAAACAGCAACAAAAACAACATAGATATATTAACACCTGGGGAACTTTGGTCTCTAGATCCAGTTAACGTGTCAAGATATTTCCATCATTGTTTCATTGCCATGCTACACTTTATTTGCAATAAAACTGTTCCTCCCCTTGGAGAAGTGCAACACTTCTTTTGGAGAAAAGAATATCAAGCGAGAGTAGCACCACATATTCACATGCTGTTATGGATCAAAGGTGCACCGAAATTTGGTCACGACAGTAACAGCACTGTTTTGCAGTTTATCCAAAAATATGTCACTTGTGAAATCCCTTCACAACAGACACATAGTGAGCTGCATGGGCAGATTTTACAATTTCAAAGACACAAATGTGGCAAATATTGTCGCCGCAAATACAAAAACAAAGGTAAATACTACACCAAATTCCACTTTGGTTTCCCCTAGACTGATTACAGAAACAGGTGAAGTAAACAACTTCATGTCTTTAATTCGAAATAGTGTTAAAGGTAAATCACCTAAGAACACGTATATACATAAAAAGAAGGGAAGAATCAAAATATATCAATGATTACAATGCAATCATTGCCCTCTTGTGGAATGCAAACATAGATGTGCAGTACATTGCAGACAATTCAACTGCTGTTGCGCGATATGTTACAGCCTACTTAACAAAAGCAGAAAAAGCAGATCTTCGGGACCTCTGGGATGACCTAGCAACAGACAAAACATTATCACAGAAATTGTACAGCCTAGGCATAAAAATGCTCTCTCATAGAGAATGTGCCGCCTACGAAACAGCAGATCATTTAACCGGTACTGCTTTGTATGGTAAGTCAGGCAACATAGTATGGCTAAGTCTTGGTCCTGCAAAATCTAGAAAAAGAGTGCTGAAATCATATGAGGAAACAATTGCCAGAAATAATCCCAACAGCCAAGACATTCTAAAAAACAATTTACTGGACACATACTATCCGAACAGGAGTAGCACTTTGGAAAGAATGTGTCTATACCACATAGCTCAAAACTTTGCATACTAAGATAATGTAAAACCTGATGAAAGCAAACGTAGATATAGAATGACCGATTGTGAAGGGAGCTTAGTGAAACTTACCAAACGAAGCTTAATTAATCATGTAAAATTGTAATTAAAAACTCCTCAACAGAAATAACTATATTACATGTCTCTGTTACAACTTTTCAAACCATGGAGAAAAGAGGAATACATAGTAGAAAACTATGACTGATATGAAGATGCTTTCAAAGCATATCACCGATGTGAACTTTATGCAGTACAAAACAATGTTACACAATGAGCAGCAACAGGAAGAACAACTTCAGGCCCAACTAGATAAGGAGTCTTCCGACAGTAGTCAACCTTCTGTAACAGGAAGTCAAGAACCACTAGGACAACCACTAATAGCAAATGAGGCTGAAGTAGCTATGGCAGAAGTAGAAAACACCATGTATCAGTATCAAGAAGATACAGAAAACTTAAATGTACAACAAGCAAAACTTAACAAAGATCAGCGCACCATTTTTGAAGACGTAACAAAACAAATTGTACATGGTGTACAACATGAAAATAAAGAATGTACCTGCCAAAATTACAAACCTATACTGCTGTACGTGAGTGGTGAAGCTGGATCAGAGAAAGCATTCTTAATCAAAATCATCAGCAAGTTCCTTTGACAACAACAAACTGTCAGCTGTTGTAACGGCCCACACAGGTTTAGCAAGAAGTACTTAAAAATAACAACGAAGAACTCCACTCTACAATTAACAACAGTGAAAGGTGAACCTATTTTTAAAACCTTAGGCCACAAGCTCTGCCAGAGAACTGTTGGTAGCATAGGTAAGGTCAACCTTTGGCAACATTTCCAATACAGAGAATTAACTGAGAACATGCGGCAATCTGCAGATCTCACTTATGCTAACATCTTAAAAAGTAGTAGAGTTGGTGTACTATCGCAAGAAGCACAAGTTGTATTGAAAAATGCATGTGCAACTGATGTTATGGAACAAATAGGGCACACAAATGTCAATTGTATGGCCTTAATGTCAACTCTTGAAAGCTGTTTCAAATTCAATGAAACAATGTTAAATAAAGAAATGCAACCAATAATGGAAATTAGCGCCACAGACAAACTAGACGTACATGGTATGAAAGTACCCATGTGTGAACAAGCCACAACAAGACTAAATAGTTTAGAAAATTCAATCTCCAACACAGCTGGGTTGGAAAAAATATTACAATTATCCTTAAATTGTAGAGTAATGCTTAAACGTAACCATGACATCGAGCAAGGGCTAGTTAATGGAGCACTAGGTACAGTTGTTGACTTTCAATCATATCCACGTGACAGCAACATTCAGTTTGTCAATATTCGCTTTGATAAAGTTTCAGAAGTGAAAAGGTTAGGGCGCTCAATTACTCGATTCCTTCTCTTCAAAGACATGTATGTACGTAGAGAGCAATTTTCTCTACCTCTTGCATATGCAGTTACTATTCATAAATCCCAAGGTCTTACCCTAGACAAAGCATTGATAGATATAGAAAAACACAGTCTTTAAGGAAGGCATGAGCTACGTAGCATTATCACGCTTACGTACACTTGACAGTCTATTGCTAATGAACTTTGATGCAAGTAAAGTGAAAGCTGATATTCCTTGCATTCTATAATACAATAGACTGCGTTCACTGTACACCACTCATCTGAAACAATACCCTGTTCCAGATAAAGTAAAACGTGGTAAAATAAAACTAAATGAAACAGAAATGCAACAGAATCCAACAGCACATTCCTCAAAGAAAAGAAAAGAAGCTAAAGTTTCAGCAATTACCACAAACAAACAAGAACCTATTAGGGAATGTAAACCAGGGCTGTCGGCAAAGAAGGAACAGAAATTCCCAATAATTCACTCAGATACAGAACTAGCTGGTCCATTCAAATTTGCAAATGAAAGTGGGGTAAGTTGCTATGCAAATGTAGCAATGAATATTCTTTTTCAATTGCCACAAATTGTTAACAAAATATTTACTTGCACAGTACAGACCAATTGAGTTTGCAAATGTTAGTGCTTCATAGAAATGCTACAAGCAATCCTGACAACACATACAGTGTTCATGGAATATCACTCTGAACTCACAAGAAGATCCACAAGAATTTCTAATGTACTTACTATTAGTATTGGAAAACAAAAGCATACCTGTAAATTAAATCTTCCATATTTCGTACATGTGGAAACATACATGCACTCTCTGTAGCAATGTGATACAAGAAGAAATCCCAAATGAGTGATTTGTGTATGTTTCCATACCAAATTGTGAAAGAATTCATTTCAGCAACTTGTACAGAATGCAAACAATGGCAGATTATATACTGTTTGCAATTCAGACAATCGCTCCACCTTACTGATACAATCACATAGTGTCTACATAATATTTATGCTTCTACGTTATAATGCAGATGGTACCAAAAACAACTGCAAACTAACTGGATTCACACTCAGTCAAGTATCACTTGGAATTAAAACCTTTACAACAATAGGTATAATCTACCATGCAGGAACTACAACCAAGGCAGGTCACTACACTGCATACATTAAAAAGAAATTTGGATGGTTCGAATGTAATGATAGCACCATTACTCTAAAGCAAAGATTACCAGCTAGTCTTATAAATGCGTATTTAATGTTCTTAAAGGCAAAATTTAACAAATAATCTGTACTTCAAGATTGTCAAAAAATTATGGCAAAGACGACAAACAGTTAGAATATGCCAATAGGTATCTAACTGCCCAAGAGGATATAACAATGACACAAATAAATGGATATCACAGATTTGTAGGAACAAATGAACAGGTAGAATACGCCTACGGGTATCTAACTGTTGTTAAAAATCGGAAGGAAGTCAACAAACATAACATTAATAAGAAAGATGAAGGGAACAGTATGTAACAACAACACAAATAAATGAATGTCACAGATCTGTTGGAACAAATGCACAGTTACAATATGCCTACAGGTATGTAACTGTTGTTAAATATCGGCAGCAAGGCAACAAACATAACATTAATCAGAAAGATGAAGGAAACACTCAAAGGAAACAAGGAAGTAGTTAGTACCATAGGAAAAGAAGTTTTTTTTTAAATCCGACAAGGATTTTTTTTCCCCGGACCCAAGGATTAGAAAAGCAAACACAGAAACTGAGCACAATGCACAGTACACTGGTTTGTGAACTAAATATGAGGGTAAAAAAAAGGTAAACTGTCTATTATGCAATGTAGTAAGTTTTCATAAAATGCAAAGAATAACATACCTTTTTCTTTATGACAGAAATTAAAAAAGGGATACTTCCGGCAAGTATGAAAAGCATAAAAAAAATATAAGTGGATTCTGAACAAAGTAAGTAGTAAGTATATTGGCAGTCATTTTCTACACATGCAAATGTACACGTCTAATCTATGGTAGTAGTATGCTGCAGTGGCTGGAGGCTGGCCCTTGCATCTTCAGTGTCTAACCTACGACCTACGCCTTACGACCAAAGTACAAACAGTATACTTTCTAGCCACAACCATTGCTGCATATTCAAACCATGTTCCTTGTAAATTAGCTGCTTATGAATTTACTGTTGAGACCATCGTCTGCAGCCATGCAACCAAGACATTAGGGCATGCACACCACTAATGCATTACACCACTCCCATATTCACTTATAACTCCACTGCTTATGACTTCAGTCATGGGTGCATGGCCTTTGGGCATGCATTCAAGACTCTGGGTCCTGGGCAGAAACACCACAGCATATCTCAACCATTGTGCCTTCTCATTTCACTGTATACAAAGTTGGTTTTGGGAGCATGGCCTTTGGCCATGCTCCCAAAATGCTACGCCCTCCTCACAACCATCTTAAAGATGTTGCATAGTTCAAGTGCAGCAATACCTGTGATATGTTCTGGCCAGAGGCTTCACTCCTAGCTGTATGTCCATAGATATTACATGGGATGGGTATGCAGTGCCTTGCACATCCAGTACTTACAACTTTGTTGTTGGGTGCATGGCCTTTGGCCATGCATCCAAGACTGCACACACTCCCCAGAACTTAGCAATCGATAAGCAATAGTACGGGTGTATCCATGGGTGTGACATGCTGCGGTGGTTGTGGCAAGGGCCTACAGTCTTGGAAGTAAGGCCTTCGGCCTTCGGCCGACGGCCATGCATCCAAGACTCTAGGCCCTGGCCACAGCCACTGAAACATGGTACACCCATGGCGGCATACTAATGAATATAATAATACCCATAGGGAAAAGTATTGCAATTATGGCATATTGTCAATTGCAATGTTCGCTACCACTACGCGTCTCCTTACAACAGTAACAAGTTTCCTGTGCACTGCATGGACTGAAATTCTACCATTATTACACCCCTCATTTTCTGTGCGTACAAGGTGGCCATAGAAAATACATTGTGAAGGCCAACCCCCAAAACAAATGCATTGATCACCCATGTCTTACTGTCTGAACCTGTGCCAACGCTCTGTGACACAGCAAACGAGTTTTATAAATATAGCATGTGTACGCTGGTTGTTGCTCCGCTATCGGTGGATCCAAGATGTCGGGCGCAGCCAAACAATCTGACGCAGAACACGTCTCGCAGCAGCCAATCGGCAGAAACGTCGCGTATCCGCGGTCATGACTCAAGCCCATTAGCCAATCGTTATCTTGTCCGCGGAGCGAACAGGGCAGTGTGACCGCGGAGCAGACATAGATATCACTAATATTTTTAGACATACTTTTTGCTCGTTTTAAAGAAAAATACTACACGGATTGTCACCAAATTTACAAAAGCATGCTTTCTGGACCAGGCCCTTATACCTGCCACACATTTCTTGAAAATCTGTCCAGCGGTTTGACCTGTAGCCATGCGCAACGTTTTTTCCACATTCAGTCTATGGAGAAAAAAGACGTTTTGGAACCCCTCCTATAACTTCCCCCCCCCCCCGGACCAA
Source organism: Ambystoma mexicanum (assembly GCF_040938575.1). Lineage (NCBI taxonomy): Eukaryota > Metazoa > Chordata > Amphibia > Caudata > Ambystomatidae > Ambystoma > Ambystoma mexicanum. Next base: position 427,023,052 of record NC_090925.1, on the reverse strand, counting down.
ACATCACCAAATTCAGAGTGGCCCATATACTTTTTTTTTGCAAAGTTTGGTCAGGATTCGTCCAGGGGGAGTGGAGTTATAAGCCGTCCAAAAAGTGCTCTTCCTATGGAAACAGCAACTTAACCATAACTACACAGCTGCTAACGTGGCCGTGTAATATATATATATATATATATAGTGAGTGAGTGGGTCATTCATCAGCTTATTCTGGTGAATTTTGTTGGTTGTTGATTTTTCCCTCTGTGGCGAGGGTTGGACCCAGAACACCTGAAATTCATATGATTAATCACATCTTTTCATTTTGGAAACTTGAAGCTCATGAACAACAGTAGTGCACCTTAGTTAAACCCCGTTGTTTGGTTGTGTAACCTTTCCCAGACATCCTATGCATCATGAACTCTGGCTCACCCAATGGATAGATTCCCAAACCATACCGTAACCAAATACATGTAAGTGATTGTTCTATTTTTATTTCCTTGTTCCTTCCACATTTGCCTATTTTTGCTACTCCTCCAGCAGTACAATTGCTTGCCTATACGTTTAGATTGAACTTATAGGACTCTGTGTGTTTGCCTTGCAGAGGTGAATAGTGAGTCTGTTAAGCACTTTTCTGTTTGGTATTAAAGACTGCTACTGTTGTATAGCCTTGCATGGATATTACCTTTATTTTAATACCTGCCAAATTGTCGCTACTTGGAAGCTTGGGCAGCTGATCCACATCTCTAGAGAACCTAGCATGACTTCCATCCATTCACCCACAATAGAGGCAGAGAAGGTCGATTATCTACTCTAACCTGTTTAACCTTTAGGACTGAAACACATCTAAGCCATTGTGTTGTTGAGGTTCGGACAGTGCACATAAGTATGTAATCCTCCTCACTGGTAGTTCTTCTGGCCAGAATAGGATTTTAGGACACCACCCCACAAGACATTTTAGATAAGAGCCTACCAAAAGCTTAAACCCACCATAGCCAAGAGACTCTGCCATGCTGGATGGACTATTGCAGCCCATGCCCCAAAACAATAGACACACACTCCAAATGCCCTTAAATTGACAGAGGATCTTGCAAATGTCTTAATGATCCTTCAATAAACAATTCAGTAAAGCAGCCATGTAGCTGTCCCCAGACTATAATGTACTTGTTGCTTTCAGCACTTTTGTCTAAGGATATAATTATCCTGCACTTATTATCTGTGTTGCACCAATGCTGCGACCACCACATTTGTGTACACATTTGATTAGCCTTGCATTCATTTTAGTGCAGTGAATGATCCAGTGTATTCCCCTCTTCTTTCCACTCAACTGTCCCTAGCCCAAACCTTACCCGTCTTCCCTGGTCTCCAATTCCAGCTCATTGAAGCTGCCTGTTCCACCATAAACAGCTAACTAATCAATAATAAACACAAGCAACAGATAAATTGACCTTACAACGATACTAAATGATTGCCGCCTAAATTATAAAGAAGGTCTAAATCATCACGATACAGGCTCTGGTTCACTTTTCATGCTTAAGGTGGCCACACACACAGGGAGCCACACCAAGGTCTCCCACCATTACCGATATGCTCCCAATCGTGAAATAGATCTGGGTGCCACCAGTATTGCTATGGAACTGGCGGTGAGCAGTACTGCATATGAGACTGAAAGTAAAAAATACAAAGGAAGGATGATCCCACAGAGCTCTGTGGAGTGCACACATGTATTTTACAATCCATTTCAGGGCATGCAGATACTCTCCCAGTATGGCTAAGATTTAGGCAGAGATTGGCCAGTTGGGCTGTCTGGCAATCAATCTCTTCCATGTTTCCTTCTAAAATGCTGACTTGCTAGTCACTTAAAACCATTCACTTTCTTCTGATTCATTTGGTGAAGCACCTCACCTCGCTCACATTTTAATGAAATATCATATAAAACAAATAATGCCTGTGCGTTGCTTTGTCCCTTTTCAAGGTGGCATACAGTAGAATTATGTGGGCTCTTGAGTAGGGAATCCCAGGTATTTCCCAAAGTTAGTCTGGGCTACTTCTGTTCATATCACCAAGTGCACTGTCCAGTATCCCAGGCCACAGATGGATCCCCCAAACACAGATTTTCTGAATTCTCTACAAACTCATCCCTCGAGCCATTATGTGCATTGAGATGATTCTGTTACAATGGAGGTTCTATCCATTTAATTCTTCATTCATTCTTATACCAGACTAATATCAGACCCAAAAATTCCACTTGGGTGGTGGTACCCATCCCACTTTCATGCGCATGAAGAGGTCATCACCAGTCCATTGAAGAGTAGTTTCAGTGCTGTGTTTTGAGACAAAGCAATTTGAAAGTCATTTCCCTAACTCATTCTTCGTTAGGTAAATTTGGAACTATGTATATTTTACACACTTTTCTAAGAACAACCTCCTCACTAAGATGCAAAATGTCAGTGTTGTCCTAGCCTGTGCACAGACATGGTCTGGGCCACTGAATATGTGTCTGCATTTACTGGCAGATGTTATTAGCACAGAAGCAAGAATGTACAGTGATCCACCACAAAGCAAAAACAATACCTTGTAGTCACCTGGAAAGCCAAAAGAGTTTAGTGTGTTACTCCTACAAACACACATCCCAAATCAATTTGGACCCAACGAAGCAATGGATTTAAGTGGTATGGTGCTGAAAGTCACTCTGTCATAAACTATTCTTAGTGATTTTAGCAGATTGTCAAGGACTACTGTAGTTTGACAGATGTTGCTTCTCTAGCATGGTGTTCCATGGTTTTATCAAGCATTACATGGACAACACGCTACTGTGGCTGCAGATGGCACTTCTCTGGAAATGGTAATGGGAACCTCCATAAACGTGATACTCCTAACTCGATATGTCTATTTATGTCTAAGGGTCACTAATTAGTGAAAATGTGAGCAGCATTGAATGTGGAAATCTGGGTAGCAAGATTCAAACATTCAAACAAAATAGGACCATGTACATAGATTATAGCAGATGAAGGATATCCTCAAGCAGGAATTGTATTGGTCTGTGAGGAGCACTTTGATTATCCTGTAAACTGTAGATCTAGGAACCTAGCACAATGAGTAGCCCTGATCAGGTAACAGGAGAGGTGTGGGTCTTGTGAGCCAATGAATATAAATCCATGGGGTCTTGAGCATCAATGTCCTGGTTATGTCTGTATTCCCACACATGAATCCTAACGCTAGCATATTGGAAATACATGGCCATTCCACCGGGGAATTTCTGGGTCACTCTACAGTATATGTTAGTGAGCAATCTGGAATTATGTGGCTTTGAGAGTGGGTGGTGCAAAATCCTACTTGTGGAAATAGCCGTGGCTTTGGGCTTTCCCTTTATAAAATATCATATGTATTCCACTCTTCTGTACTGCACCTTATGCATCTGGAGGACTGTGCCACTGTGTGATCCGTATCAGTGAAAAGCTGCTCAATCTCAGGGTTAGAGGAAGATTGGCAGCCTTGATTCTATTTGGTCACGAATCAATGTTTTTACACCATGATCAATGCTATCCTGACCCAAAACATGTAGTACATTATGGGGATTAAGGCTCTAGCATTAGACTTTCCATGTTTTTTTTTTGAGGGAGAGAAGTCAAACGTTACAGCTAGGTTATTGCATCTACACCAGCCGTACAGTCCACTGTGGAGTACCTAAAAGTCATTTTATCTCTTCACTTTTATTTAACATCTGTATGTTTCCATTTGCCAAGTGATGATGGGATTTGGCCTACAGTGCCAATTTTACACCATTGCCACCCAGATCCTGGTCACCCTACATGATGATTCAGGAAGAGATTCAGAGAGGGGGAAAGGTGGCACTGGATGCAGGGCAACTGCCTATGCCAAAATGGACACAAGAAGGAAGTCCTGCTTCTAAATTGTGCTGTCTCCAGTGCCTTGCTGTACCTGCCAGGGTCTACCCCTTTCTTCCCAAAATAAATTGAAACTGCTAGTGCCAACTGCAGTGATGCTGAGACTTCCATACTAAAGGTATGGTATTTGGGCATTTGCTAAAAATACAGGGCCAATTTGCAAGCAGTCAAAAATTGGCCCACTCAGATTCTTTTTTTGTTATTGAACAAATTCGACCATGTCTACAAAGCCTGTATGTTACTGGGTTGACATGCTACTGAGGACCAAATCCTTGCATGTTTTTTTAACACAGAAAAATGTTCAATGTCACAGTCCTACTTATCTCGCTATTTTGGTGGAATGATATTTGCCAGCTTGAACTTCGCATTCAAGCAAGGAAACTAAATTTAGAGAACGAAAATTCCAGTGAACATATGGACAGAAAGTCTTTCAGATTGAAAGGAATTTGACTATGTAATATCCATTCCCAGGGTATTCAGGACTACAAGTCCCTTTCAAAATATTATACAGATTGGGGCAACATTTTCTGGCTATATATGTAACTTAATCTCTCCACATCACCTTATTCATCTTATTACTCTCCACTTGGTGTTCGTTGATTGATGATTTATGATTCACTATTTTCAATTTCATGGGCGTATCGACCTTGCTTTCCTCTTGCAGTGCTATGGGACTAAATGATCCTAGACATATTTGCATGTAATAAAACTTTATTCTTCTTGTAAACGGTGCACTTGTTATTGATCTCTGTTGAGTAGTTTTTATCGATTGGTTTTTGGCCTACCCTACATGGACACTGCAGCCATCTAAATATCTTTAACCTTCTTCTCGTCTGCCTATATTCCTTGATACCAGAATATGTTCCCGAAGAACGCAACCTTGTTGTGTAAAAACATAGGTTTTATGCATTGTGAAAGCAGCCTCTTTTAGTCTTCTTGACACAACTCTCAGTCTCTCGTGATGCTCTTTTTCCTTCTTGTCATTTTCAGTATACTGTCAGTGATGTTAAGCATTCTGGGCAGATATCTAATCACTTCTTTTATGGCATTCAGAAATATCACTGCTGAGGAAAATATTCCAAAATTGAGTCTCTTGTACCTCTGGTGAACTATGTTCATAGTGAACATCATTATGGAATTGAATTTAGGATGCAGAGTCAGCTGGTGATTACCTGACCTGAGGTTGAGCTTTGAAAAGCCACCAAGCTCCACTTATATTGGCAATCATGTAATTTATAATGGGTTTAATGTTCTTCTGTTGTTTACTGGGGTGGTTTGGGGGATGCTTGTTGTGAGAAACCTGAAGGTGGGATCTTTCATCCAGGTGGCCAGGACACGGCCATCAGTTTCCGATCCAGTTCCTGGGGGTGAAACCAGTGCGGGAGGATCAACTGAGTGAGGGGTCTTCGGGGGTGGGAGTGGGACACCGGATGGCGGGATGCGATATCCCCTTCCCTTTAACACCTTTGTCCCATCCTACCAGGTAGGATACTTAGGAACTCAACCCCCACCCTTCACACATGAACACTTTCTCACGGACAGCTTGCTATGAAAGAAAACTGACTAACACCCAAGCTGTATGCCTGACATGCCCCAATATGGTAGTCAGGCAGAGTCAGGCAAATACTGACCATCACACACACCTGGCTTCCATTACATTTCCTCACACTGATAAAAGGCGGAGCACAAGAGCACACTCTGAGCGAGGCAAACACACGAGGAAGCAGCAGTTTAAGATGGCAGTTTAAGATGAGGCAAAAGACGACAAAGCAGAAGGGGGCCACAAGGAGGAAAGTGCCTTTGATCTTTTTCATGAGGAACTGTTACTTTCACGAAACCTCGAGAATATAAAGGATAAGACAAGGAAACCAGGCTGAGGAATCCTCATTATGTGTACCCGGGACTCTCCTGAATCGATAATGAAAGCAGGGAGAATCGCCTGCTGCCGTGGTACTATCCTTAGCTCCTAGAACAAAGCAGTGCCAGTAAAATCAATGCAGCCATTAGTTGGGGAGGCCAATACCACACCAGTCTCTGTTGAAGCCAAGGTTGCAAGCAGCAACATTGTATGTTGAACGCTGAAGCAAACACTGTATGAAAAGCATATGATAACCAACGTGAATAAAATGGGACAACAAAGGATTGATTGAACTTTGAATCCAAGATACGATACCTTAGACCGAGTGGTATGGCACTGCGTGTGTGCTCATTCGAAGGTCTCTCTAAGGTATCCAAATGAGAGGTGGCAAAAGCGAATGTGTGACAAAAGATTGTGAATCAAAGTGGTCCTGCAACTGGTCAAGCAAAATCCTGGGCACAATCGAAAGTCTTCGATGTTAACAGAGTAAAGAAAGTTGATGACAAACAGAGAAAGTTGGTCCAAGCCCGAACATGGGCGATCAATCAAAAGCTTTTGGGTTAAAGCAATGTTGTGTTAAAGTGAATTAAATCTGTCAGAGCCCAGTGGAGGGAGACTGATTGAAATTGTGTTAAAACGTATGCGAGCCGAGCTGGGTGGACCGTGAATCACCCAAGAAATTGGATACTTGAAAATCCGACGAGCTTTGTGGTAAAGGGGATCAGAGCCCGGGTGAAGTGGATCTGAAGTGAATAGTGAATCACCTGGGAAGTTGAGTGCATGTGAAATCCTAAGAGGAATAAAACATACTGTTTGCTGCATCAGGCACTCTGAAAGAAGAGACTTTGAAAGTCAAAGAGACTTGTGCACGGAAGGCCCTAATCCTAATGTATTGAATTGAATTCTCGTGCTAGAGAAGCCAGAGACTGTGCTAAGCTTGAGCGTGCCACCTTGTCCCATGCTGAAAACGTGTGGAAGAGAGAACAATGGCCTGAATATCCTGACATATCATTGCTTGGACACTTCTTTATTTTACATAACATTGTTTCCCACACTATTTGTAATTAGAGGTAACAATTGACAACAGTTTTATTTAGTATAGGCCCTTTTATTTTGACAGGACACCACTAGGAATATGTTATTATTATTTCATGGTCCTAGCTTGCTCCCCTCTTTAGATTTAGGAGTAGATAGGTGTTTTTTTCTGCCCTTTTTCAAAGTTAAATAAACACCCTTGAACTGTGGTCATTTGTGTCTGTCTTACTGTTGATACCAGGCCTTGCTTACATGGTCAACATAAATTTGAAATGCTCCTCGCTGGTGCACTTTCCGGAAACTTGGTTGATAGCCAAGGTGCTGGCCTTTGCGCATTCTCTGGGATCCATTGTTCGTCCTTCTTGTTACGTTTCTTCTCTACCTCTTTGAGTATTTTGAATGGCCTTCTCCTGTGGCAGAGGGCTCCTGGCTGAATGGATTTTCCAATGTATAACTGTTCCCTGTTTTCTCTGAGGAATAGGATGCCATTGAATAGTCTGCTAAAGTCTTCCAGTATGCCTCCTACGCCACACGTCTTCAAGCTGTTGGCAAAGGCAATGAGTTTGACCTCCTCAGCTGTGTCACAGCTGATGAGACGTCCTGTGCCTGTCTCTGTCACAAAGATCTTTCTGGTACTTGGTGCTGTTCCTGAGTGGCTGTGGTTTGGAAGATCCCGCCAGTGGTAATGGTGTTTTGCCCCATATGCATATATTTGCCTCGCTGGCCTTCAGGTCTGGCCTTGGCTTTTGTTTGAATAGTTCATGGGGCCATCACATTCACTCAGACTCATGTTTCCCAGTTTCCATCAATGGCTTCATTGGCAAACCCATTATTTCTAATTGGCCTTTGGGATGTGATTTCCCGTTTTGACCATCGATATTAAACACACTTCCTATTGAATTTCAGACTCTGAGATGTTTTCAGGGGTCTCTTTGGCTACCTTTTGTATTCTTTGTCGTGGTGGTTTCCTTTTGTATTCCTCTCGATGGCCTGGACCTGAATACTCTCGCATATCGGTTTAGTTTGCCACATGATGAGCAGATCTGACCTTGTTCAGGCATGTGTTGTGCTGTAGGAATGTCCCCCTGCACCTATCATAGGCTCTCTTCCGGTCTTTTGTAGACATTACAACGGGGTGAGAAACTTTCAGTGCTGCAATGTGCTCCACCTGTCTAATGGGCTTCCTGTCCATTGCCATTTCCATTTGTGCCACTTGTGTATTTGATAGTTCATGTGCCTCCCCCACATTATGTGTTCTAACGAGAGCCCTGGTTCTCTCAAGACCAGGCATTGCAGTTTGTGGATCGGCATACTTGTTTCATTTGTGTTCTTATTCTCTCATCAGGATTTGTAGTGGTGCATGTTCTCACCAACTTCCTTAGTTGGAAAGTGTCTATGGATTCTTCAAACTTTGGTTGGGCTTGCCTCACAATGAATCTCTCATAATTGTAATGGGCCTGTTGGGTGGTAGTAAGAGCATTGTAATCATTCTCTTCCCTTGTGATGGTGAAGCATGGAGTGTACCACTTCTCCTGCTATGAGTTATAATATCCGTCTATTCATGTCTAGGGTTTTCATGTAGTTCTCAAATCTTGATAGCCATAATTTATATTTGGGGGCATCCGGTGCTGGATTCTTCTGCGTCAAAAATGCTGGTATGTTACTAAACTGCAATTTTTGGTTCTTTACCACCGTCCCTGCTGGTCCTGTTTCATACATAATGTGCGTTGCTTGTATTTAGAGCGATTCATCAATAATCTTGCCTTCGTCGCTAGTTCTTATGTTCTCCCGTCTAAAGGCCAGATGCCACAGTGAGTGCAAAGCTGCATGTGCTGAATGTCGTGGCGCTACACACATGCATAAGAAAAGCTTCTCCGGCTCAGTACTGGTGCGCAGTGTCCCGCCCATGCACGGGGACCGCCCTCAATGCTTTGCTTGCATCTGCGCTGGGAGGGGTGGTGTCACTATATGACAACAAGATGAGCAGGGTCTTCCCTCATCTCCCAACATCACAGAAATGGCTGCTGCAGAGATTCAAGGGATAACAGGCCTCTGGCATCCTACGTCCCAGTGTATTCGCGAATCATGGCTGCCGATTTCTGAAAAACTTGTACATTTGTGCTTGTTTTTTCAAAGGTTTTACAAGTTGTTTGAAAAGATTGTAAACTTTAAAACATTTGCAAAAGCGTTGCAAACCTTAATTATAACTCAACAACACATGTATCATATTTTCTAAAGCTACTTAGGGGCCTAAAAAAACTATTTGTGCTTTTTTAAATACCTAAACGTTTAAGGAACTTTTCTAAAAGTTATCAAATATCGGTATAATTTATAAAACAAACATGTCAATATATTTCATAAAGCAGAGTTATTTGGGATTTTTGTGTATGTGATTGTTCACTAAAACATGTTTAAATAGCTTTTTTACCTTACAAAAAGTTGCTACTTTTTGGTACACTATTATGAACATGTTGTATACATGTTTAAACATATCATAGTGATACCAGTTTTCACCAAATAAGGCAGACATTTTAAAACTCCCAAATCATGTCTATAACTTGCTACTTTGGATTGGAATGCTAACAGCAAGTGAGTAGTTTGCTCATCCCTGTTAATCATAGTGCCCCCTTCTGGTCCCTTCCTTTGGCCAACCTACAGGTCACACAGAAACACTTAGAAACAACCTTAACGTTATCGGTTCATCAGGAGGTCTTTTAAACTCGTATTTAGTCACCAAAGCCAGGAATGGATATGCTGTTACTCCCATGAGCCCCCATAGAGGGCGCCCTTGGAGGTGTTTACGACCTAGCAGCAATTGTAGCAGTCTGGGCCCTTTCCTCTTCCCTAAGGGAAGTTAGTACCCTCCACCCATTCTCATGACAATACCGGAAATTTCGGCGGAGGGGGGATGTGGGGGGGGTAAGGTCTATGGTGTTTTGACAGTTTCATGTGGCTGCCACTCGTCCTGCTTCTTTCAGCAAGGGAGGGCTGTCACCCAGAAGTAATTAGATGAGTGGGACAACCAGGGGTTCCTAAATTCGCTGCCCTTAAGCTAACTCGTCAATTGAACCCTCAGCCTTCTTAATTCCCAAATAAGAAATACCATTTAACAAAAACAATGAATAACCCAGCATTACATTTTGTTCAATGAGAATGTGATGATAATAAAACTTGCTTAAAAAACTGGGAGTCATTTTTGAACGTGTTGCTGTTACAGATGACGCTAATAACATGTGGCGTGTTTGCAAATTGAACGCTGTTTTGCCAGAGTGCATTTCTAATTTCATTATTATTAATTAAACATTTGAAACCGTGTTAGGCTCTCTGCGAATAATTCTTCTTACATATGAAATCCGGCAGACTTGGTTTCGCGGTATGGCAATGCAGTGATGTGATGCACAATTATCTATAAGTATTTTTTTCAAAAGCAAAATGCTTTGCAGCTGCAGCTCATTTATGTCTGATTAGTTTAACCTTTCACCCCTTGAGGAAGTTGCATGGCGGAAGGCCTGAATGTGGTCACAATTCATTTTTTCATTGCTATTTATATTTGCTTCACTGTGAAACATTTCTAAAGTGGAGTCCATGGACCGATCACTGAGGGTATTTAAATAACAATAAAAAATAAAAATAAAAATATATATATATATTTTTTCAAGGAAAAAACTTTAGTTGCAGGGACTTTAAGGTGAGAACTTAATGCAACAAAATCCTGGAACTTCAACTAAAACCACCTTAATGTCTCACCCCCATTGCGCAGACTATGACCACAATTATGACATCACAAATGAAATTACTGATGACATCACTAATTATATGTTGTATGGGAACACTGCTGACATTACAAATCACATCACTGATTGCATCACTGATGACAACACTAATTGCATTGTATATAACTGATTACATCAATGATGGAATTAGACGTAACATAATTTATAAGTTAGCTCATGAAAACTTTCATTACCTTAATAACAATTTAGGCTGTGTAATTGGCCATGACAAAGCCTGGGGTCACTGGCCAGCACCAAATTCCATAGCTAGTGGCCGGTTAGTGTTAAAAAATACCAATGTGCATGGTTAAAAGCCATGTCTAGTAGCCCGTCACTGTTTTAAAATATATAGTGGCCAATGCTGAAAGCTGTAGTCAGTGGCCAGAGCTAAAGGTCATAGCTAGTGCCCATTAATATGTCAGAATACACAGTTGACATAGCCAAAGGCTGTGCCCTCTGGCTAGTATTGTGATGAAAACCGTTGCTAGCGGCTGGTTAGTGTATATAATATACAGTGGGCACGTTCGAAGGCCATACCTAGTGGCTGGTTAGAGTTGTGTCATACACAGTGGGCACGGTCGAAGGCCATCGCTTATTACATTTTATTAGTCTAAAGTTTACAGTGGACATGGCCAAAAGATGTGCAAACTGATCAAGTTCAAAGGTCATGGCTATGTTAGAATATATAGTGAGCAAAGTCAAGGATTGTGGCCACTGGCCAGTATTGTGCTAAAGTCCATGGCTAGTGCCTGTTCAGTGTATTTAACAACATACTGTTGAAAGCTGCATCCACTGGTAAAAGCCATAAACTATGGTTGGTGGCTCGTTAGTGTTTTAAAATATTCAGTGCACATGGGTCAAAGTTGCGACCACTGTCCATAACAGAAGGCCATGACTAGTACCCATTCATGTGTTAAAATATATTTGGCCATGCATGCTGACCATGGCTGAAGGCCATGCTTAATGCCAGTTACTGTTGTAATGTAATTAGTGATGTCATCAGTGATGTGATCTGTGATGTCATCATTTTGGTCATAGTCTGTACAACAAGGGGTGCAAAGTTAAGGAGGCTTTAGCTGAATTTCCAGGGTTTTGTTGCATTACGTTCTCACATTAACGTCCCTGCAACAAATGTTTTTTCCTTGAATTTGAAAGGTTTTGTTACAATGTATTGGTCACCTTAACATCCCTGGAACAAAAGTTTTTTCCTTGAATTTCAAAGGTTTTGTTACAAAGTATTGCTCACCTTAATGTCCCTACAACTAAAGTATTTTCCTTGAATTTCAAGGGTTTTGTTATTCCATAGATTTTTAGAACACTTCCAGTGCTGTTCCCACTGTCCATTTTCAAATACTACCAGACCACTAGCCATAGACTTCAGATTGCGGGCTTTGAGAACTCACAATGTTTTTAGGCAATGCGCCGTGAGACTAAATTTTTTTCCATGGAGCACACACTTTGGTTAAACAGCGTTCTCCAAGCAGTACACCCCTTTTCGGGACCATTATTTTGGCGCGCAGTGATTTGGCACGCCCATTACGCTGCAGCGCCCATTTCAGCACGAAATCCATTTTGGTATGAGGGATGTTTGGACATGGCTGACATTTCAGCCACATCTAAATGCCCTCATGCTAAATAACATCAAAGGGCTGCACTGCAACAAACCTCACCACCTCCCACTTGCGTTGCTATTCTTTTTTTTAAAACACCTCATTTAAGCAAACAGGTAGACAGATAGGACACAGGCTTTTCTTTTAATTAAATTAAATAATGTATATATAAAAAAAAAACATACAGCTTTGAATCCTGGTCTGCCAGAGTTCAAAGCACAGCATTTAACCACTAGGCCACACTGGCTTGGTGCTTCATTGGGCATACATTTCATACTTATCCTATAATTTAACATGGTCAATGATAAAAGACTAGTTATGAAACTTGTGAAGATCCAAACAATAACATGATTGTAGCATAATGGTTAAGTGATGTGCCTCCCTAAGGACAGGGTTCTCTGATAGCAGTGTTCAGCATAAATGTGATTTTCTAAATTTCATTTTTTCTGTTTTATAATGTTTCCCAGAAACGGTGTAGTCCTCTTTTTGAATACATGTGCCTTGTAAGGGGGAATGTGTGGTGTGAGGGTGTGCATGTCATCTCAGAGGGTGTGCATGCAATGTGTGTGTGTTTGATGTGAGCGTGTGTGTGTAGATGGTGTGAAGTTGTTTGTGAGGGATAGTTGCATGCAGTTTATAATGTTGCAGTAAATAAATGTGTTTCATGTTTAATACATGTTCAAATCTGCAACAACAGTGTAATACATGTCCCATCCTGTTTTTAATGTTGCAGTAAATACATCTTTTTCATGTTTAATCCCTATTACAAAATGCAAAGTACCTGCAGGTTCATGCCAATTACGACCTCTCGCGCCATGACATCCTTGTGCTGAGAGGTACAAAATGCGAAGTGCCTGCAGATTCATGCCGCGGCAATTGTGACCTCTCACACCAAAACATCCCTGCGCCGAGAGGTCCCTGCTCTTACTGGCTGCATCTCATCTTACTTGCCCTGTCATCAATTCCCCTCCTCACCTCATGTCTGTCTTTAAACAATATTTTGCTTTATAAAGCTAACTTTAAAAGTACACATAGCATAGTGTCACCCAAATATTTAAATCCTTATAGAATTATGTTAGGCAAAAGTGTACAATTGTGGCATTATTCCCCCCATCTTGACTGTGACACTACAAACACCAGAATGCAATTCAGCAAAAGGCAAAATAATTGAGTGCAAAACATTCAAGAACTGACAGTAGCACAGTTTACAAAAAAATAATGCAGATGCCGTGTGTTATGAGATATTTAAAACTTTGAGAACTCACAATGTTTTTAGGCAATGCACATTGAGATTACATTATTTGCCATGGAGCACACACTTTGGTTAAGCAGCGTTCTCCAAGCGGTACACCCCTTTGTGGCACCATAACTTTGGCTGAGGCCGATTTGGCACACCCATTCCGCCAGAGTGCCCATTTCAGTGTATTATTTTCAGCACAAAACCCATTCCTGTGCTGTTATTTTGGCACAAGGGATGTTTGTAATTACTATCACACAAATATTTTAGCACGGCTAGAACAAACATAGGAAACACCTACCTGAATCCTTTCCCTGAGACTAGGACGAGAATGAGGAAATACCTAGAAGTCCCTCCGCTGACCGGAACGACAAAGTCCAGGCCAGGAGTGAGCCCTCCAGGGAAAACCCCCGTAGGGGAAAAAAACCCTGTGCCGAGAAGAGCTGCTGGGGTTCGAGGTGTCCAGATAGCTGCTCCCCGGGGATGATCCGGATGATATGGATGTTACTTCTCAATTTAATAAATGATCTTCGTGCAGTCAGTAAGGACTACCGGAAAAGGGTAACAATATAAGAGGACATTAAAGTTTAACCCACAACGCATTCATTAAATAATAAATGGAGTATAAGAAAGAGGAAATGGGAGGCTTACCCAAAACTAGCAAAAGATAAGCACTGAAAGAGGAAAGGTGTGGCCCCCGTTCTTAGACCCGGGATGTTAGTAGGAACTGACCAGAAGGCTGTGAAAAAAGCAGAAAAGTATGAACCAGGTAGAAGAGGGAACTGAACTGACTTCCTAGAGAAACTCTTGGGGATTCTTACCCTCAGAGAAAGATGGTGAGAAGAGCTCCGCTCCGAACGTGGGTCGGAGAAAATAGCTATGAGAGACGAATTGAATCTTTTGCCTGAAGAAAAACAGGGAATGAGATCTACGTATGAAGCCACAAGATCTCTCACCGCTATATAATGAGAGAGCAGATGGGAAGAATACGAAGAGACGTACCCGCTTAGCGAGCGTTTGTTGTCAAAGGAGACTTCTCTGCCATGTCGTGCAGGCGGAAGTATTCTGGAGCGATGAAGGGATTCCTTTGCAGATAGCTAGGAGAAAAGGTTGGGACGAAAGCCAGAACAAGGGTTAAAGTGCCTATCAGGACAGATGAGCTAGAGAGATAATTCTAGGTATGGCAAGGAGAAGTAGTAAGTAGTTAGTAAACAAACTCACGAAGCGCAGCTGGGCTCTGTGGAGAGTAGCAATGCGCTGAACTGCCATCGCTGTCTCATGATAAGCGTTGCGTGCATAGTGGGGCGTGGCCATGGATAGGTCGGTCACTGCTTGCAACACTAGACCGCCACCTGCAGTACTGAAATCCACCATGTTACAGGAAGGAGACCGGTAAAGCGCTGCCAGATCGCTGCGCCGTATCCCCATCCTGACGGTGTTTACTACAATGTTTGCACATGGCTGACATGCCCTCATGCTAAATAAGATCACAGGAGTGCATTGCAACAAACCTTGCCACCTTCCACTTGCGTTGCTTTACTTTTAATTAAATGAAATTAGTTAAATACAAAAAAAAACATACAGCCTTGAACCCTGGTCTGCCAGAGTTTGAGACCCAGCACTTAACAATTAGTCCACAATAGTTTGGTGCTTCATGGCATACCTTTCATACTTACCCTATAATTTAATATGTTCAATGATAAAAGGCTAGGTATGAAACTCTTGAAAATCCCAACAATAATATCATTGCAGCAGAATGGTTAAGTGCTGTGTCTAAAACTCCTTAACGACAGGGTTCTCTGATAGAAGAGTTCAGCCATTTATTTTATTTTATTTTTCCTGTTTTATAAAAATGCATTCAGGAAGGTGGACTGTCTGCCATCCATGCAGTAACCAGGACCAGCCCTGCTTAGTTTCAAAGTCAGCCCCCTTAGGCCAAGTTTCTCTAAGTGTTCTTCTAAAGGGGGAGGTATATATTAGGTAACATGGCCTTAGTTGGCTGACCCTTTCCTCACTTTGAAGCTAAGCAGGATTCGTCCCATTTACTACATGAATAGGAAACCCACTGTTGCTGTAAAAATACCTATTTTTCATTATTGACTGGGAACTACAAATACCAGAATGCAAAAAATTGTCTGAGTGCAAAATCTTCAAGGACTGACAGTAGCATGGTTTGAAAAAAGTAAATAATTAAGGACCCCATTCGGTAGCTCATCCATGCAGTAACAGGGACTGACCCTGCTTAGCATCAATGCGGGGCTGACCCTGCTTAGTTTCAAATCGAGAAAAGGTCTTGTCCACTTGGCTCAGGCAACATGCCCCTTCCTCACTTTGAAACTAAGGAGATTCTGTCCTGGCTACTGCATGAGTGGGAGTCCTGGATGGCAATTGAGTCACTGGTCATAGCCATAGCCAGTGGTTTTTCACCCCTGACTATAGTTATAAACATATCTTTTAAAAAAAACACATAACTGCGGGTGCCTCGGCTATCTGTAATCCATTGTAACTTTGTATAGAGCCACGAATATCGGCAAAACAGTCGGAATATCAATGCTTCCCTGCCCCCCCAGGCCATCACCAAGTGCCCCCCCCGCATCTGTGCCAGCACCCCCCACTCCTCAGATGGCCTCCTCACTATTGTCAGCTATTCGCGGCTATAGCCGAGGCTACAGAAAGATTTGTGTTGCAAATTCATTCCCCGGACCCCCTCCAACACCCACATTTCATTCAGTGCTTTCTAGCCAACCCCCCACCTCTACCTTGATGGAATTTGTATGTTTTTTGACCTGCAAATAGCTTTTTACTACATTTCATTTTCCAAAACCTCGGCTATAGCCACGAATATCTCTTGCATCGAGACAAAAACAAGATAGCAGTTGTTTAATTTT
The DNA here is from genome assembly GCF_040938575.1 of Ambystoma mexicanum. Classification (NCBI taxonomy): domain Eukaryota; kingdom Metazoa; phylum Chordata; class Amphibia; order Caudata; family Ambystomatidae; genus Ambystoma; species Ambystoma mexicanum. The sequence goes on along the minus strand of NC_090925.1, from coordinate 427,006,767 downwards.
TTAAAACCAAGATCCTGCAATGCACCATGGGAGATATAACTATAATTTAGAATGGGATTTTTGTTTTTGCCGCTGCCCCGCCCCCTCTCCCGAGTCACACTGGGAAAACCAAAAGTTGGCTCCCCAGAGACTAACGCCCCTCCGGCCGGCCCCCATTCCACATTATTCAAAGGTTTAAAAAATTTACAACATTCAAAATGGTGGCTCTGCCAAGAGGCCATCATAATTCCAGAAGTTGCACTGTACAAAACCACTGTACTGTACATTACATGTTTGTGCGAAGCTTATGCAATATCACACACTTGCATCTTTTGAAACTTACTCTGCTTATTTTATTACCAAGCCTTCTGCTTGTGTCTGCTTAAACTACACTTTCGTTTTTGGAAACATTGCAGATTTCAAGCAAAGAGCTAAAGGGAACAAGTGTTTCTACTTCAAAGTCTAGCTGCGGCCAGAACTGGATGCAATTAGCATGTGACCCGCTTACACACCAATTTGTATTCAACCCATGGGAATGCTCACATGTGCTAAGTGGATATGACAATTGCAGCGAGCATTATATCAATATCTTGCACTGTGACTACAATTGTATTCAATATTTATATAGCACTCAGAACACAATGGATTAACTTTTGAGGCTTCAATAATTGGCTCATAATTTAGCTATTAACGTCACCGGACTGGTTGTGTTAGGGTTGTCCCAGAATTGTGATCTTGTCTCCCTTTCCCGAGAGTTTTTTTTTTTTTTCCACTGGAAGTTCCCATATCAATTTTGGCAAGAGGGTCAAGTGACCTTGTCAGAATCCCAAAGTAAAACACAGTGTTTGTTTACCAATTATTCTGCATAATAGTTGTGAAGAATCAACTTTCGGGGCACCAGTGTTCCTGGGATGAATATCAGTTTCTAAACCATCATTCAGCCCCACACTTATAGTACACCAGAAGGGAGCCGACCGATTGGAAACACATGCAAATTATAAAGCTCCTCCTATAATTTTGCTATTGTGGACTGAACGGCAGGCTTATCACCGTAAGGTCGTGGATCGCTGGTTAGTTGCAACACAGCAAAAATACAATTATTACCCAATAATAAAAGGGTCTGTCCTGCCAAGCTTGTATACAAATATGTAATTTATTATTATTATTCAACAGAGTTCTAGCACAGTAACAAATACAACCCACCCTGTAAAGGAATGCAGAGGACAGACATTTTCAGTAGTCGGTAAAGTAATTAATCACAATAGTTAAAAGGAGCAATGGGTCGTAAAATGTCACTAGGGGCCTTTGGAGAAGGACCAGGGGCCAGAACCACAATGTACTTTGTGCTTGTAGAAATTCTTGCCGCTCAACAGTGTAGAGTCAGTTTCAAGGCGCTTGGCAGCTCTGGCGACAGAGTTCAAGATGGGAGACAGCTGCAGGTATTAGGCAGCAGGCATTTCGGCGAGCGAGGCTGGATGGACGGCTGCAGGCTCTCCAACAAAGCGGCTCGGGTCCAGGAAACATTGTGTCACTGCTGGTTGGTGCATCTGAAGCACTGTTTGAGGCGTCTCGGATGACATTAGCAACTGCATTATGACACCGGTCAGCAGTGTGTTTGGTTGCAGCTCCAGGGGCTCGACTGGCTCGAAAAAAATATCCTTTAAGGTGGACACTGCTTTATGCTTGTCGATGCACTCCTCCTAGCTTCTTCCCAGGGCTTGTGTCATCCTTTAAGGTGGACGGCCCAAATCTGAGGAGAGTATTGCAGACAACAGCCTTGTCTTGGGTTTGGTTCAGAGACTCTCTGGCACTTCCCACCAAGGAAGCTTGCTTGAAGAGCCTAGCAGGGCATGCTGTGTGCTGGTTGGCTACTGGTTCTGGAGCTGCTGGAGGGTCCTCTGGATTCAGTATCTCCCTCTGTTCCATTGGAGATGTTTAGGGGAGGGATCTTGATTCCCTCTTTGGAAATCCTGACCCTCCTTCACTAGCGGAAGCTGTAAGGCTGACTGTACCTTCAGCCAGGGTCCAATGAGTTCTTCTTGTTTCTCGTTGCAAAGTCTTACGATGATCTGGCCAAAAGAGGAGCTCAGCCCTCTGTCAGAGCCAAATGGGCAACAGTGATTGGTGTAAGCTAAGCCTACCATAATGAATCAATCCTGGGTCCCCAACAACAATCTCCTGTATTCATGAGGTCATCAACAGAGTGCTTTTCCACAGAAAAGCTAAAGGGGTGAAAATATGTAACACTAAGTCCCACCCCTCTTCCTGTCTAAGCCTTTGTTAGTTAATTAGGATGGCCATGGCAGGAGGAAGGTTTTGCCTTCCCCCTTCTGAGGTGCCTTGATGTACTCTTGGCTGTTATATTCCAACTAAATGTAACACAGGGACGGTGCCTGTAAGATGTGTCCACCCAGAGTACACAGGTATATGTGTATGTCGTGCGATGGGCATAGGAAAATGTGTGCAGATTAGGCCCACACATTTTCCAGAGGTTGATCTACCAACATTCAATTTCATTTAAAATTTCAAAAAAGCCCAGGCGAGCACACACCAACCGTGCGGATGGTTGAGGTCCTCACACGCCCCTTCAGCCTCAACATGTGAACCACCACCCTACTGAGGGTCTGGCTAGACATCAAGGTGAAAGTACCAGCTGAGGCCATCTGCATGCCCATGCTGGGAGACTGGCTTGTGCTTGATGTCCATATGTATTCCCTGTAGGGATATGGCCCAATGCAAAAGCTTAGGGTTCTCCCCTTGCATGGCCATTAGCCATTGAAGAGGCTGGTGGTCTGTGTGAATAATAAACTGTGCCCCAAAGATGTAAGGTTTCAGGTTCTTTATGGCCCACACAACCGCGTAAGCCTCTTTTTCAAAAACAGCCCACTTCCTTTCACTTTTTTTCAATCGCCTGCTAATGTAGGCGACAGGTTGTTCTACCCCTTGACAGTTCAGCTGTACTAACACTGCTCCAAAACCAAAATCACAGGTTTCTGTCTGGATAATGAATTCCTGACCATAGTTCGGCACTTTCAGAACTGGAGCCATGCACAATCCATCCTCTAAATCCTGACAGGTGAGTGTCGAAGTTACCTTGTTCAGCATCTTCTCAGAAGTAACATCATTCAGGTGCATGGCAATGGTCCCGTCCCCCTTGTTGAACAACCAGTAGTACCCGGTGAGACCTATAAAAGCTCTCACCTGTGTCTGTGTGATGGGGATGTCCCAATCCTTCACAGCCTGTACCTATGCTACGAGATGGTTGTTTCTTACCCCCACCAACCAGGTGGCCTAGGTAAGTCATGGTGCCCTGTGCTTTCTGGCACTTTATGACCTTGATAGTCAGACCTGCATTCTGCAGTGCATGAAGCCCTTGTATCAGGTGGGATAAGTGATCCTCCTAGGTGTGGTGTCTAAATAGGTGACACTGAAGTTTTCCAGACCAGACAAAACCTGGTTAACCATCAGCTGAAAAATGTCAGGGGCATTCTTCATTCCGAAAAGCATTACAGTGAACTGATAATGTCCTTTTTGGGTTGAGAATGCTGACCTCTCTCTCGCTCCATCTGTCAAGCTGACATTCCAGTACCCTGCCATGCTGTCAAAGGTACTCATTTACTTGGCAGCACCAAGCTTGTCAATGAGCTCATCTGCCTGAGGAATAGCATGAACATCTGTCTTTGTGATAGAACTGAGCCCACTGTAGTCCACACAAAAGCAAACTTCAGTCTTCCCACCACCATTTTCCTTAGGGAACAATACCACTGGCCTATCCCTGGGGCTGTGGGATGGCTCTATCGCTCCTAGAGCAACATCTTGGAAACCTCCTTCTTGATGGTGTCCCTGACCTTATCGGACATTCGGTGAATCTTACTCTTCACCCACTTACTGTCGTCAGTGTTCACATCATGTGTGCACCAATCTGCATGACCTGGAGTCAGCGAAAACAGACCGACAAACTGTCCAAGTAACCGGCGACAGTCTGCCAGTTGCTGTTCTAACAGGTCTGTTAAAGGTTGACACCTTCAGCTGACCCATCTGTGGCTTCAGTTTGCAGGAGATCTGGGAGGGGATCGGTCTCCTCCTCTGTCTCTCCCTCAGTCACTAATGTTATGGCCAAAGTCATCCCGGCTATAATGGGGTTTTGGCCGGTTGACGTGAAAGACCCTGCTCATCTGTTTAAGTCCTTTCACATCAATGTAGTTATTCACCTCACTGGCTTTTTCCAGCACAGAGTAAGGCCCAGTCCACTTGTCCTGAAAGGCACTTGGTTTGACAGTTTCCGGAATTCACACCCACTGGCCTGGTGAATAGATTGTCACGGTGGCCTTCTGGTCGTGCCAGTGCATAATCAGCTCCTGACTGGCCTTTAGGTTTTTTTGTTGACTGTTCCATATACTATGCCATTCTAGACCAAAGGCCAAGTACATAGTCCCCCAGATCTTGTGTAGGGGATGAGGGGTTGCTCTACCATCCCTCTTTCACTAGACCAAGGGGATCTCGTACACGGTGTCCAAACATAAGCTCAAAGGGGCTAAACCCTACTCTGTTCTGTGGCATACCCTGTCAGTGAACAAGAGGCATGGCAGGAGAATATCCCATTTTCTCCTAAGGTGCTCTTCCAAGCCACCTATCATGCCTTTCAGGGGCTTATTTAACCGCTCAACAAGCCCATTGGTTTGTGGATGGAAGCAGGTAGATAACCGGTAGGTGAATCCACACTCTTCCCACATAACCTTCATGTACACTGATATCACGTTTGACCGCCTGTCAAAAACGGCACCCTTGGGGAATCCAACACAGGAGACTATCCCAATCAGAACCTTCACAACCATAGGGACTGTGATGCTCCTCAGAGGGACAGCCTCAGGGTATCTTGTGGTGTGGTCTACCACCACTAAGATGTATCTGTTCCCTGAGCCGGTTTAAGGATCCAAAGGACCCACAATATCATGCCTATTCTCTCAAAAGGCCACCCAACCACGGGTAGTGAAATTGAGGGTGCCTTTGTGGCACCGCCTGACTTGCTAAATGCTTGAAAAGTTAGGCAGGACCTGACAAATTCTTTAACCTCTATGGCAAACTGCGGCCAGTAATAGCGCACAGACAACAGATCTGATGTCTAATAATTTGGTGAGCCAAATCCAAAAGGAACTTTCAGTTGCATTGGGGAATCATCACCCTCCTGGGGCCCTCGCCCTCTTTTGGCCCGCTGTACAGAAATCCATCCTCCCAGTATGCTGTCAACAGGCCAGGTGCCTCGCCCTTAGCCTGCTCCCCCACCTGTTTCCGCAGATTCACCAGAGTGGGACAGTCTTTCTGGTCTGTGAAGAAGTCAGTCTGATCTGGGCCTCCAGCTGATGCAAACTCATCTGGCTTGGGCAGGCCCTTCAGGTCTGTGCCCACCTGGTCCTCCACCTTTGGTTCCGTTGCTGCGCCAGGCAATTCGGAGGTCACTGAGTCCCCTGCTCCCAAAGTATGGTCCTCAGTGGCTACTGGCCCCTAGCCTACAGGAGTAGGCGACTCAGCAGTCTGTGGAACATGAGGTGGACCAGGGGCTACCGGCCACGCCGGTCCTTCTAACAAGCCAACTGGAAGCACTCTAGGCCGGAAGGCTCTGAGAGTGTTCAATCTGGCAATCTCTTTGGCCCTCGATTGGGTAGCCAATGCGACTATCTCGGGATCAGGAAGATTATTACCAAACACGCATGGGATAGGGATGGAGTCTTTCACTGAATCACAGAGCTGGATCAATTTACTACGGAAGACAAAATCTACTATCGCCAAGGGGCAATTACTCTTTCTGTCAAACCCACTGACGCTGCATTGAGACCATGAATATACTGGCTTGGCTGTACTTACTGCCGGGTGACAGCAGTGATGCTAGCCGCTGTGTCACCGACCGCAGGAGTTTTGTGTCCATTGATATACACATGTTCTAAATAGATTTCAGTATTATTGAGAGATGTGATCTCTTCTGGAGACCAGGTAACGTTCCCACTCAGTGTAACCAATCCATATTTGACCACTCCTTGGACTAGTGGGAAGTCCTTGTCTAGGTGGCCCACACTAATGATGGCCTCTTCCATGAGTCCAACATTCACTATGGCTTGCTCGGGTAAGCCCTTGCAAGAAGGATTCCCTTTCCTATGGCGAAGCTCCTTACCCACAAAAGCAACCTTTGGCTGGTTCCAACGCAGGTGTCCCAGTGTTAAGGGCACCTGCTATCATCTTTTCACTGAGCTCAGCTCAACTAAAGTCTTGGGATTACCCTTCATCTTTTGGGTACCTGACCTCGAAGAGGATTGGGTTGAACCTTTGTCCTTCCCATCCTTGTTTACTTTTTGTCTGAAGATTTTTCTTCTGGTTCGGGTGTGCTTGCCTGAGCCTTTTTCTGGACTTGTGTATTCACACACCTGTCGGCAGCATTTACAAGCTCGCAAGGTTCTGTGATAGTCTGGTCTACAAGATGCTGGTGTAGGTTAGCCTCACAAATCTTCAATACATGCTCACACGCAATCAAATTATACATCCCTTTAAATGTGTCAACTTTTTTACCAGCCACCCACCCACCCACTTTACTTCCAAGCTCTCTGAAGTTCTTGAGATACAGTTCTGGGGTTTTACAGAATCTCCTGAGGAGGGCTGCCTCCATGCTTACATATACAGGGCTTTCCTCAAGTTTTAACTGAAGAATGACATCAGTCCCTGCTGTCGGTAAGCGACTCATGAGGGCTGCAGGCCCCAGTACCTCATCCACCTCCTGTAGTTGAAAAGCCAGCGTGAGCACTTCAAACCAATCAAAAATATTGTTCCCCATTTTGCAAGCCTGCACTAAGTCTTTGTGGATGTGCCACTGCGGCTTATCCCGCGCAATCTGGTTTGATCCACTATCCTGCTTTTGCTAGAGGTGGATCTGTTGGCCTCCTTCTTCTCTTCAAGAGCTAGCTTGTGCAGCTCAATGGCGGCCCTGTGTGGTGACCTTGTCCTGATTTTTCTGTTCCTCTGGCGCTAGTCTCCTCTCCTCCAGGAGTAGCTTTCTAGCTGCTACCTCATTAACAGCTGGAACAATTACTGGACTACTTAGAGACTGTGCTGAAGGCTGGGACATGTGTGTCGCCCCATTAGCCCCTGACCTCAGTGACACTCTAGAGTGTTGAGAAACCATGCTTGCCCCCAGCGGGATGATTGGCAAGAAACACTGCTCATGCTGTCTTGCTCATCATCTTTCACTTCCCCCTCCAGAAGGTCTTTTCCCTTTTTCCCTTCAGGTGCACAGGGCCAAGCCCAACCCCTTGGGGTCTTCTCCCCAACCACCCTCGCTTCAACCCAAGCCTGGAGGCTGGACAGCAACTCAGGTTTATTGACCTTAGTGCTGTGGGGAAGTCCCCTCTCTTGACATAGGACGTGCAGGACATCCTTGCTCATGCCTTTCACAGTCTCTATGTCAAGATCCATGATTATTACAAATACCTAACAGTGTCTAAACGTTGGGTGACTAAGCTGTGCGCAAGGCTCCAACTAGTTTCCACCACTACCACCAATGTGACAAATCAACTTTCGGGGCACCAGTGGTCCAGGGATTACTATCAGTTTCTATTCCATCAATGAACCCCACACCTCTCGTACACCAGAAGGGATATGAGCAGATTGGAAACACGAGCAAATTATAAACCTCCTTGTCCAATTTTGGTAACATGGACGGAATGGCAGGCTTATCTCTGCAAGGTCGTGGATCGTTGGTTAGTTGTTACAGAGAGAAAATATAATTACCCAATGATAAAAGGGACTGTTCAGTCAAGGTTGTATATAAATATCTACTTTATTATTATTCAACAGACAGTTGTAGCACAGTACAAAATACAACCCACCCTGTAAAAGAATGCAGAGCATAGACAGTTTCAAGAAGGAAAAGGGATGCACTCTGGATACTGACAGGATGGTAGTCAGTAAATTAATTAATCGCAATAGTTAAAGGATACTTGGTTTGAGCATAAAGGGAGCAATGGGTCATAAAATGTCACTAGGGCATTCGGTGAAGGAACAGGGGGACAGAACCACAATGTGTCTTGTGCTTGTAGAAGTTCTTGATTCTCGACAGTGTAGAGTCAGTTTCAGGGTGCTTTGTATCTTCTGCAACAGAGTTCAAGATGGGAGACAGCTACGGGTATCAGATAGCAGGCTGTTCGGCGAGGGAGGTACAGGAATCGGTGTCTCAGGTGTTGTTTGGCGGGTCAGAAGCACTGGTCGAGGCATCTCGGATGACGTTGGTTCAAGGGGAGGGAGCATCATCTGTCTGTTTGGCATTTATGACAGATCTTTGTTCTCTTGTCAACTCTTTAGCAAAATTGAGTTATGTATCAAAACTTCCAACTTATACTAGACACCGCCATAAGAAATACATAGGCGGTTTCAGTGGGGCATAGGGAATTAGACAAGCCGATTGCCAACTCTGCATGAGGTAGCATGGTCCCTTGGCACCTTTTGGTAATTTTCATAAAATGTATAATAGTTATCACTCTGCAAATGACCAAGCATATTCAGAATGTACATCTCCCTCTTTCCACCAACTGTCATATTTGTCCCATTTTAAAATCATCTTGACTGGCCATTTCAATTCACAAAATCCTGGAAACATGCACTCTGAGGGTAATTCATAGAATTCAGCGCACAAGTGGCGCACGCGGCTGGCGCACAGTGTGCGCGTGCGAATTTCTGCACCACCTGTGTGCGCCAAAATCCATTTCCGCACACAGCGTATTCATGGATTTTAGTTTCCAAAACCTGCCGTGGCGCAGAGTGGCGCAGCGACCCTGCAGCAGCGCCAGTTACGCCCCCAACCCCTCCCCGTGTGCCATGCACAGCGCACTATTCCCGTACATGGTGCACATGCCCACAACCACGAAAACGCCTGTAAAACTCCCCACACACCCCTCCGAATACACGTACCCCGCTGCACGGGGAGTGTCACACGTGATTGGAGCGGGGTACGTGTATAACAGGGGTTCGCAGGAAGTTTCACACGCGAAATGCCTTGTGCCAGTGGAGTACGTGTATTCCTGGGGTGCGCGTGAAGTTTCACACGTGAAATGCCCTGTGCGAGTGGGGTACGTGTATTCCTGGGGTGCGCGGGAAGTTTCACACGCGATTGGATAGGGGAACGTGTATTTCGGGGTGCGCGGGAAGGTTCACATGCAAAATGCCCTGTGCGAGTGGGGTACGTGTATTCCTGGGGTGCGCGGGAAGTTTCACATGCGATAGGCCCTGTGCCAGTGGGGTATGTGTATTCCTGGGGTGTGCGTGAAGTTTCACACGTGATTTTGCTGTCAGAGAGGGGTACTTGATTTTCGGGTGTTCGCTGGGAGTCCTACATGTGAATTGGCAGTGTGAGTCCTCCCAGGTGTTCCCTCTACACCCTCCACGGCCCATTCAGGAAGCCCATACCACAGGGGACTACCCTGCACCCCTGGTCATGTCCCACAGGCAGCCCATCCACCATGAGCATGTCCCCCAGCCAAGCCACATGTCACCGTGCACTAGTGATCACCAACTCATGTTCCCCAGCACCCCCAAACCCCTGCAGTGAGGGGCACCTGCCAGCAGGCCCCCGCACATGTTCCCCAGTACCCCCACCCCCCAGCAGTCAGGGGCACCTGCCAGCAAGCCCCCACTCATGTCCCCCAGCACCCCAACCCAACCCCCCAGCAGTCAGGAGCACCTGCCAGCAGGCCCCCACTCATGTCCCACACATGTCTCCAGCACCCCCATCCTCCCAGTAGTCAGGGGCACCTGCCAGCAGGCCCCGACTCATGTCCCACAGCACCCCATCCCCCAGCAGTCAGGGGCACCTGCCAGCAGGCCCCCACTCATGTCCCCCAGCACCCCCGCACCCCAGCAGTAAGGGGCACCTGCCAGCAGGCCCCCACTCATGTCCCCCAGCACCCCCACCCCCCAGCAGTCAGGGGCACCTGCCAGCAGGCCCCTACTCATGTCCCACTCATGTCCCCCAGCACTCCCACCCCCCAGCAGTCAGGGACACCTGCCAGCAGGCCCCCACATATGTCCCCCAGCACCCCCACCCCCTAGCAGTCAGGGGCACCTGCCAGCAGGCCCCCACTCATGTCCCACACATGTCCCCGAGCACCCCCACTCCCCAGCAGTCAGGGGCTTCTGCCAGCAGGCCCCCACTCATGTCCCCCAGAACCCCCACCCACCAGCAGTCAGGGGCACCTGCCAGCAGGCCCCCACTCATGTCCCCCAGCACCCCCACCCCCCAGCAGTCAGGGGCACCTGCCAGCAGGCCCCCACACATGTGTAACGCTCACCTGATTCCCACGGAGGCGCAGGTCTTGGCAGGGTGGTAACTGTATCTTGAAAAGTGAAGTGCAGGACTCGATTGGCTTCCGGGGCTGGGCCTCTTCGCACTGTGTGTCTAACTCGAAGAGTAAGATGTCTGCAGGTGAAAGAATATGGGGTTAATGACCTGGGATTGTCGGGTGTCTCTCTCTCTCCCCCTCTCACTTTTCCGTGGAGCCCCAAGGTCAACGTGCTCACCTTAGATAGGTGAATGCTGGACTCTCCATCTGCGTCTGGTGCAGGGTGCCGTTACCAGTTCCTTCACTGGGTTGAAACGTAGGCCTCTTGACTTCAGAGGATTGCTAACCGTCGTTAACTGCACGAACGGTGAGTTTCCGGGCACCTTGAATGTCCTTACAGTCTTTAGGTGCGTGGGCACGTTAGTATGGAATAGGGCTCTGTATAATGTTCTTTTCAAATGGTGCCTTTTGCCTTGCAGGGCTCTTGAGGCGGAAGATGGTGGTTTGAAGAGAGCCGGAGTTCGAGCCAGCGCATAGGAATGAAGCGCTTGGGAATGCGTAAGTAAGTGCCTGTTGCCTGCTTTCGAAATGCACTCCAACTGTCTCTTTTCTTTTGCAGGTATGAGTTCGGATGCTGAAGAGACTCTGGAAAACGCCGGGGTATTTGCAGGCGCCTAATTGTGGAGGGCGCGATGGCGCGTGAGTAAATAGCCTGCCTAATGTCTCTCCTTTTCTCTCAGGTGCAGGAATGCAGCGTTGAAGAAAACCGGAATTCGAGGGGTGCCGGTAAGTAAATTCCCCACAGGAATAATTATGCTTTTGTCTTCACAGGCTTTTATAATGGCGGAGGAGCAGCGCGAAGAGTTGGTAACTGCCGATGGATCAGGTGAGAAAAGCGCTGCGAGTGAAGGTTGCTATGCTAACCTGTTGTTTCTTTGTCTTTGCAGGTGCTTCTGAAGGCTGGATACAAGAAAGGTAAGCTTTTGTTCTCACAGGTTCAGGATCGGAAGAATGAAGACTGGAACCGACACGGTGAGCGTTCTGCTGCAGATGCAGAATAACGCGAAGCACGTTGCATCAATCGGGTGTGGTTTAAATAGCCTTGGAGTGATGAGGCGTCTCCCTCCACTGCCTCGCCCAGGAAAGAAAAGAGTTCCTGTTCTAGAAGAGTTCCAGTGTTGTATCCAGGAAGTGGAGCCTGCCCCACCCAGGTAAGAAACTAGTCCCGGCTCGTAGAGGATTCCCATATGGCTGGTAAGTAAGCAGCATGGTCTGCTGCAGGTAAGTCCACCCAAGCATCTTTATACATGTTATGAGCCTGGCGCTTCCAGTGCCGGGACCAGTGATTTTGATGAGCCTGGTGCCACCGGCGCCAGGACAAGGTCCAAAAGGTCCCAATGGGGACCGGCTGGTGCCTAGGATTAAGGTTAGAGGCCTGTTTCCAAGGACGTTGGGCTGGTCCTAGCCCCTTGGAAGCAGTGATCATGACAGCACCCCTCCTCAAGGCCCCTCCCAAGCGCGTCTTCTCCGGGGGTTTTGGCTTGTCGGGGTGATTTAGATGGAATTTCTTGACCAGACGAGGTGCATGGACATGTTCTGAGGGTTCCCAAGACCTTTCCTGGGGGCTGTATCCTTTCCAATCAACCAGGTAGTATAACTTAGATTTGGAGATTTTGGAGCCTAGGTTGTTCTTTACTTCGAACTCAAGTTCTCCATCCACTAGAACAGGTTCTGGGAGTTTGGTCAATCGGGTTTCTGGTTGTACTGGTTTTAGTAGGGAGACATGGAATACTGGATGTATTTTCATATGAGAAGGCAATTCCAATTTGACAGCCACCGGATTAATTATGGCAGAGATGAGATAGGGTCCTAGGTATCTCGGGATGAAAGTGCGGGGTCCTTTTAGAGGCAGGTGCTTAGTGGATAACCAGACCTGATCTCCCACAGAGTAGTGAGGGGCCTCTTTACGGTGTAGATCCGCTCCTTTTTTGTATAGTGCTTTAGCTCTTTGCAGATGGGCAGTGGCTTCTTTAAAAGCATGAGTGATCACCGAGTGCAAGTGATCCACAGCAGGTGTTTCGAGTTTTTGGGGAGGATCCAGGTTAGAGGTCCTAGGATGGGTTCCGTATAACAGGAAGAAGGGAGTCTTCCCGGTTCCAGAATGGATCGAATTGTTATAAGCATATTCAGCGATCCAAAGGATGTCCTTCCAAGGGTTTTCAGTTTGTTGGAGCATGCAACGTAAATATTGCTCCAGAGTTTGATTTGTCCTCTCGGTTTGTCCGTCAGTTTGGGGATGGTGACTAGTTGAAAGTCTCACATCAATCTGGGCTAAGCGCCAGCAACTTCGCCAAAAGTGGGAGATGAATTGACTTCCTCTATCGGAGACCAAAACCGAGGGAAAACCGTGTAACCGAACAATGTTTTCTAGGAATTCTCGGGCTAACACTGAAGCTGAAGGTAGGCCCTTTAGGGGAATGAAGTGAGCCATCTTGGAGAATAGATCCACGACTACTAAAATGGTATTATACCCTGAGCACGGAGGTAAGTCAGTGATGAAATCCATGGACAGGGTATGCCATGGACAGGGAGGGATGTCAAGCGGGTGTAAGAGGCCGGCTGGTTTCTCCTTCTGGCTTTTATTCTGAGCACACACACCGCAGGAGATTACAAAGTCTCTAATGTCCTTCTTCCATGATGGCCACCAGAAATGTCTTTTGACCTTTTCCATGGTTTTGGTAATGCCAGGGTGGCCCTCCATTAATGAGTCATGATAACAGGAGATTACCTGTTTTTGTATTTTCTCACAGGGCAAGTACAATCGTCCTCGGAAATATGGTAGGTCTTGATCCACTGAGAAGTCCTTCCCCTTGAGTTGCCAGTCCTGTAATTCTGCCGGAGTTAGGAGTGATTTGACCGTTGGCTCGATGTCTTCAAGGGATTGAGCGCTGACCAAACCCAAAACTCTTTGTTCAGGGATTATGGGTATTGGTTCAGGATTGGTCAAGTGTCCATCTATTCCCATCCGGGAGAGGGCATCTGCTTTTCCGTTTTTACTGCCTGGTCGATAAGTAATTATAAAGTCAAACTCAGCCAAAAACAGAGCCCAGCGGAGCTGCCTGGAAGACTGAGCTTTGGCCGTCTTCAGATATTGTAAGTTGCGGTGATCTGTCATTACTGTGACTGTGTGTCTGGCTCCCAAAAGGTAATGCCGCCAGGCCTTAAAGGCCGATCTGATAGCTAGAAGTTCCTTGTCTGTAATAGTATAGTTGATCTCGGAAGCCGAGAATTTGCGGGACCAAAAGGCTACAGGATGTAATTGGTGTGTAACTGGATCCCTTTGTGATAAAACTGCCCCCATAGCAAGACTAGAAGCATCTGTTTCAACGATGTAGGGGAGTTCTGGGCGGGGATGTTTCAGAACAGGTGCAGAGATACATTTAGCTTTTAAGTCTTGGAAAGCTTGTTCTGCCTCTGTAGACCACTCAAAACGTTTGTTTTTCTTTAACAGAGCGGTGATGGGCTGGACTATTCGAGAGAATTCGGGAATGAACCTGCGGTAAAAGTTAGCAAAGCCTAACATGCTTTGAACTCCTTTTACAGAGGTTGGTGAAGGCCACTTGATGATTACATCGACCTTTTTTGAATCCATATGGACTCCGTTAGGCGACAGTATGAATCCCAGGAATTCAACTTCAGTTACGTTGAAAACGCATTTTTCAAGCTTAGCAAAAAGGTTATGTTGACGCAATCTCTCGAGGACCTCTTTGACGTGTTTCCGATGTTCCTCTTCAGATGGTGAATAGACAAGGATGTCGTCAATATAGACAACTACACACACATCTATGAGTTCTCTGAGGACGTCATTCATAAAATACTGGAAGGCGGCCGGAGCGTTGCATAGTCCAAAGGGCATAACTTGATATTCAAACAGCCCATACTTGGTGCGGAAGGCCGTCTTCCATTCATCACCCTCTTTTACTCGTACCAAATGGTAGGCTCCTCTGAGATCCAACTTTGTATATATACATGCGTTTTTGACTTGGTCCAGGAGTTCAGGGATCAAAGGCAACGGGTATCTGTTTTTAACGGTGATTTGGTTCAGGGCGCGGTAATCTATACAAGTTCTAAGGTCTCCTTCCTTTTTCGGAACGAAGAACAAAGCCGAAGAAGCTGGGGATCTTGAAGGACGGATAAACCCGTTAGCTAGGTATTGGTCCAGATATTGTCTGAGGTGGAGATTCTCTGGCTCGGTGAGGGCATAAATCCTACTGCAAGGAGGAGTAGATCGAGGGTATCAGGTCTATTTGACAGTCGTAAGACCTATGAGGAGGCAGGGAGTTAGCTTGGTCTTTCTGAAAGACGTCTTGGAATTCCTGGTATTCAGGAGGTAGTTGGGGAACCTCAGAAGAGATTGCTGCCAGTGAAACGTCGGGCCGAGGATAACAAGTGGGGATACATTCAGGAAACTGAACCGTCTTTGCTCGCCAATCGATCTGAGGATTGTGCTTCTCTAACCAAGGAATTCCTAGAATGATCTGGAACTGAGGGGCCTTGATCACTTCGAACACGATTTTCTCCCGGTGTCCATCTTGGCTCACTAACGTCACTTCCTGGGTGGTGTGAGTTACTGGTCCGGAGGCTATCTCCGTGCCATCCACTGTAGTAATGACGTCTTTTACTGCCTTAGGACAAAGAGGTAGATTCATCCTTGATACCATTTCACGGTCCACATAATTGCCCATTGCTCCGCTGTCGATGTAAGCTTCAATTGCATGCACACGATCCGGACGTTCAGGGCTAATGAGGACCATAGGCACCACGAAATGCGAGGTCACGGAACAGATTTTAACGCTCGGCAAGAGGACCTCTACACTTGTCGGGCTAGGTCGTTTCCCTGCTCAGAATTTGTGGTACAGGTAACTGCAGCTCCTACAGCCTTCTTAGCTGGTTTCACTGGACAGTCTCGAAGAAAGTGCCCCGAGTTTCCGCAATAGAGGCATAATTGCAGCTGTCTTCTCCTTTCTCACTCTTTTTGGGTTAATGGTCCTTTCATGCCCCCTATTTGCATGGGTTCCACGGTGTCAACTCCCCTAGCTAAGGTCTGCGGTTTGGAAAACACTCGGGTATCAAATTTGGAACGATCAGCCTTCCTGTTCTGTAATCTGTGGTCCAATTGAACAACTAGGTCAATATAGTCTGAGCAGTCTTGTGGAGGATTCACAACTTGAGCTAACACATCCTTGAGCTCTCCACGCAGGCCTCTGTAGAAAAGCGTAATTCTCTTATCCTCAGGCCATTGAGTTTCCACTATAAGTCTGTTGAATGATGCGATGTAAGTCAAAAGGTCTTGATTACCCTGTCGTAACGAAAGGAGTTCATTGTCCAAGGCCTGCCCTTGTGAATGTCTTGCGAACAGTTTCTCCATGCTGGACTGGAAAGCCTGGAAATTATGAAGAACCGGATCATCCTGAGTGACTAAAGGGATCGACCAATCTGCGGCACTGCCACTGAGATAAGAAAGCACAAAGGCCACCTTGGCCTGATCTGTTGGGAAGGCTGCTGGCCTACATAAGAAGTGTAAGCGGCACTGGTTAATGAACACTGCAAATCTCTTTGGGTCACCAGAAAAGCGTTTGGGCGGAGCCAAGGGCACATTACCGGGTAGATTGATTTGCACTGGGTTTGTGGAGGATGCTGAAGGATAGTTTCCTCCTGAAGCGGGCAGAGTTGTTTGTCCTGCCTGCGTTTGTAGCAATTGCCTAGCGAGGTCATCTGTCCGCTCCTTGGATATAATCAGCTCTCTTCTTAGAGCGTTCATTTCCTGACGAGCTGCATGTACTTCCGCTTTTAGTTCCCCAAGTAACTGGGCCAATTGATCGGTATCTGAGGTTTCCATTGCGCCTGGGTAGGAGTTTTGCGGTTGGCTTCGCGTTCTGTAACGCTCACCTGATTCCCACGGAGGCGCTGGTCTTGGCAGGTTGGTAACTGTATCTTGAAAAGTGAAGTGCAGGACTCGATTGGCTTCCGGGGCTGGGCCTCTTCGCACTGTGTGTCTAACTCGAAGAGTAAGATGTCTGCAGGTGAAAGAATATGGGGTTAATGACCTGGGATTGTCGGGTGTCTCTCTCTCTCCCCCTCTCACTTTTCCGTGGAGCCCCAAGGTCAACGTGCTCACCTTAGATAGGTGAATGCTGGACTCTCCATCTGCGTCTGGTGCAGGGTGCCGTTACCAGTTCCTTCACTGAGTTGAAACATAGGCCTCTTGACTTCAGAGGATTGCTAACCGTCGTTAACTGCACAAACGGTGAGTTTCCGGGCACCTTGAATGTCCTTACAGTCTTTAGGTGCGTGGGCACGTTAGTATGGAATAGGGCTCTGTATAATGTTCTTTTCAAATGGTGCCTTTTGTCTTGCAGGGCTCTTGAGGCGGAAGATGGTGGTTTGAAGAGAGCCGGAGTTCGAGCCAGCGCATAGGAATGAAGCGCTTGGGAGTGCGTAAGTAAGTGCCTGTTGCCTGCTTTCGAAATGCACTCCAACTGTCTCTTTTCTTTTGCAGGTATGAGTTCGGATGCTGAAGAGACTCTGGAAAACGCCGGGGTATTTGCAGGCGCCTAATTGTGGAGGGCGCGATGGCGCGTGAGTAAATAGCCTGCCTAATGTCTCTCCTTTTCTCTCAGGTGTAGGAATGCAGCGTTGAAGAAAACCGGAATTCGAGGGGTGCCGGTAAGTAAATTCCCCACAGGAATAATTATGCTTTTGTCTTCACAGGCTTTTATAATGGCGGAGGAGCAGCGCGAAGAGTTGGTAACTGCCGATGGATCAGGTGAGAAAAGCGCTGCGAGTGAAGGTTGCTGTGCTAACCTGTTGTTTCTTTGTCTTTGCAGGTGCTTCTGAAGGCTGGATACAAGAAAGGTAAGCTTTTGTTCTCACAGGTTCAGGATCGGAAGAATGAAGACTGGAACCGACACGGTGAGCGTTCTGCTGCAGATGCAGAATAACGCGAAGCACGTTGCATCAATCGGGTGTGGTTTAAATAGCCTTGGAGTGATGAGGCATCTTCCTCCACTGCCTCGCCCAGGAAAGAAAAGAGTTCCTGTTCTAGAAGAGTTCCAGTGTTGTATCCAGGGAGTGGAGCCTGCCCCACCCAGGTAAGAAACTAGTCCCGGCTCGTAGAGGATTCCCATATGGCTGGTAAGTAAGCAGCATGGTCTGCTGCAGGTAAATCCACCCAAGCATCTTTATACATGTTATGAGCCCGGCGCTTCCAGTGCCGGGACCAGTGATTTTGATGAGCCTGGTGCCACCGGCGCCAGGACAAGGTCCAAAAGGTCCCAATGGGGACCGGCTGGTGCCTAGGATGAAGGTTAGAGGCCTGTTTCCAAGGACGTTGGGCTGGTCCTAGCCCCTTGGAAGCAGTGATCATGACAACATGTCCCACACATGTCCCCCAGCACCCCCACCCCCCAGAAGTCAGGGGCACCTGCCAGCAGGCCCCCACTCATGTCCCCCAGCTCCCCACCCCCCAGCAGTCAGGGGCACCTGCCAGCAGGCCCCCACTCATGTCCCCCAACACCCCCACCCCCCAGCAGTCAGGGGCACCTGCCAACAGGCCCCCACTCATGTCCCCCAGCACCCCCACCCCCCAGCAGTCAGGGGCACCTGCCAGCTGGCCCCCACACATGTCCCACACCTGTCCCCCAGCACCCCCACCCCCCAGCAGTCAGGGGCACCTGCCAGCAGGCCCCAACTCATGGCCCACAACCACGAAAACGCCTGTAAAACTCCCCACACACCCCTCCGAATACACGTACCCCGCTGCACGGGGAGTGTCACACGTGATTGGAGCGGGGTACGTGTATAACAGGGGTTCGCAGGAAGTTTCACACGCGAAATGCCTTGTGCCAGTGGAGTACGTGTATTCCTGGGGTGCGCGTGAAGTTTCACACGTGAAATGCCCTGTGCAAGTGGGGTACGTGTATTCCTGGGGTGCGCGGGAAGTTTCACACGCGATTGGAGAGGGGAACGTGTATTTCGGGGTGCGCGGGAAGTTTCACATGCAAAATGCCCTGTGCGAGTGGGGTACGTGTATTCCTGGGGTGCGCGGGAAGTTTCACACGCAATAGGCCCTGTGCCAGTGGGGTACGTGTATTCCTGTGGTGCACGTGAAGTTTCACACGCGAAATGCCCTGTGCGAGTGGGGTACATGTATTCTTGGGGTGCGCTGGAAGTTTCACACGCGATTGGAGCAGGGTACGTGTATTTCAGGGGTGCGCTGGAAGTTTCACACGCGAAATGCCCTGTGCGAGTGGGGTACGTGTATTCCTGGGGTGCGCGGGAAGTTTCACATGCAATTGGAGCGGGGTACGTGTATTTCGGGGGTGCGCGGGAAGTTTCACACGCGAAATGCCCTGTGCGAGTGGGGTACGTGTGTCCTGGGGTGCACGGGAAGTTTCACATGCGATAGGCCCTGTGCCAGTTGGGTATGTGTATTCCTGGGGTGTGCGTGAAGTTTCACACGCGATTTTGTTATCAGAGAGGGGACTACCCTGTACCCCTGGTCATGTCCCACAGGCAGCCCATCCACCATGAGCATGTCCCCCAGCCAAGCCACATGTCACCGTGCACTAGTGATCACCAACTCATGTTCCCCAGCACTCCCAAACCCCTGCAGTGAGGGGCACCTGCCAGCAGGCCCCCGCACATGTTCCCCAGTACCCCCACCCCCCAGCAGTCAGGGGCACCTGCCAGCAGGCCCCCACTCATGTCCCCCAGCACCCCCACCACCCAGCAGTCAGGGGCACCTGCCAACAGGCCCCCACTCATGTCCCCCATCACCCCCACCCCCCAGCAGTCAGGGGCACCTGCCAGCAAGCCACCACTCATGTCCCACACATGTCCCCCAGCACTCCCACCCCCCAGCAGTCAGGGGCACCTGCCAGCAGGCCCCCACTCATGTCCCACACATGTCCCCCAGCACCCCCACCCCCAGCAGTCAGGGGCACCTGCCAGCAGGCCCCCACTGATGTCCCACACATGTCCCCCAGCACCGCCACCCCCCATCAGTCAGGGGCACCTGCCAGCAGGCCCCCACTCATGTCCCCCAGCACCCCCACCCCCCAGAAGTCAGGGGCACCTGCCAGCAGGCCCCCACTCATGTCCCCCAGCACCCCCACCCCCCGCAGTCAGGGGCACCTACCAGCAGGCCCCCACTCATGTCCCACACATATCCCCAGCACCCCCACCCCCAGCAGTCAAGGGCACCTGCCAGCAGGCCCCCACACATGTCCCACACATGTCCCCCAGCACCCCCACCCCCCACCAGTCAGGCGCACCTGCCAGCAGGCCCCCACTCATGTCCCACACATGTCCCCAGCACCCCTACCCCAGCAGCAGTCAGGGGCACCTGCCAGCAGGCCCCCACACATGTCCCCACACATGTCCCCCATCACCCACATCATGACGATCCTCAATCATGGGCCTCATGGCCACCCACACCACCCCCCACGCCACCCCAACCCAAAGACCCAAACAAGTATTGCATCCAACCACAGAGAAATGGCCATTACATGATACAACCCGAATGGCAAGTATGTACATGAACACATGTCCATCACACACACACAATGGGTGTAAGTGAATGTGAAAACCCATATCATGACATGCATGAAACCAATGAGAGAATACCACACATCGAAGTATGAAACAAAAATGTATTGAACACAACATGAATGTAATGAAAAAAAAATCAATAATGGGAATGAGAAATAAAATGCAGCACGTCCGGAAAAAAATAAAAAATATGAAATCAGAATCCAAAGAGCTCCAAGTGAAAATTCGTCCAAAGTCTCAGTCCAACAAAGCAAATCCAAGGGAAAAAAATATATGAAATCCATTGCGCCATGGAGAAATTAAAATAAAAACGAGAAACATCCACTGTTCAACTATATACAAATCACCAATCCAGGGTCCATGAGCCCAACAAATGAAATGAAACCTACAAAAAAACCTACCTAATAATGAACTATATACAAAAATGTGGTTCATTGTCCAAGCGGCCCAAAATAAACAAAAACAGAAAGAAAACCTAACACTCTCTAACTATTTTCAATGGCAGCGGGCTAGTCCGTCGGCTGACTTATTGATGTCCCGGGGCAGGGCATCATCGAACTCCCGCTCAATGTCTTGGAGGCAGTCCTCTTCCATGGCCCCGGGGGTTCGCAGGGACAACGACATGTTCACCTCCAACTCCCTGCGAATTGCCTCGAGGCACTCGGCCCACCTCGGGCCCTCCGCATGGAGTTCTCCACCCTGACCATTGTGAGCCGTGCCTCTTCCGCCCGCTGCCGCTCCGCATCTATGGCATGGCCCAACTGCTGCCACATGGAAGACACTTGAAATCCAGGGTCCTCCTGCCCTATGGCCGATGCCTGCCCCTCCGATGTTGAAGCCCCCGAGCCATCATTGCTCCCACCATGTTGCTGCTGCTGTGCCTGTGCCTGCGCCCTGGCTCTTGCTGCCTGCACATCCTCCTGCAGCTGGGGTGCAGTTGTCGTGGTGGCCACCCCTGCTGGACGTCCGACTCCAGACTGTGGCAGGGATGTGTCCTCCACCAGCCTGGCCGCTGGGTCAGGAGCAGCTCCACAGGGTACCCAGATGACACATGGGTGGGAAGATGGCATGGAGGACGACTGGCGCGTTGGGGGTTCAGGTGAGGAGGGGGTAGCAAGAAGGTCTAGCACACGGAGGAATCCAGCACCAGTGACCCGTCCCAGTAGGTCAACTTGGTCAAAGAGGCATGCGAGACGACGTGCAGTCTCTCCACGAAAAGACTGCAGGTCACCTCGCATGCCCCGTTGACGCAACGCTATCCCACTCAGGACAGGCTCAACACGGTCCCGGATAGCCACGTCCGCAGGGAGAGGAAGGCCAGTTGTCGTGCGCTCATCCCCTCCCTGAAAACGGGTCTGGACGTAGGCATCCCTGCTGGTGCCAGATGATGCAGTGACAGGATCAGGGACAGGATTACACACAGGCACCTCCACGGCGGCCTGTGCTGCCTCCTGTCCCTGCCCCTGCAGTGCACCACTAGCACCAGTGGAATCCCTACCTCCAGACCCTGTGTGTGTCCCTTCTGCGGCCTCCTCGTCCACCAAACCCTCCACCAACCTGGATGACTCTGTGCCATCTTCCTACATTGGACCCTGTGGGGTCTCAGCTGCCCCTTCTGCTGCCGAGGAGTCAACCTCCGACCTCTGCCTCTTGGACCTACTCTCGGCAGCTGCGGCCTGGGACGCGGCACCAGACCCCTCACTCTCTGACGAGATGACAATCTGGGAGGGGAGCCGGGCCTTGCGTCTCCGGCTGGTGGGGCGATCCCTGCCGCTGTGCTCCACAGCACCCTCTCTGCCCTTTTCATCAGTTGACGCTGCAGACAGGGTGGATTAAAATACAGACATCAGGGCACTGTACAATGGACTGATACAAACATGACAGTTGCACATGAGTGGCAGTGTCAAACTTCAGACAAGGCATCACACTCCACGACACACATGTCATTTCAACTCACACACATGAGCATTTCCACAGCAATATTGCACCAGGCAGCAACATCCATGCACATACAACAGCATGAACAGCTGAAGGTTGAACCTGACTTCACATGAAACACAGGGAGTGCACTAGAGACGCACACACCAGTACACTTACAAGCATGTCTACATCTCCTCCAACTGTCGCAGTGATGCGATCGCCATACATGTCACATCTGGCATTCAGCCTTCTACATATCAGTGTCACGTGGATCCATGTTGCATCACAGTTGCACACTTGTCAAATACACACACATTCATATGTACACAGTGCAGATACATGCAGCAGGAACCACCATCCATGTGTGACACCACGACCATGCCAACGTACATACACAGAAATTCAAACATGTGTGTTACCACACCTGCATTTGCACAGCATGCTTACCAACACATAAACCATCGATGTGTCTCACACCTAAGAGGACTCACATGTGGCAGCCTCACGCCCCTGTTCATACACATCCCTACCTGGCCCTACGAAAACACATGTGCAACCTGCACACTACTGGCACACCACCACACGCACAGCGTCCAATCAGTATGCATGTACACTTACCGCTCGGCTCCAGACGGGTCTGCCTCTCAAGGACCTGGACGTGTATCGCTTGGCATATGTGTTCCAGGACCCTCATCTGGTGGTCGGACAGGAGGCCCCGGCACCCCTTGGCATCCGCTGCCTTCAAGAGGCGCCGGGCCTTGTCGAGGGTCCTGGATCTGAAGTCCTCCCAGCGCTTCTTGACATGGTGTAAGTCACGGACTGCCACCCCCTCTGCGTTGATGGCAGTCACGATGTCCATCCAGATCCTGGTCCGTCCTTCATTGTCGGCGCGTGAACTTCCAAAGAGGGCATCATACTGCCCCAGGACTTGCTCCACCAGGACACCAACTTCTTCCCTGACACTGAAGCTGGTGGCCCTCTGCCTCTCTGGCTGGGGGTTGCCAGTGGTGCCAGATGGTGTTGTGCCCGACATGGCAAACCCAGAGGCAGGAGTGGGTGGGCAACTGGGTCCTGGGGCTGGGCTGTGGAGCGATGGTATCCCAGTCGGGAGTCTTCGGTTCCAGCAGGGGTGGTCACAGCAACTGCACCCCTGGCTGACGTGCAGGAAGCAAATAGCAGGGCACGTGGGCAGCAGGCAGTCAGGCAGCAGCAGATGGCAGGTGGGAGTGTGCTCGTGGCTCTGGGGGGAAGTAATTCGGCCTTCTGGGCAGGAGCGTGGTCTTCCGTGTGTTGTTGCCTGGCCAGCTTGACACAGAGTGATTTGGCACGTGAAAATCTTGCACGTCAGCGTGTAATTCGAGGAAAGGCCCTTTGTGCGTATGCGTGTCAGCACACGTATGCGGTTTCATTGGACCAAAGGCCCTTAGCGCCTAAGCGCTTCTGTGACTCGCGTGGGCGTTTCCCTCGTGACGTGGGCATAGTGGTTCAGCGCGCGTGGAAAAACTGCACGTCCGTGTGTGGATGCGTGTAATCTGAGGAAAGGGCCTACGCGTGTAAGTGACGTGACGCGTGCAGGCGTTTCCATCAACACGGCTGCATGTTCATCGTACACGTCCAAAAACTGCACGTCCGAGTGTCAGCTCGTGTAATTGGAGGAAAGGGCCTTAGCGCGTACACGCGTAAGTGACGCTGTACGTGTGGGCCGCTTTAAAAGGTACGTGTAGGACCCCATTCCCTTGTACGTGCTTTTCGTGGAGAGCGAGTGGGTGAATTCTGTACTTCTTGTCGGTTCACACGCGATTTCTTCACAGCGTTTCAAGTTTGTACTCCCTGTTACCTCTGACAGAGTTCTTTATTTTTTTTTGGACTGTTTCCTCAAACAGCGTTCACTTCTTCTTTTGTCCTGTCTCCTCAGACAGCGTACAGTTCTTCTTTTGGCGGGGGTGTTGCCTATGCGCACACGTGCATTTTTTTCACTTTATTTTTCCAGGCAGACGGTGAGTTGCGCACGCATTTACCAACTCTGCTTGCCCCTTGTGTCGTGTATCCCTTCAGAGGACATTGTAGGCTGCGTGTAACACGCATACGCTTGTTTTTGGGTTTCTGGGTGCCACAGCATAGTGCAAGTTCATTTTTCCATGCACGTGGTCTACGAGGGGTTGCGTGCACGTTACCTTTTTGTTTTTGGGGTGCCTGTGCATTGCGTGACCCGTCATCTTCCCCCAGGGGTCACAGACAGCCTTGCTAGAGCACTTGGGTACGAATTCCATCTAGTACCCTACCCCTTTCACCCCCAATTGCCCAGGACAATTGTTTACTGCAACTCCCATAGGCACAACAACATCAGTGCCATGGTTGGGAGGCAACCTAGCGGTAAGGGAGGCAAAGGTGGCCGACCTCCAAAAGGTGGGCGTGGTGGGCGCGGTAGGGGACATGACCATGATTTGCAGGGTGCCACTAGACCCCCATGTGTGGAGGACCAATCACGGACACCCATGCCCCCCCTGGTTGAGGGAAACATGGCTGACACCATCCCAGCTAAGCCCTTGTTGGCCCAGCCCATTGTGGCACCTGAGCCGGCACAGGATGACTCCCAGGCTGACTTCCAGGTCAGCAAGTCTAAGCCATGTGTGTCGGTGCAAGTTGGTGTCACCAGGCCACGTGGATCTGGGGCAGCGATGTCATCTGCTGCCCCAAGTAGGCAGAGTGGGGAGGCTGCAGGGGCAGCTGCAGCTCTATGCACCCCAGCTCTGAGTCTCCCAGCCGGGACAGTATCGGTCCTGGTCCATCAAACTGTCATTGCCCGTGCCAACATAACACTTCAGCCAATGCCTGCACCAAGACCTATGGTCATTGTTCCTTCGCACACTCCCAGTACCCAGTCCACCTGCGCTTCTGCCCCTACTGACCAGAGCGGCGCAAGCCACTCAGGCTCAACTACACCTTTGAAGAAGAGGAAGAAGGGTGCTCTGGCATTACAGGCTGAGACCCCAGACACGGCTACACAGTCCGGCACGTCAAGGAAGCCTAGCTTTAATGACCCCGAACTTGATGCACTTGTGAGCTATGTGTCGGCACATAGCCGCGAAATGTTGGTGACTGCAGGGTGCAAGACCACACCTGGTCAACGTAGGGCACACAGGCAGACCATCGCGGACCGCATAAGTGCCCTTGGAT
The DNA here is from genome assembly GCF_040938575.1 of Ambystoma mexicanum. Classification (NCBI taxonomy): domain Eukaryota; kingdom Metazoa; phylum Chordata; class Amphibia; order Caudata; family Ambystomatidae; genus Ambystoma; species Ambystoma mexicanum. Next base: position 426,981,763 of record NC_090925.1, on the reverse strand, counting down.
CTGTGAGGCGCACAGCTGATGATTGCTACAAGCGGTGGAATGACCTGAAACGCAGAGCAAAGAACAAGCTGGCCTCAAATCATGCCGCTACTCTGGTGACTGGCGGTGGGTCTCCACAAGAGGACAACAAACTCACTGAATATGAGTCTGTTGCTGGGACCTTCGTCACAGACGAACAGATCCAAGGTTTGGGAGAACTACCTGATTATGAAGCATTGTCCGGTGAGTGCCCATGCGTGTGTGTGTAATCCATGTGTATGTTGTTTGGGTGATGGCTTCTGATTGTGTGCCAGGTGAGGGTGTGTACTCCTGAGTGTTATGGGTCACCCATTTGCTTCCTCCCATACATTCACGTGCCTTGGATTTGGGTATGACTGTATCCCTTCTGCCCACAGTTGCCAATTAGGCCCACATTAGTGCACTTTACCTTGAACTGTCATCTTGCAACTACATTGTTCAGATTTTGTAAGTGTTCATTCAGGCTGATTGTTTCCACTCTCCCATTTTTGCTACGCATTATTCTGCCGTATTGCAACATATGTGATATGCTTCGGTCATTGTTTACAGCCCACACTGGGCCACTACTTTTACCTGGTTATGTTAATGATTACACCATTCAGGCCTATGGAGTATTGGGCTGCAGACATTTTTTATTAGGGCCTGTTTGCATGTGGAAGATGACAGATGTTTCCTGTAATGTTAAAGTGACCAACCATTGATCAGCCCACAATGACTGTGTTATTGTACACTGGATATGTTTCAGTGTGGGGCACATGCATATTTTGCAACACTATTCAGCATCAATCTTCGCATCATGTCGATGAGACATGGATGTGTGACAGTACTCATTCACTGACATATTGCTGTCATTTTGTAATTTACTGTGGCTATGCTACATGACATCTGTGTGGTGGCATGTGTCATGTATGTGTATTGGACATGCCACTCACAGCCTGATGTGTGATGCCAGTGCTACCCAACATGCTGCAAATGTGTTGCATTTCCATCTTGCTCTCCCCAGTGTCTGCCTTTTTGAAATCCACTTCCAACTCTTTGACAGTGCATGCATGGCAGGGTTATAGTCATGTGGGACATGTGTAAATCATGTACTGGATCTCTGGCTTGTCACAGCCTTTGTGTGTGCTATGGTGCTCATGCCTGTTTCCATTTGTTGTCTTTCATGTTTTTGCAGGTGATGACGCACTTGGTGCTGTTGAGGTTGAGGAGATGGTGCAGACCCAGGAGGCATCTCAGGCACGACCAGGCACCAGTGGGGGACGTGGTGTAGTGGTGGGTGAAAACCCAATGTTACTGCAGACCATACTGTCCAGGGGTGCCTCTGGGTGCACCTCCCAAGACCTCTATTCAGGTGCTGAGTCGGATGATGAGACTTATGTGCAGTCGCAGGTAAGTGTTTCTGGCAGGGATTCTGTTCTGTCCAACCCACCTGGACCAGGGGTAGAACCCTCTATGGGGATGTCAGTGTTGGTAGGTCCGCCTTTGGCGGTTACGGATGTGGGGTCACACTCCACAGCATCTGATCCTGTTCCTGGGCCAGCAGATAAGAGGGGGAATGCAGTCCTGCAGCCTCAGGCAGTGCCAGCACAGCAAGGTGCAGATCGCCTTGCCCCTAACAGGTGTGGTGCCCGTCGACGCGGTGGCCGTGCCCCACCAGGCAATACTATATGGGAAAACTCCATGTACGGTATGGCAACCCAACAGGCAGCATCAGTAGAAATGATGGCTCAGGCAATGGAGAGGGTGGCTACTTCCATTATCCCGCCTGAAAGGCAGATGGAGCAACAACAGCAGGCAACAGACTCCATTTGCCAATCACACAGGGAAGACATGTTGGCATCCAACAGGGACATACGGGCGGCACTGTAGACTCTGCGCGAATCCATATCAATATAGTCCCAGGGCCACAGGGAAGCCCTGAGGGTAGAACTACATAACCTCAGGCAGACTCTGGTTGCACTTGAGGCTTCCAGTAATTTAAGGGCAGAACAGCAGCTGGAGCAGCTCACATGTTCGCTCTCAGCTGAGCTGCATGCAACACATGAGGAGATCCGAGCATCACGCGAGGCCATGCATGCAGAAATGCAGGCAACCCGTGATGTGCTGCATGGGGATCTCCGCACTTTAATCCTCCAGAATCAGAACTTCCAGACCTGCATGCTTGCTGCCATGGAGGACCATACCAGGGCTTTGCGTGGACTGCCTCCTATAGTGCCAACGCCTCCTGATGCAGCAGCAGAGGATGAGCAGAGCGACAGCAGTTCTCCCACAATGGCATAGCCGTGCAGGCCATGAGCCCAAGGAGGTATTTTTTTCCGCAACATCCACGCAGGTGGGTGTTGGTGTGCACCCTGTCCTCGAACCTCCTGGGTGGCCTCCCCCAACCCCCTGGCCCCCACATGGCCATTTTAGATTTTTGTTTTTTATTTTTACAGTGCGTTGCCTTGTGTGGCTCCCGTATTCCGGCTGGGCACATGCAGGCTTGTTCTGAGTTTGGGCTAGATGCTTGGGTTCGTGAGACACACACCCCTCCTGCTTCCCGTTTCCATGGGCTTGCAAAGGGTGTGACCAAGTGACAGTGAAATACACAGTGACGTTGGGCTCCCATGAGCTGTATGGGCAGTCTGTAGTGAATACTGTGTAGACATCCCTAGTGGATATTGTTGTTGTATTGTACACTGCATGGTATATTGACATGTGCTTGTGCATCCATGTCTTCCTCCTAATCTGCAGGTTCCTTCCTCATGTCTTCACAAGGCCATCTACTTTGCAGATGCAGTTCATGTTGTATGCAGTACACTGAGACATTTGCGTGGCAGCAACACTCTACAGTTGTAAGGGGTCGATGTGCTGGTGTATTCAGGTTGTAAGACTACCACTACTTGAACTTAGTACTGTCATGTTTTTGCATTTTTCCATGGTGTGTTGCAGCATTGTGTTGGTGGTAAGTATTTGGTAATGTGTGCTGTTAGTTATACATTACTGGGAGCATATTGTGTGTGGGCAGTTTCCATTAGGGACAGTGTACTTTGTGACACTTGTGTCAGGTCTTGTGCATTGCTTTTTTTGCTTTCACATTGCATGACATGCCATGGTGTGTTTGGTGGTGGAGCTGTAGAGGGGTTTGGTGACATGCGCTGTTCTCATGTTGTATTTAGCAAGGGGGTAATGAATTTAGCAGCATAGATGTATGTCTTTTGATGACACAGCATTGGTGGTGTTTGGGTAAGTAGGGATGCACACAATGTAACACTTCCAGGTGACCAATCTCAGGCTGGTGTGGTTGTGACAGTTGAGTATCCCTTATGTCATCATCATTGATTGTCAGCTGGTATGTGCCAGGGCTGTGTGCACTCCACAGGGGTGTGATTTTATGTGAAGTAATTAGCCACCAGCTGCGTACGGGCTGCCTCACCCCGTGCCCTTTCCCCTCCCATGCGCAGCGGGCGTGCATGTGGTTTGGGATGTGGGGGCACCACCATGTCCACCGGCAGGCCCTGGCGTGTTGCAATGTTGTACAGGACACATGCTGCCACTATGGTCCTGCACACTACTGGGGGAGCATATAATAGCTGCCCACCAGAGCGGTCAAGGGAGCGAAAGCGTGACTTGAGCACTCCGAATGTGCGCTCCACTATGCCCTGGGTTGCAATATGGGCTGTGTTGTATCTTACCTCGGGTGGCGTGGTGGGGTTCCGAATTGGCATCATGTGGGTGCTCAGAGGGTAGGCACTGTCCCCTGGGGAGGTGGTGATGGGTATCATTAGTGGGCTTGTGACATTACTCAGTATCTGACATGCATGCATGTGCAGTGGCATTTATACTCACCAAGCAGCCATGTATCGCCATGCCGCCCAGCTTCTAGGCCCCGGTTTAGGGTTGACATTCTGTAAATGAAACTGTCGTGGGTGGACCCTGGATAGTTGGCATATACTGAGGTGATGATTCCCTTGGCATCACATAGTACCTGCACGTTGATGGAATGCCAGTGCTTGCGGTTTCTATAGATGTGCTTAGATGCCTTGGGGGGACGTAGAGCCACATGGGTGCAATGAATGGCACCTAGCACTTTGGGGATTGTGCCACCCCATAGAAATCCTGGATGGAAGCCTGCCTTTCTGCAGCTGTTCTGGGCAGGTATATGTGCCTGCGGACTGATGGGCATGCAGTCATGATGGCCAACACCTGGTGTAGGCAGCATGACTGTGTGGCCTGTGACACCCCCCCCCCACTATAGAACTTGTCCGCTGAAATGATCCAGTGGCCAAGAAGTGCGGTAGATTGAGGACCTTCTCCAGGGGGCTGAGTGCTTGGGAGCACAGGGTGGATGATGTGAGGTCATCCTCCCACTCACTCACCAGGTCGAGTATTATGTGAGGTGGAAAAATGTACCTCCCATACACCTGGTCATCAGGCATCCCAAAAAGGCTGGTTCTGGGTGTAAAAATTCTGGGCCTGACTATCCTCCTCCTCCTCCTGCGGTATCCCACGACCACTGCTGCTAGGAACAGTATATTCATCTTGGCGTCTGAGCTTGTTTGTTGTTTGCACGCACTTTTATGCTGCGCGGGTCCACGTACGCCCGCTTCCTGCTGGCGTACGTGTTTCCGGATTAGCGCGTCTTTTTTGGCGCACGCATTAGCCCCGTTCGATTCCATGAATACATGTTGTAGACACGCGTGTGGGCGTTCCGCGCATTTACCTCCTGAACTTCCCCCGTGACGCCCACATTTTCACACGTTGTTCCCCATTCCGCGTGTTACACCTACTTTTGTTGTGTGCGCTGCACTATATGCGCTTTCGCTGTGCGCTTAGCGCACGCTGTTTGGAGATGTGTGCGCCAGCGTGTGCCATGCAGAATTTTAGCGCACATCCAGGGATTTACACGCGCACGGACTTCCATGAATTGCTGTGTGCGGGTTGCGCTGCGATTTTCACACTTGCACTGCGATTTGCATGCTTTCGCACGCTTGCACCAAACATTTCAGCGCACATTAATTCCATGAATCGGCCTCCCAGTCTCTAAAAATCCACCTGGCAATCACATGGAAAAAATGTCAGAAATTAAATGATTTCTTATTCTGTGTGCTGGGGAAAAATGCCTAAAATGCATAAATCCTTTACTGTCAATTTGGAGGATCTGTCAGATATGGGAGGGTGTCGCTTCCTCCCCCACAGCTAAATGTCTCCCCCTTGCTCAGCTTGCAACAAAAGCCTTTTATTACACCCTTTGAAGTTTTTCAGTTTGTCCTTAGGAGTGGGTGCAAAAGGAACTTGCACTTCTTGGTCAAGCACTAGCCACACTTGCTTTCTTTGTCTTTCCTGCCAGTACTGCCTTCTAATCTGGCAGAGCAGAGGGTCAACATGCTCTCCACCACATCACATGTCATTGCGGCATAGTTCACGTATTCATGCGACTTCCAGTGTGAGGCCAGGCTTTCAATTGTGTTTTATACCTGAGTCCAAAAACTGGTTTTACTGGAATTCTGAGTCTTTTTTCAAGGTGACTGCAATCTTGTGGGGACAAACATAATGTACATTGTGTAGCCAACGCCCCACCCACACTGACATTTCTGTGCAAGCAAAAGCCACTGTCTCACAATGGCTTTTAAATGTCATTTTTACTTATTTTCTTTCACTCTGTGAACAAAGCACAGCCATTTTGGGGGGTAATGTTTAATGTAGTTTTTAGGTGACGGGGACTTCTGTTAGGGCCTGTAAATGCACCCCACACAACTCAGGTGCACCAGCACCATCGCCATCAACATCATCATTCTGGCCTGGCAGCGTCACATCAGTGTTTTGGGGGTGAGGATGTTTGCCTCCGCTCAAATCACCCCAAACAAAACAAACCAGTCTCTAAGACCTTCCATGAAGGGTTGTGAATTCCATGATGTTTAAGAGCGCAGCTGTTGTGGCGCCCTGTCACATATTCCAAGGACCCTGTTTGTCTATGCCCCCAGGAGGAGGCCGGTCAATACTTAACAGGAGATGGGCTACCATTGCAGCTAAGTCTGCAATGCTATGGGGACAATGCTGGGGCACCGCGTGGACAGTTCCAAGGATGCTATGTTGCCACACCCCCAGGGGGAGAGAAGTGGATGCTTAACAGGAGGTGGGCTACACTTGTGGCAAAACCCGCCATCACAAAGTGCACAGCTGTTGGGTCTGTTGAGGTGAGGAGTTGCGTCCAGGGGAGGCTGTCCATAACTAGTGGGGCTTGGTCAGCGAAGTTCAATTCAACCAAGCTGGAAGGCTCTTGGATCCATCCCCGGTTGTTAAGAAGTCTGGATTACCTCTTATACTGTTGTCTGGCATGGATGAGGAACAGAGGCTTGCTGGTTTCGCCCAGAAGGGCCTCGCTCAATTTAGTCACATATTTGGATTTATTCGTATTTGTATTTATTGTGTTTATAGAGCACTTTAATCCAAAACGCTTTACATTTTAACAAGTTATATAGAAAAATATAACAGTAGAAGCAATTTACAAGACATGAATCAAACCAATAAAACAGTAGGTATAGCAATTAACCTGTGATGGTAAGTAAGGGAAGGAGGGGGATGAGAATGGGATGGCGGAGGGAGACACAAAGGGCATTAGGGTGCGGATGTAAGGAGGGAGAGGTGAGGAAAAGGGAAAGGAGCGGGTAGGGAAGGTGAGTAGGGGAAGATGTGAGGGAGGAAAGAGAGAAGTCAGAGGGGGGTAAGGGTATCAGGGTGGGGGATGTAGAAGGAGAAATTTCAAGGAAGTAAGGAAGGAGGAAAAGGTGGTGATGGAGCGAATAGAGAGAGGGAGGGAGTTCCAGTGCAGGGCGACTAGGAGCTGAAAGGAGCGGAAACAGGAAGAGGCACATGGGAAAGGGGGGACGGTGAGAAGGAAGAGATCAGCGGATCGAAGGGAGCGGGAAGGGATGTAGAAAGAAAGGAGAGAAGAGAGATAAGGGGGGGTGAGGTCATGAAGAGATTTAAAGACGAGACAGAGGAAATGAAATTTAAGTTGGGAGTGAAAGGGAAGCCAACCAAGGTAAGAAAGCGAGGAGGAAAAGGAGTCGTGAGGAGCAAGAAGACATAGAGTATGGATGGCCGAGTGGTAGAGGGATTTTAGTGGGGCAAGATGAGATGCAGGGAGTCCAAAGAGGATAGAGGAGCAATAGAAGAGGCGAGAGAAGATGAGGGAGGAGATTAAAAGTTTAGTGGCACGGAAGGTGAGAGATGAGCCGATTTTACGAATGTTGAAAGGGTGGATATTTGGAATAGAGCTGTAATATTTGGAAATATTACGGCAGGGGGGGCAGGAGTCGGACTAAGAATGCTCTCTGAGCCAATCGGACGTTCCTGTGCAGTTGTGTTGCTCTAGCCTGGAAGTGTCTGATTTGGACTTACACCTCGGGACTAAGGCATCCCCTTAAATTAACCAGGTGTTCCGCCGCAGTTCCATTGGATGACAATAATAAAATCCAGCTAACGAGGTATAAATTGCTATGATATTAGAATACCAGAACATTTTGCTGTCTTGTTGCTGTATCTGATGTTGCTGAGAAGTTTTAATATACGATACACTTATATACGGAATATCCGAAATTGTTTTGGCTTTTAACTTTTTAATGGTGCATACTGTAAAGTATTGTTTTCTTAACAAGGTTTTCAACTCTCAGCTTAATGTTAACATGCTCATGTTATTTATCGTGCTACCACTAGAGCATATGTTCTGTGTTGGGAAGCTTCGGAGCATGAATGTGAGGCTTCACAGACTGCAGCATTGGCCACTCCATTGGAGTCCTATGGCCTGAACATCCAAAGAGAAATGCTCATATAGGATTTCAGTTCAGAACATCATCCCCACAGCAATGTTGATTTTGTACTTCTTCAAAATTCAGGAACTATAGCAACAAATCAGCCCTACCTGTACAATCCCAAGTATTCATAAGAGGACATCCTCAAAAGAGAAATAAGCCGAGACAATGGGGAATCAGATGAAAGTGGTGACGATCAATCACCAGAGCCTGAACCCAGTCCCATCGAAGACGTTTCCAGCTGGTGTACCTGCCATCATTGTGAGGTTATGCCAACTGTGTTAGAGAACTGCTGTTGCAAAGAAAACTCTGGCTGCTTGGCCTACATTGCCGAAGAAGACACACCACTGCCATGCGTTACCGAACTGCATGACTTCAGGGCAGCTTGCCTTACAAGATCTGTGCTGTGAGGATGGTCCTTATGCACAAACATTGAGCTACAATTCGCCCTCATAATCCAAATAAGGATTACGTTTACTCTATATATGTTGTGTGTTTGACAACCAAGACGGCTAATATTATATGTTGTTCCCCTACATCATTATAACGTTGATGGATCTCTGACTATATACATTTTCTGTAAATTGAATACATTCCTCTTTCTAATCTCAAATCAAAGTATTCATCATTAGATGTAACGTCCTAACTATTGCAGTTTGTTCACTTGGATGTTAAAAAATATATTTCCCTATCTCCGAGACTGTTTTTGCTGGAAGGGGCGTTTCACATTTCTAATTGATCCCTACGTTAAATCACAAGTACTGCCAGTACTTTTCACGAATGCCTTACATTTTAGAAGGTAGTTCAAACTAAATGAATGCAATTATTGGGTTCATACAAGTAAAGTCTTTCTGTATTTCTTGCACAGGTGGTACAGGCGGTTGGCCTATTGTGCGTTTACATGGTGGATTCGTGGAAGACTAGGATTCCGTGTTCGACGAATAATACTTGCCTGGGAGGTTCCAGACATTTGTGAGAAATTCTCCAGTGACTACGGAAAATACCGGTGATACATACAGACAGTACCAAACTGCAGCAGTACAATTTGTAGTTTGTCATTGTCATCCACTTCACCAAGCTAAAGAAAAAAAAATAGAAAAAATGAGTTAATATGAAAAGTTGTTAGACATTTTCTGTAAGTCCGCAACACGTCCCAACATCTTCGAGGATCATGATAGATTGGTGTGCTTTCCTCATCCACATCCATCCCCCCTCCAGTATCAATGGCTTTGCACCTGTGGCTGTACGCTCGCGAGTGGGTGGGTGGATGGGAATACACAAGGTGCGAAATACTGTGTACACCTCAAAGGGTTCTGTCGCATGGGGACCATTGTCTGCGTGTCTCCAGGCTCCCCTTTGAAGACCCCATCCCTGCAATCTACATATGTATGTCTTTTGACTATGTACCAAGCCTATTGCGCTCAGTCCTACACATCCATCTGGGTTCAATGGCAGATCGCACCTGTGGCCGTGTGCTCTTAAGGGGGCTAGGTGGATGTGAATACACAAGATGTCAAATACCATGTACACCTCAAAGGGTTATTTGGCATGGTGGCTATTATCTGCATGGCCATCTAGACCCAGTGTCTCCTGGCTCCCCTTTGAAGACCCTGTCCCTGCAACCTACATAGCTTTGTGTCCTTTGACTATGTTCTGGGACTCTTGCGCCCACCTCATCCACATCCATCTCCCCTTCACTTTCAATGGCAGTTCGCACCTGAGGCCATGCACTCACAAAGGGGCGGAGTGCATGGGAATGCTCAAGGTACGGGACATTGGCCGCATGGCTGCCCCAGACGCAGTGTCTGCAGACTCCCTTTTGAAGACCCCCATCCCTGCAATCTACATATCTCTGTATGCTTCGACTATGTACCGGGACTATTGTGCTTACCTCATCCACATCCCTCCCCCTGTGCTTTCAATGGCAGTTCACACCTGTGGCTATGCACTCACAACAGGGCTGCCCTGACGGGATTGAGAAGGTCAAACATTGTCATTGAGGCCTGGTGAGTGTGAACGAACACGTCAGACATTCATATACACACCCACTTCTACAAGTAATGGTTAGTCAACTATAAGTATTGGTTTCTGTTATGTCAACGTTCTCTGTGCAGCTACTTTCTATTGTTTTATACTCAATGTACACCCTATTCTCATTTTAAATAATTCAAGAAGTCTTCACCATTAACAACAGTCCTATGTCATTTTATCTCTGGAGTTAGCATAACATTACAGAGTATTGTTTCAAAATGTAATCTTTCATAGTGCATGCTTTCAATGCATGTTTGCTTTAGGTGCCATTTTTTATAATGTAAAAAAGAAATCATATCAAAGCAATGTGATGATTGATTTACTCACTGTGATACTTTTTTACTAGTAATATTTACTTACATTTTTTTAACAGATCATAAGGACAATCAAACATTGCCTTCATGTATCGTTTTGGGTTGCCCTAAAATCAGCCATGCCAAAAGTCATAGTACAGTCATAAATTCCAAAGGATTTTAATTTAATAAGAACATGGCTGTTGAACTGTGGATTTCCAGTGTCCGAGATGGAAACCCAAGCCAAGGATGACTTGGATGACGTGAGGTGCAATCAATGCCGTGTCTGCAGCATGCACCTCTCAGAAGATATGTACGAACCTTCCAAGTACACTAAAAAGTGTTGCCCTAGACTTCTACACAAATTACTTTCTAATGCAGCTCCAACTGAACCTGACCCAGGTGCGTAATTGAGACTGAATTTATTAATTATTAATTACTATTTTCTAAATTTGATTGCATTATGTGTCTTCTAAATGTTCACTCAATGTATTGAAATAGTCTGTGAACAGGTAACACAATTAATGGTTTTGAGCTTTTTGGGAATATTTCCATCATTATTTTACTACACAAGTTTCCTTTGTGACACAATATACTCTGGTTTATACATTCTTTGCTTTAGATTACTATGTATATCCCTTATTTTGGGATACACTAATAGGTTGGTGCAATGGGAGCCTTGCAAAACACTTACATTGCATCCTTTAAAAATAGATCATTTCGTTAAATGTGTTAATTACCATCTCTGTCTTTATGAAGACCACACTGATATATGGTCTAAGTAAAGACAGACATGGGAATTAACACATGACACCTGGCCTAGTAGGATTGTTATCTGTCCTCCCTTTGACCCCCCTCCCTGGCCTCTTCATGCCTTGAAACAATTGTGTATAGGCGTGTTATAAATGTCATATCATATCATATCATAAAGTACCGACCTTTACCATGGAGGAAACCACAGACAAGTCCAACATCCAAATGATGAGGCCAAGTGACTTGCACATAAACTTTTTTTAAAGATTTTGATGTTGTCTAAATTATATTACTAATGTACATTTTCTATGGACACTGGTATGAATATATACGTTGATTAAAGGACAAAGATTCTACATCAACCACTTTTCCGTAGTCAACAACAACTGCACTCACCTTTCAGTTCATTTTTGTATATTAATCCTTCAGATCCGACAACACAAAATATTTATATGGTCAAGTTCAACTAAAACATATTGACTATTGTCATGTATCATACAAGCTTTTGATACATGTATTTTGCATGTAATGTTTTTTTTCCTTGCTTTTAGATCATTATTATCATTTTGACATAGGGGGATGCTGTAATATCAACAACATACTATTCTTCTACTGCAACCGGTCTGGAGGATGAGGTATGAAAAGTGAGAATGTATAGAATTATATTAATAGTTGCTGATTAACAATATCTTCTTTAAATTTAAGATAACCTTGATGTATTTATCGCAGAAACACGTGCAACAATGAAAGTAAACCTTCATAAAAACATGCTTTGTTACTGAATAACATGGACCTTTTCACTATATGAATGGTGAATGTTTTTGTTCATAAACGTCAGTTGCCTAGCAAAAAATGTAATCTGTTAAAAAAAAAAAAAACATTAGAAGGCATCATACATTAAGGGGCCACAATTTAACTGCTGTGCTTTGCAGGATGATCTTGCACCATGTGGGATATTTCAAACCATGCCAATGTGCCACACTACACCCCTTTGCAATTGGGGAAAGGAACCTGCCAAAAATGGAGGCGCTGACCCCTGTGCATGCCAAATCTGCAAAACTGCGCATGGTTCATAAATCAAAAAAAGCCTGCACCACTTTGCCATACACAGGCAAAGTTGATGTTGAAACAAGAAATCCCTGCAGGAGAATGCCAGTGGGTGCTGTTACCTGTCACATGAATCAAGGCCACAAAATCCAAAAATACCTTTAAAATATAGTTTTCTTAATCAATTGCAACCTTCAAAGTGCTGTTTTGGCACCAATTTCAGGCATTTTCCATGTGAACTATTGAAATTAAAGTGTGCTGAAACCACAGATCATCCAGTACAGTCAGAGGAATTCAGGCCTCACTGCCTGACAGCTGCATAAGAAAATTAGATGTCAAACCCATTTTAAATGTGTTCCTCTTTCCTGAAGAAATTGCACAATTCACCTATTTAAAGCATGTTTGTGAAGGGCTTAATTCTTTTACATGTCCAAATCCCTTATTAACTTTGTTTATTGTTCTATGTGTTAAAGAAAAGACTTTATTGGGAGTTTAAAAGCAATCCCAGTATTGGAATTAAGTAACTGTTTCATTCTGATTGGACAGTGGCCAGCCTGGGAAAGTTTGACACTTCAGATTGACAACTCCTTGCTACAGGAAGGCTAATGGCTGCTGGAGGTTTTTGCATATTGAGCACAAAAGACTTCATTAGACATTCGTCTTTTGGCTGACCCAAGAACAAAAGACAGGCTCGGCTGGGGAGTGTCAGGATTCTTCCCTCTACACCCCACCCTGATCAAAGGGATATGACAGCTGTTGTTTGTTGAAAGGAGAAAAAAACGTGGTTCAAAGGACCTTTTTGGTGTTTAAATCTTTATTTGTGGTTAAGTTTGAAACTCTTTAACTGTGCAACCTAAAAGAAGATAAATCAAAAAATTGGAAGATGTTAACCTAATTTTAGGCTTTTGCTTTGAAGACATTGATGAAACCTATACCACTTAAGGAACCAAAGTTATGAAAAACTACTCATTGTAGCAGAACTATTAATGTTGCAAGCCTAAGATTGTATGTACATGATCCACTGATAAGCGCCCAGAGCTGTACCAAGTTAGAAATTATTAATCCAAACTGTTATGATTAAAATTGATAAAATTCCATAGAATGAGAAAGACAGCTCTCACAGAGATGGGGATTGAATGTGAATATAGACCATCAAATATGAAATGTACAAGTCCGATTTTATTAGGGTACATCAGTTTAGAAATGTACATTTGTGCAAAAGTTAAGTTTTGTCAGAATAAATGTGGGAGTTCCTAAATCCCATCATAAAGATGACAGCTCTGTTCTGACTGCCAACCAGGACAAGGCATGTGCCTGTGGCCACTCACAGCCATGGGGTGTGTTTTTAATAAACTTGGTGATGTCATTTGATAGTATTAATATAGGAACTTCACAACACATAGGACACACTGCTTCCGGAACACATCCAGATTTCCGTACAGCGTCTTGTTTCTGACTTCTCATCTTGTCCATAACTTCATCTTGCAGCTGACTCCAGATTTTTCTTCAGAATCCAGGCCTCAGCATTGCTGAACTATTTTTAGCTAGGCCCAAATTCAACCATCCGAAAACATAAAAGAATAATTCTGATTCAGTCTGGCTTGATACCATTAAGGCTTGCCCGCTGAAACTTGCATCATACTAATTTGCCATGTCCAGTGACCAGAAGGGCCCATCCAAAATCCAGTCTGAGGTGCAGTCCAAAATTGACCAGAACCGCGCCGCTGATACAACCCCTCCAGAAATGCCCTGCTGCCGGTAGACCTGACCCGATCCAATGACCAGAACTTTGACGGTCCAATTTCAATTACAAGGGACTGTAAGTATTAATAGGAAGAACAGTGACCCATGGTATAATTTCATCGTCTTATCCTATCTCAACCCATCCCATCTTTAAATTCAGAACCCTAGTATTGTCAAGACCATTCTTGCGTTGATTTAACTCATTTGTTTTACCATACCCTAAGTCATTAGTGATTTTGAGTAACTAAAGTAACTCCCACAAAGGAATCGAGTATCCACCACGTGAAGGGTTATGCTGGACGCGTAACTGTGAAGATTCATGTGTGGCATTCTCTTTTTCATAGTTATTAATATAGTGTAATGAAACACATCTGTCACTTTTAAAACCAAATTTCTGTTTTAATTTTTGTGCCTTTTTTGCAAAAACGTCTCTCACTAAAACCTCCATAACTTCTCCAAATTTATAGATAGAAACAGAATTTCAACTCTCACTGATACCTAAGACCCTTAGCTACATCCAAAACCAACAACCGCATCGCGGAACAGTGTATTTGACCCTTTTGTTCAATCATCACATAGTGAAATTTAACCACGAATTTGCAGTTTTCCAAAGTTTACACGTGTCTTTTTCCCATTCAAAGTGTTTCTCAAAACCCATACTGATCTAAAGTGTGTACTGTTGTTTATATGGTAGCTCATGTATGTTAGGACCTATTTAGTGTTGCTTTCCTAAGAATTTTCTCCATTTAAGCCTTTTTGATCATTTTGCAGTATTTCACAAAGCCATTTTTCAGCTGTCATTTGTAAAAGTGTCAATTTCCAATGGTTTTCTCTCTTGTTTGGGGAGGGAAGATTGAATTTAAACTCTAGACATTGTCTTTACTTCCTGAATACCTGATTATTAATTACATCTGTGTAGGATTGCTCATTTGTAACTTAAAGAAACTTTGCAGGGGAAAATATTAACCTAAACGCTATCTGTTCACAAACCAAAACTGCTCTTTTCCCTGTGTTTTATATTCTGCATTAATATAAGTGAATTCAATGGTTTTACTTATTTTTAATTGTATTGCATCCCTATATATATATATATATATATATATATATATATATATATATATATATATATATATATATATATATATATATATATATATATATATAAAAACATATGTGTGATTTGAATATTATTAAATAAATAAATATCTATCTTTAAAAGCTAGTCTGATTTCTGGTACACTGTGACCTGTGGGGTATTTTGAGACGGGTGTGATATGAGTGGTATATCATTCAGAATATTGAACGTATCGACACAAATAAATAAGGGTTTCATTGCGTACTACATGCTAGGCAAGACCTGGATGTGCTCCTGATTGAAATCCTTAACATAGTTTGGGGGCACGTCCGGGATTCTGAATTCAAGATACCACCTGTGACAGTCTAACTCAGCATACTAGCCTGCAGGGTACAGACATCTTGCTGGGTTGGGGTACTATGCTACACTGTACAAGCACCTCTCAAACTAAATACTCCAAAAAATGGGCCTGTTGGTAAAAGTAAATTAACTCTAAAATAAGTTATAAGGAAAATGATATTTCTAAAATGGCGCCCCTGTACAAATTAATATTGCTAGGGAGTACCCCCTGCACAAACCGTTTGTCAGAGGTGAGTGGCCAGAACAGAATGAGCAGGTATGGCTGCAGGAAATAAAAGAACAGGTCACTGCCATAGACCAAGATACATGGCTGGCAGGACAAGGGCCCATTACACCAAGCACTTAGTGAACTGTACATGGCCCCAAAAATAAAAGAGGAGCAGTGTAAAATTGCCAAAATAGTGGCCTACATAGGAATAATACAGGAAATGCATGATGAAAACATGGGTCTGGCAAAGAAGCAAGGGGAAACATTACATACAATCCAAACAGATCTGGACTCTGCAGAGCAAAGGCTCCAGAAGAGCCAAGAATCAGAAACAGAGGCTAGGCAGTATATTACCAAACTAAAGGAAGACCTGGCTTTCTTACAGCAAGAGAAGGCAGAGCAAGATACCAAATTACAGACACTGCAAGATGAGTGTCAGGAAAGGGTTGACTCTTTACAACAGATATAGTCTGTGCAGAACAGATAGTCACATTACAGAACCACACAGAATCCTTGAAAAAGGAAAATAACAAAGTAATTATTAAAGACCTCGAATCCCAAGCAGAATTTGATGAGGAGCGCCAGAAGTCCAGTGCATTTAAAAAACAGAGGGACGACCTGGCTGCACAGAGGGGCACTCTAAGTCAGTATAGGGGCACCTTAGGCCAGGAAGTCAGCCAACTAAAAACTAAGTTAGAGGAAAGAAATGTGGCCCTCCAGGAGCTTAGTGAAGTTAAAACCGAATATGAACAGCTACTAGAGCACACCAGATGGCTGGAGGATGCTCTTGAAAAGAACACTCAGACCAATAATGACAAAACTCAGGAGGTGAGTCTCCTGCAGCAAAAATAGGCCCAGTATTTCCAATCCAGGCAGGAAGCACAGAGTGACAATGAGGCTCAAAAAGAATGTCAAAAGAATGATAGGCTCCACAAACAGATAGCCATGCAAGAGCAAATCATTGAGACCAGTAAGGCCTTAATATAGGAGCAAAAGACTCAGCTTTTGGCATGTCACCAGGGAATAGGGGCTGAGAGAGAAGAGGTAGGAAGGGACAGTGAAACCCCTGAACATAACATCAGGGAATCTAACCCCTTCAGTACCATGAACTCTGCCGCCTTCATGTCCACTGACTCATATGAACCAAGGGTCACGGGGATGGTAGACTTCAGCAGAATGGGAAACATGTGACTGACCGATCAGCGCCTCCCAAAAATGGATGGGCGGGCATCTCTGTACAGATTCCCAAGAAGACTCCTGTGAGGGGAGAATCAGGGAATTGGATCCTCAAAAATACCACCTCACAAAGGATCCGTCTGTCAAATTTGGTTGGGAACTCCAGGAAAGTAGGCCCACAAAGAGTATCTTAAAGAGCTCTTCCCAGCTAGGGCATTTGGGGGGAGGGTGTACTCTGCCAATCCTGGGAGCAAAGGAGAGTCAGAAAACTCTTCTGAGTGCAACAGGCATCAAGAAACTAGGCCCCCACATTCTGCCAGCCATTCTCAAGCTCACAGAATCAGGGAGAGCCTAGAGGATCAGATAGCCACCTCCTGTAGCAGTGCTTGTGAGTCAGAGGATGAGTGGACACGGGTGACTAAAACCAAAAAGGCCAACAAAATTAAGAAGGCTCTCCTAAAAGATCCCCGAAACAGATCAAGGCCATTAGGAGCGTCATAACTCCCTATCACAAAAATGTATTCAGTTTGGGAGCACTTTGAGTTATATGAGCAAATGATGGATACTTTCCAGCTGAAAGATAGCCAGAATTATATCCAATATGTCAAGTGGACATTTTTCCCTGAATACTCCAGGTTCTTTGCGAAGCTGGATGATCAAAATCACTCAAGATGGTCCATCTACGGGGCGGCCATCTTAAAACATTTTTACATACATAGAAACCCCCAAGAGGCCCACAAGGTGGCCTACAATCTGCCGTGTGGGGAAGACCAGGCCCACAAGGATTTGTGCAAGAACTAAAACTTGCCTTTGCGCAGACCACCAGGAGGGTGCGCACAGACAGTAGAGAGTTCATTAATACCTTCTTTCATGCACTCCCTAAATACATCATGACCCAGCTTGTGAGGGACTTTCACGAGAAGAGATCACTAGACTGGGTCATTGAACAGGTGACTCGTATTTATGAAGTGCAGAAACCGGGAGAGAATAAAAATACAAATAAAAAACCCAAGCCAGCCAACACCCATGCTCCCGCTAAGGTGGCGAAGGTGAAGGTTGCCCCCATTTTAGATCTGGAGATGGGGGGGGCCTAAAAATATTCCTGTACAGGATTCAGCTTCTAACCAAAGAACCAGAAGGCCCTCTGGCCAATCCCAAACAGGTAGTCAGGGAGGTAACCCCACCAATGGGACCCCTAACTCCTCTGATTATATTAGCCCCCGTTACAAGGGCAACAGACCCATGCTGGGGCATGTGTGGACTCCCCTCGCCCAAGGGGGGGGCAATCCAACCAGCTAGCTACCAACCCAGGAAACTTCCCTCCTAATTTTCCCCAGGAGGATAGTAACCCCACAAATGCCGGGTTGAGCTTCTTTGCCCGGTACCCGCCAAGCTTCAACCCCCAAAACAATCCTCCTTTCTTTCCCCACTTTCCTGAGCCCAGACAGCCCAATCCGGGAGAGGAGAGGCTAAGGGTGGAGGGTTACCAGAACTATCCCAACCCAGGGTATTATGGGAGAAGGGACAGTTACCCTTCCCGTGATTCACCCAGGATGGACCAGAGACCCTCATACCAGCCAGAGCGGTTGCCCAACTGGAGCACCAGGTCCAGAACTTGTCACAGGATCTAGGTCACATGTTGAGGGCTCAACAGAACCCTCAGATGAGCATGCCGGCTCAGAACCCCACCAATCAACGGTCTGCTACTCCAGAGCAATGACGGGGAGAGAACCCAGATAAACCACCGGTTCCAAGGGAGGAGGCACAGGGGGAAGGGGTGTGTAAAGCCTTAGAGGAAGCTTTCTTCCCCACTGGTGAAAAAAGCCCCTGGAAACCCAGGAAACCCAGGAACTGGAACCAAAATCTCTTGCCCCAGAAAAATCTGCAACCTAAGGAACAGAGGGCGGGTAGGAGAAATAAAGGGCCTAAAAAGACCCATATTGTGGAGGAGGTTAGTGTCTTTGCATTTTTGGGAGAGGGGGTCCTCTGAGGATTCTGGGAAAAGGATCTTATCCTTCAGGGATGGGGGAACTCCTCCCAAAGAAAAATGGGTCCCGAGAGATCCTAATCAAGACTTGGTAAATATGGGGACTGAGTAAACACTGCCCATCATTGAATCCCAGAATGACAAACCAGAAAATCACCTTGCCGAATATATTCGGGGTCTGGCTCCAAAAGGGGGAGGGCAGCCCAGAATCAGAACCAGGGGAGCCCAAAACTCCCCCAATATCCGACTGCCAGATTTTTCTTGCAGATCCCCAAGC
Organism: Ambystoma mexicanum; assembly: GCF_040938575.1. NCBI lineage: Eukaryota > Metazoa > Chordata > Amphibia > Caudata > Ambystomatidae > Ambystoma > Ambystoma mexicanum. The sequence continues at coordinate 426,963,002 of NC_090925.1, read as the reverse complement.
TCCCACACCCAGTCAGGCCCAAACCCATTCGGGGGACTGCCTCCAAGAAGGGGGGAAGCAGCCCAGAACTAGCACAAGACGAACCCCAAACCTCACCAACCACTACTGTTGACTGCCTCCAGAAAGGGAGGGGGCAGCCCAGAACCAGAACAACGGAAGCCCGAAACTATAGTGGTATGTCAAAACTCTTTGCTAGATTCCCCAACTCCAACCCCGTCTCTTGACCCACTACCCCGGTGTCAGAGTCAGAAATAAGTCAATTGACCATCCAGCTTACGAAGAACACCCATTACCTTTACCCATTGGAGGAGAAGGAAGGTAGATTCTACACCTCCATCCAAGTGCAAGGGCAATGTGCAATTCCAGCACACTAAATGAAGCATCCGGTCCTAGTCGTGGTGCCAGAGGGAACCCCCTGTCTATTAGGGAATGTCATCCTCCGTAGGCTGTCTCCCCTAGTAGATTGTGTGAATAAGGTACTCTGGACCCAGACTCACAGGTCCATCAAATTAAAACAAAGTGTCAACCATGTTAGTCTAAATGGCACATGCCACATGGTTGAACAAAAAACGGACCAAATTAAGTTCTACCTTCAAAACAATGACATACCCGACGTTATCATCATAGCTGTGGGACATCAAAGTGGTGATGGGAACTCCTCTCCATTTCTGCAAATCAACCTGCCTTCCAGTCTCAAGTGGCATTCCACACTGGAAAGTGATACATTGAAATTTTATACTAATTCACCATCAGAACATCCCAATTCCATAGCCAAAATTGATATCAAACCAGCACAAAACTTAGCTGGCATTCTGAAGAAGGGTGAGCAGCTCTTCCTCTCAATTCAGTTAAATGACGGGAAGGAGTCTGTCCTCGCTTGAGTTGACTTGAATAGCGAAGAAAGCTTCATCAGCGAAGTATTATTCAAGAAACTCCCAAAAGACTAGACCTTACCCGCCGCAGAGTTGGTGCAGCAATGAGTATGGGACCTGGAAACACCCCGCTCCAAACATCCTCTGCTTAGCAGTTGCATGATCAAAATTTCTAGAGATAAGAAAAGCATAGTACATAATTGTTGGGTCTATATGAGCAGTCACCTCCTCACCAACTTGAAGTTAATTTGGACCCCAGTTATTGCCAAGCCCAGTCCCAATGGAGAGTAAATCTCAGGGTCCTGGCAGTCCTAAGGAAAGCCTCCGGTCAGCACCAGTGCTACAGAAATGGAAATGGAGGAGAGGTCACCATCCTAGGCCTTACCTAAAGAATCGGCATCCCCAAGGGAAATTTGACAGAAGATGAAGACAAGTGGGTGCACATAAACCATCCTAGGCATACTTTGCGGCAAATAGAAGAGCCTACCGGAAACCCAGAGGGGGAAAATCCAGAGATCAAAAGAGAATTATTAAATGTTCATTGAGTACGTGCGAGGAAAGTGTTAATGAATATAGGTGGGGAATATTGTCAATTGTTATTAAATGCCTGCATCTGCCCAACTACACCCCTCGGGGAACAGTAGTGGGGAAATTTCCATAACTGTGCTATGTTCTGTTTTCTAGTCCTGGAACTAAATCCACCTAATTTCTAAGGAGGACCTCTTCTGGGACCGGGAGGAAAAACCCAAGAGATCCAGAGTGTCGCTCCACACTTCCAACCAAAACCGGCGAGGAGAGCGTGTCACATCAATCGCTGATGGGAGAAGCAACCAGATTTCTTCACATGGACAGAAGAGAAAAATGCCACGTGCCTGACTCCCCCATGACTGGACATCACGCTGAAGTCAGGGGGGGATGTGTGGAATATTTCAACCCATGCCAATGCACCACACTACACTCCTTTGCCAATGGGGGAAAGAAACTGCCAAAAATGGAGACGCTGACCCCTGTGTGTGCCAAATCTGCAAAACTGCGCACGGTCTATAAATCACAAAAAGGCTGCACCACCTTGCCACACACAGGCAAAGTTGATGTCAAAACAAGAACTCCCTGCAGGAGAATGCCAGTGAGTGCTGTTACCTGTCACATGAATCAAGGCCACAGAAGTGGGTTAAAATCTGAAAATGCCTTTAAAATTCAGTTCTCTTAATCAATTGCAACCTTCAAAGTGCTGTTTTGGTGCTAATTTCAGGCATTTTCCAAATGAACTATTGAAATTAAAGTGTGCTGAAACCACAGATCATCCAGTACAGTCAGAGGAATCCAGGCCTCAGTGCCTGACAGCTGCATACGAACATTAGATGTCAAATCCAGTTTAAATGTGTTCCTGTTTCCTGAAGAAATTGCAACATTCGCCTATTTAAAGCTTGTTTGTGAAGGACTTAATTCTTTAAAATGTCCAAATCCCTTATGAACTGTGCTTATTTTTCTATGTGTTAAAGAAAATACTTTATTTTGAGTTTTAAAACAACCCAGTATTGGAGTTAAGTAACTGCTTAACTCTGATTGGACAGTAGCCAGACGTGGACCCCTTGCTCACTGTTCTTAGAGAGGCACAGCTTCACTTCACTGATGATGCCCAACAAGGCTGAAACACGTGTATGGAGTTGCTGTTGGTACTCTTGTTCAGAGGGAATTGCCTAGCATTTCGTTGCTGGACTGCCCCTGGGCAGGACAAAGACTGATATGTGGGGATATTTCTTCTCTGTGAAAGGGACAGTGAGCTAAAGACTTGGTAGAGTCTCTCCCAGGGGTTATTCACCCAAGAACAGGTCATTGTGCTGTGTTCTTGCTGGTAGAGAGATTCCCAGACCCCCCTTTGTTTTGCATAAATTAACTTAGGGTCTCACCCTAAGTTACCAGGGCGATCCAGACGTGGACTCCTTTCTCACTGTTCTTAGAGAGGCACAGCTTCACTTCACTGATGATGCCCAACAAGGCTGAAACACGTGTATGGAGTTGCTGTTGGTACTCTTGTTCAGAGGAGAATTGCCTAGCATTTCAGTGCTGGACTGCCCCTGGGCAGGACAAAGACTGATATGTGGGGTTATTTCTTCTCTGTGAAAGGGACAGTGAGCTAAAGACTTGGTAGAGTCTCTCCCAGGGGTTATTCACCCAAGAACAGGTCATTGGGCTGTGTTCGTGCTGGTAGAGAGATTCCCAGATCCCCCTTTGTTTTGCATAAATTAACTTATGGTCTCACCCTAAGTTACCAGGGCGATCCAGACGTGGACCCCTTACTCACTGTTCTTAGAGAGGCACAGTTTCACTTCACTGATGATGCCTAACAAGGCTGAAACACGTGTATGGAGTTGCTGTTGGTACTCTTGTTCAGAGGAGAATTGCTTAGCATTTTGGTGCTGGACTGCCCCTGGGCAGGACAAATACTGATATGCGGGGATATTTCTGCTCTGTGAAAGGGACAGTGAGCTGAACACTTGGTAGATTCTCTCCCAGGGGTTATTCACCCAAGAACAGGTCATTGGGCTGTGTTCGTGCTGGTAGAGCTATTCCCAGACCTCCCTTTGTTTTGCATAAATTAACTTAGGGTATTACCCTAAGTTACCAGGGTGATCCAGACGTGGACCCCTTGCTCACTGTTCTTAGAGAGGCACAGCTTCACTTCACTGATGATGCCCAACAAGGCTGAAACACGTGTATGGAGTTGCTGTTGGTACTCTTGTTCAGAGGATAATTGCCTGCCATTTCTGTGCTGGACTGTCCCTGGGCAGGACAAAAACTGATATACGGGGATATTTCTTCTCTGTGAAAGGGACAGTGAGCTAAAGACTTGGTAGATACTCTCCCAGGGGTTATTCACCCAAGAACAGGTCATTGGGCTGTGTTCGTGCTGGTAGAGAGATTCCCAGACCCCCGCTTTGTTTTGTATTAATGTTGCAAGCCTAAGATTGTATGTACATGATCCACTGATAAGCGCCCAGAGATGTACCGAATTACAAATTATTAATCCAAACTGTTATGATTAAAATTGATAAAATTCCATAGAATTTTTTAGGGTATATAATTTTAGAAATGTACATTTGTGCAAAAGTTAAGTTTTGGTCAAAATCAATGTGAGAGTTCCTAAATCCCATCATAAAGATGACAGCTCTCTTCTGACTGCCAACTAAAACAAGGCAAGTGCCTGTGGCCCCTCCTAGCCATGGGGGTGTGTTTTAAAATTCGGCCCACACCATAAACTTGGTGATGTCATTTGATAGTATAAATATAGGAACTTCACAACACATAGGACACACTGCTTCCAGGACACATAGAGATTTCCGCACAGCGTCTTGCTTCTGACTTCTTCATCTTGTCCAGAACTTTGCATCTTGCATCTGACTCCAGATTTATTTGCAAAATCTAGGCCTTAGCATTGCTGAACTCTTTTTAGCTAGGCCCAAATTCAACCATCCCAAAACATAAAAGAATAATTCTGATTCAGTCTGGCTTCCTACCATTAAGGCTTGCCCGCTGAAACTTGCATCCTGCTAATCTGCTGTGTCCAGTGACCAGAAGGGCTCATTCAAAATCCAGTCTGAGGTGCAGTCCAAAATTGACCAGAACCACGCCGCTGATCCAACCCCTCCAGAAGTGCCCAGCTGCCTGACCCGATCCAATGACCAGAACTTTGACGGTCCAATTTTAATTACAAGGGATTGTAAGTATTAATAGGAAGAACAGTGACCCATAGTATATTTGCATTGTCTTATCCTATCTCAACCCATCCCATCTTTAAATTCAGAACCCTAGTATTGTCAAATCCATTCTTGCACTGATTTTCCTCATTTTTTTACCATACCCTAAGTCATTAGTGATTTTGAGTAACTAAAGTAACTCCTAGAAAGGAATCGAGTATCCACCACGTGAAGGGTTACACTGGCCGCGTAACTGTGTAGATTCATGTGTGGCATTCTCTTTTTCATAGTCATTAATATAGTGTAATGAAACATATCTGTCAGTTTTAAAACCAAATTTCTGTTTTCATTTGTGTGCCTATTTTGCAAAAACACCTCTCACTAAAAACCCCATAACTTCTCCAAATGTATAGATAGAACCGAAATTTCAACTCTCCCTGATACCTAAAACCCTTAGCTACATCCACAACCACATCGTGGAACAGTGTATTTACCCTTTTCTTTGAAATATTGCATAGTGAAATTTTGCTGCGAATTTGCCGTTTTCCAAAGTTTACACGTGTCTTTTTCCCATTCAAAGTGTTTCTAAAATCCCATACTGATCTAAAGTCTGTACTGTTGTTGATATGGTAGCTCATTTGTGTAGGGACTGTTTAGTGTTGCTTTCCTAATCATTTTCTCCATTTAAGCCTTTTTGATAATTTTGCAGTATTTCACAAGGCCATTTTTCACCTGTCATTTGTAAAAGTGACAATTTCCAAAAACGGTTTTCTCTCTTGTTTGGGGAGGGAAGATTGCATTTAAACTCTAGACATTGTCTTTCCTTCCTGAATACCTGATGATTAATTACATCTGTCTAGGATTGCTCATTTGTTTCTTAAAGAAACTTTGCAGGGGAACATATTAACCTAAACGCTATCTGTTCACAAACCAAAACTGTCCTTTTCCCTGTGTTTTATATTCTGCATTAATATAAGTGAATTCAATGCTTTTACTTATTTTTAATTGTATTGTTATCACCTGGTGATTGCTGCCCCATATATATATATATATGTGTGTGTGTGTATATATATCAGTGAAACAACTTTGTTAAAAGGGACGTTATGGTTAAGTTGCGCTACTAAAACCTATCAAATTCAGTAAAAAAACTTAGTTAAAGGGACGTTATGGTTCAAAGTAAAACCGAAAAACCCCTGAAATTCGGCAGTTATAGTAAGATAAGCAACCATAACTCGCACCACCGTGCACTGCTAACACTAACACCTAGGACATCAAAGATGACATCACAAATGTCATTGGTGACGCATATCAGGTCTTCCCATTAATCCCCGCTTTGCTTTAATTTGATGAACAGAGTATCCAGGCAACAGAAGTACATGCTCGCACATCATTTCCTGACATAACATGATGTCACATTCAATGCCCACATGCACATAATTGATTTCGCTTGCTTAATTTCTCTGAGATCAGTAGTACCATGCCATCTCAAAAAAGAAAAAAAAAATGATTTCCCCTATAACAACAGCCCCCCAACAGACAGGGAAAAGTAAGAGTAGGAGAGACATATCTACCAGGATATATGAGAAATAGGAAGCGAGGAGCAGTAATATTTTTTCTATTTCCTAATTAAATTGCATCCTCATTGTTAACTTTCACTTCCCCCATTTTGGTCCCACTCTCTAGCACAAATTCAATCATCTTCATTAATGCTAATATCAAACTTGTTTGCTCCCCCAACAGGACCCATTCCCACCATTCCTCGTGGCTCAGAGTTTCCCCGCTACCACTGTGACCATCTAGGAATATACGTCTTACTTGATTTAACGACTCACAAGCCATAGCCAAATAGAGTAGTGTTTCCACCGATCCTGGGTCTTTACAAAATCGACATTGGACATTCTCACCTCCTGGCATTTTCCTAAACCATTGGGCCTCCCTTGTTCTGAGCATTTTCAACCGGCACCTTAGGAGAAGGTCTCGATAAGTGGGGGAGGGAAACTTTTGCAAATATCTTGGGGAGAATTCAGACCTTTTTTTCAGCAGTTAGAGGTCGCCTAAGTTCATCGCGGCCACCTTGTTCTACAGTGTCAATCCAGTCTGAGGTTAGCAACTTCGTTTTCAATTTAGATGGATTTTCAACCAACTCACTCTTCGCGTTCTGAAACAGTGATAGCATATAAGATAATGCCTTGAGAAAAAGTCTTCTGTTATCTAGCCTTTCCTCAAACAGTGTAACTACAACAGTGACATTCCACAGGGGTTTGTATATCAAATCCCTTTAACCATTCTACAAACTGCAATGCTGCCCCCATGCTGACCCCTTCACAAAGTTATAACCAGATGAGATTGCTAACCTATATATCCTTATAGTCCTAAACACCCTGCCTAATGTGAATGAAGTGGCAGATACATCAGCACCTGGACATGAGGGAATCCTTATTACACACACTATTGACTCCATAACCACCAAGTTGTGATGTAGCGTTTGTCTGTAGCTGGCACCCAGGATTCTCAAAAAAGCCTAGATGCCAAATGACTAATTCCTGTCAATCGCACGCATTCCCTGAAATCCTGCATGCATTCCCTGAAATCCTGCAGGATACAAGCCTCTGCAATCCTACCTGTACCCATTTATATCAGGACCGCTCAGAACCATCAGTAGATGCATTGTGCCAGTCAAAATCCTTTGAGAAATTGTGTGCAGTTCCAAAATAACTTAACACCATACGTGAGACATCCACTAGGGCACTACTACTAGCATGGAGGGACACTCTTTCCTCACACTCACCAATGTCTTCATTATCATGTTGAACGAGGGAACGGCACACAGGATCCTGGACCCCACTCTTGGAGAAGTGCATATGCTCCAGGAAACTCTTGATCCAAGCTCCAGCTGAAATATTGGGGGAATTATCTATTCGCTCTTAGAGTGCATAGATTGATCTGAAAAGGAACCCACAACCATTGCACCTTGAAAAATACTTCCATCTTCAGCTTCTAATAACTGGAATCCTGCAGATAATGGAAGTTCTAGTCCACAATTATATACACTGTTCACAGGGGATAATCTGCCCTAGCTGACGGATTTATCTCTAGGCATTAATGACAAAGGTCCTACATCAGGTTCCGCTAGCATCTTCGTTCTGGACTCCAAAAAGTGACTGATATTACACATTGCTGAAGTGGTGTTCATCATCAGCAGGATACACCAATTACCTCTTTCCTTCAACAGTGACTTTATGGTGAAGGACCCAGCTAATAACCAGAGGCAGTTTATGCTCATCTCCAGCTCTACAGAGGACCATCTTTCCCCCAGTGGATAGAGTACTGCAACAAAGTCATAGTGCCAACATTGCATTCAGTCCCAGGTCTACTTCCCAACCCACCTGAGAAAACAATAAGTTAGAAATGACCAGACCACAAAGTCTCTGTATATTCAAGACTGCTCCCAATATGCATCAGATGTAGAGATCCAAAACCTGGAGCGTAGTGTCCTTTGTGGATTCAGAAGAAAAAACGCTATGGAAAAACACCAGCTCATACAGAGAGACTCCTTAGTCAACGGGTGCAGGTCCTCAAAGGGAAAAACCTAACTTATGCCATCCCCCATACAAAGCAGCACAGGGTGTGAAGGAAATTGTGTTGCTTCTTTCCATGGAGCTGCAGCATTTGTGAAGATAAATACGTTCTTCCCTTTTCCTAAAGAAATAATTAAAAGATGCATGGGTGGGAACTTATTTGAGGTTGTCCTGCTGCTTGGGATTGGCTTTTTATCCACCAGAAACCTACAAAATAAACTACTGTGCAGGGGGACAGCCAGGAAGCAGTGCATGAGAAGAGCAGCAGACAAACACTGGATCCTGTTCTTGGGAACCAAATGAAAGAAATCCAAGATGGTGACATGCCTTTTGAAGACTTCTTTCATCTGGCTTGGAGTATGAAGCTAATTGATCAATCAATTCAAAGGTTTGCCACAGTCAATGTGAGAATGACAAAGGGTTTAAAACTGTTGCAAAGAAACACAGAGAGTGTCTTTTGGACAGGGAGCCGAGGAGAAGAGTTTGCTGAGGAAGTGGATAGCACCAGAGCAGGGGAACCCCTTGAACCCAGAAGAGGGGTGTGCTTCAGTCAGTGAAAATAGAACCCCATGAACCCTAGAAGGAGTGTGTGCTCCAATGAGGGGGAGAAGAGCCTCCTGAAGCCTAGAAAAGTGGTCTAATCCAGCGAGGTGCAGAGGAGCCACCTGAACCCCAGAAGACGGGTATGATCAAGTGAGGCATTGAAGAGCCTCATGAACCCGAGAAGAGGCCCTAAATGAGGGGTGTTCTCTAGTGAGGGACATAAGAGCCCCCTGAACCCAGATAGAGGGTTGGCACCAGTGATGGGAAGAACCCCCTGAACTCCAGAATACCCCTGTGAGGAAAAAGTCAACCCATGGAACTGCAGAAGAGGGGTGGGCTCAGAGAGGAGGAGGAGAGTCCCTTGAGACCAAAATAATGAGACCACCCACTGAAGAGAAGGGATGGGAGAGAAGTAGTAAGGGAGAAGATAACCTTGACCCCAGAAGAAGGGGTGTCTAACAGACGAGGAGATAATCTATAATCCAGAATATGGGTGTGCTACAGAGAAGAGAGTGAGCGAGAAAGAGAGAGCGAGAGAGAAAGATAGAGAGAGAAAGAGAGAGAGCAGGGCACCTTATCCCTGGGAGAGTGATCAGAGCACTTTATCCCTGGGTGTGGAGTAGTGAGCAAGGCACCATTTCCCTGAGTAAAAGAATAGAGGGTGAGAGCACCTTGGCCCTGGGAAAGGGGAATATGTAACAGAAGAAAGTGAAGCCCCAGTGAAGGGGATGACCTTTGGGACACTTGGCAAAGGGAGGAAGAGAATGCATCCTGAGTGAGGCAACAAGGCCTTGTGGACCCCAGAAGAAGTGATGAAGACTGAATGTTAGAACAACCTAAACAGGAGAACATCTTGTCTTTAACTTTCTGAATGTATTTTTGTTTGCTATCCTTCATTTATAATGATGAGTTCAAGGTCTACATTTCTCCAGAAGCGTTTTGTTATGGTGATCCTGAAGCAATTATTATGCAATTGTCTTATGGTTTACTTTTGTTTAATAAAACCCTTTAGGCATATTCTGGTGTCAGTAAAAGAATGGGCCTTTCGTGGGTCTCAGCTCTTCCTTTGTTCAGATTGTCAAACAAGTTCAAGGCTGCAAGGAGAGTGATGCACAGGATATCAATTCAGGGTTCCAACGCGATTCTAACAGGCAAAATGTGTGTATCACTCAACCTGTGCCAACGATATTAATTAAAACTCTGTCACATATATTTGTGGTTATCAAAATGTGTTTTCAGTGTGTCTGCCGACACGTGTTTCGACCTGCTGCTTTCGACCATGTATCAGCCCTGAAGAACAACACAGAAGGTCAAAACATGTGTCGAGTGACACAATTGAAAATCCATTTTGATAGCCACAAATACATTAATTAAAACTGTTGGCATAGGTTGAGAGTGATGAACACATTTTGCCTCTAGTGTCAGTAGTTGTGTATTCCCCTCGGCCATGTAACAGTGCCCTATCTGGCCCCTCACCCAATCCTGCTGGCGTCCGAATCTATGACAACATCTGGCACCTTGCCAAAAATGGCTCTGCTCTTGCAGGCCTTCATGTGCTGCCACCACCAATCTAGATCCATCAACCCTTAAGAATCTAAATGTATCACCTAATAATATGACAGCCATCTCTGAAGATAACACATTTTCATCATCTGCAGGTCCATGTAGTGTTTTAGCCCCTGAAATATAGCCCCAACCGAGAAGCCCAGTAACCCTACAATTCTTTCTAATTCCCTGAGGCATAAATATTTTCATCTGAACACTGATCTCAGTTCTTTATTGATATCTCTCATCTTCTAACTTGGCAACTCCAGCATTGCCATTTTTGTATCTACTACAAAACCCAGACATGCTAGCCTTCAGGCTGCCTTCAAATCCAATTTCTCCTAGTTTATAAGTCAACCAAGACCGTTTAGCAGTTCCATTCTACATGAGCTTCTGGAACCTATCTCTACTGAGCCATGACAGTCATTTTCTCTAAATATATAATCATTCTTGTCCCTCTATCATTTCTGATATGGTATGTTATGTTATGTTACTTTTATTCTGCCCCCAAATCACCACTTTAGTGGTCTGAGAGCAATTAGGCTAATTTGAGGGATGCTGTATTGCGTCCCTGCCAGGGGTATCAAGTCCTGTCTGTGAAAGAAAAAATAAAGGCATTCAGAGGGTGAAGGGTGGACAATGGCAAGAAATCCAGCATATATAGCGAGTGTGAGGCATGCGGGTGGAGGATGTATAAAAATCATACTGATCATGTGGCATACAGTACCTATGTAAATGGTGTAGCAGTATAATATTGATGTGTTTTAAGTGTCACCAATGAAGATGAAGCAGATTAATGTAACTATTCCCACAGTAAAATGGAGCATTGGGTGTGAGTGGATCCTGAGATGTGCTCAAGCAGGTAAGCAGGTTGAGCAATATCAATTGCCCCAATATGTCCTAAATGTTCAAGAGGGAAAACTCCAGAATCTTATTTCTGGGACTGCCAAGCCTCAGGACCAGCACATTCTTGTCCAGTCAGTGTGTGTAAAGTGAGAATGCCGGGTGGCAAAAGGAAAGAGAATAATGAAACCATTGTTTTTCAAAATGTCTACAGAAACATGGATTTAAATGAATCACAATTAGATCCTGAACATCTTAAAAAGGCTACAATCTATTCACAATTCCTTAATGTGTTCCCATTGTGTAAGCTGAGGATTAGTCAACCTGTTGACCATGCATTGATGCATAACCCATCAGGGAATTGATGTGGACACATATTTAATTAAATCTATTGAGGGAGGATATGATGTTTGGCCCACCAAAGTGCTGCTGTGAAGTGGAGCAGAGAACTCAAAGATTGAATCACATACCCTTTATAAGCCATGCCTAATTCAAGTATGTGCATGCACCTAAATGATGCATGTGGAAACGCTTGGGGTCTACTCTGTGAATCTGGCATTCTCCCGGGAAGATGGAAGCCTTCTCAGATGAGTATCATTATCTTCAGCTCATGAGCCCAGAGGTGTCAGAGATGAAGATGTACTGGTGTCCCTTGAGTCCATGTGCCAACAAGGAGCTGACACGTATGCCTCCATCGCTGATAATACAAAATCTTCAAGCACAATATTCCTATCAATGTCCGTAATCATCAGAGACACTAGGGCCAGCAGGACAGATGTAAATTCCACCTGGACTCAGAGAAGATTGCTGAGGCTTCATTAATGCATAGGAAACTGGCCAATAGCCTTTCTCAGATATTTCCAGTAATGATTTAGTCCCCTCAGTAAACTGGATGACTGTGGTTCAGGTGCTTGAGTTCCTTAGTAGTCATCCAGACAGGGAACCCTTGACCTTGGTGAAGGAAGGCTTGGAGCTTGCTTCACCTCACCAGCCACACATGTAGTTTATTAGTACCCAGCGAGTGTCAATCAGAATGTAACAAACATTCTGGTTGGCCCTCACCAGGGCTTTACGCAACCTTGAATCCTTCGGCCGGGATTTCTATCAATTGTTCCCGGCGGGGGGTGGGGGGGTGGCAGCACCTCAGCCAAAGAGGAGGCACAAAACGGGGCAATCCCCGCTCCGAGCATCCACACAGCTGGAGGCTGCCATCGTCCCCCGCCGGGGATTCAGGTACGTATTTTCTTTCTTCCACCCCACCCTTCGACCCCATTTACCTTCTTTTTTCTCCTTTATCGGGAGTGAATGCGCTGGGAACATTTCTGTCCCCAGCGTGTCTGCTCCCGATGGCTGCCATGGAAAGGGAAAACAGACTCTGTTTTCCCTTTCCCAGCAGCCACTTTTTTGATATCTTTTTTTTTCTTCTGTTCCGAAACACTGCAGCGTTTCAGAACAGAAAATATTCTATTAGTACTCTGGTCTTGAGGGCCAGGGTACTAATAGCAATAAGCCCCCTGACTCGGTAATGCCCCCGTGGCTCGAGGCTTATTGCTTAAATATGTGCTAGGCCTTGCAAAAAGGATGAAACTAATGATGGCTCAGACAAATGACAATGTACATGCAGACCAAGCGTTGGTCAAGCATTTGTATGACCAGGAGCAGTTGCTTATTGCCTTTTCTATTTGGCAGGAGATCCTGGTCATCGAAGGTAATTGGACACGATCCTACAGAGTAGCTGAAGGACTCATTGTGGTAAAAGTCTTTATGGACCTGGTCAATCTCTAAGTGGCTTTAAGAGTCTTCCAGGTAAATAGATTGAAGTCCTTTATCCCAAGAGTTGAAGTAGGAGCTTTACTTTTCATTTCATACAGAGAAGAATAGGAGAGTGAACCTCTTCCAGACCAGTTCCAAAATAGCCCTTCAAAAAGCTTCATTGAGTGAATTAAATTCTCCCTTAACAATACGAGTGCAAATCTTGGAGTCAGCATGATCCTGATACTGGGGTTAGTATGCCTACAAAAAGTAGGAGCTTTAGGATGTCAGATAAATTGATACTTCACATTAAGTCTGTGGTCAACAAGATGTTGTGCCTACAGGTGTCTGGGCCCTCTGCTATTCCTTGACCCAGTCTCGTGGCTCTGGTTGTCAAAGCAGATTCTCAGGATTTGTGATTCTGTGTGGACTACAGGGCTCTGAAACCTGCCACCAAGACATTTGTTTAACCCATTCCATGAACAGATGGGTTTGAGGATAAGCTATACCTTGGCACACATTGATCACACAAATATACATGATTACAAGTGATAAGGAGAAGACTGTTTTCTCCACCACAGAAAGGCTTTACCAGTTCAGGGTGATGTCATTTTGGTTAAAGAATGCATCTGCCACTTTACAGAGGTTGGTGAACCGTGTGCTGAATGGGCCTGAAGAATTCTGCTTGGCATATCTGGATTTTATTACAGTTTTCAGCTATACTTGGGAAGACCACGTTTCTCAACTCAAAGGAGTAGCATAGGCTCTTTGCAGGCTCATCTGACCATAAAGGAATAAAGGTGTCAAACTAGTCTACCTTAAGCAAGAGGTAGGTGCGGGCAAGATTAAGCCTCTATAAAGTACACCCACTGCCTAAACCCAGGTGAGAGTCTTTTTGGTAATCAGTGGGTACTATAGGAATTGTGTGGCTGACTGTGGCACCATAGCAGCCCCCCTAACTGATCTCACTATGCTTAAAAACCCCAATATTTCACGTGGTACAAGGAGTGTGAAAAGGACTTTCAGCATTTGAAGGACACCCTTAGCAAAGTTTGTGTTTCCTAAATGCAGGAGACCTTTTCTGGTACAGACAGTTGGTTCAGAAACAGACAGTGGCGTAGTACTATCCCAACTGGATGAGAAAGGCAGGAAACACCCTGTATGGTTTATCAGCAGACAGTTGGAGTGTAGGGTGTTGAGCTACTGTTGGGAAAGAGTGTTTTTTCAGTTATAGGCACTACATAAGATGAGACCCTACAAGCTGGGGACTCATTTCAAGATGCAGACTGAGCATACACCCCTCAAGTGGATGATGAATAAGAAGTGTGAAAGTCCATAAACCTTCAGGGATTTGACTTCACTTTTGAGCATAGGCTTCGGCCTCAACATGACAATGCAGATGATCTGTAAAGGAGGTATAACTGACTGGAATAGAAAATTCAATTAGGCGGGATTTGTTCATCCTGTCCCAAGTTTAAGGGGGCATATTAGGGAACTGGTTCTTTTTTTCAGCTCTCATTCATTGATTTCAATGGAACACCCAGCATATATGTCTACAACTTTGTATACTGGCTGCTTTTGAGGTGAGTGATGTTGTTCTTGCCTCACTTATGTGCTCTACTTACCTTTTACCAGTTACCAGTTACCAGTGCAGGGAGAGATATACTCCCATTTGCCTTTGCCTCTTGTTTCACTTTGTAATGTAAACCACCTCCAGAAATATGTTACAGGGACACATTTTGTTCCTTTTTCTTGATAACTGTCAACATTTCTGTTGTCTTTTAGATACTCACCTGACAAGCTAGTGGCAGCCAACCATGTTTTCATATTTTTCTCATGCACTACTGTAATGCCATTCTCAGTGCTATGAACTCAAAATGGCTGTTCCTTGGTGGCCTTCCTGCCATAATTAAGTATACCAAACAAATAATAATGCAACCTAGGCGAAACAGCAGTGCAAAGGTATCATGTCCTCTGTAAGATTGGTTTTCTCACACACACAAATACCCAGCCACTCCTGCCCCAGGCTCAGCTTTTCTAGATTTGAAGTCTGATGCTGCTCTGAGGGTTGACTGCTGAAAGATTTGGAAAAATTGTCACAATATATTTTGGAGGCATCCACTCCAGCTTGGAACCTTTCAGAATTTTTTATGGATGGCTTTGCATTTCTTAAGAAAAAAAGTATTATTTTAAGTGTTTTCTGAACAGCTTTTAAGGATGGGGGTTTCCCATATTGAAAAGAAAAATGTGTCAGCCCAAATATCCCAACGTTTTTTACTATGATCTTCAAGAATTTTAGTGTGCACCTGAATCTTATACGAATTTTGAAAATCGAGCTGGCAATCTCTAAGAGATATACTTTTTATGATTCATCTACATATATCACACATGCACAGAATAAATGTTCATCTTCTATACAAACTGTACATGTATGTATAGTAGTTGTAAATTATGTACAGGTATACAACTATATGTATAAAAACTCAACTCTGACTTTGATGTGAGTTTGTATTTGTATATGAGATGCATAGATGTAAATTGCGTACACATACGAAATATAAAACTCCAATATGCCTCCTACATGAATTAAAACTCCTAACAACTGAGACCTCAGTTTAATGTGAGTTTTCATACATATAGAAGGTGCATAAGACATGTTCAGAATGAATGCACACCTTTTATATGTACTGTACAAACATATTTAAGAGATGTAAGTTTCATATGTATACACTAGTATACGTATGACAAATTACATCTAAGTCAGGACTGACTTTGATGTCAGTTTTCATATGTATATGAGGAATATAGGAGATGTAAAGGGAACATACATATGAAATGTATAGCCCCTAAATGTATACACAAATCAAATCAAAGTTAATCAAATTAATATGAACTTTCATATGTATAGGAGGTGCATAGGAAATGTGCATTTCATATGACTTTACCATTGTGGGATATATTTACCCATTCAGCAGTACTTCCCCACATCACTAAGCTGTACTTCAGCAGAACCAGCAAAATAGCTGCGCTGGCTCCGGTGAGCACCATTGCACCCAACTGTGTTTTGCAGCAACGAAATGATGGCTACACTGTTTTGCCAAGTACCATTGGGCAAGATGAAACAGGGAGTACCCTGAGAAAGGCTACTAGGGTGTGTTCTTGTGTATCTTAAAGAAATGGAGTGAAACAGCAGTGCTGTTTGGTGGCAAGCCCACAATTCCCATTGAAAAAGGAAATATTTCACCTTTAAAATGATGCCGCTCTGATGCTATTTGTCTCTGTTCTTCATCACACTACCTTTTTCAAAAAGACCCTGTCATGCCCAGCCATATTCACATTGTTCTCCATTAGAAAACAGCCTTATTCCTGAAAGACAGGCTGTGCCAGCCAAACCTGAGAAAAACAACAAAAGCTTTCCTTCAGCTACCCAGGAAATGTGTACATTTTGCTACAAAATGTCAAAAATCACTGCTTGAGATGAAAGTCATAGCTTTCTGTGGATGTGTCAATTTAAGAAAGACTTTTGCCTTGTACAGACTGTTGTGTAAAACAAGCTGACTACCGCTACAAAACCATGTGGGAATCAAGATGGAAGAGCAAAACCGAATTTGAAAGGAATATGCCAGCTTTCACCACATGTGTCAGAATGGGCTTTTACAAACCAGAGAAAAAGAAATGCCTGTTTTAAAAAGTACAATGTTGAATGAAAGCTTGTCTGTGCCTAGCAATGTAAAGGGGATGTTGCTGGGGAAACATATATGGGCTGTTTTATTCAACAGGCTTATTTTGATTCAGGACAAAATAAAAGAAAATAAAGCTGTTAAACTGCATTGGCTGGAATTTGCAGGCTCCCAAAACAGGTTATTCCAGTTGGTCAGAGCTAAGGCTTCCCCCAAAATGGAGGCACCATACACTTCCAGGACACAAAAGTGATAATTGCTAGGTTGGAATACTTTGACTGACTAGGACAAAGAAACTTCACATACTAATCAGACTTTGGTCTGGGCTGAGCAGATGGAACTTCTAGGATACGGATGTGCGATTTGAAAAATCACACTTCCTCGTGACTTTTATCAGAAGTTTCAAAGGAAATCTCCATGACAACCCTGGCTTGAGGGGGTAGCCTTGGAAAGGCATGCCCATATATGGGGAACAGACTGAACCGTTTCCTCCAGAGACAATTTATTAATAAAAATGTTAAAGAAAAATATGAATTGTTTACTGTTTAAATGTGAATTTATGGGCTTTCATTTAAGACGTCATGGCAGAGAATTGGGTATTTTAAGAAAAGTATCCATGATGCCATTGCAAATTTTAATAGGTACATGCCAAATGATAATCCACACTCATGTATAAAGTTATAGAATTTTAAGTAATATAATTCTCACTGAAAAGCACAAAGAAATGGTAGAAGGCTGAAACAAGGTCCCACAACCATGAGTATTGGCCTGCTATGCTCTACATACAATATGTAATCTGCCCATGTGATTTGTTAAAGTGCCACAAATGTATAAATGTGTTAATTAGGTTATGACTGATTTTTGGAAAAAAGGACTGTGGGGTGGCTTTTTACCTCATAAAATGCAATCTCATAAACTGGGACTCCTCCTTGAGGAGGCAACCACAATTGATTGTCCTATCCACTTCTTGGAGGTAGGCCTAGCTCAGTTCTGCCCACCAATAATTCTGTGATGTCATCATGCTCTATAAATAAGAGTGGTTGACAGAGCTCCAGGCACACAATCTCTCCTGAATTTCCTGCGCCGGCATTCCTGATCTGCTCCATTCATCTTGCTGGTTCCTGATTTCACTACAAGGCCAAAGCATTGCTGTCCCTACTCCAGAAAGGTCAAAGCATTGCTGATCCTGTCCCAGCAAGGCCATTGACCCAGAAAAAAAACACACTAAAATCCCACCAAAAAAGGGAAATGCTGTGGTACCTTTTGCATACTGAAATCAGACCGGCTTGCTGCCCACTACCTGCATGCCCGCTGCAACCCTATCATCCAGCTATCCTTCTTATCCGGTGATAAGACTTTTGCCCATCTGTCTTTTGCCAGGAGGGTCCGCTATCCGGTGACCAGAATCTTTTATGACCAGAACCAATTGACTGTCCAAAATCCCAGACTCAAAAGTGGACTGTGAATATACCACATCCCATAACACATAGTCTACCCCATCTTGATTTTTCTTTATTCCACTCTCAAAGTAATCCTATCCATACACTGGTAACTTTTTTAAAACTGTTAGAATTCTCTGTGCACCGTGTCCTTGATATCTAAGTGCTAGCGCCATCTCTCTTTCCAATTCTGTCTGGTGTGAATCCTAAGCCCTTAGTTATATTTTTCGTAATCAAACTAATTTCCAGTTAAAGGTGAGCGCTGGGGTGACAAGCTTGACCTTACAAATCACCCTTGGAGCTTACTGTGTTCCTCTTAAACAATGTAGTCTAGATAATTTAGTTTAAGTAACATTTGCCTTTCTTTCAAAACTGAAGTTTTCATTTTAACTGCTCTATTTTGGCTAAAACTGAAACCCACCACCCCGAAAATCTCATTCAAAACTTCAGCTACCACCATTCTTTCACCTTGATATTGTCCCTGTGATATACATCTGTCCCCCAGACCTAAAACCACATTGCGATTTTCAGTATTTCACCCGTTTTTATAAAAAAAACGTTTGGGTCATTTTAAACGGGAATTGAAAGGAAATGCAATTTTCCGACGTGTCATTCGGCTGCACTATGTTTAAACTTTCCAATCATTTTCGAATTGTATGCTTTTGGTGATCCATTGCCTTGTGATTGCTAGTGTTTATATATTGCTGCCTTTGTGAGAAATCATATTTACCTCAAAGTTTAACCACACATTAATTATTTATTTGCCATTTCTGAGTGTCATTCATGCAATTGCAAAGGGAATTAAACACTGTTTTTCCTCTTATTTTGTGAAAGGTTGGATTTTGATTCTGTTTGCTGCCCCTTATTCCTGACTACCTGCTGTTTCTTTCTATCCAGAATGTGGGTTGAGGGAACAGTGCAGGGGTAAATCCTAACTTGGGTGCTATCTATCCTAATTCAAAAAAGTGTTCCTATTCACTTGTGCTTTGTATATGTTCTACTAAAAGGTTAACCAAGTACAATGCTTCCATTTTTATTTTAATGATAACCCCATTGGTGATTGCTGCCCCATATTAAAAATGGTATGATTTCTTTGAATTTTAAAAATAAATAAATATTGCAATTTCACCAACTGGCCTGGCTCATGGTCCATTGTGACCCGGGGTATTTGAAAAAGGGGTTGTGAAACGAGTTGTGCACAATCTCAAATTGAATCTGCATAAAATAAAGAGAAAGGCATCCCCATTGGGCGCTACATACTAGTCTGAGACCAAGGTGTGTGTCACCTGATTGAAATCCTTAACAAATTTGGTGGTTCGTAGCCGGGAATTGAGTTTGGTTGCCACCTGTGGCAGTTTAACACAGCAGAC
Organism: Ambystoma mexicanum; assembly: GCF_040938575.1. Classification (NCBI taxonomy): domain Eukaryota; kingdom Metazoa; phylum Chordata; class Amphibia; order Caudata; family Ambystomatidae; genus Ambystoma; species Ambystoma mexicanum. Next base: position 426,943,682 of record NC_090925.1, on the reverse strand, counting down.
TAACCTGCAAGGTAGTGATGCATTGTGTGGTTGGACTACTGTGTTACTCTGTACAAGCGCCTCCCCAAAACAAATACTCCAAGTACCAGGCCTGTGTCTAAAAGTAAAGCTATTTCAACCCCAAATTAGATAGAAAGCAACAGACTACAGGTTACCCTTACATAAATAAATAAATGAATAAAGAAAGAACATTTCCAAAATGACTGTTTCAGTAGAGATCAATATGGCTAGGGAGCACCTTCTGCACAAGATATTTGTCAGAGGTGAATGGCTAGAACAAGATGAAAAAGTTTGACTGGAATAAATAACACAACAGGTCACCGCCATTAACCTGGATACGTGGCAGGACGGTGGCCTATTACACCAACCATTGAGTGAGTTATATATGACCCCAAAAATTAAAGAGGAACAAATTAAAATCGTCAGAATCGGTGCCTACATGTATCTCCACATGGGAGTGATGTGGGAAAAGCATGAGGAAAGCACAACTGTTGCGCAGAATCAATCTGAATTATTAAATAAAAGCCAGACGGAACTAATATTAGCAGAATAGAAATTACAAAAAAACAACGATTTGGAGGTAGAATCTGGAAATTACATTCTAAAACTAAAAGAGGACTTGGCTCTCCAAAAGAAGAATAATGTAGACATAGAAGAACAACTAGAAGCAGTAAAAATAGAGTGTCAGGAAAAGGTTGACTCTCTGGAAGAGAGTCAACAGAAGCGAACTCAACAATTAACGTATAACAGGAGCTGCTCAGGACAAATAACCATGCTGCAAGATCAGGTCAAAAAGTTGGAAGAGGAGAATAGAAAATACATTATTGAAGAACTCCGCTCCCAAGCAGAATTCGATCAAGAGTGCCAAAAATTAAATGCCATCAAGAAACAAAGGGATGACCTGGCTGAGCAGAGGGGCATTCTAAATCAGGATAAGGACACCCTATGCCAGGAAGTAAGCAATCTAAAAACAGAATTACAGGGAAGTGAGTTAGGCCTCCAGAAACTAAAAGAACTAAAAACAGAATATGGGAATCTACTGGAGCACATCAGACGGATAGAAGGTGCTCTGGAAGAGAATAACCAAACCAAATATGCACAAACTCAGGAGGTGAGTCTCCTGCAACAATAATTGGCTCAGGGTGCCCAAACTATACTGCTGCACAAAGAGATAATGAGGCCCTCTGTGAAGAGAATGATGGGCTCCACAAACAAGTGGCAACGCAAGAGTAGGTCATAGAGGCTAGTAAAACCCTGATAGCCAAACAAAAGGCTCAGATCTTTGCATATTATCAAGAGATAGGGGCTGAGAAAGAAAAACTAGCGAGGTTGCAGAAGGAGTATCCTAGATCTAATATAAACTGGAGGGACCCCGAACAGGTAGAGAGGGACAGGGCAACCCCTGATCATAGTATGATGACCTATATATATACTAAGGGACTCAAACCCATTTAATCCTTTGCGCACTGCTGACTTCATGGCTACTGGTTCAAATGAGCAGGAAACCATGGGGCCATCAGAATTTAATAGGCAAAGCATAATGGAGCTGACAGGTCAACGCCCCCCAGAAAATGATAGAAGGGTGTCCCTATGCAGGTACAAACATATAAAGGCTGATGCTCTGACCAGGAAAACTAATATGAGGAGAAAGTCAGGGAATCAGACCTGCAGGAGCACTACCTCCAAAGGGACCAGTTGGTTCAATTTGCTCAGGAACAACAGAAAAAAGAGGCCCCATATGAGCATCCTGAAGACCACCACCCAATCAGGGCAGTGGGGGGGATACTCTGACAACCCTGGGAGCAGAGAGGAGTCAAAAGACTACTCTGCTGTGCACCGCAGGAGTGAAGAAACTAGGCCCCACCATTCTGCGAGTCCCTCTCAAGCTCACAGAATCAGGGAGCGCCTAGATGATCATGAGGGGACCTCAAGTAGCAGCGCATCTGAGTCTGAGGGCGAGTGGACTCAGGTGATAAGCCAAAGAAGGGAAATAAACTCAAGAGAGTTATGACAAAGGACCCCATTAGGCAGATTAAGGCCATTAGGAGTTTCATAATCCCATTCCACAAAAACATAAAATATTCTGTCTGGTAACACTTGGAACTCTATGAGCAGATTATGGACACTTTTCATCTTAAAGACAACCAGAACTGCATAGAGCATGTTAAATGTACCTTCTCTGCAGAGTACTCCAGCTTCTTTGCTGGACTGGAGGACCAGAACCATTCAAGATGGTCAACCTACAGGGCGGCCATCTTGAAAAACTTTTTGGGCCACAGAAACCCCCAAGAGGCTCCCAAAGTGGCCTACAATTTGCAGTGCAGGGAAGATCAGGCCCCACAAGAATTTGTGCAGGAGCTCAAACGCAACTTTTCACAAACCAATAGGAGGGTGCACACGGATAGCAGGGAGTTCATAACTACCTTCTTTTATGCGCTCCCAAAGTATATCATGACCCAGCTGGTGAGGGATTTCCATGATAAAAGATCTCTGGACTGGGTCATAGAGCAGGCAACCCGCATTTATGAAGTCCAAAAACCTGCAGAAAACAAAAATCAGACCAAAAACCCCAAGCCAGCCAACACCCCTGCTGCTGCTAAGGTAGTGGAGGTGAAGGTTGCCCCCATTTTAGACCTAGAGATGAGGGAGCCTAAAGATTTACCTACACAAAATCAGCAAAATCAGAGATCCAGAAGGCCTTCAGGCCAATCACAAACAGGTGGCGGTCAGGGAGGTAATCCCACCAATGGGACCCCTAACTCCCCTGTTTATATAAGTCCCAGATAGAAGGGCAACTGACCAATCTTGGGGTATGTATGGACTCCCCCAGCCCAAGGGGGGGAATGAATCAGGTAAGTACTGCCCTGGGAAACTTTGCTCCTAACCTCCCCGGGAGGTCAGTAATCCCCCAAATGCTGGGTTAAGTTTCTTTCCCCGTACCCACAAAACCCTGACCTGCAGGACAACCCACCTTTGTTTCCCCACTTTCAGGAAACCAGACAACCCAATCCGGGAGAGGGGAGGTGAAGGATGGAGGGTTACCAAAATTCACAATATCCAGGGTACTACAGGAGAAGGGATAGTTATCCTTCCCGTGATCCACCTTGATTTGAACAGAGACCCCTGTACGAGCCGGAACGGGTGTCTCAACTGGAGCGCCAGGTCCAGAACCTTACCCAGGAACTGGGTCGCATGTTGAGAGCTCAACAGAACCCGCAGATGAACATGGCAGCTCAGAGCCCCACAAACCAAAGGCCTGGAACCCCAGAATAATGACGGGAAGAGAACAATAACAACTCACTGGTTCCAGAGGAAGAGGAACAGGGGTAAGGGGGTGTAAATCCCTAGAGGAAGCTTCATTCCTCACTCATGAAAAGCCCCTGGACACCCAGGAACCAGAAAAAAAAATCTCTTGCCCCTGAATTTCTGCAACCAAGGGTACAGAGGGTGGGTAGGGGAAATAAAGACCTTAAAAAGGCCAATTTGGTAGAGGAAGTTGGTGTCCTCCAGTTTCAAGGGGAAGAATCCTTAGAGGATTCTGGGAAAATGATCTTCTCCTTCAGGGACGGGGGAACTCCTCCCAAAGAAAAATGGGTCCCAAGAGATCTAAATTAAGACTGGGCGGGTGTGGGGACTGATTCAGAATCGCCCATCCTTGAACCCCAGGATGAGCATCCAGGGAACCAGTTATTAAAAGAGGATTAACAAACTTCCCAAATCAATTCTGGTGTCTGCCTCCAAAAACGGGGGGTACAACCCAGAATCAGGAAAAGGGGAGCTGAAACTCCCCAAATATCAGAATGTCAAATTTTGCTTTCAGATTCCCAAACTCCAACACAGAATTATGCTCAAACTACCCTTGTGTCAGAGTCCAAAATAAGGAAATTGAAAACGCAGCTTGCCCAAAAAGCACAACACCTTTGCCCACTTGAGGAGAAGTAGGGTAGATTTTATGCCCCGGTCCAAGTGCAAGGGCAATGTACATTTGCAGCGCTGGTGGACACTGGATCCCAAGCCACTCTTTTGTCAAAAAGGGCATTTGAGCAGCTAAATTCAGGAAGGAGGGGAGAGATACCAAATCCCTCTCACCCCTCTTCGACAACTCCAGAACTTCAACAGGAATGAAATTCCTGTAGAGGGGACTCTGGATATGGAAATAAAAATTGGGCGACACAAAGTGAAACACCCGGTTATAGTAGTGACTCCAGAGGGAACAACTTGTCTACTAGGGAATGAAATCCTGTGCAGGTTGTCCCCCTTAATAGACTGTGTGAACAAGGTCCTCTGGACTCAGACTAATAGGCCAATAAAATTAAAACAGAGTGTCAACCATGTTAGTTTAAATTGCACATGCCATATGTTGATCAAAAACCTGATCATATTGAGTTTCATTTCCAGAACAATCAAATACCTGACGTGACAGTAATTGCTGTAGGGCAACAGACAGTTGTAGGTCAACTGGTCGAATCTAAATGGTCGACAGGACAAATGGTCGACACCAAAAGGTCGACAGGTCAAATCATCAAATTGTTTATTTTTTTTCACATTTTTTATTTTTTGGGGGGGGTTCCCCACCCAACCCCTTTTTTTGCTAAAAAACCCTTTTTTTTCCCTAAACGAAAACCTAAAGAAATATATATAACTAAAAAAAAAATGTGATCATTTGTCCTGTCGACCAAATTGTGTCGACCATTTGTCTGTCGACCATTTGTCTGTCGACCATTTGACTAGACACCGCAACAGACTTGTGATGGGAACTCCTCTCCATTCCTGAAAATCAACTTTCCTTCCAGTCTTAAGTGGCCTTCCACATTGGAAGGAAATACTTTGAAATTTTATACTGATTCACAATCTGAAAATCCCAATTCTTTAGTCAAATGTGATGAGAAACCAGCTCAAAGTTTAGCTGACATTCAGAAAATTAGACAACAGTTGTTCATTCCTATTCAGTTAAATGAGGGGAAGGAGGCTGTTCTCGCCCGAGTGTGCATGAACAACGGTAAGAGCTTCATCAGCGAAGCCATGTTCCGAAAGCTCCCAAAACATTCAGCCATTCCCACATTTAAATTGATCGATAAGTGGGAAATGGGCCTGGAAACTCCCAATTCCAAACATCTCCTGCTTAGCAGGTGTATGCTCAAACTTTCTATAGGAAACAAAAGCATAGAACATAATTGTTGGGTCGTGCAAGATGTCCCTGCTGCATTCTATTTAGGCAGAGACATTCTCAATCGTTTTGCAATTAATTTGGACCTGATAAATCACAAAGCCTGGTCCCGACTAGGGGGCAATCCCATGGGCTTTGATGATTCAGAAAAGCATTTCGATCAGCCCAACTACTGCGTATGCAGTTGAAGTTCAAATTGAAGAGGAGGTCACCATGCCAGGATGGACCCGACTATTCCCACTTGAATTAAACATTACATGAGGACAGAAACTGCAAAATCCTGATGCATATGTACACCTCAATGACCATCTCCAATAGCAGGGGTTGGGGTTAAACCCAACACCATTAGTCAATGTAGAAAACAACACCATTCCAATATTGATGGATAAAAGCTACCCTAGAAGTATCACTCTGGGCGCAGGCACCATTATTGGAATGGCGGTTGATGACAGACATTTTTCCATGGATATAGGTATTGAACTGATAGGACCAATCCCCAAGGACTGTTTTGACAATAACAGTAACAGTGACGTACCACCAGACAGGATCTTCACCCGGCAAGGGGGAATTACCTGGAGTACTCTTCCTGCCCTTACGTTGAGGAAGAGGTGACCTGTGACATCAGGCATTATGAGGTGATATTTCAGGTCCACACGGACTGCCTCTCTTACCTGAAACCCTCTGTCCAGGTCAATACTCTAACCAGGGACCTCTCCACCCAATTGGAGGAGGCCGCTGAGATAGCAAAACCAGAAGTCTTTCCAGGCTTCAGGTGAATGGTTGAAGAGCGGGTCAACCTAGCTGAAGCCTGTGAGACTCCGGAGCAAAAGCAAAAGTTGAAACAAGTGTTTTTAGATTTTCAAGATCTCTTTGCAGTAGACTCGTATGACTGTGGGTGCACTGAAATCCATACAACAACAATTCCCACGGACCCTGGAATGACTTCAGTGTTTGTGAAGCAATACCGCTTGCCTCTCGCATCCATGTAGTCCCTGACGGAAATCATCAAAAACCGTGAGTCCCGTGGGATAATTCGTCCAGTCCACAACACCTTTAATAATCCAGTGCTGGGGATTTTAAAACCCAACGGCCAGTGGAGACTCTTTGCAGACTTCAGCGAGCTGAATAAATGGGTCCACATGTCCAGATTGCCTCTTCCCTACATTGACCAAGGACTGGCCCAGATCCAGGGGTCAAGGGTATACACTGCCATTGAACTGACCAATTGGTACTGGACTGTGCCTGTCAGTAGGGAAGACCAATACAAGCTGGCCTTTACCTTTGGAGGGGCAGCAGTACACATGGACCAGGACTCCCTTCCGATAGATCAACTCCGGCAACTAATTCAACATCTTCCTACATAAGGCCATGCCCGACTAGGGTGAAAGGGGTAACCTGGCCTATGTGGATGATGTCCTGATAAAATGCTCAACTGTGGAGGAACATGTAGTGGGCATCCATTATGTTCTGACCCAGTTGAGGGTTGCCAGAGCAAAACTGTCCTTCCACAAAGCACAGTGGTGCAGAACCCGTGTCGACTTCTTGGGGCATGAAATAACTCCTGAGGGTCTCTGCCCCGAGGAGAAGAAAGTGGAAGCACTCCTAAAACTGAAAGACCCCACAAATCTGCGTGAGCTAAGAATCCTCCTTGGAATGACTAATTACAGGAGGAAGCTCATTGAGGATTACGCAGAGATCACAAGACCCCTAATCCATCTGTTGAAGGGGGGGTTCCAGTGGGAGTGGGGTCCAGAACAAGCCGAGGCGGTAAAGCAACTCAAAAGAAGCCTCTCACAAGCACCTTGTCTATCTTATCCTGTCAAAAACAAGGAGTTCTTCTTGGAGACAGGGTTCTCGAATACATGCTTGACAGCAGTGTTATATGAAAAGCATGACAAGGTCAATAAAGTCATCTCCTATGCAAGTAAGACTTTATCCTCTGTGGAGAAAAAATTCAATTATTGTGAGAAGGCACTTCTGGCAATGGTGTGGACATTGAGAAATTACCACCTGTTCCTCCATGGGGGAACACATCAAAGTGGAGACTCCACACCAGCCTTTGCAATACCTGCAAAGTGACCGAATCTGGGTCGGAAATGTGAGTAATTTCAGAATTATTTTCTAGATTCTGTCAATGCAAGTCTTTCCTGTGGAGGTCAGATATGGCCAAAAGAAGAGTCCCCTCGCGCAAGGTCTGGCTGACTTGCATGATTGTGCCAGAGAAAACTGTCTCAAGGATGAAAGTCTTAAAACCCAGGACAGCATGGAGGCGTACCTGAATTCCCCGCACAAAGTCTATGAAGAAGACAAGTGCAAGGGAATGCCCACAGTTTATGTGGATGGGTGCTCCTACCATGTTGACAACAACAGAGAAAAGGAACTGGTGGCCAGCATTGGGAATGCCTAAGGTGAATGATGCCCCGCAACCCTCCGCTGGGTACAAAATCAGTCCCCGAAGTAGTCAGGTGGCGAAGTTGATGGCAGTTCATCAGGACATCCTCACTGCCGTCCAACACCAACTCCATGAACTGGTCATAATCACTGATTCAGATTATGTCGAGAAAGGGTTTGTGGAGCACCTGTTAAATTGGAAAACCGAAGGCATGCTATGTGTTAACAATAAACTGCTGAAACATGGCAAGCTAATCCAAAATATTGATGATCTGGTCACCTCTACTGGGATGACCATCTATTGGAAGAAGATCAAGGGCCATTCCAGAATAGAGGGGCCAGACAAAACTGGAAATGACCTAGCTGATCAGCTGGTCAAACCCGGAGCCATCCGGGGAGATATCCTTGCGATCGAGTCCCTGTTGGGGGAAATCCAGGTCATTGCTATCACTAGGTCAAAGACAAATGCTCACAATGAACTCTCAACTGCCCAGTGGAGTAAGGAGACCCCAGATGCTGATTTAGTCATGGCACAAAAAGGGGATTTGATTATTGGTAAATGTTATCAACACATTGAGAACCCTGAGAACTTTAATCTGATGGATGCTGATTACATTGGAAAAGAGGACCTCAGAGTGTTGATGAAGTGTCCAAAAATGTTCTGAATCCAAGACGGTTTGTTGGTAAGGAGATCCATATCTGGCTGTGACCAGTGGGTGGTCCCTACCTCATTCCGAAGCCTGATGCTAAGTCACGCCCATGATGCGGCCACAGCCGGTCATCGGGGGTTTCACACTACTTAGAAATCTTGCTGGAGGTTGCATACTGGCCACACATGGGGCAGGACCTCGACCAATATTTGAAGGGGTGTCTTGTGAGTGCACAATTTCAGCCAACATCACTCACACAGCGAGCTCCCCTCCAGAAGAGGAGGATGACACTGCCTTGGTCAGATTTACAAGTAGATTTTAACGGCCCCGTGATTCGCTCCAATAGGGGGAACAAGTAAATGTTAACAGTGATATGCTTGTTTACCAAATGGGTGGAATGTCTCCCGGCCCCAAATTGCAAGGCAGAAACAGCAGCTGCCCTGATGATCAACCACATCTTCCCGCGCGTTGGCCTACCCCAAAGGATTGAGTCAGACCGAGGTAGTCACTTCACCAGCAAAGTAATGACAAAGATGTGGCATATAATAGGGGTAAAAAGGAAACTTCACATTGCATACCGCTGTCTTCTAGTGGTGGAGTTCAGATGTATAATAAAACCATTGTGACCATTCTAAAAAAGCTTGTGGCAGATTCTGGGCCAAGTTGGGACATCCGATTACTGCTTGTCCTGATGGCCTTCAGATCTACACCTTTGTATGCAACCAAGATGTCTCCATTTGAATTGATGACTGGACGACTGATGGTGCTACCTCAGCATCTGCTCTATATAACACAAGAGCAGACACTGATAAACGCCTCCACAACTCATGAGTATGTTGAGAATCTAAGAAAACACCTTCAACATGCTTTTGCATTCGCTCAGCGGAATCTGGAAAAATCTGCAGAGGGTATGAAGACTCAATATGATTTAAAAACAACCAAAAAGGAATACCAAGTAGGAGACAAGGTCTACTTGTACAATTTCCAAAGGAACCAGACCAAAGAGTGTACATTTTTGCCAAGATTGCGGGATCCTTTTGCAACTGTAGATAAAATTTCACATGGCGCCTACAGAATCCTCATTCCCAAAGGAGAACTGACAGAAGAGAAATGGGTTCATATTAATCAGCTAAAGAGTTGTCACCCTAGGCACAATTTGCAGCAAATTGAGGAGCCAAGGGATAATCAAATAATGGAGACATCTGAAGAATAAGAACCAGACAAAGAAGAACCAGAAGAGAACAAATCGATTTATAGCTTTAATTATGTAACAGGGAGTATTTTTCTTCATTGTCAAATGTCATCATTGAATGCATGTGTGTCCCACTGCTTTCATTCTTCCGGGGGGGTGAGGGCAGTTAGTGGGGAAAATGTAGTAACCGGTTTGTGTTTATTTTATACACTTGTACTGGTTCTGCCCATTCATCAACAAGGAGGACCTCCCGGGGACCAGGAAAGGAAAGAACAAAGGAAAAGCCGGGGTGTAGCTCCACACCATAAAGAAAAACCTAAGGCGAAGCTGCACGTGTCACTCCACACTACAACATGAGACAACGGGAGGATCGTGGAAGTACCACTCCATGATGATGGAAGGACTCCACCTGATGAGCCTCATATTGCTCACCTGATGAATCCCACTTTCCCTACTCTCCCTTGACAAGAAATCTCAGAAGAGTCGGGGGGATTTGTGGGATATATTTACCCACTCAGCAGTACTTCCCCACATCACTAAGCTGCACTTCAGCAGAACCAGAAAAATGGCTGCGCTGGCTCTGGTGAGAACCATTGCACCCAAACTGCATTTTGTAGCGACAAAAGGATGGCTGCACTGTTTTTCCAAGTGCCATTGGGCAAGATGAAACAGGGAACACCACGAGAAAGGTTACTAGGGTGTGTTCTTGTTTGCCTTAAAGAAATGGTGTGAAAAAGCAGTGCTGTTTGGCTCCAACCCCAAAATTCACATTGAAAAAGGGAATATTTCACCTTTAAAATGATGCCACTCTGATGCTATTTGTCCCTGTTCTTCATCACACTACTTTTATCAAAAATAACTTGTCCTGCCCAGCCATATTCACATTATGCTCCGTCAGAAAAGAGCTGTATTCCTGAAAGACAGGCTGTGCCAGCCAAACCTGAGAAAATCAACAAAAGCTTTCCTTCAGCTACCCGGGAAACCTGTACATTTTGCTACAAAATGCCAAAAATCACTGCTTGAAATGAAAATCATAGCTTTCTGTGCACATGTCAATTTCATGCAAACCTTTGCCTTGTACAGAATGGTGTGTAAAACAATCTGACTACAGCTACAAAACCATGTGAGAATCCAGATGGAAGAGCAAAACCAAATTTGAAAAGAACATGCCAGCTTTCACCAGATGTGTCAGAATGGGCTTTTACAAACCAGGGAAAAAAAAAAAAATGCCCGTTTTAAAAAAGTACAATATTGAATGAAAGCTTGTCTGTGCCGAGCAGTGTAAGGGGGTTGTTGTTGGGGAAACATATATAGGGTGTTGTATTGAACAGGCTTGTTTTGATTCAGGACAAAATAAAAGAAGAGAAACTGTTAAACTGCATTGGTTGGATTTTGCAAGCTCCCAAAACAGGTTATTCCAGTTGGTCAGAGCTAAGGCTTCCCCCAAAATGGAGGCACCATAAACTTCCAGGACATGAAAGTGATATTTGCTACGTTGGAAAACTTGGGGACAAAGAAACTTCACATACTAATCAGACTTGGGTCTGGGATGAGCCATCTTACAATGGAACTTCTAGGGCACGTTTGTGCGAAGGGAAAAATCACACTTCCTCGTGACTTTTACCAGAAGCTTCAAAGGAAATCTCTGTGACAACCGTGGGTTGAGGGGGTAGCCTTGGAAAGGCATGCCCATACACGGGGAACAGAATGAACAGTTGCCTCCAAAGACAATGTATTAATTAAAATGTTAAAGACTTGTATCTCTGCAGCAGGACTTTGCAGAAATGTGAAATGTTTACCGTTTAAATGTGATTTTATGGGCTTTCATTTAAGACGTCATAGATGTCACTGACACATGGGGAATAGAAATGGCAGAGAATTAGGTATTATAAGAAAAGTATCTATGATGCCATTGCAAACTTTAATACTTACATGCCTAATGATAATCCACACCAATGTATAAAGTTATAGAATTTTAAGTAATATACTTCTCACTGAAAAGCGCAAAAAAACTGGTAGAAGGGCGAAACAAGGTCCCACAACCATGAGGATTGGACTGCTATGCTCTACATACAATATGTAATCTGCTCATGTGATTTGTTAAAGTGCCACAAATGTATAAATGTTTAAATTAGGTTATGACTGAATTTTGGCAAAAAGGACTGTTGGATGTCTTTTTACGTCATAAAATGCAACCTCATAAACTGGGACTCCTCCTCGAGGAGGCAACCAACATTGATTGTCCTATCCACTTCTTGAAGGTAGGACTAGCTCAGTTCTGCCCACCAATAATTCAGTAATATCATCATGCTCTATAAATAAGAGTGGTTGGCAGAGCTCCAGACACACAATCTCACGTGAATTTCCTGTGCCGGCATTCCTGATCTGCTCCATTCATCTTGCTGATTCCATATTTCACTACAAGGCCAAAGCATTGCTGACCCTACTCCAGCAAGGCCAAAGCATTGCTGATCCTGTCCCAGCAAGACCATTGATCCAGAAAAAAAAAACACTTAAATCCCATTAAAAAAGGAAAAGCTGTGGTACCTTGTGCATCCTGAAATCAGACCGGCTTGCTGCCCACTACCTGCATGCCCACTGCAACCCTATCATCCAGGTGTCCTTGTTATTCGATGACCAGACCTTTACCCAGCTGTCTTTTGCCAGGAGGGTCCTCTATCCGGTGGCCAGAATCTTTTGTGACCAGAACCAGTTGACAGTCCAAAATCCCAGACTCAAAAGTGGACTGTGAGTATTCCACATCCTATAACACATAGTCTACCCCATCTTGATGTTTATTTATTCCACTCTCAAAGCAATCCTATCCATACCCTGGTAACTTTTTAAAAACTGTTAGAATTCTCTGTGCACCCTGTCCTTGATTTCTAAGTGCTAGCGCCATCTCTCTTTGCATTTCTTTCTGGTGTGAATCCTAAGCCCTTAGTTATATTTTGAGTAATCAAACTAATTTCCAGTTAAAGTTGAGCACTGGGGTGATAAGATTGACCTCGCGAATACCCCTTGGAGCTTACTGTTTTCCTCTTTAACAATATAGTCTAGATAATTTAGTTTAAGTAACATTTGCCTTTCTTTCAAAACTGAAGTTTTCATTTTAACTGCTCTATTTTTCCTAAAACTGAACCCCATTCCACCCCGAAAAGCTCATTCAAATCTTCAGCTACCACCATTCTATCACTTTGATATTGTCCCTGAGATATACATGTGTTCCCCAGACCAAAAACCGCATTGCGATTTTCAATATTTCACATGTTTTTATAAAAAACGTTTGGGTTATTTTAAACGGGACTTGAAAGGAAATGCAATTTTCCCACGTGTCATTTGGCTGCAGTATGTTTACACTTTCCACACGTTTTCGAATTGTATTCTCTTGGTGATCGATTGCCTTGTGATTGCTAGTGTTTATACATTACTGCCTTTGTGAGAAATCATATTTACCTCAAAGTTTTATCCGCACATTAATTATTGATTTGCCATTTCCGAGTGTCATTCATGCTATTGCAAAGGGATTTAAACTCTGTTTTTCCACTATTTTGTCAGATTTTGATTTTGTTTGCTGCCCCATATCCCTGACTACCTGCAGCTTCTTTCTAGTCACTCAGAATTTGATTAATTGTGGGTTGAGGGATCAGTGCAGGGGGAAATCCTAACTTGGGTGCTATCTATCCTAATTCAAAAAGTGCTCATATTCACTTGTGCTTTGTATATGTCCTACTAAAAGGTTAACCAAGTACAATGCTTCCATTCTCATTGTAATTATCACCTCATTGGTGATTACTGCCCTATATTAAAAATGGTATGATTTCTTCTGAATTAAAAAAAAAAAAATGCAATTTCACAAACCAGCCTGGTTCATGGTCCATTGTGACCCGGGGTATTTGAAAAAAGGGAGTGTGAGACGACGTGTGTACCATCTCAAATTGAATCTACATAAAATAAAGAGAAAGGCATCTCGGTTGTGCGCTATATGCTAGGCTGAGACCAAGGTGTGTGTCGCCTGATTGAAATCCTTAACACCATATACACATACCCAACACACCCACTCTGAATACACATATGCCTTAGACCACACACTTATGCCACACACACTTATGCCACACACTTTGAACACAAACATTAACACACTCTTTTAACACACACTCTTAGACCACACGATCTTACGAAACATGATCTTATGCCACACACTCTTAAGTCACGTGCCCTTATGCCATGTGCTCTTTCGCAACATGCTCTTGCTTCACATGCCTATCACATACACTCTTATGGCACCTGCTCTCACACCACATGCTCATATGCCATGCACTATAGTGCCACATACTCTTATGCCACATATTCACACAACCTACACTGACATGAAATTCACTGCTATGCCATACACACATAGTCTATACACCTGACACTCATATGCCACATGCTGACATGCTGACATGCCAGACACTGATACTTCATAACCGTGCATGCCAGATACCATAAACTTACATGGCATACATTGATATGCCATATACTTATAGGATAAAAACCCATACTTCAGTTACTAATTTTCCATTCACTCATATGCTATACCCTCATATGCCATACACTCATATTCCATGCATGTACGACCCACACTTACACGCCAGACACTATAAGTCATGCACCCATACACCATATGGCCATATGCTATAAACCTGACACTTAAACCCTGATACTCATATGCAAGAATCTCACGTACCAAACATACATGTGCAACCTTACCCTCATATGCCATACAGTCATAACCCATCCACTCATACGCCATACACAAACGCAAAATGAACACATACAAGATGAACACATATGTTGTATACACTTAGATAACATATGGCATACATTAATATGCCCCATACAAATCTGTCACACACTATACACTCATATGTCATATACTCATATGCGATACATCCTTATGCAATACATAAGTACACCAAATGTTCAGGGCATACACTCTTGCACCAATAGAGTAATTTGCCGTTACCTATGCCACCCTTCCCACACAAAAACACTTAAATAAAACACAAATAAAGCTTTTAATAAAAGCGTTAAGGTTACTCACACAAACATGAAAGGCTACACACAGTAGAAATAACATTATAATTATGGCACACACACTCACTCCACACTACTACAAATCCAACCTTAACACTGACTTTAAATGTTAGGCAGGTTACATCAATGCCATAGTTCAAGCGTGTGTTGTTATTGGATTGGTAGTATTTGTATTGCTTGGGTGTTTATAATTCGAGTTTCATGGTTGAGTTCGTATTGTATAGCATGACTGTTAGCACCTTAATGTTGTTATTTCTACAGTTTGTAGACTCTACTTCTTGCGTAACTCTTTTTAAATAATTATTTTTGTATATACATTTCTGTATGTATGTATTATCCATATATCTATATGAAATCTTCTCTGGCTGATCGTCTTACAGTTCAGTCCATAAGCATGCGTCATCAATGGTCGGGTTAAAAAATCTCTGCCTTGCTGCGGTCAGAGCAATCCCTGCCAGTTTGCCTGGGAGCAGCTGTGACGGATGTCAAAGTGTGTTATGTCCAGCGGATGCCCCTCTTTGCCTGCAGTGATGCAGGCCTTGCACAGACGCTCACTGAGAGCATCTTGTGACTCGTCGGCCGAAGAAGCGCGAGACAAAGATCTCCTCTCTAGCCACAGCACTGTGTGCTAGAGCATCTGGGATGGAACGCGTGAGGCGGGAGGCCTAGTGGCGGAAGCAGGAGTGGCACACTCGGGCGGCAGTGAAGCCGCTAATGCACTTACGTCTCTGGAGGCCAAAGTCAAACGGGAGAAGAAGTCAAATAACAACATTGGAAATACAGCAGTACCTCATGTTAAATGCAAACTCTGCTTGCATTTTACTATGTCCAATTTGTAGAAATTGATGTATACGTTAAAGATGCGTATTATGTTTCAAAATATAAAGCGAAAATATTCCAGCACTCGACACCCGATGTCTGCACTTACCCTTGCCCTTGCCACTGGCTGGCCATATCTTTACCTATTGGTATTAATTTTAGTATCTCATGTACTGCACTGTTCCCCTCCCCCTTTCTCCCCATGCACTCTCCCCTCCCACTTCCCATGCACTTGCACGATCTGAATGTCACCTGGCCTAGTAGGATCGTTGTCTATGTCCTCCCTCTGTTCCCCCTCCCTTGCCTCGTCGCGCCTTGAAAAACCTGTGTATAGGCGCGTTATAAATGCCATATCATATCATATCATAAATGAGGTGTAAGTTCAATTGAAAAGTGTTGAAGTAGAAGTTATTGTTCCTGCTCAAAGGCTGACCAATAGACGGTTCTAAGTGGTTTTATCGAAGCAAATGTCTCTGTGCTAATTTACTTTAACAAAATCACTTCACGTTGTTTTACTTTTTATTCAATGAGGGGTTCCCCCATTCCCCTCTACCCCATACAGCCCCCACTCTCACCTTAACCCCTGCATACGGCCCAACCCTAATCGATGTATGTATTTACTTCGGTGCTAAATGATTTTGTCAAAGTAAATTACATGGTGTAATTTTGTTTGATAAAACCATGGTCTATGTAATACACATTTAAGCAACCAGGACCAAGACTTGTCAAAACAAGCACTGGCAATGCCAACAAATTGAGCTTTGTGCCAGGCACTATCGTAGTGGTATAAACTGGCCATTGATGGTAGCAGGTGCAAAATGGTGTGAGTACCAAGCATCTAGCAGCAGTACCTGACACATGTCTAATACGCAAGCCAAAACTGGTAGCTTTGCCAATGATTGTGTTTAACAGGACTTTGTGAAGGACACGCATTTTGCTTATATATCAAATGACTGATGGCATACCTAGTTCAGACATTTATAGTAGACCAGTATTGGATTTACAGCTACAATTAAGTAATTAACTTTCAGGAGACTGCTTTGAGAAAACACTGGCAGTCACAAACTTTGATGGTAAGGCTTGAATAAATTGAGCTCAAAGAATTCCCATGAAGAGATTTTTTTGGGCGGGGAGGGGAAGGAACTGGGTGGGAATGTCCATAGGTATTAGCATGGCCATGGGCGGTTAATGGGTGGGCTAGTAACCAAAGAACACGTCAAACGGTGTATCCCTCCTCATATGCCATTTCTCCCTATCTGTATGCAAGAGTACTCAGATTGCAAGTGGTGGCAGCACCACCCAACAGCCCAAACTAAACATATCGAGGTAGCCTGGTATCACATGAAGGCAAGGGGGGGAACTGCTGACGCAGACCCAGGAACTGAATGGTGTTATTAGGGTGGTGGGACTATCACTGGAACATCGTTTCCACGGAGATCTACCAGCCAATCAATGAAGAGCACGTGTCCCTCCCGATCTCGTATGCCCTGCCTGAAGCCTCTGTGCCCCTCCCCTCAAAGCCCTTGCAAGTGCTCCTTTAAGACTCCACTCTTCTCAGTGTTTCCTATTACACTACAGCACTCGCTTGCTTCATACGTAGGCATGCGCTACATGCAAGCCAGACCATACATACATGCATGAGACATGCTTGAAGGGGGTGCATTGCAAATCCCGAGTAAACAACATAGAAATAAATAAGTCGTTTTTAATCATCAGCAACGGTAATACTCTGTCAAGTTAAGGACATTGATTAATAAATCATGTGCACAGTTTAAAAGCCTTGAAGTCAAACTTCATCTCACGAGTAAATATTAGCGCGTGGAAATGTGGGGAAAAAACTGAAAGGCTGGCAAGGTGTCTTAAACATTCCAACAAAGCAAAGGAGCCAATCAACCAATCCTGTATTTCAAGATGGATGCACATACATATCTATGAACGTAAACATTGCCAAAAAAGTTACAAATGAACCACTGCAATGGGGCTAAATTACTCCCCACAACAAGTAACAGCAAAGAAAGGATGCAACAACATGCTTAAATATTCACAAATGGGAAAAAGCACACATTCAAATGTACACCCACAGGTTTTGCAAAGGAGAAGAAGAGTAGTCCCCTCTAGACATAACCAGGCACTGCATCGGTGCCTCCATCTTGACACACCCTTTCCTCACAAGCCTGACATTAACAATGAGGAATAGGCACTGGAAGTAGCCTCCCGCGTAGCAACACAATGCAGGCAGAGCGTGCCCCACTTGACTATCCTCCCCTGAGTTCAGGAAAACCTACAGTCAGCACAAACCACACATTCTACTGGAACTAAAAATTGTGGCATGCTACCCAATGTATATCAGAAAAACAATATGGGATGCAGATATGTGGGAATTATCTGAAGAGCACA
Organism: Ambystoma mexicanum; assembly: GCF_040938575.1. Classification (NCBI taxonomy): domain Eukaryota; kingdom Metazoa; phylum Chordata; class Amphibia; order Caudata; family Ambystomatidae; genus Ambystoma; species Ambystoma mexicanum. The sequence goes on along the minus strand of NC_090925.1, from coordinate 426,925,987 downwards.
TAGAAACCCAGAACACTGGACCAGGGCGTCAGTGCAAAGAGGCTTTCGTTCTACAGCTCAGGGGGACCTGGCAGCTACTCCCCTCCTTACTTGTTCACCCACCTTACTTGTTATCCCCCTCCCCCCTCCAGCACTATCTGAAATGTCGTCAGGTCTAGTACGAAAGTCGCTTGTTTTGTTCCTCCACTCCCTTTCTGCACCCCTCTCTCTCACCTTTTGGTTTCTCCGGCTCTACCGAAATGTGGTCAGGCCTAGTACGGTAGTCGCCTGCCTGTTCCCATTTCCTTCCTATCTGTGTCTTAGCACTTGAACTATCTGAAATGTTGCCAGGCCGAGTACGATAGTTAATTTCACATTCTTGTTGTTCATTGCCTGTAAGAATGTTTTGTATTTTTCCTTGTTCCCTCCCTTGTCATGAAGCGCTTTGAAACACACTGTGTATAGGCGCTATATAAACAAACTATCATATCAAGCTATCATATCATGGCACAGCCATTTCCCATCAAGCAGGACACCACTGTGACTGCACGAACCATTCCTGGATCCTACACTTGGATGCACGGCTAGACCCTGGTGACCAACTGCATACATGTTTAGAAGACAGTGAACCCCCGCAAGCACGATATACCAGCCATCAGAGTGAGGAGTAGAGGAGACAAGTGGCATGTCTATATATAAAGCACCAAGAGCCCTGAAACTATTTCGTACATTAGCCAACTCTTCACTCATTATTTGGGGACTGGGAAGGAGAAATAGTAATGTCACAAGTCATAATTCTCCCCCGAGTATTGAGAGACAAAGGGTTTGATGTGACCCAAGATAAGAGAAAGCTAAATGATGTGAAAAGCTTTCACTTATAAAGAAACCATTTCTTTGTAAAGTACACTTAATTCTTGATCGTGTTAAAACATTTCCAGTTCAAGCAAGTTTGCAATTAAAATGCTTAATTTATAAGGACACTGTTGTTTTTTAAATATTACAAAATAAAAGCACATTTAATTTTCTAACACGGTTGGAGTATTTACTCACTATAAAATATTTTCTATTTTACAACCCCAGCTCCGAAACCTATTTTGCTATTACCAGTATGTACTAATAGCCGCAATATATCTCGGGAGGGTCATTATCGCTTGGGGGTAATGACCTTTCCCTGTCTTTGGGCCCTCAGCTTTGCCTCAGGCTATAACATTTTGGTGGGCCATTATCCCATGATAATGACCCACCCCTCGGCATATAAGACTATAGTGGCTGACAGAGAACTGGACCCTACTCCATAGAACATTTACAGATTCATAGTTGCTTCCAATATCATTACTAGCAAGATGTCCTGCTGTATCAAATCTAGCGTCATCTTTACCTGGTGTAGCATGCTGATCAGCTTGTCTGGTGAGCTATCAATTTCAAGGTGTTCCTAACCTCGGCATAAGCAAAACGGACTCACAACTATGGTAATGCAACCCATCACACCTAAATCAACATTTACACTTCCACACTAGCCTTTTGAAAGAAAAACCATAAAGCACCTGCAAGGCAGAGCACAAGCACAAACTCCTGCAGTAATTAACTAATAACTGACATAGTACATCTGAAATGTGCTCATAAAGGATGACTCTGAATTATGGAACAGAGAAAAGAATCACAACCCAATCCCCACCAACGGGCAGTGGAGGAAAGTGCTCAAAGAAGACACACCCATCAGGGACAGGGCTCCCAGTCGCTCACTTGGCACCCTTAAAAGCAGTGCACCACACTACAGCACGTCTTATTACAGGTACAAGGAAATTTGACCAAGCCACCCTGTCCTACGGAAACTACATTGGCTTCTTCTCCAGGCCAGGATACTGTTAACGTCTGCATGTATCATCTACAAAGCACTCACGAGCAGCACACCAGCGTATCTGGCAGCTAAGCTCCACATATCTGGTGGCACATACTCCTTGCACAGGAATTCAACCAATCAGCTTGAATCCCAACTCGCCCGTACAGGGAGGAGCCGTAAACAATCTTTCTCTTGTCACAAACCTACTCTTTGTAACTCAATCCCAGTATCGGCTCGGAATGTGCCCAAAATTCTCCAATTTTGCAAATCTCTCAAACCACGTCTTTTTCAACAACACCTGACCAAGGACCAATCCCTATGGATGCAAAGACCGATGCACAGCCTGCAACTCACTGTGCTGTACTACTTTTAAAAGATGCCAGACCAAACACTGGCTACCCACACCCTGTATAGCTCTCTACTGCTGTCGAGCTAGTCCTGCGCTTTAAATAATACCATTTTTAAAAATAAAGACTAGACACTTGGCATACTGAAACAATAGTTTCTTTGGAAGTAGAACAGACACACAGTACTTGCTCCTCCACAGCCCCACAAGTTCTACTGTCCATCACACCTGACACAGTGGGAGGCACCAGGAGAGTTGAACTGAAAGGAAACCCATAGCACAGGTGACACCAGACTCCACAAAACCAGCGTCAACACAAAGCAGCGGTACTGACACCATCAGAAGTAATTCCGAGAAACTTGCAGTGCTGTATAGGAATGATGCAAGAGGCAGAAACAAGTCATGCTGTCAAACATCATGATCATTCCAAAAATCTCTGAATCCTTCCAAATAATGCATGGGACTAAAAAGTTTAAAACATGCCTGTGTCCAGTCCCTGCAGGATCCAGTCAAGATGCACACCTCCAGACGTGTTTGAATCTCAGAGAGTTTTTGACTTGCAGGAAAGCATGCAAGGCAACACATGCCTCTACGCCACTACCTTGGAATGCTCTGACAGATTAAGGACAGGCGATGACCCCTATCAGCAGAAGGGAACACAGCAGAGGCTTTATACAGCGGGACTGGCAGTGCTGCCGCCAGGTGAAGATGCAGGTAAGGAAGGTATCCTCACGGACGCCTCTAAAGCATCCATCCCACTGTCCATACCTTCCACGTGAGGAATAGAAGAAGCCATGAGGTGGCCAGGGCAGCCAGCTTTGGAGAGTGAGGTGTTTTACATCAAATTAGAATCTACCAATAGGTTTAGTGCAAACCTGCCTTTTCTCGATGCTGCAAGTGTACGAAACAAATAATAGTGAAGTCAAAGTAACAAGGACACGATTGTAAAAAAACAGTGCAAGAAAGACCACAATATAACACACATTGGACACGGCATACCGTCTGCTATACAGAAGCCATTGACATGTAAACAAGGAAAAGTCAAGACTTGGGCTGGAGTCGCCCTGAAAAAAACTGACACCAGGGGCCAGATTACAGAAACGTTGCACCAGTGCAAACGCAAAGTTGAAAGGTTTTAGCACTAGGGCAAAGCTTGCCATATTGCAAAAAACATTTGGCGCAAAGAGTGGGCATGTACCTGTGAGAGGGACTGCTAGAACAGTGTGCCGATGGAGGTATAAAGGTGCAGGCAGGGGTGAGCAGACCCTACCATGCATATATCTTGTCAACAAAGGTTCTGCCAGGAATGAGACACACTGCGCACCACACATAGGTGACAACCCATTTAGCCGCGCACTTACCACATCCAATCATGGCACTGGAAAAAAGAAGCATGGGATAAAGGAATATAATAGCAAAATGAGAACTAGGAAGTACCTAATTCGTGGTTCCCTCACGGCGTGCTCTCTCAGGAGAGTTACATACATTTTTGGTAATTGTCTTCTATTGTTCCCTTTTCCACAAACTGCATTAGAACTCAGCTTCTAATCGTTTTTTAGTAAAACAGTTCCAGATTTTAATCAGTAAGCAGTGTGCATTTCCAGAGCAATGACGTGGCAGAATGAGCCAATGCGTTTTGGAATGGATTCCATCATCAGGGCTATGCCCCACGTATCTTAGATTTCATAAACAGTTCAATGACATCATAACTCCAAACACCCGTGATCAGTGGTCAATACACATAGTGATGTCCATATCATGGAAGCAGCGGAGATGTCAGATATTGTATTAATACAGACGCATATTGTAGTTAGGTTCGCATATTCTATTGCGAGAAATTGCAGGAAGCAATGGCCAGAAAGAAAAACGTACAGTGAGGGCATATAAGGAAATGTAGAGAAGGTACTCTCATTGCAAAAAAGCATATATTGTACCCCATAGTGAAAGTATGTTTACCTGGTATTTTCTGAGAGCTGCAATCTGTGTACGGAAAAAATGCAAATAGTGGCACAGTGCTAACGGAATGTGTCTGGGAACCCACCTTCTATAAACAAAGCATAGTGAAAAGTGAATCAAGATGGCAGCAGACCTGCTAAATATCACCTGGACTGTCATGTCGTAAGGATGGACATTCTGGAGCGGTCCTATACCTTAAAGACGAAAGGTAAGTGTTGTAAGAGAAATAGTATCCTGAATTCTTGTGTATCTGTGAGGTGCATGCTGTAGAGATTGTGCCCAAATAGCATAATGACCACCTTACATCAGAGAGACCCACTACATGCTTACAACATATCCACTGAGATTTTTCATTTCTAGTAAATGTGAAGTATAGAAACAGGGGAAAAATAAAAGGAAGTCATTCTAAGATAATAACCAGCAGTAGTTCCAGATTAAAACTTGCATAGACTGTGATGCCACATGTATGATATATACATTCCGGTACCTTTTCCCATTATGTTTAGTGCTGTGGCAAAGTCCCCTGCCTGAGTGCAGTGTGGTGGATGGTGTGGTCACAGGAGAATTGTACCACATCCTGCCGTGTGACGAGCATGGGCGAGGTCACAGGAAAAAACCCTCCTTGGCCCAGCCATGGCAATGACGCAGAGGACTATCCTTGGCATTCCTACTTCTGGCGCCCCATGGGGCTTAACATGAGCCTGTATACACATGCTTTCCTGACAAATTCCTTACAGATGCACAATTGGGTGCTTTGAAACACAAGCTCATGATGTATAAGCGCCTTACAAATGCACAGTAAATAAATACACACATAAATGGCCCTTTGTCACTCAGTGGAATCAGGAAGACGTGAGTGACAATGAAGATGGCGTCTGTGCCTGAAATCAGCGGGGTGCATGTCGCGGCACGAGCACTCATTTCAATCCACTGAATTGACTGCAGAACAAATGATTCTACGTGGAAATCACGAAGATGAGAGCACTGTGGCTTTGTTCGCCGAAGCTGAAAGCTTCGTATTACGAAAAGTCTGACGTACAATTCAACTGACATTTGTCCCCCGCTTTCCATGTAATTTAAGCAGGGGACACCCCTGCCACCCCCCGAATCCATAATGCCCAACAAGGATACAGATGAATCAAAAATGATATTCATCTTCGACCTGAGTAGCACATAGAGGGCATTTACTCATTGTCTCCTTCAAAGAGCGGCTGGTAAAACCACCAACAGGCAAAATACCTAATCAAAATTTCACATGATAGGTTTTTAGATGTCTATTAGCAGGTGAATCCATGTACATCTAATATGCTGGAGACAGCATATATCCTAAATGTACAGAACTAGCAGTACCGGCCAGAGTTGCCCGGGTATGCACATGGGGGTCTGCTATCGCCTTATGTATGTTTTATTGTGTCATAACTTCCTATTCCTTAAAAATGGCAAAATTGTCAATCTCCTGATAGCACAGGGCCGGGCCCCGCTCCACCCCTCTGCAGGGGCGAATGGGTAGGATTGTTCAGATTTCACTATTGCAAGTACACCCCAGACTTGGATGCCGACCTCGGACTGAAATTTATGCCCACCAGCTGTTGTGGGGCTGGAGCCAACAATCGCAAAATCAGCAATTTTCCAAAACCGCCTATACTGATAGCACTGGGCCGGACCCCGCCCTGTGCCGGGTGAATGGGAATGGATGGGGTTAGTCAAATTTCACTATTGCCAGTACGCCCCATACTGGTATGCCAACCTTGGGCCTGAATGTCAGCCCACCAACGGTTATGGGGCTGGAGCCAACCCTGAACATACAAACACACATTCACAAATATTACAGGGCCTGCAGTAGCGGCCCTTGAGTTATGGTTAAGTTGCACAACCCATAGGAAGAGCACTTTTTGGGTGGCTTGTAATTTGGCCGCCCCTGGACGAATCATCATGAAACTTTGCAGTTTTTCCTATAGACACAATCGAAAATAAACTTTGCTCACGCCTACAGCCCAACCCGCTGAACAGATTTTCACCATATTTGCGGCAGGAGTGGTGGCTTGGTCCCAAAAGTGTGATTTGTAAATTTGGTGCAAATCCGTCCAGTAGTTTTTTTTAAAAGGACACAAAATGAGTGACATTTCATCTTGGTCTGCAGACTTACTTCCCTGTTTGGTCTGTGGAACGGCAGCCGATTGGGCCAGAGGATGGAGTGAGGTCCACGGACACTGGCCGCGCCCGCTGATTGGATGGTGGAAAGTGTGAAATGCGTCATACTTTTGGAAACGCCCGCCATGTTGGATCTTGGTAGGGAAAAAGTCTGTAAACACACATTGTGGTCATTTGGTGGTGGAAAGAGGGACTGGGAAGGGTGGGTGAGTGGAAATAATATGATATGAGGCTGTTTTTGTAGGTTGAAAAAGGCTGGGCAGGTGCCATAGCTGTTCGTGGACAGCACCATGGACGGATGGCTTGGAAAATACATTTGGGGTAATTTGATGGCTGGAAGCGGGTGTAGAAATGGTAGGGAAGCAGAATGAAGGCAATGTGGAGCTGTTTTTATAGGTGAAAAAAGGGTTTGGAAATGCTGCCTAGTTCGCAGTCTATTTTGGTGTCTGCAGTGAGTTTTATTATTTGATGGTGTACGGTACGTACTAGTTATATAGTTAATTGTGCTGTGGTCTGTGGTCTAATTCTGGGGGCCATGGCCAGATGCCATGGCCCCCAGAATATGTGCACTGAGTACAACCACCACAGTAGTAATATGTGATTAGTAATTGTAGGTAATGTAGTCGGAGTACAAAGTGTTTGTAATATGAAGGAATGATGTAATTGAACTGGATGTAATTGGACATGCGGGAAAGTAGTTAAAATGATAAGTGGCTTCTGATTGCAATACACCAAAGGCTTATGTGCCACAGTGTTATTCAACATTGAAATAACAGGCATAGGACTTTGTAATGCCAATGTGCATTAGGAACATGTGCCTGTGGCCTTTGCACATTTACATCACACTCTGAAGGGCAACGAGGGGCCCGTGCATAAATACAGAAATGGATATGATTGCAGAAATGGATATAATTGCGGGAATAGATGTACACAGAAGCTAGTAAGCCTGTACTACACTGTTTGTGTGTCTAGACTTTTAAGTGATCTGTGTACTTGTATTTACGTTACTATTATTCATTCAGGTTCCAGCAATTATGGCATTGTGATGCTTGTGAAGTTGACTTAAGGATGAAAGTCAAGCCCCTTGCATTATCCACAAGTCTTTCTGAGGCGTGGGAACAAACTGGGCCTAATTCACAGAGCATTTTCCATTGGGGTTTTTTCTATTATAAAACGATTCTCTGAATTAGGCTCACTATCTGCAAATATTGACAAACTGCTTTTCTTCACAATACCTTATATCTTGTCACTGCAAGTCTCTGCTGGGGAAAGCTTCTCATAGCAGAAAGCAGGGGGCATATTATTATTGACGTTTAGGGGAATCCATGCCTGAATGGACCACACCTGAGGTTTTTTTTTAAAATAAAACGTAAATGTATTGGGAACAGGTGCATTGATAGCGGTAAAATGGAAGTAAATATTGTGCTATGTGGTTTACTTCACATTCTTTGTTGTTTTTCAGCACACTGATTGCCAGTAGCATTGTTCATTTTTGTGGCATGTGTTTCTAAAAACGAAACTGACTCGGGCACACTGTGAACGGCACATGAAGGGCCTCATGTTTATGTGTCCTTGAATAAACCATACTAAGAATTTGAAGGAGTAAATGTGTCAAAAATCCACAAAGAAATGATAAGATTCACTACATTGAAAGCTAATGTCGGAAAGTAAAATTTCAATTTTGGAAAACTGCTTTGAAGCAGTTGGTCTTCCGCTACATTGGAAGAATGGATTCACAAAACACAATGTAAACAATATTTTAAATTATATTTATTGAAGTATGGATTGAAAGTGTACCGTGTGCCATATGATGAATGTCCTGATGGATGAATGTTCAATTTGATGCAAAGAATAGACATTGTACGTGTGCATTGTAACTTAAATGTATATCCAAAATAAGAATGCACTGTGGATATTTAACTATAAAGTGGTTACTGAAATAGGTTTTTGCCTTCTTCATTTTATGTAGTTATATAATCCCGATGTGCACATGACATTGGTATAGCCTACTTACCAACGGTTTGTTCAACTGTATTTGGACAATAATTATCAATATGTAATAACTATCATATGGGATGACCGCAAGACAACAATCTGTCCATTTGCGGTTGCAGTAACAAGGAGCAACATGGGCGTGTATAGCTTCTAGAAACGTGCGGATGTGAAAGTGTTGCATTCATTTCTCCTCTGTAATGGAGCGCCATGTGTGTACATTACTAGCTGGTCATGGAAGATAATTTTTGGTGAAGAACGCAAAGACTTGCATTCATGGATCGATGACTGGATTTGGTATTAGAAGATCACCATTGACAGTTTCACTGAAAATGAGAACGATAGAAAGTTTGGTGGCTATGAATTGTATTTGAAAAAGTTACCAAGTTTTCATGGACTCAATTGAATATTTTTTCATTGTGTCAAAATGAAAAGTACTTGTTGCGATCCTGACTATTGTTGTTTTCTTCAAAATAAAATGTTTCTATCAATTTTGTAAAAAGAACTAAAAGTTTTGCATTTTTTGTAGATGTGTGTGCTTAAGTTCCTCGTTTTAATTAGATAAGCTTATGACGTTGGTGATGACAGGGTAAGTCATTGAAATAGGTGGAGCTCATTTTGAACATTTAGCGATGTTAGGGTTATGGGCAGCTAACATAATCAGTGCCGCAAGGGCTTTTGAAGTTAGGGTGATAGAATCTTATTGAGTCTATCTAGTTCACTGAGAAATGTAAAGGATATGGAGTCTATAAGATTATCTTTTAGTGCTATTTTTTTCAACTGTGAAAGTTTGTTCCTAAAGGAATCTTTTTTGTTTTTTTTCTATGTTTTTGTTTTTTTTTGCATTAGAAGTCAGAAAGTAGGGTGGGGAGGAAAATGACAGAAGAGGTACCGACCACACATGTGGAGCAGCAGGTGGACAGGGGAAGATGTTGCGCGTGTGTAACATCTAAGGTAGGGGGCAGTGTTTCTCATGCTCCTTGATTACAGCTTCAAAAGCACTTCGAAGTTGCTCCCCCCTGCAGAGTGGTGTGTTGCAGTGTACACAGATGACTGTTGTCTTTGAAAGATATGGATCAACAGCCTCTTTTATTGATTGTAAGGTAGCTGGTGGGATTGTGTGTCCCACAGAAGTAGGCTGCGTGGTTACAGTACTGGTTGAGGAAGATGAGGTGGAGGAAGACAGTCTACTACTTGCTAAGAAAGGAACAGGCTTTCTGAGAGCATTGAGGTGGTTGGATTGGGTGTAGCGGCGCGTGGATATGGTCCCGTAGGAGTACTGTCCATGTAATCCAATAATGAATACAACGTTGCACTCAGTGCATTTCTCTTTTGTAGCTTTAGCCTTTGGTACAATTCCCAACAGTGGTAAAGAACTGCCACACCCATGATTATCTCTTGGTGCTAGAGGTAGGACTTCCTCTACTTCCTCTTCTTGGTCCTCTTCACTGTCTTTGGAAGTATTGAGCTTTTTTATTGTGTAGGTCCTCCAGCTGTTGATGGTGGTGATGGTGGCTCTTGGGGAGGAGGGATGGCAATAGCTGATGCCATTTTTAAGATAAATAGCAGTTTCGCTAATATTCTTTGAAGTATGTGCTCTGTATGAGATTGGTAATGGATAATGATTAAGAATAGGAGTAAGAGCTGTGCAAGAGGAACATTTTGAACTTTAAAGTTCCTAGATCAGTAGAAAATGCAGTTCCAAATTGTCTGCGAAGCTCAGACCCGATCGCAAAGTGCAGACGCATTTGCAGACACAACATTATACCGCGCTGACACTGTCTGAAACGTCTGTGATGACGTCAGATGTTCGTGGACATCAACAAACACAAAAACAGGGGAACAAGTTACAAAAAGTGTAGTGCCATAAATCCTTGGTCAGTTCCACTAGCATTCGGGACCATGTCCCTCCCAAGTGATTGATGTATCTGACCGCAGAAATATTGTCCATCCTGAGCAGGAAACAACATTTTGCCTTGTCCTTGTTGAAGGCTTTTATCGGAGCCTGCAAGCAGTTCCAGACAGTTGATATGTAGTGCCAATTCATCTTGGGACCACCTGCCACCTGTTTCTAGATTTCTGCATCAGGCTCTCCAGCCTGCCCAACTGGCATTGGATTATATCACTAGCTCTGGCTTTAGAAGGGCCGACCTCAACTCCTTCTACATTGCTCTCATCTTGACTGTTGGGAGCTCTAGCGTCACCTTCTTTGTGTCTACTACGAACCTGAGGAACTCCATCCAGTGCTTGGGTGCCAGTTTGTACTGCTCCCAATTCGCCACAACCCCAGTGACAACAGAAATTGCTTGGTCCATTACACTTGACCTGTTAGAACTTGTCTGTTATTGACAAGTAGAAGGATATCATCTAGATAAATGATCATGTGTATCCCTCTTTCTCTCATGGCTGCCGCTATTGGCCCAGGCCGCAGATGCCAGGCTGAATGGCAGACACCTGAACTGCCAAACTTGTTGGTTCCAAAGAAAGTTCAGGTACTTGTGATGGCTGTTCTCAATTGGGATCGTCAGGTAGGCATCCTTGAGATCCATGCTCTCGAGGCAGTCCCCTTTTCAGAAAATGTCTTGGAGGAGATGCACTCCCTCCATCTTGAAGTGCCTGTATATCAACCAAGCATTGCGCTCCTTCAGGTTGATGACTGGTCAAACTCTGTCTTTCCTGTGGACTAGGAACATGTTGCTTATGAAAGCTGCTTGTGTATCGCTTGCCAGGCACTCTAGGAGGCTGACTGCGCTACGGGAGGGGTCCGGGCTGTCAACCCAAAGTGCGCTCTGACTGCAATGACCCGTCGAAATTCGGCTGTCTGCCAAAAACAAACAACCAACAACCCTGTGGGCTGAAGCACCAAACAAACAATCACTAACAATAATAATATAAATATAGCTATAGCAATTCCCTAAATAGTCAGAGCAAGATAGAGAGCGAAACTATTTTTTATTTATTTATGTATAACTTAAATAGCATGGCCACTGACCCAGAGGCTTAAGGGTGCTAGACAGACAAGACACAAATAGACAAATAACACCTCTTAATAGCAGTACCGGTAAGACGGAAAACTCTCATAATCAGGCTGGGCATTAGTTAAACAGAAGGGATTTTAAACCCTTTCTGAAAACTCTAATGGATGTCTCCTCTCTAAGGTTAACAGGCAGACCATTCCAAAAGGCAGGAGTGGCAGAAAAGAAGGCTCAATTTTTCACTTGTGTTAGCTTGCTTGAAGGGATTTTTAGCTGAGAGTGATTGATAGATCTCAGACTATACTTACTTAGTTTTGGGATCAGGACCTCCTTTAAGTAAGAGGGACCAGAGTTTTCAGACAGTTGAAAGTAATCACCATTAGCCGAAAACAGATTCTTTCATTCATAGGGAGCCAGTGTAGATCTCTTCTGGCATCTGATATATGATCTCTACTGTTCCGGTCAGTAATAACTCTCATTGCATTATTCTGCATGACTTTCAGTCTATTGGTTTTGCCTTTTGATAGACCTATCAGAAAACTACTGCAATAGTCTATTCTAGAGCTTATTAGACCACATGCACGTTTTTTGCTGCTTGTTCTTGAAAGGAAAGGATGGGCATGTGAAAGAAGTTTAATATAATATGCTGAGGACGCAACACATCTGCTAACATGTGCCTTCATGTTCAAGTTGGTAGCCAAAAAGACCCTTAGTGTTTTTACCTTCTTTTTGACATTGATAGTACAATCTCTGATTCAGATTTGTGTATATTGATCTTCCATTTTACACATTTTAGGTTATGTCCCTACTAGCATTAACTCTGTTTTGCTTGTATTAACAGACCATTTGCACACATCCATTTGTGGATAAGGTCATAGATTCTGTTAATGTTAGTTTTGTCCATTGAGAAGACACCATTGAGGGGGATGACACATTGGGTGTCATAAGCATAATTCGTAAATTCGATCCCATTAGTGTCCAGAAAATCGAGGAAAGGAACAGTAAAAATATTGTAAAATATAGGGGAGAGGCAAGCTTCCTGCAGCACTCCCTGCGCCAGCTCTTTCGGAGTAGCATCTACTGTGTCACTGCCAACTCTCTAGAGACGTCCCTGTAAGAACGATTTGACCCTCTGAGCTGCCAACAATGAGAATCCCGCTACCTCGTCCAACCTGGTGACCAATGCAGTATGGTCCACCAGGTCTAAGGTGGCAGATGGATCCAACAACATCAGCATATTCGTTTTTCCCTTGTCCATGAGTTATAAAAGCCTAGAGTTTAAATCCAGCATGGCTGTTTTCATCACATGTTTTTTCTCTAAAGCTGGACTGCCTCGGGTTCAAAATATTGATAGATCTTAGGTAGGCGAGAAATTGTATATAAGCCACTCTATATAAGATCTTCAGCAAAAATGACACATTAGATAGAGGGCGTTAGTTTAGCGGATCGGCAGGAGAGAGGCTGGGTTTCTTCAGCAAAGGTGTAACTCACGATTGCTTAATGAAAGCTGGCACTTATCTCATCGAAGAGCAGAAAAAAAAGAGGAAAGGAACTAGGCAGGAAGTGATGTGTGGAGCCTGGGATCAGTACATGGACTTGGGACTAACACAGGATCGAAGCCTTATGGGATTTGAAGTTCAGAAGATTTTGTTTCAGTTTTGATCAAAGGAAAAAAAAAAAGTTTGGTTTATGAAAAATGAAGATTTAAATCTGCTGGAAGAGTAGAATAAAGAGATTAAAGCATAATTCTCGCCTCTGGTATTCACATAGAATCGTAAACATTTTTCTTTTGAGTTGGTGTGTCTCATCCAAGAAAAACAGTATATTTAAGGAAACAAATCTCTTTGATGTATGTGAAACATTTAAAATATCTAGCACCTGATGTATTAAGGACATCTACATGGACTGAGAGATAGCTATGAATTCCTTGGGAATTTCATAGCCTAAACTAGTACAGGAGTGGTTTAAGCCTAACAATATAATTAATTCCAGCTATACCAAGTTCCATATTTAATGGAACAGAAGGTGCATTAAAAGGGAGGCCCAACTGTTGTCTTAGAATTTTGTTCTCCCTGGTAGACAAGCTATCAATGTTAGGGTAGCCCCAGATCACAGCCCCATGTAAAGCTGCTGGGAGAGCCTGGATTGTATATACATCAAGTGGACGGGAAAGGATCATACAGCCAACGCAAGCTATTCGATTTGTTGCCAGGCCACCGCTCCTAGGCAGAGAAGAACCACACTTCTCATTTTGGGCCATCAACTAATATATATATGAAAACGTATCCCCAGCTAATCAAATGAGTCCACATTTTCTAGAATAAATCCATGAAGGGCAAATTTAGAAAAAACACCTCTAGCACATTGCTTTGCTATACAGCAAATTCTTTCAGACTTGGAGATGTTTATAATTAAAACGTTTTCACTACATTTCTCAGAAAATAGATACAACTGAGCATGCATGCTTGTTGGGGTCTTGGAAATTAAAACAGCACCACCTGCAAATAAAAGGTATAATTTAGATACTCCTAATCTTGGTGCATCTGCCTCAAAAGTGTTAATATCATATGCTGTGTCATTGATACATAAAAATAACAACGACTGACAGGCAGGACACACAGGCTTGGCATTCGCAGTTAGATACATACATTTTATTTAGTGCACTCACCCTTTGATTCCGCAACAGACCAATGCAAAATTGTCACTATGAAAAGCACTAATAGCCATAAAGAGTTCGGCAGGTATCTGTAGCTGGAAAACAGTACACCATAATGCATGGCCGGGAATGGTATCAAATGCATTCTGAAGGCCTAGAAATACTAAGTACACAGATTGTTTATCCAAATTCACAATTTTCTAATTCCAAAACATTGATCAATGGTTGGTATTCCTTGTCTAAAACTAGACTGTGATTCTGATACAATCTCATCTTTCTCTGCCCACTGTTCTAGTCTGGATAAAATTAATTTAGCAGATGCCTTAGCCAAATAATCCACTAATGAAATAAATCAATAATTGTTTAGGATACCCCTGTTACCCTTCTCATAGACGGGGAAAAATAACAGCTTCTCTCCAGCAGTGTGGGACATTTTATGAGAGATTAATTTCATTAAAAAACATCATTAAAATGTCATCGAAATATTAGGCTCACCCTTAAAAAGATCCACTGGGTGATGATCCATTCTAGGTGCCTTATCATTATGTGGTCTCTTTAAGGCTTCATGCATCTCTTCATTGGGAACATATCAAAGAAGTAGCTTGAGCATCAGTTCCTACAGTCCTCTAAGGAAGCAGTGGTGGAAGCACAAGAGAGTGTTTCGTCAAGTAGAGGTTTTGAAAATAATCAAACCCATTTGTTTTGCTAATGTTGTTTTTAATGATGTCATTATCTTTGAAATAGCCCTTGGTCACTATATACCAAAAGTCTCATGTATATTTATGTTGTACTGTTGTTATAAGCGAATCCCAGAGGCACAGATGGCAGGAAGAATGTTTTCCTAGTCAGCAAATCTTTATATTGTTTCCTCTGTAATGTCAACTTGGCAGGATGTCTAGTTTTTGTTGATCTCAATTCCTCTAACAGGGCTTCTTTTGCCTCATAACAGTATTTATCAAACTACCCTGACCTTTGGCCATGGTATTAGATAACACATGTGCACGTTTAGTACAAAATGATGAGACATGTCCACCACTTTATCAATGAATACATATGGTAATTTGATTCAGCATATTGAAACAAAATAGGTAATAGCTTAATGCATAATTAAGATAAAATATCCAAATTAGTAAGCCATTTTACAAATCATCTGTTGTTTGAGATACTCAAGCTCTGGTGATGCTAAACAAGACGAATATCTTTATCCAGTTTACTAACTATTGTCTAATCCATTTTAGAGGGTCATGGTCACTCCCTACATACTGAATTACCTCAAAAGAGTTAACCATCTTCCATGCCCCAAATTGATTAACACACACTCAATAAGACTGTTCTACTTAGGGAACTAAAGGTAGGACAAGGCGGTTGTCTACATTACATGCCCTCAGGCCAAATGATGAAATAACTGACACTACAGTGGCGGTCACAGGATAACTACAAGAGGGAATACTGATCTATGGATCCTGAATACCTTCAATGTCATCCTCTGTACTCAGGTCTTGGGTATTAGGGACATTGGCTTTGAACTGACAATTTAGGTTCTCCATGTTCACTCAAACCGATTGTTAGTTTTAAGAAACTATTTATACAAATAATCAATAGCATGTTCAAATGAGTTTACCACCCTTTAATTGGGTCTCCAATACTTATTCCATAGAAACATTGTTCAATCCCCACCTTAAACTCCATGGAAAGACCTAATAAATTAGGTCAGTCTTTATAAAGGACTTTGTTCGATACATCAATATCTATGTGGACCCATACAAGAAGACCGCCTCTTGAGCAGTATTTAAAAGCTTTTGCATCAGGGTGAATAAAAATTAGGTAGCCTGATTTATAAATTGGGTAACTGAACCAGGTTTGCTGTAGGAAAATCACTTGATTTTCTTTTATAAAATCATACAATCCTCATCTGAGGCTTTACTCTTAACACAAGAGATATATCAAGATACCATAGTTATTTGTGAGCTGTTTATGATCTCATGTTTATCCATTATGACATAGGACTTCAGAAATTCAAAAAGGGGGGTCAATGTCTCATCCTGGTTTTTGATCCACCCTATTTCCCTTTTGCAGAGAAATTGGGGTATATACACTTGGTCTAGAAATGCATTAAATCAAATTCTTTGGATTGATCACACTTATTCATTTGTCATTGTACAGAAGAAAACTGTCTGATCTGTATGTGAGATACTCTTGGTGGTATTCTACAGGGCTCAAGTCCAGGGTACACGTGGGTGTAAATAGTCCTCCCACTTTTTTCAGTGGGAGAGGGAGGTCCCAGTCCTCTTTGAATTTATGAATTAAAGCTGACCTCAGGGATCGAACCACAGTCGCCAGGTTTGCAACACTTCGCCGCACCACTATATAACTTGATGAAAAATAAACAACTAAAGGTGAAATGTCCCATTTCGGTTCTGCAAGTTCTAAGGGAAACATTTGTATTGGTTCTTGGAGTTTAAAACATGCACACCTTTTAATGACCACTATTAGAAGAAAATATTCTCTCTCGGTTTTTTGTGTGTGTTGATTTTATGAAAGGCAAATGCCATTTGTCCTGGGTAATTTGGGTGGTTATGCAAAGCCAATTTAATGAAATGTGCATATTTCACCTTGATATGCTAATTTCTGGCAATGTCATATCCCATTGCGATGGCTGATGAGTCCCACCACTTTAATTTTTAGGACTTGACCCTCGGTAATGTACAAAATTCTGCAGCAAGTAAACCATCATTCAAAGTGTTGCTAGTAACTGTTAAATTAATAACATCCCAAAAAACATTGTTCGGATCAGGGTAATGTTTAGCATCAATGATGTCAGAGTGACAAACATAGACAAACAGCCTCTTTTATACCACATCTAGTGAGTACAGTTAGTAATTAATGGCACAGGATTTTATTTCTGAGCAGGACACAATTTGTAAACTCCTGTCATAAAGACAGATCTTTTCTAAATATGCAGGTTAACGTGTGCTAAATCAGATGGAATTCTATCAGATGGAATTCTATCAGTAATATTATGATGCATATCAGAAGGGACCCAGAACTTTGTGGTTCAGTACCTTGGGAATTACAAGTTAGAATTCTACAGTTGGAATTTGGTATTACTGCTTTGTTGACTATTCTTTGTTAGATCTGTGTGTTAACTTAGAGTACTTGTTGATGGAGTAGGGACTATTGAAGACCAAAAGGAAGCTCTAAAAGGAATAGCAGTAGCCTTAGACTTAGGTTTTAACACTTCTATATTGTGCACATAAATAGTGACAGAATCAGGCCCCTGCCATTGTAACACAGTGCCAGATTAATGTTTGATTTCAATTTTGATTCTTCCACCACATGAGGGTTAGGCGATTTAATTCCTTTAAGGAGGGACTCAGTTTTGTTGATTAAGGCATTAACTTCTAAGATGGGATTAACAATGATGCTGTGTTTGAGACATGGCTGGTGGAATCTTTCATGTGGACATCTTAAGTGCACATACAGCAGGTAAATATAAAATATGAAAGCAAAAATCACGACTTTAGATCTTCCAATCCTTCAGCGAGTCACCTGCACCAAGGAATGCCTTATTGGCTTAGTTGGAACCAGATACAGAGCCATGCTGGACCCATGCTAGATAACCAAGAGAAAATATGGCTCCAATTGATGCTATAATTTAAAAGAAATATTGTATATCATCAATAAAAACCAGGATCATGCAGACCTTATTGCAAGTTTCATCAGTTGTGTTAGTTATAAACTTAGTAACTCAAATACAAATGCTTTTTCCCTTCTGTACTACAAGCCATGCTGGCAGCCAATGAACCAAGCCAAATCCAAAGGGGCCCCCAAATAATATCTTCTACTTGAACTAGTTTCTTTGGGAAAGCAATACTTATTCCTGTTATATTAGACATTAAGTTCCACATTTCAATGATGTGAAGTCCTTCAGAATTCACCTTGTTTCCTGAAACCCTTTTCATTTTCGAAGTAGGTATGACACAATGGCTATATCTAGTCCCACACGGTACTGCACTAGAATATCCTGTAATGGACAATGCACAATCACAGACAATGTTTTGGCTTTACGAGCATGGCTTAAGTGCATCAACTCTGATCCACCCTTCTTTTGATCCACTTGCTAGACTACTCATGCTCTCCTAAAACCAAAACCACGCTGCCTTTCCCCATCTCATTGTATCATCCCAGTTATTTGTCCATTTCATCTTCTCTCTTCCACCATTTCATTTCCTAACCTTCGCTTTTCCCTTTTTTCCACACACCATGGACTGAGCCATCCCTATTGGAGGCTCAAGATGCCACCTTTTGGATACACTTTAGCACTAGAAGACAACTACTGTGGTATTGGGCACAGTATACATGTTTAATAACATAACATACCAATGCCAAATCAGAGGGGTGTTAGCAAACCAAGTTGGGTAGTCCAGATAGATTTTAGGTGATACTGAGGAGAGTTATGCATAAATAGACTTCAGAAGAAGCGTATCATCACCAAATCCTCCACTGAAATTACCCAAAAAGCAAGAACACTGAAAATTGTGAACAGGCACTGAGTCTATTTTGCACCTCTTTGTAAAGCAGTGCACTTAAGACAGTAAACGTCATGTCCTGCAAAAGAGAATATAGAACATGCACAGAGAGCACCATCAGAAGGGAGCAGTAAGCCGTATTAGTGCATTTTAACTACAATTTTATAAACTACAATTCACAGGGCACACATTGGTCTGTGCCTAGTGTCTTCATGCAGGACAAAAAGCATGACATGCAATGTAATTCATGTGGCCTGTCATCTAGCCAAGTGTGTAATACAAAGAGGTAAAACATAATTTCAGGTCAAAAGATGTTATTATATTTAATACACATGCTTCCCTCTCTGGGTAAAACCACAACATAAGTAAGGTATCAGGAAAGTCTCTTCTGAAAGTTCCAAACATGCATAGGCCTACTTGTAAAGTTCACAAGGTTTCAGGGTACAATCCAACCACTCACAGTATATGGGACATATCTCTAGCTATCCTCTTGGTTGACTTCCATGGACAGTGGGATTCCACCACCTTCATGCTATCAATGTGTCTTCACCACAAGTTGTAAGTCTAATACTAGCTTCTTAGCAACCTTGTGATGGAGCCAAATGGGTTTGCTTTTCCTAGTTTTAGCAAGCAATATAACCTCCTTGTCGTATGGTCCTGATCTTGTCCCTCACAAGAGCCTCTCTTCTCCGGCTCTATTCCTGCTCCTTCTCGATGCCATGTCACTTGCTTGTTCCTCCACCATCCATGGGCTCAACCATTTAGTTCAGGCACTTGCACATAACCCGTTCCTTGGCCCAGACATGCCCTTTTAAACTTTCCTGCCTTTGCTAGGTACAATCTTGCTGGGTTCTGGTACTTCCGACCTTATGTTCCACTCCAACCTCCCATGGAGGACCAATTACGCCCTCCTGCTTCTAAGGTTCCTTATTTCCTCCCCCTGGCACTCACTTCCAACCTTCTCCCCTTGTTACTTAAACCCAGCCCACACTGATGTCCTTAACCTTCTCATCCTGAAACTGAACTCCATCCTCCTTGTGATGTTCCTTAACATCTTCCTCCTAAGAGTCAACTCCAACCTACCCATGATGTTCCATAAGATTCTCCTCCTGAAAATCCTTCTCCTCATCTAGCTTCCAAACTCCTGCCCTCTGAGCTCTTTTCAGAAGCTGATCCAAAGTCCTTCCACATCCTCTTTCTCCAAACACTGACACTACTCTGGTTAGGGCTGGACTTTTTATCCTCTGTTGTTTGTACCTCCCTTGTTGAAAATTGTATTGAAGTGTTTTGACTGTTATGTGATGATTGGCAAGGGAGCGGGATTGGTTCTCCGTGATTTTGTAATATGAACCATGTATGTGTGCCTGATTGATGATTATGTAGGCAGCGAGGTGGGTGGACCACAGCTTGGCCAAACATTTCTACCATCTTGGATTTGCCATGCACCTTCTTTTGTGCATGCGTTTCGGCATACAGCATCTGCATCAGAGTCATTTCTCATCCCAAAATAGCAAGAAGGGCAATAAGTGTATATGCAATGTTCTCTGACATTTGGGTAAACTGGGCATTTCTCTTGCTCAGTCTGCCTCAGGTAAAATGTATCTATAGTTGCACAAAGCTGTGGGTCAACTTGGATTGCCTTTGAAGGGCAACCGCTGTTTATTTGCCACCTGAAACTCTCCCGTACCCGGCGACAGGGTTTAAATGAGGGTGATCCAAGGATCGTTTCCATATCTCCCTGACTCCTTCATGTATTTGTTTGGGGAAGCCCCAATAGATATCACCACAGTTATGGTTGGGGTTTTTTCAGAGCCCTTATCAATTCCTGTATGCAGATGTTCATAGCTGCGGTGTCCCCTATGTGGCGCTGCCCGATGACGGGCACGCATGCGGCGGCGTGACGTTGCACGCCGCCGCATGCAACATAAATAAACGGGGCGTTTCCCGGCCGCGCAGAGCGACCGGGAAGCCTGAACTGTGAGGACGCGTGTGGAAGTGTTGTCCTTACAGGGTGGGGCTACAGGATCGCCTGGGGGCATGGAGGAACCCTCAACAGTGGCGACGAGTGGGGGAAACGATGCCCGGGCCCGGCGGTGACTTTTGATAGAATTTTTTCACCAAAATGAGGTGGATGCAACACTTCGTTTCTTGCCGCGGGTAGTACGTTACCCACGCGGCTGGCGGCCATTTCGGTAAACAAGCCGTGGGACTTCACGAGGCTCTGGTTTTGGCTCGGAAACGGCCCCCGGCTTAATTTTTGGAACTCCTGATAGCAGGAAGGCATACCTGCATGACTATATGCCTAATTTGAATTTTGGCTTTTCCTTGGGTTTCCTACGTCGAGTGAAAGCAAGAAAGAAGGCTTAGGGCCTAGGATCTACATAACCCACGCATCTTCTTCTTCTAATTTTTGGAACAATTGAAAGCTGAGGAATTCATCTTCATCTTTTTCATCATCAGGCTGGTGGACACACTCAGTTTTCATCCCCTTCATCATCACGGTGGTGCATCTTCATCAACAGGTTGGTGGCCACACTGATCTTCACCCTCTTCATCATCACAAGGTGTTGCAGTGACTGCAGAGTTTGAGTTGCGGCTCCTGTGTTCCATGTTGGGGTGCCTGTGCGCTCAGACTCATGAGTGACATTGAGGACCAAGGTGGTGCAGCAGCAGCAGCGGTGACAGTACAGCGGCCCCCTCCACCCCCGCCATGTGCACTACCTCAAGTGCAGCCTGTGCAGCAACCTCCGGTTGTTCAGGCGGGTCCTCAAGGTCCTCCACCTCTCGTGCAGCCAGTGGCAGGGCCTGCTGCTCCACAGATCCTTCCTGTCATGGCTCAGGTGCGTACCCAGGCAGCTCTGCAGCCCATCCCCGAGTTTGATATTTCGGGCCCACCTTCTAGCTTAGGGCCCAGATGGAGGAGGTGGGTGGACCGTTTGGACATGTATTTTCGAGCGGCCCAGGTGGTGGATGATGACACCAGGCTGGCAACCATGCTGTATTCGGCGGGAACGTCTGTTCAGGAGATTTTCGAATCACTGCCGCCTGGGGATGGATCGTATGGTCAGGCGAAGGCCACCCTGCAAGCTTACTTTCTGCCTCTTGCCAACGCGGACTATGAGAGTTTTGTGATGCTATCGGCCAAACAGAAGGACGATGAAACCCTGGACTCCTTCTATGGACGCCTGAGGCGTCTCTCCTTAGCCTGCGCCTGGGGAGATGCTGAGGACATGATTAGGACGATGCTTATCCAGTCGTGTTCATCGGGCAAGCTCAGGCGCCAGGTGCTACGAGAACCAGGCATCACGCTTCAGCACATCCTTGAATTGGGGAGGTGCCATGAGGTGTCAGAGGCGAGAGCAACCAAAATGGAGGCAGGGTCGCGCTCAATCAAGACCGAGGAGGTTTGTGCGATGTGGCGAGGCAGCAGGGGTGTCAGAAGACCTGGAGGTGGTCCCCAAGAGAGGGCCGGAAGGGCAGGGGAAATATGCATAAAGTGTGGATATGACCTACCCCACCCAGAAGAGTGCCCGGCGGCCGGAAAGACGTGTGGACGGTGTGGGTTGCCGGACCATTTCTCAAGGGTATGCAAGGCGGCCACGCCTGTGCTGGTACCGAGAGGCCCAGGGCGGCCAAGCTTCGTCCGCCAGGGTCGACCGCCCAACGTCGCTCAGGTGGATCAGAGCGAGGAGGATGCCCAGGTGGAGGAAGTGGAGGAGGACGAGGAAGAGAACGTTTTCTTTGTCTCAAGTGTGGAGGTCCTGAAGAGTAAGAACAGGAGACAGCCCAGGTGGATAATCGAGGTAAATCAGTCTCCCGTTCCGGTCCTCGTGGACACTGGGGCATCTGTCAATGTAATTTTCACGGGGACATTATGATGCCATGAACCAACCCCCCAAGTTGGCCGCGCCTAGGGCCCGCATTTTTGCTTTTGTTGGTCTTGACCCTATTCCCCTTGATGGTGTATTTGTGGCCAAGGTGGAGCATGATGGCTCTCAAATCAAAGCACGGTTCTATGTGACACCTGTGAGCACCAACACTTTGCTGAGCTGTGCTGCAGCGGAGGCCCTTGGCATCGTCACCTTCGCATATTCTGTCTATTTGGAGGATATAAATGACTTGTTGGAGAAATATGCAGCACTGTTTAAGGAGATTGGACAGATGGTTGGGGAACCAGTGAGACTACATCTGTCTCCCACTTTGCCAGCACAATGTTCACAGAGTTTTTTCACCCACTTGAGGGTTCAATAACACTGGACCTCATCAACAGCAGGGCATTGTGTTTTCTATAAATTGAGAAGATACACCCTAGCAGTGTGCCAGGCATTCCACTATGTTAAGAGATTTCAGGTTTTTGAATGGACATTTTAATTTTAGTTACACAATTGCCCTTGAGTTATTTTGATCACAAGATTGCCCTTATGTGTAAATGGGCATTTTTATTTTAGTCATACAATAGCCTTAAGTTATTCTCATCTTAAAATGTCCCTTAAGTGACACGTGTTTGGGCCGTGAGTCTTTTAGGTGACATGAAGGCGGCAGGCAGAGGCACGCCAGTGCGGATTGTTTTTGGGCAGAATACTGGTGTTGGGTCGGCAGGATCAGTTCCAGTGCAGACTGAAGCAGGAGAGCTGAGTCAGTCAGTCAAACAACTTTATTCGGCCTGAGAGAGGCCATCAAAGTACATCCTAAAAATACATTACTAAAATATGATTACAATAGACATGGCAAAAAGAAGGAAAAACATACCCAAACAAGAGCAAAAGGCTGCACCCTAACCCGGGTGCTGCCCGCAGTACTTTTGGCCAAGAATCAGGAACTGCCGTCCCCTGGACCCTCCCATCTCCCAAACTGCCTCGGACCCAGGGCGGTCAGATTAGCCCCTGAAAGTGGGCTGTAGCTTGGGGGGTAACACATGGGTTTCAAGCTAACAGTGATGAGGGTAGAGCTGACCATGATACCAGATTCCCACGGGCGCCCTCGGTCATTGCATCTTTCCAAAACCTCCCTTGCCAAATCTGCGTCCCCTAAAACCACTCTAACAATGTCCGTTTTAGCTGCATAATTGGACAGTCTAGTGCACTCTAACAAAGAGTCTGTTGACACAAACCCACACTCCCCTACAGCCCGTAACCAGTGAAGACATTTGTTCCGCAAGGCGTCCCTTGGTTCTCTTTTGTCCATGGGTAATTTAGGGACTCTCTTGAGGAATACTGTGGAGCTGGAGTGGCCTTGATGGATAAGGTGCCGAGACGTAGACCTCCCCCGCCCGAGGGTTGACACACCAGTCCCCCTCCCCACAAAGCGCATGTTACGCTGGACTCTACCCGCAAAATTCCGTATTGGCGGTGGCGCAATAGCTGTAGTCCCATTAAGCTCCCGCCGAGGGGGTGATGCTGGGGAATGGGCCACCCCTGAATGGCTCCTTTTGGGCTGGGGGTTCTTATCCACGGGGCCTGGGGGTGGGCAGGGGTGCGAGGGATACAACCCTGAGTTAGAGACTGGCTTCAGACACCCAGGCCCAGTTCCCGCTAAAACCTCTCCTCTCCTCCTCACACTACCCTCCCCCCTGACCCCGAGCACCTCCTTGGTCAAACCATTAGGAGGTTTTTGATCTCCACCAGCACGGGGAGCAGGAGTTGGCACGGACAACTAGACAGATCAGCACATGCAATAGAAAGAGGGACTTGCGAGCACCGGGCTCCAGTTGAGAGGCGGTCTGGGGCCCGGAGAGGGCTATCTGTAAGGGGGATCTAACCCCTATGGGGGCAGCAGGCGTGGGCACGCACCCCTTGCAGGGAAGGGGGCTAGATTTCACACTCTTACCCAGATCAGAGTTGCCCACCCCCCTAGTGGCAAAAGCCAAAGGAGTAGAAGCAAAAACAGACAATGGGTGGACTTCAGGGAGAACCACTGTCGACAGTGGGGTTGATAGAACAGGGTTCGGGACAGAGGGTGGGTGGGAAGGTTCCAACGGTGGGGCCAATAAAACGAGCCCTTTTGGCAGCTTTAAAATGCTCAATGAAATCCTCTCACATCCAGTGGCCAGAGTGTCCAGAAGAGCGGCGGTGGTTACACAGTCAAGGCCCCCTCCAGGGGTTAAGAGGTTGACCGGGGGCACATTTTCATCCAGAAATTGGCTTTGCTGGGCAGGAGTGAGACGAGGTCATGAAGCAAAACCACATGTGGACCCAGAGGAACGAAGGAGGGCTGTGGGGCTATGGATGCTTGGTAGAGGGGTGCTGGGCAACTTGGGTGCAGGCCCCTTTCCACTGGGCATAAATGGACAGGTAAGCCCTCCATTCACAAGTAGGCTCCCAGTACAGGCTTCAGTAACGTGCATGACCCCGGGTGCCTTGTGCGGCAAGCATCCCCCTAGCCTTCTCCCCACGATCCGTTTTCGGTGCTCCACGGGGGCCGAGCCTTGTAAGCTGGACAAAAGAGTGGATTTGGAAAGATGGATGGGGTAAAGGGGGAGGAGAGGTCCCCCTCTTCCGTAGGTCTGAGGACTCCAAAGCTGGCACCCCCAAGGTGGCCGACCATCCTGCAATGAGGGGGGATTTTGGAGATCAAAATCCAAATTCCAGAATCCAAAAGAAATGGAAAATCTCACCTTACCCCCTACACAGTGCTAGGGACAATGAGCTTCGTCACTGGTTCTTGTGCCGTGTGTAAGATCCAGCACAGTGTTTGAAATAAGATGTTAGGTGCTCCACGCCGTCTGGGCGCTAACACCCAGGCGGCAGCAAACACCCACGCCCTTTCCTCCCGCGGGTTTCCACCCTCGCGGGCTATGGCGGCGGCTTTAGTCCTGCAGGGGGTGGGGCCAAGCAGCAGCAGAAGACAGCCTCCCAGGACCGCGAACACCTGCGCCCTTTCCTCCCGCGGGCTGAGTCTTTTAGGTATCCTGCAGACAGCAGGCACAGAGAAATTGGTGCGGTCAGAGTTTGATAGGCGACTCCGGTGTGGGTTGAAGGCGTGGGCCGGCAACTTGTAGGTGCAATTGTTTGGGGAGAGGTGCTGCTTTTGCTGAAAAAAGGGGCGAATGGGCATGCCAGACTATAGGCTACACTGCAGTACGAAAAGGGAAACAACAAGACAAATCCAGAGTACCTTGAAATTAAGTGCACAGGGCTGTCACAATCTGCAGAGGTGTGAAGTAACACTTCATGCCATGAATTATTACAAAGGGGAATTTCAAAGTCCTTTCCTCCTCCTCTTCTTACACAAATGAGCTAGCATGAATGTATCCAAAAGGGATAAGATATCTATGAAGGTGGTTCACCCTCATGCCCAACACCCCCATGCTAAAGTCATGACAGGTTGTGGGTGAGGTGGGACAGCGGTGTGTGCAGAGTCTTCTGGGAGATGAAGTCTGATTTTGGGATTCACCAATACTGTCTGACAGCCAGCAAAGGAGGGTCAGAGTGGGTGCGATTGTACAGGTCCAGATTCCCCAGAACCAGGTGCAGTGGAAAGCCTTGAAAGTACATTTAGTAGTCCAGGAGGGACTGATCCCATGTCAGAGCCTCTTTTGAAGGAGGCTTATCATGCAGCTTCTGCCCCTAGCGAAGGCACACTGTAGCATGCATGGGAGTGGGAGGTATTAATGCCACTCCAGTAAAAATACTCACCTGTTACCTCTGACCTTGAATCATTTACAACTCCAGTGTCCCTTCAGGAGCTGCCCGCCTTCCTACCAAGTATGAAAAGCTTCCTCCAACACTGCTATGCTCATAATAATGATACTGCCTGCTCACGGTGGTGATTAGTGTATTTGAGGGACAGGCTATGCCATCTTGTTTCTACGCTAAGTGTCGAGAGGCAAATGAACATGTCATTCATGGCATCGACCCCCTCTGCTGCCTCTATATCCTAGAAACAAAAGGAGTACATCATGTATGGCATCTGCCCCTTCCCCACTGCTATACCGTAAGTGCAAGAGACCCTATTCACTAAGGGAACCCTACTGACCTCATCCTGGAACTTTCATAGAAGAGATGACTTTGCAAGCCCAAGAAGATACGAATATGCTATACCTGAAGATGACGAGCGCAAGTGGCATCACTGCCAAAATGACACACATAGATGCACTAGACATCAAGCTGATATGCACTCACCATGAAGAAACGCAGACATCAGGTCAAACTTGCACTTAGACAAGAAGAATGTTACTTGTACCAAAAGACATGAGTAACATAACATAACCAAAGTATATGCTGAAAAGCAAGATGAACGAAATGCATATAAAGCTTTCTACACATAGAAACACAACAGTAACGACTGGCCATTTTGGAGAAAAATGGACGGCGAAGTCACATTAGAGTTAATGGGAAACCTTGAAGAAGCTTGAAAGCTGCAGGGAGATTCGAGTTGCTTAGATTAGCTAACATACAGACCTTACTACAAAAGGGAAGTTTGGAGGTTTGGATGGCTCCAAAGATTAACAGAAGATAACAGTTCCCAAGCTCTAAGCATATTTCTCTTAGAATAAGTAAAGAACATACAACCTTTGCAAGCCAAGTGCCCATTAATTAGAAGCTTAATACTGCATGAGGAAAAGCTCAACCAAGTCTCCAGTGGTCAAGGAGAGAAATAGCACCTGAATTAATATAAGCTAAAATCCTAATAAAAGAAGAGTAGAATAATTCAAAACGTGGTCTCCTCACACGTGACTTATAATTGAAGAACAGTGCACATTTATCAACTCCAGACACTGATAGGCACCTGCCTTCACTCCCTACAGGTTCCCAGAGCAAGTGACGCTCAACAAGGTCAAGTGCATAGCTAGATACCCTGGGAAGTGGCCTAGGAAATCAGGGATGGTCTCTTATTCAATTAAAATAAGCAGTTCACTCCTCCTACCACTATTTTGCTCATGTGCTGACAACCTGCCAAATGTCCAAGGTTGGTAAGACCAAAGCTAAACATACATACCTTTCGAATTGATGCCACCATATAATTGTTGAAATGGCCAATTATCTGTTGCTAAGATCAAAGGTGTGTCTTAACAGCCATACTGTAAGCACGTAAGCCGAGAGAGCTCCCGCCAGATCCGTCATATTTGATAAGTTCTGCCGTGCTGTTTAACCTGCAGAGACCAGGAAAACTTGAGTTAGCCCCTGCAGGGGGCTGCATAGCATAGAGAGCGAAGGAATAATCCTCCTGGATACCTATGAGGCTGACATTGGAAGAATAAAGGAGCATGGAGCATGAGAGAAAAATGGTGCCCGGAGTGGAGGAGTGAAGAAGACACAAAGGGCAGAGCAGAAGACTGCTTCCCGTTGCTGCAGCAGACAAGGTGGCCCTGAATAGTGGAGGCAGGATCAGCGGATTGGAAAGCCCCAGCCCTGGGAGTGTGCACCATATAATAGCAGATCGCGCAACAGTGGCGGGAAAGCTGAGCTGCACTGAGGGCAACCCAACGGCAGCGGACGGCGGAACTACCTGACCAGAGACCGCATTCAATGCAGGTGAATGGGTGGGGGAGTGCGGCACCAGAGCCGATCAGACTGAGGGTGCACAGACTGTTGCGAGCCGAGCACAGGATTAGTGAGATATGCACAAGGCAAGAAGGAATAGAGCCTGCTTCAGAAACGCAAGCTGCAGACTAGGCGTACTTGAGGGAGAGCTGCAAGTTCGGTTGAGCGGGCTCTAACACAGAGTGTAAAGTCAGCATGGGGCTGAAGGTTCTACTCAGAGCTGTGCGCACATAGCTGAACAACGTGGATTTGGGCTCTCACTCTCTAGTTAAAAATGCACATCCCATGTCTCTGAGAGGCTGGTCATTGAGGGCTTAGCTCCAAAACGCAGGACCAATGACTGCAGTGAACATTGCACAGGCTGTGGAGGAAGAAGCGGAAGGCACGCAGAAAAGGGGTCCGGGCCTGGAACAGCCGGAGTGACGGTGAATGGACAGTACTGCAGGCAGGACAGAGGAAGGAGGCACAGATGGGCAAAGCAGAAGGCTTAGAACCCCAACAAGAATCTCCTATAAGGTACAGAGGAGCCTGGAAGCAGGACCCGGACCAGTGCGAAAAATAATTCAGGGGACTAGGGATAAACTACATGATGGGAGAGAGCACTGAGAACAGCTGCAGGCTATCAGTGGAGTGCAAACTAGGCTGGGAGCGGCACAGTCTATACCACCGAGGACTGACACAGTGAGGGCCCCTGAGAAAGGGGAATCAGGCCAAGTAGGTACACAAATACGAGCCTGAGCTGGGACCGGAAAGAAGTCACTGCGCCGTCCTCATGTCTGACAAACCAAATAAAGGGAAATCCAAGCAGGCCAAAATTGATACCTTAGCATGGAAAGGAGAGAACAGTGGTGGATTGCCACAGGAGAAGGAAGAGGACACAGCAAAACCAGACGCCAAGGCAGAGGAAAGTCAGATTTGTAAGGCAATAGCAGCTTTGCAGGCTACCTCGGAAAGGA
Organism: Ambystoma mexicanum; assembly: GCF_040938575.1. Classification (NCBI taxonomy): domain Eukaryota; kingdom Metazoa; phylum Chordata; class Amphibia; order Caudata; family Ambystomatidae; genus Ambystoma; species Ambystoma mexicanum. Next base: position 426,897,125 of record NC_090925.1, on the reverse strand, counting down.
AAATGTATGAAGTTGAGGTGGATGTGGAACTGCTGCGACAGGACGTCAGGACACTCGCGTAAAAGGTACGGACAGTGGAATCCCAGGTGGCAGAAAATAATCAGCATATTGCAGAGATGAGCAGAGAAGTGCGGGACCTGAAGCTGCGAGAACAGTGCTAGAACATAGAGCGGAGGATGCAGAAGGGAGGGTGCACCACAGCAACGCAAGGCTTCTGGGCCTGCTGGAAGGTGCTGAGGGCAGGGACCCCACAAAATTCATGGAAACTCTGCTGCTGCAGGAAGTGGGGTCGGGTAGCCTGACGCAGGGATTTACCATGGAGAGAGCCCACTGATCTCTTGCCAAGAAACCTCCGCCGAGGGCACTACCAAAACTGATTATCACAAAGATTCTTAACTTCAGGGACAAGGAGACAATCTTGGCATTTTCCAGGCAGGGAAGAGTCATTGAGTGAGGGTCGGGCAAAATATCGGTTTACCCAGATTACATCCTGAAGATTCAAAGGCAACGTGTGGAGTTCGGCCACACCAACGAGCTGTTACGGAATGCAGGTTTGAAGAACATGCTAATTTATCCAGCAAGACTGAATAGCATGCACAATGGAACTACACACTTCTTTGACACTACAACAGGAGCACAAGCCTGGATGGATGTGCAGGGAGTGGCACCACTACAAGGAAGGTGAGGCGTGGAGACCTGAAAGGATCAGAGGGATGAAAAGCATCAGAGCATTATAGATACAGATGGCAGAAGAACTAGAGAACCAAAATGGCAGGAGGGGGATTTATTGGAAAAACAAAGGGACCACACGACTAAAACTTACACAATGGAAGGAGGAGGAGAGGGAGAGAGAGTGTCCATGGGAGGATAGTAATATTCTGGTGTATTGACTTTATACTTTAGAAATAATTATTTTAGGTGCGCCAGTGAGACCTGTGTGATGCTATGTGTGTCAGTTTGTCAATATCATATACGAAGGGTGACGCTATGACACACTTATTTCAGCATGTGACACCTCAACACAACTTCCGAAGCAGCCATCCGAGGTTGCACATGTAGGGGGCTGAGGGTCTGGTGGAGTGTGAGAAGCAGCTCCGCCTGAACGTGCAGTACGTCATTGGGCATCATTACTATGTTGGGGAGTTGGGGGGAGAAACACAGTTTGGTTATGGGTTCAAATACAGAGAATCTTATCCTGGAGGGAGGACCTCATGGTTTAGCCACTCGGTTGTGCTGGAGTGGGGTTGGGGACATGGTAGGGTGAGGAACAATAGCGGCCAAGAGGCAGAGGGAAAAGGGAGGGAGGGGGCAAGTGGGACGCCGAGTGGACAGGGCGGTAGAGGCCAAAATTAGCATAATTATAGTAGTGACCCGGAATGACAGGGAATGAACAGCTGACTACGGCACGATTTAGTCACCAATTATAAGGTGACTTTAAGATACCCTTATGGTAGCATTATTAAACCAGATAGGAGCTACAAATCATTGAAGACATACAGTTCATTATGTGTGTGTAAGGAAGTGGCCCAAGACACACAGAAGCAATGAAAGGTGGGTGGTCAGCTTCGGCATAATGGTTGTATACACAATGCTACTTCCTGTGGTTAATTTTTTTTAACTCTACTATGTCTTTGTTTGTAGCGTCCACCTGGAGGTAGTCTCCATAACCCGGGAACTGAATAGCTTTACATCATCTTGTGCTGGGTGTCCTGAAGAAAGCTCAGAGGGACACATTCAATCCTGAACTGATGCAAGAGACAGTCTGCCCCCGATCCAGAAACACAATGTATCGACCGGTTTAGTGTAACACTTCTCACACTGTTACTAACCCCACGTTAACACAGGGCAAATATACTAGGTTCACTATGCCCTTGAAATAGGTACAGCCATCTCATGTGCCTGTTGTGACGCATGACTGAGTGCTGTGCAATGTGTATTTTAAATGTAGGATATGTGTTTTTTTGGTACAGCAGTCTTGTACTTGTTTTGAATACATTATTTTTATAACAATTTCCTGACCATCTGCATTGTCGAGTAATCTCGTACAATATTTTCCACAGCTGTAATCCATCCACTCATGTGTGAAAGGGTGGGGTAGTTTTTGTTCACTTGTCCTGTGTTAATTAGTGTTCTCTCACGAGCAGCCCCCTCGTCAACAAGAAAGAGGGAATTACCCGGATCTAATAAATGTACCTGCACTGATGTCCAGGATGTTTTTTGTATGTTTATGTAAAATAAAAAACTAGTTTAAAAAAGAAAAGATTAGGGCCAGTGGGTAAAAGGGCACTGCCACATGAACTGAAGGTTTGGGATAACCATTCCACTGGTACCTTCTGCTCATACTAAATTAACACTTCCTGCCCAGATACTTTAAGAGATATGTGCATACATCCACAAAGCGAAAAATTCCATAAAATTATATTTTGTTTTCTGATTTTTGACGTTTTTCCTTGCAAGGACTCTTCCCAAAACATTTGCATTTGCGTTTCTAAATGCTATTCTGTTTTCTCTGTAAACTCAGCATTAAAAAATCTTGAAAAGACATGTTGCTAAGATTATGCGCCTCATTACAAGTCCGGCGGTAACCCTGCTACTGGACTTGCAATATTTACCGGCACCTGGCTTGCCGGAAACACCGGGGGATTACGACCCCACCGTACGGGGTAGTCAGGTGCCGGTAGATTGTTAATCCCCATTCCCATAGGGCTCAATGGGAATGGGGATCATGGAAGCACCAGCACCATTAATAACGCTTCCCTGAAACTCTGCAGGCGGGTGCTGTTCCACCCGCCAGGTCTGACCCTGGCAGGTGGGACAGCTCCCGCCCGCAGAGACGGACTATGCCGGTCTGGTAACAACGGTGCCGGTAGGCTTACCGGCACCATTGTTACTGGACCGGCATGGTCAGAATGAGGCCCTATGTCTTTCTTACTTGTAGCAATTTAGAGTTGGTACGAGGTGGGACTACCTCGTACCAACTACGAGGTGTGAGGTGTTGGTACGAGGTGGGACCACCTCTTACCCGCTAAGGACGCCTGATAAAACCAGGCGTCCTTAGCGGGTTCCTGGGTCCCGCGAGCAGACTCGTAATGGGGCGGTAAGGGGTTGACGGCTCCGGCACCTTTACCGGTGCTGTTAACCCCTTACCGCCTAGGTCGTAATGACCTCGTATGCTTAGCTGCTAAATTTAGAAGTCCCTAAAATGTGGAAAGGTCGTTTTCACAAATCAAATTCTTCATGGGAAGAAAGGAAAGGGCAAGGATGGGCAAAGAGTCCCTGAATATGTATTGCATGATTTACTACAATACTTTGAACTTGTAGAAATGTTAGATGATACCAGATTAACACATTCATCTTTATTCTCCAGAAAGTGTTCATAAGTGTTCATAACATCTTGCTCTGCGAGATAGCTGTCTGCAATTCTTTGAAGGATGCAAAATGGACAACACTGATATACACAAATTCTAAACATTTTTGAAAGCACTGGAAAAACACACCTAGAAGTAAAATTAAAAAAAAGTAAACCCCTAAAACAGGAAACCATATATAAAACCCATGGTTTTGTATTGTAGAATTTAGAGAGAGCGTGGAGACTTGTCTGCTTTTTCCTGTGCCTGTTTTATATGGATTGTTAATAAAACAGGCCTTTGCCATTTACCATGACTATTTCCGATATTGGGTTCAGGACTTCCCAGCTCATCTGTTCTTCTAGCACAAGGCCTTTCCAGTGTCTACACTGTACGTATGGTTACTTTCCAGACCCTCGATTTTCGATACTGCCCGCCGCAAGCCTGAGGACTGCAGACTGACCTCTGGAGAACAGTGAATCATGCGTGAACTAAGACTGTCAACAGGAGATCCCTAGTAGAAAATACTTCCTTGATCCCCATGGGTGCTGCACTGGGAGAGGGTGTGTGGCCAATTGAGGGAGGATTGATACCAAAGGCCTTGGCCGATCCACGGATGTCAGTAGACAACATCAAATTGGCAAACGAAGGGGGCAGGGAATGTTCTATATATATATTGGGGAATTGTGAGGTGATAAAGTGTTTGTTTATGAGAGGGTCCTTGTAACAAGGGTCCTGAAGATGACACACTAAACCTTGTGATGAGGAATTAAGTTATTAAGAATAAAGCGGTTTCCTGCAACACGGGCAAGGAAGAGTGCATCACGCCCCCTTCTGGGGTAATCTTAAGAGATAAAAGGATACCTTATCATGAGGGCATGAAGGCGCCCATGGGTTTGGGGTTCTGTTGTGTAATATTGAAGGTGCTCCTATATGTGTATTAATTGCTGGCACCAGCGGGAGCTTGAGGAGTGTTTTGAATTGTGAAAAGCAAGGCTTTGTGGCTATTGGTTCACATCGTAGAGCATGTGGAGCTGTAGTTTGGACACAAAGAGTGGGATCCTGAGAATGGGCGGCATTTGTGGTGCTTGCCCAAATAGTTGTTGTGACTGAGAAGGTTGAGAAGAGACATAGAAAGTGTTGGAAATAGAAGGAAACATTGTTTACAGGAGATTGTGAAGGAGGAACAGAAGATCTAGAACATTTAGAAGATTTGTCAAAGTCCAGTAAGTATTGGCAGTCAACAGCGTGACGTGCCATCATGGGAGACATGCTACTCATACATTTATGTAAGGCTATGGCTAGATATAAAATGAATATATGCAAGTACCATTCTGAGTGTTTATGGCATAGTGGGTAAAATGTTCATTCCCTGCCCCCAGGGAGGCACTATCTCCAAATCAGTCCTGCAACATATGATGACATATTTACACGCTGCGTAGAAAGGAAAAAAATTGCAAACAAGATTAGCCATTCTAGAGTTATGGAAGACGTTTGAGGACAAGACAGAGGATCCATCTGCAAGAGAGTGAATGCTTAATCAGCATGAAGGGGAAGGCACAGTACCCTCAGCTCCTCCTCCTCCCCAAAGCATCGATCATCCAGACGAAGGTCAGGGATTCTATCTATTAAAATTATTGAACCCGCAGCAGGATACACTAACCCTGTACCTCCGGTTTACAATAGTGAGATGCACTTTATCGAGTTAAATAAAATAAACAAAAGCCAGTCTCTATGCAAAAGTATAACAAGCACTGCATGCTGCAGGCAAAGCTGACAGAGGCTGAGGAAGAGATCAAAAGACAGAAAGGGCAATAAGGAAGAGACAGCGATCACTCGGAACAAGTGGGTGGGAGGACAAATATTGCTTAAGAAGGACGGAAGGAACATGGACGATGCTAAGGACAGAGAAAGGGAAGTTAAGGAAAGACAGGAAAAAGAAGAAGAGGAAAGAAAATGGTACGCAGTGATGTTATAGAATAGATAACAAAGAATGCAATTTTGCACGAACACTTGGGTTAATAAAATATGGTTGGGAATGGGAAAAGTGGTTTAATGGGTGGGCAAAACATTTTTTTTTTAAAGGCAGCCTTATGGGAGGACCCCCCAAAAACAATGAAAAACTAAATTTGTTATTTTTTTTTCTTGTTGTTCTGGTTTCTTTAAAAATGTATTCTTTTTCATTTATTCAATAAAATCAAATGTAACAAAAAGAACAGGAAGTGAAGGCACAACAGAGAAGGAAGAAAGAGGAGGAAGCGTGACAATGGGACAGAATAATTGAAAAAGAGAAGAAAAGAGTAAAGAAACGTGAAGCATATACAGAGGAAGAAAGGAAGTGAAAGTAGGGAAAAAAGGGAGCTAGAGGAAAGAGAAAAGGAGCAAGAGAGAGAAGTAGGGAAAGAGCGAGAAAACAAAAGCAAGAAAAGGAAAGGCAACGGGAAGCAGAAAAAAAGAGAGAATTAAGGAAAAGGAGAAAGAAAGAGAGAGGGAGATAGAGCTAAAGATGGAACAATGCCGGGTGAGACGGCAAAAAGAAGCTGAAAAGAGTGTCTGGGAACGCATGTTTTGAGAAAAGGATAAAAAAGAGGAGCAGGAAAGGGAAAGAAGTTTAGAAAGACGGATTAAGGAGATGGATGAGATAATCAAAAATCATACTCTTCCAGATGAAGAAGAGGGAACACAGATGCAAACGAGGATTGATAATCTGTACAGAAGCAGGAGGGATAGGTGCACCATCCAGAAGATAAAAGGTAGTGTGGTAGGGTCCCCACAAAGGGAAGAGAGTTTATTGGAAAAAGCATGGAAAGGATTGTGCGAAACATGCCCCTAAAAAGGTAAGTTTGGGGAGAGAGCTGAGTACATTTGGAAACGAGCTTGGTACCCTGGTGTGACGCCACAGAATATGACAGAGCACTGTTTAATAATTGTAGGGCAAATGGGTGGAGAGCACTCAGAGTGCAATATCCTGATACGTCAGACATGAGTGTGATCATGACTCACAAAATGTGTGATGACAAAGACCCAGTTGCTTACATTCAAGAGATTCAACGAAGGTGGCATCTTGAGACGAGGGAACTGTGGGATAAAACTACAGCTATTTTGTATCAAATATTGTGTCAGGTGTTGCCAGAGCCAGTGCAGTGACAACTGAACAGTTAGTGGGAATGGAAGTGAAACCATGGCCAGAGATTCCAATTAACTATAGTTCACCATTGCCGATTATTGCAAGAGAAAGCCAGAAAGAAACTTGAGGAGGGAAAGCTGGAGGAAGCAAAGTTAGATCTGAAAAAACTATCAAAGTTTTCAGTAGTAGGGGCCGTGTTGACAAGTGGCGAGGAAGTGATTGCACAAGACACAAAGCAATTACAGCCAATGGATGGAGGGAATTTTGCAGGAAGGGAGAATATAAATATTGGCCATGAGGAAGGGAGGCTGTGCCTAGAAGAAGAGGGGTTGGATTTCAAGCTCCACTAGAAGGAGCGTTTAGTAGGGGTCAGCCTATATTGGTAGGACCACCTTAACAGTTTTGAACATGTGGAAGAATGGGGCACATCTCCCGAGCATACAGAAGAAGGGGAGGGATGCATCAGAACTGGGATGATCCAAGAGGTGGGATAGCCTACCTCCCACCAAACAGTGCAGTGCCACCTGAAAAGTATGCCCTAGCCCTAGATCCCACACAGTATCAGGCATATGCACTGCAAATACAGCAAGCACAACAAGCACCAATGCCAGTGCAACAAGTATCAAGGAAGGCAAATCAGCCACCAATGCAAGCCAAATACTATAGCCATACTAGTGTTAGTGCTATTTGGATTCTGCGTCCTGAGAATAGCCATAAACCAATGTAAAAAGAGGGCAAAAATAGTGGAAGTGATGAAAATAGCTATACACCTGGACACTCAAATTCACTAATGCACACAAACTGATGATCTACCTCACATGGATCTAAGACAAATTCCGAATGTCCCTCCAGGATCAAAATTATGCTATCCCGAGACCCTCATAATTATGTTGGACGTTGGATATTCTGCAAACCAGATGGGCAATGCTGCTACATGACCTGGAGTGTGAAAGAGCATATAAAGAATTCACGTGACCTGAGAGGGCTGACAAAGATATGGACCCCCAAAGTGACTAGAGGAGATGTTGTTGAGGACTCGACCAGTGGAGAGAATGTAGAGAGGTAAATGAATGCATCATTTAAGGCATCTGCCCCTCCCCTGCCTCTATATCATAAAAAAGAGAAGTACGCAATTTATGGCATCTGCCCCTTCCTTGCTGCTATACCATAAGTGCGAGAGACACTATTCACTAAGGCAACCCTACCAACCTTATCCTAGAACAATCGAAGAGAGATGAATCTGCAAGCTCAAGAAGATATGAACATGCTGTAACCGAAAATGATGAGAGCAAGGGACATCACTGCCAAACTAGACATGAAGCAGATATGCATTCACCATGAAGAAACACAGACAATGGGTCAAACTTGCACTTAGAGATGAAGAAAGTTACCTGCACCATAAGACATGAGTAACATAACATAATTAATGTATACGCTGAAACGCAAGATGAGCAAAATACATATAAAGCTTGCTAAACATAGGGCCTCAATACATGTGTGCCAGTCTGGAAACAACGGTGCAGGTAGGCCTACCGGCACTGTTGTTTCTGGACCGGCACACTACGGGTTTGCCTGCCAGAGCCACTGTGCCTGACAGGGCAGACCCTGACAAACACAGCGGCCATGGTAGGCAGGCCATCACAGATACACCAGCACCGTTATTAGCAGTGCCAGTGCTTCCGTGGTCCCCACTGCCAAGGGATTAACAGAATTACTGGAGCCTGACTTCATGGCTGCTGGGGTTGTAATACCGCGGTGTTACCGGGAAGTCAGGTGCCGGTAAATCTTTATGGCTCCAGCTGCAACCTGCCAGCAACACCGGAAGGGTTACCGCCGGACCCGTAATGAGGCCCATAGAAACACATCAGTAACGAGTGGCCTTTTTGGATAAATGTCGAACAGAGGCCACCAGGGGGTGCAATGGGATGTCAGCTTAATCCTCATGCTCCCAGACCACGGTACGTTAAAGGGGACTGAGCCCCCCCCTGCACTCCCACAAGAGTCAGATCTAAAGGTTGACCCAACGAGAACCCATCAGGGAGCACCCGGTCAAAGCGGCTTGAAGATCGAGTGTTGAGTGCCCGAGCTAGCTGTAGGTAAAGGTGTTGTGGAGCTGGGTGCAGACCCGGCCTGTGACGGAGCTCGGAGGAGTCCTGCCTTAGGCAGCAGCACCTGCCCAGAAGTAGGAAGGCTACGAGGGGAGGAGGAGGCCATATCACATAGCCTCTGCTACCTGGTGACACAGGAGTTTCTTATGCAGTAGCGGTACCCCGCCAGTGCTGCAGGTGGAGAGAGGGGCAAGAGGACATTGCTGGCCTGCGGTGGGGGGCCTAGCCTAGACAGTTGGGGTGCATCAGGTGAGGTGGGCAGAAGGGCTCGTTGCTACCTGTTGACCTGGGGGTGGCAACCTATTATTCCCTATCAGGAGCTGCTGGTGACACACAACAGTGGTTGGGGGAGAAACACTGCCTCAACGGGGGCAAGCCATCATACTTTTCCAGTGGGAGAATGAACAAGGGCACCCCACCGCACAGGAGGTGTAGTACCGTTCTGGTTGACCCGTCTGAGAGCAGATTCAGCGTTGGCATTGGGAACCAAGCAGAGGGGTGGCAATGTGGGATCTGCCAAAAGACCCTACAGGGAAGTGAATTTTATGCTCCTGGGTAAGGAGCTGGAGGGGGGTGATTCTTCCGGACCCAGTGGCCACAAGTCGTAAGACTGGAGAGGTCAGTAGGGGACCTGCCTGGGCCCGGGTTGGAGGGACCGCCTCGTAACCCAGCGTACATCAGCCGGTGTAACGCTCACTTTGTATCCAAAGGGACGCCGCTCGACAGGTCTGGACGCTTCTGGAAACACTGCACCTTCTCCGGGTTTCGTGCTTCCAAGGGCCAGTTCTAGAAGACAGGAGGTGGGTTTTAGCTATTACACTTTCCCTCGAGGCCCACCTCCCCGTGCTCCCCTTGCAGTTCCCCTTGGGACTTTTCTCACCTTGGTTGTCATTAAGGTGCACTCTCCATCCTGCCGTGCTGGGCAGGGGTGCGTCGTCGCTGGGCACCGTACCGCCAAGTTACTTCACTGGCGTGTGCCTGGAGTCCAGACCGGCTGCGACTCCACTTTTAAAGTAAGTCTTTCATATTAAGAATGAATGTCTGTATTTGTAGATCCCCCGAATAACCTTCATCTTCTTTCTTGCAGATTCCGAAGGGATAATGGAGAAGTTGAGCAGATGCAGGAGTCTGAGCTTGAGAAGGCAAGGAGCGCAAGCTCACTGTCTCCCGAGCCCTGGTTCTCTCGAAGATGGACTACTGCAACAGCCTCTATCTAAATCTGCCTGCCTCTACTTTCCTCCATCTGCAATTTATCCAGAACAGGACTGCGAGACTTGTCCTTGGCCTCAAGCCCAGGGATAGTATCTCTCCAGGACTGAAATCTCTACACTGGCTCCCAGTGGCTGCGAGGATTAAGTTCAAAACCCTCTGCATTGTCCACAAGGCCTTCTGGGGCCTGGGGCCTAAATACCTTCAACTCTCTCTTCCTAAATATCTTCCCTCTCGAGCTCTTCGCTCATCCGTCTCCAACTCCCTCAGGGTCAGCTCCTTCTCCAAGAAATGAGTTGGGGGTAGATCTCTCTCCGCGGCAGGGGCCTCCCTCTGGAACAGCCTTCCTGCCTCCCTGAAACTTGAGGAGAACCATCTCCGGTTCCGGAAGCACCTCAAAACCCTCCTCTTTGCTTCTGTTTCTCCCCTCTCCCCTGCTAAATTCTTGACTGTAACCACACTGAACCTGCAACTGGGCCGCTCTCCACTTGCACTGCCTCCCTGGCAATGCCTGCACTGCGGGACTGTCTCTGTATCCCTACAGCCCCCCTTTACCAGCACTTGTCTGCACTTACCTTGCACTTGCCACCAGTCTGGCCCAATTATTTATCTGTTGTTCCACTTCCGTGTACTGCACTTCCCCCCTCCCTTTCCCCTTGCACTTTTCCCTTCCCTCCACCCATGGACTTGCGCGATCTGAATGACACCTGGCCTAGCAGGATCGTTGTCTGTCTTCCCTTGTTCCCCCCTCCCTGCCTCGTCGTGCCTTGTAACACTTGTGTATAGGCGCCTTACAAATGCCATATAATATCAGTTCATATCAAGGCGCGGCACTAAGAGCATCCTTGAAAGTTGGCTAACCTGTGCTGTTGTTCCTTGCAGGTCACCGGAGAAATCCTGGAAGATGGTGATCGAAGAAACCTGGCGCCAGATAGACGATGTTCAAGTGGCGGTGGACTTCCAGGAGAACTTGGTAAGTAAGCTTACTTAATGTCTTATTCTCGTCCTTCTTCCCAGGGATGTTGCTGGAGATAGGCAGCGAAGGTCCAGGAAGAATCCGGATGGATGGTGGGGGAGCTGGAGACTGGGCAGGTAAGGAGATTCTTCTTCTTCTCTCGCTCGTGCAGGCCAAGATGCTGAGCAAGACCCGTTGAACGTCACGCTGCAAGAGCAGAATAACGTGAAGCGCATACCTCGAGTCGGGCGTGGTTTAAATACCCAGCAGGTATCCCAGGTGCCTTCTGTGCAGGCCCCGCCATGGATGCTAGACTGCTTGTTGCAGTTCCCCATTGATCCTAGAGGGGGCAGCCACGCTAGTCCATTGCCCATTGGATTCCATGTGAGTCTGCTGCCAACGGCGCCAGGATTGACTCCAGGGTACCCGGGAGGAGCAGAATTGGGCCCTTTGGGCCTTGTTAAAATGCTGTGGCGTGGGCCAGGAAGCCCGAGTTCCTTGGCCTGGGGCTAAGGTCGTGACAACCGGAGATACATTGCTGTGGGAGGAGATGAGCAGAGATGCCAAGGGAGATCTGATGGTATCAGGTTATATTATCCCCATATATATGGTCGCCGTAAATAATATCGCCGGGAAAAGGTCGCAGCGATATTATATGGGTGACCATATATATGGGGACAGGGGCAAAAAAAATGTTTTTAAAAAAAAAGTTTGGGGGTTGCGGGGGTGTCCACCTCATGTTCCATGCAATAATGTTGCCACATGGTGACATTATTACATGGAACCGATCTGAGTTGATCGAGGTACCATGTGCCCCCACACACTACCCCCCTGCTCCATGAGCTGGAGGCAGTCCCTACAGAAGTTTCAATTTGAGGACCAGGAGCGGGCCGGGGTAGGGTCGGTCACTCTTGGACCCAGAATGGAGGGAGAAGTGGCAGCCATGATGTCCGACATCGCAACCCTCATTGATGAGATCAGGGGCATGAGATCAACCCTTGACCAACGGTTTGACAAAATGGACCAGAGGCTCAACTATTGAGGGGCTGGAGGCGAACCAGACCTTGGTGGGCACCCTGGATCTCCAAATGGGGGTGAGGTTGTCGGTACTGGAGAGGAGGGAGACAGAGGCCACCCTCAAATTGGATGACATAGAAAACAGGGAATGCCATAACAACCTACGTTTTTTCAGCTTCCCAGAAAGGGAGGGAGAATCGGAGGGTGACATCAGGAGAGCCATTCGGGAGGTACTCTGCAAACTGTTTGGAGATTACGGCATGGATGAACCCACCATTGAACGCGCCCACCGAGCGGGTGGATGGTCCAGAGGACCCTACGCGGTGTTCAACGCATTTCCACTTCTGTGAACAGAGAACAAGGATCCTTGAGAGGGCCAGGAAGGCTGGCCTGATCAACTATCATGGGCCCCAGGTCTCCATCTTCCAGGACCTATCGGCTCTCACCCTTACAAGGTGAAGAATGTGTGGTCCACTTATCAAATGGCTGACGGGGAAGGGGTTTCACTACCGCTTGGGTTTCTCATTCTCCCTCAACTTTGAACATGATGGCCAAAACTATTGACTGGCAATGGAGAGCGATATCAGTCAGGTTTCAGAAAAACTCCTGGTAGACTCATGGCTCCAGGCAGAATGTTCGGGAGAGACCGCTGGATCACCGGCTAAAATGTTGGGTGCCCACAAATATAACAAGCTCAACACCCTGCCTACGGGTCCATCAGGTCCTTCTGGCCCTTGATTAAATGCTGCTTAGTGGGGGGGCGAAGGTATCCCTGCAGAGGGAGGGCGCTGATGAAGGGGGTTTTGTTGCCAGTAATGAGTGGTGGGGCACAAATATGGTGAGGAGTTTTGGAAAGGAGTCCTGTTGTTTCAGGACATTTTTGGTGATCCTGTCCTGGATGCAGGTGGAGGAATGGTAAAGATTGGATGCCAGTGGGAAGGAGGGGAAGTTGGAGGGGGCAGGGGATGGGTAAGCTGAGGCTAAACCACAAGGGTTTAATAATGTTGCTTAATTGTTCAGTTGTTTGGGGGATAGCCCTCCATGGGGCGCAAGTTGTTCAGCTTTGTGATTCAGAGTTTCTCAGGGAGGGATGCTACGAGTGTGAGGAACGGTTACGAAGCCATGACTTTGAGATGTGAACTAGTGATTGGCTCCCTTAATGGTAGAGGGCTAAACTCCCCTACCAAGTCACCTCTGGCCATGAGGGTGTAGAGGAGGAGCCAAGTGCCTTTACCGAAAGTCCTGCCCCCATTTTGCCTATATGTTGGTAACTGGACACTGTGACACGTGCAATGTCATTAATTGTACCTATACCGTGAACAGTCCTTGAAACAAGGTAACCATTGAGAAAACTCTAAACGATGTACCCGCGGAGAAAGAACAGTCTTCTGAAGAAAGTTCCAGAAGAAGTGTGAAGATGAATGATAGTGAAGACTGGTAATGTCACATGAAGCAGAAATGATGCACCCAGAAGAGATGCCAATTAAAAGAGTATATAGACCTTATAGAATCTGATAGCGAAGTAAAGAATCGAGCAGCATTTCATGAGCAAATTGAAGATTGCATGTGCAGAGAGCACCAAAGAAAATGCGAAGTCATTTTACAATTGTACAGATGATGTAACGCAAGTAGACTAAGTAATCATGGGGCTGGCTATACATAGTGAATAGTTTGCAGGCAGTGCCGCCTATATATAAAAAACTTTGTTAAAGGGACGTTATGGTTAAGCTGCGCAACTACAAACCTATGAAATTTAGTGAAAAAACTTTGTTAAAGGGACGTTATGGTTCAAAGTAAAACCGAAAAACCCCTGAAATTCGGCAGTTATGGTAAGATAAGCAACCATAACTCGCGCCACCGTGCACTGCTAACACTAACACCCAGGACATCAAAGATGACATCACAAATGTCACTGATGACATCACATGTGCATTTACTTTTCATGAAAACTCTGTGCAAGGGATTCTTATAATGCTGACCAAAAACTGTCAAGGATCATTGGGATAAATATCATGAGCTAATTAGTGCATTAAGCAATGCATTGATATAAATAGCATTCTGTTATGAAGTTCTATACAGTATACTAAGCTACTCATGCAGAAACATAGGCAGTGTGTGCAGCATACATGATGAAGGTGCAATATTCATAATCTTGTCATGTTGAATAGTGAAATGATAACTGCTTTCTTTTTAGAGATTTGCGTACTGTGAAACATGTAATAAGTAGATAATAAAACCCACTTAATACATAATTATTACAGACAAAACACAAAGAGACAACAACACATACAAATATAAGTATATTCAGGGTCAGTGAAGTAAACAAAAAAGCAGAAGTAGTAGCAGAAAGAGTTCATAACCTAACTGATTGTCTTTATGCAGAGAAACTATTGCTCTGTTTCAAAGCTGCTACTTACCATATGTATGTGTATCACATGATGTGACTGCACCAAAAGGAAAGAAGAGTGAGTATAATGTATACAAATATGAGCATATACAGGGAAGGTAGAGTAATAAAAATTAAACTATGAGAAAGTGCTGATAACCCTAATGATTATCTTCATGCACAGAAAGGATTGCTCTCTTTCAAGCCTGTGTCTTCCGCTATGTATATGTTTCATATGATTTGACTTGACCCTAAGTCTACAAATATAGTACCTTTTCAATTTTTACTTCCTGACTGTTACTGAAGAAAACTATGTGGCTTAGATATGTCAGTGAAGGAAGAAAATGGAGAGCCAGCCATGTGATGTCATCAGTGATGTCATCAATGACATTTGTGATGTCATCTTTGATGTCCTGGGTGTTAGTGTTAGCAGTGCACGGTGGCGTGAGTTATGGTTGCTTATCTTACCATAACTGCCGAATTTCAGGGGTTTTTCTTTGAACCATAACATCCCTTTTGACAAAGTTTTTTCACTGAATTTCATAGGTTTTTAGTAGCGCAACTTAACCATAACGTCCCTTTAACAAAGTTTTTTCACTGAATTTCATAGGTTTTTAGTAGCACAACTTAACCATAATATCCCTGACTTCATGTACATGTAACATAGAACATACTGAACCAACACATAGTGATTTTGATGTCCGCGGACTACCGCCATGTCCGCGGACATATCGAGAATCTGAGCGTGGTGAATGTAAATTTAAATAGTGTGCCCCATTTCCCCTTTGAAGTTGGCTCTGAAAAGAGCCGTTTTTTGGGGGTTTTTTTACAGATGCTTGACAGACATCTGTTATTTTGTATTTTTTTCTTGGTTTTTTTTCTTACTTTACTCCTAAAATCTTCACATAACCTTCTCCAAAGCAACCCTTACATTCCAAAATAGAAAGGCATTTCCCGTAAAAAGATAAAGAGATGCCATCTTCTTTAAAATTAACAGTATTACTGGCATCAATATTCTCATTATTACAGAAGAACATACCAGCTCTAAGCATGAAGGCACACATGCCTCGGTTGATGACACACCTAGCAATGTTTTGCTGAGGACAAAAAACTGAACTATTGTCCCATATTGCCCTGGGTAGTAATCCAGAAAAATTACTTTCGCATTTGGAAGGATCTTCATTACGGCTTGAACCAAGCGTTCCAAATCAGCCAACAAAGTAGCGGCACTGACGTTGCCCAAATGGAAAGCACCATATTGCAAAACTACCATATGCGGACTGTTCATCGTGGCCATATCCTCACAAACTTGTACAATTCCCTGTACATTGCAATCAGGCACAGTGCTCCACACCACCTCCACTCCTTTCACATCAAAGTTCTTTTCAACATGCCTGCATCGAGCGTACTGTTGTAAACCATGCACAAACATATCTCCAAGCACCAACACCCTGACTTTCTCTACTTCTGCCATCTTCACCACACACAGTCTCTTTCAACACAAATCCAAAACCTCGACATCTGATTGGCTAATCCGTATAGTCTTCTTTCCATGTTGGATTTGCTGGAAAACCCCGGATGAAGCACGCCCTGTCCACGGACAGCCACGGTGTCCGCGGACCGCGTAACTCTTCGACACCCTTTCTACCATTTCCACTTTACTCTCTGTGCCATTCCCTCATTGCATACAGCTAAGCGGTCACACAATAAGAAGAACGTCCTCAGAACGCCCCCATTTTGTTTATTTTCGAACATTTCAGGACAATTATCATTTCATTATTCAACATATTAACATTACAAATATTATACTTTCATCTTGTACGCTGCAGACAATGCTATGTTTCTCCATTAGTAGCTCAGTATACTAGATAGAACCCCATAATACAATGCTATTTATATCAATGCATCGTTCAAAGCACTAATTACGGTATGATATTTATTGCAATGATCCATGACACTTTTTTCTCAACATTATAATAAAAATCCCTAGTACACAAATTTCATGAAAAGTAAATGCACATGTGATGTCATCAGTGATGTCATCAATGACATTTGCAATGTCATCTTTGATGTCATGGGTGTTAGTCTTAGCAGTGCACGGTGGTGGCGCAAGTTATTCTTGCTTAGCTTACCATAACTGGCGAATTTCAGGAGTTTTTCGGCTTTACTTGGAACCATAACGTCCCTTAAACAAACTTTTTTTATTAGCACGTAAACAATATACAAAGATGTAGTGTAAACAGCAAGTTCTCACAGATGGCTTTACACAGAATGTTGCAAAGTAAGCATTTATGCTCGTTCACAGTGAAGGTCAGATGCTTCCATTTTTTTCTCGCGGCCCGGAGAGGCCCTCGACTCCCAGTATAAGGTTCTATTTTTTTTTTTACCTTGACAGACAGAGATTGTGCTGAAAGACTTCTTTTGAAGAAGTGTAGCAAAAACGTAAGTCACGATAAAGATGAAAATTCTGAAACGAAACCACTTTTGTATATTATATCACTTTGAGAAAGATCGTTGGCACACGCGGAGTCGTATTTTGGGACTGCACTACACTTGGACAATGGAAAGTGCAATTATAATGTAAGTAACCCTTTAGATAGTTTTATACCGGAATATAATAACAATAGCGTGGCATTAAAGCCCGGTCAAGTTGTACTTGTTCGTTCAATGTGACATATTGTTTTCTACCGCGCACTATCACCGCCGAATTGATCCCCTGTCGTTTAGAGGGCTCTGAAAAAGGCAGACGACACAGGGTGGGTTAATAGAATTAATGTAACCAGTCTGTAGCCGGTCAAGCGCTCTACTCGCTGTGCCACTTCACTGTAGCCGGTTGCTTTGACATCCGTGCACAGCTTGCTAACGCAGGTTCGAATCCCGGCACGGCCAAACTCAGCCTTTCATCCTTCCGTGGTCGATAAATGAGCACCACACACCGTGGGTAATGATAAGCAGCGCTGAGATACCTGACGGTTCTTAGCGCTATATAAATGCGAAAATATTATTGTTTTATTATTAACATACTCCGTTGCACTATCTTCGCTAGCAAATAGTTTCACGCCGTAATAAATAAAATGAATATTTTTAATAAAGATCGGCTGGTGAGACTAATTTATGTTTTTTAAAACAGGTACGTTGCCCCATTTTGCCAATGTCACGATTTTCAGACTCCAGCGGATGGATATTTCAACTGCCAGGTGCAGCTCCATGTAAGTAACTTCATGACCCTCACCATTTTATGGGACAATCGCCAAGGACCAATATGCCCTTACGCAGTACTAGCGGCTAGAAGCAACATACCAACCATTATGCTGGTCTAATGCCTCGTTGTTGGACCAACCTTCCGATTATCAGTGCGACCATTTACTGCTTTTATCATAAACCAACAGCCTATCTACTGCAAAGGAACAGCGCGTGGCTCAAAATAAACTTTTGCTGATCGACAGCAGAGACAATTGCAAATCGCTGAATATTCACTAAACATTTCATGTGAAATAAAGGTACTTTACCAAATGTACAATCCTGCTGTTTACTTTTAAACCACAGTTTCATATTCCGAATTGTGGCGCACTGTGTTCTAAGCTGATCTAACATCCTCTGTACCGCAAAGGAACACTGCGTGGCTCAACATGAACTTTTGCGGATCGACAACAAAGACAAATGCAAATCGCTGAATATTCTCTAAACATTTGATGTCAAATAAATGTACTTTACAAAATTTACAATCTTGCTGTTTGTTTTTAAATCACAGTTTCATATTCCGAATTGTGGCGCGCTGTGTTGTGACATAATGTGTGTTGTCTTCCGGGTTCTGTGTAAAGTCGCGTAGGACTGGAGACGACTAGGCGCGTTTGATGACGCACCCTGTAACGTCACGGAGAGAGGCGGGGAATATGAATGCTTTCATAATGTCAGGCTTAGGGGCGGGAGATAGGATTTAGTGTCGCAAAAGCAAGTCAGCCAGGTCAATAGCGCCAGTCATAGGATTATCACATAATGTCAGCGCACACCAGCCTGATTTATCATTTCTTTAGTGGACAAAAAGTCGGACGAGGCCCATAGGAAATTGTACTATCAGCGGACAAAAGGAGGGTTCGTAGGACACTTTCAACCTGACAACGAACAATACAAACAACGTTCTCAGAACACCCCCATTTTGTGTAATTGCAAACATTTCGGGACACCACGAGTGTTCTTAGAACACATTCAACTTAACAGATCACAATACAGGCAGCGTCCTCAGGACACCCCCAGTTTGTGTATTTACAAACATTTAAATACACCGCAAGTGTTTTTAGCTCAATTTTATCTTCCTTGCGAACAAAAAGGACACATACTCCGTCCTCTGAACACCCCACCATTTAGTTTATTTACAAAATGTCAGAACAGCCGTGTTCTCCGCGGACAAATCGAACACAACAAAAGCGTATAGCACATAAAAAAACAAAACATTGAACCTATCTCTTACTCCCCCACCCTCCCAAACACTCTTACACACCAACACACTCCACTAAATACAATTTTTAATCCAAGTTTCACTGCGCTGTACACGGTGGACGGCGAATACAAGATGGCGGGCGCCACAGAAAATGTGACGCGCTCCACGCCCCACGCCGTCCAATCAGCGAACACGTTGCATGTCCGCGGACATGACGCAAGCCCATGGGCCAATCGGGGTGCTGTCCACGGAGCGAACAGGGAATTCCGTCCGCAAAGCGAACACAGATATCACTAATATTTTTGCCTTATATTTTGGTCATTTTTTAAAATAAACTACTGGACGGATTTACACCAAATTTGCAAAAGCACGCTTTCGGGGACAAGCCGCCGCTCCTGCCGCAAATGTGGTGTAAATCCGACAAGCGGTTCGGGCTGTAGCCGTGCGCAAAGTTTTTTCCCATTATGTCTATAGGAAAAAACAAAAGTTTTGGGACCCCCCCTATAACTTTGCCCGCCCTGGACCAAACCTCTCCAAACTTTTCAAAAATATTCAGAGTGGGCCATATACTTTTTTTGCAAAGTTTGGTGAGGATTCGTCAAGAGGGAGCAAAGTTATAGGCCACCCAAAAAGTGCTCTTCCTATGGAAACACCAACTTAACCATAACTACATGGACGCTACAGCGTCCATGTAATATATATATATATATATATATAAATATATATATATATATATATATCACACGACCACGGTAGTGGCTGTGTAGCATGCAGTTATGGTTAAGTTGCTGTTTCCATAGGAAGAGCACTTTTTGGGCGGCTTATAACCAGGGACGTCATTTCACCAAAATGCCAGGGGTAGCGGAAGTGATATCACACGACCCTTGACCCCTGATGACATCATGGGAAGTGATGTCATTTGACCCCACCCCAAAGTGATATCGCAGGAAGCGATGGAACATGACCTTTCACCCGTTGACAAAACAGGAAGTGGCATCACATAGCATTGTACACTACGACAAATATGGTTACGATATCACTATAATGTGATGAACATTTCATACCTGAATGGATCGCCATATGGATCGTTAAGATCAGTGTGTGTAGGCCCATATTACCAAATTACTGTGATTGCAAGCAGACATCCATGACCAAAGGATAATGATGTGTTATTATATAGCACTTACGCTTAAGCGCTTTACATAGAAGAAATATACACCCAATATCACCCAACCTGTGTTTTTACCCATTTATCGACCTCAGAAGGATGAAAGGCTGAGTTGAGGCGTTTGAGAACAGACTAAATCATTGACTCACCCCCTGAAGTGTGTCTGAAATAAACCTTTAATGAGTCTTGCAATTATTGTATAGAATTCCAGAAAGACACATGATTTGGTATTCCTATTCTCTCTTATTTAGGTTCACTGCTGAAAGTGTTAGACTTGTGGCCCTCATGTTCTTATTTTTCTTCTTTTTTAAGGGGCCCGAACAAGAAAGCCAGCCACTTGATAAGTAAAGAGCCACATGGTGCTGGCCACAGCCCAGGAACTTGCGTTGCAAAAAAAAAAAAAAAATCTTTTTTTTTGTAGAGGACGCAAGGGAGACTTCAGAGGTCGCACTTGCGACCTCTGGTGACCCCCAAATGACGCCCCTGCTTATAACTTCGCTCCCACTGGACAAATCCTCACCAAACTTTGCAAAGAAAGTATATGAGTCACTCTGAATTGTTTTGTAAAGTTTGGTGAGGTTTGGTACAGGGAGGGCAAAGTTATAGGGGGGTCCCAAAACTTCTGTTTTTCCCATAGACTGAATGGGTGAAAACTTTGCTCACGGCTACAGGCCAAACCGCTGGACGGATTTCAACCAAATTTGCGGCAGTGGCAGGGGCTTAGTCACAAAATCGTGCTTTTGCAAATTTTGTGAGAATTCATCCAGTAGTTCCCTTAAAAACGATCAAAAAGTATGTCTCTACAAATTAGTGATATCTATGTCCGCTCCACGGTCACACTTCCCTGTTCGCTCCATGGAGAAGATTGCAATTGGCTATTCTGTGGCGTGCTGGCCACAACCATGTTGCGCTTTCAGCGATTGGTAGTGGCACAGCGTGAAGTGCGTATTAATATTTCGATACGTCCGCCATCTTTACTTTGTTTTCTGTTGAACGCGGACATCGCCGCTAATATACCTAAACGAAGAAGACACCAATGCACTTGTTACACTTTAGGAACACTGTTTCAAAGGGTGAGCGTTAATGAGACTTGGTAGTAGAAAGTGAAACATTTAAGTATTCTTATTAGCACTGTCGTATGGTACAGTGACACTTGCTGCTCATTGTACAAAATTAACTTACTGCGTCCATTGTACAATACATAAACAACATTACTGCGGTCAGGCTGGTGGGAATCTGAGGCAGCCACCTGCTCTATTACGTACACACAGCAGTTCCGCGTGTGTACGGGAGTAGCGGTTCTCATGAATATCCCCTGATAAGTTGTTGCAAAATGAGAATGTATTTGCATTCGCAGTGAAGGCCACTTCATTTTCTGTTTGAAATACGAGCTCAGTACGGCCACATATTTGTCGACAGCCATAAGGGTCAGTTGTTTTTTAACCTTGAGGTGCAGGGAAAGAGCAGAAATAATGTAGGGAGTAACAATTAGAAAAACATATCGTTTGATGGGGTTATGCTTCAAAAACATTTGCACCATCCATGAAATATTAGTTACACTACTGTCTGACTGCGGCTAATGCAATGGAGCTGGTCCACATCATGTAAGTTTATTTTCCCACCTATATACCGAATTGACCTAAGATTTTTAATTTCGGGGGGAAAAAATATTTTTTTGTAATCAATTACAAGGTTTACATGCCGTTGAATTTTTTTTCCCCATAATGGACATTGCACATTGTCGCCGTTTGTAGGGTGCCAGTACATTACCCCACATTCATTTATTATTTAGTAGTAAAGGTATGTGTTACAACTTTGTTTTGTGCAGAGGATTCATATAGATATACGTTTTATTTACGCTTCTCCCCTCAGATACTTTCTTTCCTATTGTGATTGTCACGGATTACAGCTGCCGAGTGACGTGAAATGCAACTGTTCATTACCGGTTGTCTGTGCGTCATAATTCAGTGGGATGATCGTGTTGGACCTCTATGTCCTTATGCTGCTGTCACAATAAGAAGTAACATTCCACCCTTTCTGGTGGTGTAGATCACAGCGGTTGACGTCATCTTGCACATCAATGTGGGAGTAAAACGACTACTGTGGCGGCAAGGCTTACTTTCTGTGTGTGAAAGAAACCAACGTGCCCATTACCATTTTCATTGTCGACGAAAGACAGAAACTTACTACTTGTATGGAAATGTGCATAGGGCAATCATTTCGCACAGTTCATTGTGAAACACAACTACTTTACTAATTGCTTGGGGCGATGATTTCGCTCAGTTTATTGTGAAATAAAACTACTGTACTAATTTTTAAATGTCAGTGTTTTTTTACAAATGTACTCTCTGCTTTCACAATGTGGCATGCTACGTTGCATGTTGTAATGTGTTCTTTTGTAGGTGCTACATCACGGCACGTACGCCAATATGGACGCATTTGTTTAAGCTACCAAGCAACGTTATGGAGAAAGGTACTGCATACCCCACTTGCTTTGGCTATGGGAGGATCAGGCCCATCTCATATGCTTTCGTGCCGTCAGGCCTATTTCTTTCACCGTCAGACCAATTTCTGTCACCCAGAAGCCCTATTAACCAACATTAGTTCAGAATAATTACTATCTTCTTAAAATCAGGAAAATGAGGTAAGGTGCACTGAAAGTGTTTGGTGCACATAAATGTTTGTAAAATAATACATGGTTACACCCTCCCAATACACATATCTTCACACCTTTCGACCTGTGCCACTTACGAAATTATGTGTCGAACAGTGAGTGGTAATGGTGTTGCTTCCAGTATTTCTAAGGTCATTGTGCTTCCCATCACAGAGTTTGTTTCAGATTTTATGTAAACGTAAATAGACTACTCCTTTGCATTTTTTAAGCACATTTTTACAGAAAAAAATTACTACATGTACAACACATGTATGTAAAGGTAATTGACAACACCCGAAAAGGTTTTTGTTGTGCATGTGATAGTGTTTTGATATTTAACAAGTGTACTCATGTACTTAACAAATCAACGATACAGCTTCCATCTGTGAGGGGTAGCCTCTATGTATGGTTAGTGGCTACAATCTCAAGGATGTGGCTACTGGCCATTACTGGAAGGGACAAAACATTGCTTTGAGGTTGCCATGTCCACCAGGGACTGCCTTTCTGGTAAAGGTGTTCCTTGTAACCATACATTTCTCAAGGAACACAAATGTGGTGCTGCCTTTACGTTCACACAGTTTCATTTTTGCTTTCTGTAGCCTGCAATGCAAAGCGAAGAAGGGTTTCTATCCAACACCCTTCTTCCCTTTCTATGGTGGCCATCTTGAAAAAGGATTTGTTTTCTTCAGCCGGAAACGCCGGAGGCGTTCCGGTTGAAGACAAAAAATCCTCTTTCTTTGTAGCACGGGTTACTGCTGTAAAATCTTGATTGCTTATGGCATTCATCCCCCACTCTTTGGGGAGGAATGGGGGTTAATGATCCAGATACGTCAGTATGGACTCTTGCTTATATTGTGTTGCACGCTTGCCTTGTGGAGTTCTGTGCCGGAAATTTTCCATTTTCAAGTTTGTACAAGTATATACAATGTACTTCCGCACTCTCACCCAGTTACACATGTCATTGTGAAGTGCGTATGACTTTTCGAACACGCCCCTATGCTGTGCGCCAGCATATGATAATGTGGAATTCTTCGGAAGGTGGGCAGTTACTTAAAATGTTCCTTTACAGTAGTATGCGTATGTGTTACTATTAGAACCCTGATAAATTTAGTACAAAATTTTTGTTAACATACTTTTATGATGTATTTACACTACTAAAAACCTATGGCATTCAGTTAAAAAACTTTGTTAAAGGGACGTTATGGTTACGTTGCCTTCCCAAAAACCTGTAAAATTCACTACAAAAAAAACTTTGTTGAGGGGACGTTATGGTTAAGTTGCCCTACGAAAAACCTGTGCACTTCAGTAAAAAAAATGTGTTCGCCCTCCCATTATGGTTCAAGTTAAAACCGAAAAACCCCTGAAATTCGCCAGTTATGGCAGACTGAGCCCCCATACTTGCCATCACCACTGTGTACTGCTAACACTCACACCTAGAACATGAAAGATGTATCTCAAATGTAACAAAAACAAAGGGGCTAAACATGTGATGTGGCCCAGTGTCAAGAGTTGGGGCCGCCAAGAACCTGGTTATCTATTCGAGGAGATACAATGAACGTGAGAAATGAGAGGGGCTCCTGTTGAGGTGTAAAGGAAAAACACTAGAAGTGCCAGGTTTTATTCATTTATACGAAGAAGGAGCTCAAAACGCGGTCTCCTGTCAGATGGTCAAATTGAAAATAGACTTTGGGCAAGCTACACCGAGACCAGAATATAAGGCCATGCTCACACTCCCTTTTATTCTCAGGCATAGTAATCCTTTGAAAGGCCGAGTTCAAAAGAATAATTGAATGGCAGACAGCAGGAGTGATGATGGATGTTGGGCTAATTGGGTGGGGAGGCATGGTCAAGACCAACCCTCCAGCACCTGGGGTTCCAGATTGCATGCTACTAGCAAGTGGAATATTCCAGAAGGGTGCAAGCGTGCCAACCAACTGTAAAGGGCCATGTAGCAAAGAGCCCTATAGTTTGAAGGCCAACAAAACATGTATTTTCATGACACAGAGATGACTTGCATATAGCTGTTCACCTGACTGTAGAGACCCAACCACAACCCGTCCCTATATAGAAAGTAAATCTAGATGTTCCCCATAGACCAACCACAATCTCACTTAGGTTTTCTTATTTTGCCACGTAGTATGACATCATGTATAACAAGTTTTTGCTATTTAAACTGTTTTCTTTCATGTGAATCGTTCAGAGAGAGACTTATGCTGTGGGTTGTCCGTTGACACCCGTTTTACTCCCTGTTTATACAGCAATTAAAAAACTGTTATGTTTTGCAAACTTCTGGAGTCGGTCTGATTATTGATGCAAGTTTCAGATCTGCATCCCCATCCATCCATAGAGTGACACCTCTCTTAAAGGGCCCATGGGTTCAAGGGAATTCCGGAGAGCCAAATTGGATCTCCGGATGGTACAAGAGACACATTGGCAGAAGGGCAGAGAGCTGCGTGTGGGAAGTGGGCCGGGGGAGGTTGTGCCCTCGGGCCTGGAGAAAAAAGGAGGTGTGACAATCACTCTCTCTGCCCAACTTGGCCTGGTGGTGGATGAGGTACAGAGGAACCCGTGGAGCGGTTCCTTTTTTATAAAGGGGTGCCTGACTGGTGAAAGGATCACAGTGTGCTCTCTCTACGCACCCAACGTGGTCCAGGCAGATTTATGGGAGGGTGTAAAAGGTGAACTGATGCTTTTTCTGGAAGGCTGACTGTTGGTGGAAGGGGACTATAACATGGTCCCGGACCGGGTTCGAGACTGTAAGAGAATGGGTGAGGGAACGGGAGACAACCCAGGCAAGGCAACCTCTATGAGATTTAGGAGAATAAACCATGAAATGGACACATAAGTGGAGCGGGGAGAGGGAGATAGACCCTTTACCTGTTTTTTTTCCGGTCCACAAATCCTACTCCCGGATCGACCCCATTCTGGTGGATACCGAGGCGAAAGCCCAAGTTAGAGATTCATGTGTCATTCAAGTGGCATGGTTGGACCACAATATGGTTATGATTGTAGTGAGGAGATATCACAGACAGAGACCCCTCGGACGGTGGTGCTACAATGATTTTTTACTAAAGAAGTGTTTTAAGGCCATGTTATGCTGGCTGTTCATCAGAATAGGATCCCAGAAACAGAAAGAAAGGAGGCAACAGGAAAAGGAGTTAAGGGAAAAGATTTGTGAACTATAGCCGATGGTTCCGGGGGGAGAATATCTCATGCCGTGTAATGCCGCTAAACTGCGACTTTATAAAGCTAAGCTTAAGGCTGTCCTGGCTCAGTGCACAGAAACGCAGCTATTTTATTTAAAACAAAAATACCACGAGTGCGGGTAAAGTGTGAACAAAATACTGTCTTGGGAGGTATGTGAAGAAAGGAAAAGAAAGACATTGGAACTATTAGGGGAGAAGGGACAGGGAGGTGCACGATCCGGTCGGAATAGGGAAGGTATTTGCTAAGTTCTATGAAGAGCTCTATTCATTGGAATTTGTAGGTGAAGAAGGGCAGATAGCTGCCTTTATGGACCCCCTGTCCCTGCCAGGCATTCCTCAGGGTGGGTCTGAATGGTTGGGGGAACCTATTTCTGAACAGGAGAGTGTACAGATAATTATGGTAATGAAATCAGGCACAGCGCCAGGGAGTGATGGGTTTTCGATGCTATTCTATAAACAAAATCAGATCCACAATAGAGTGTTTATACCCGGCTAGAGTTTTCAATACGGTGCTGTCGGGGGAGCCCTTGCTGAGCTCAATGCTAGAGGCCACGATTGTTACAATACACAAGGAGGGCAGGGACCCAGTGAGGTGTGCTTCTTACCAACCGTTCCCACTGTTAAACAACAGGGTTGAATATCATGGCCGAAATCCTGGGCTCTAGATTGGAAACTCTGCTACCGTCCCTAGTTCATGGAAATCAAATTGGCTTCATACAAGGGAGACAGGGGTCTGATAACATTCAGAAAAAACCTAATGTACCGTGGGGAGAAAAGGCATTTGACGAGGTGGACTGGTCTTTATAAAGTTGGTCCTGGGAAGGTGGGCCTTGGACAGTGTAAAGATACTGGTGGGGGGTGTCTGTACTTCCGCTCTCTATATGGTAAAGGAGAGGCACAGCGGACCCCAGCCAAGATTCTCTATAAGGTAGCAATGGACGAGCAATCAAGGCCTAGCTTCTCAGGAGGTGATGCGGGCTGGTTCTTAAGTACAGTGTAGTCCCCGAACCCCCACAAAGGAATGTCCACACACTGTATTACTGAAAACATAGTCTTTATATAATTAATATTCAAAAGTATGTACACGATCACAATAACGCACTTTGAACTTGGAAATCAACAATGATAAATATATACAATTCTAAAGTGGTACCACCAATGTTATCAAATCTCATTAAAGTGCATGAACTGTATGGTTAAAATGTCACACAGATCAATAACAAGGACACCAGCAATAGAGATAGGAAAGAACGCAAAGGATGGTTGAAACAATAGGCAGAGTTCTGGCCCCTACCACTAGACACAGTTCTGTGTGGAGATCCCCCCACCTGGGCAACCTGTAAAATAAAGATATATAGCACAAGCCCAGTCCATATATTGTTCACTAGTCCTATTTCCTCTTATTAAGGTTTTACCCCCCCAATGTACCTGGTGGAGTAGAGTTCTTCGAAGACATGTCGAAGGTTCCTTGTTGAGTGACTCCCTTTAAAGCAGGAGCCACGGATTGTCGAGAGGCGTCGAAGATGGTGAACTTGTCATCGACGGCGGCGATGAGAAGTTCAAGGGTGCCGAGACACCGATGTCGATCCATGCGGTGCTTGTCAGCGGCGTCCTGCGAGGATGAGGTGTGTGGGGCACCTCGGCGATGGATTGTTCAGGACCGCAAAGAGTTTCTGAAGGACTGTGGTCCAGCAAGGGCGTCGAGTCGTCAAAGTCTTTGTGGCCTTCAGGTGGCGGGAAACCCACCGGCGGATTCTCCTCAGCGCGTTGGTCATCCTCGACTTTCTACAGCGGGACAAAGCGGTCGACGTTGCGGACAAGGGGGTCCTTCGATTGAAATGGTCTTAGGCAAAGGAGCGTGTGGCTCCGGTCGTCGGCGGCATGGCGTCAAGTGGTCCCCACGGCTGGGCAACACAACTTCGACGGGCCTCCAGTGGTTACACAAACCTGCGAACCCTGGTCGATGGCAATAGCCATCGACAGCGGCGAAGTCCGGGTGCTTTGCTTCGTTCTCCTCAGCGGTCCCGTCTCGGGTCGGCAGTCTTTCGAGGGTCCGACTTCCAGGGAGCTTCGGCGAAGGTCAGCGGTGCTCGATGGTCTCTTGGAGCACGGGAAGAGGGCGCCTTACCAGGTCCTCTCTTGGATCAGTCTTCGACGAATTCGGCAGCTTTCAGATCAGGTCAAAGCAAATGCAACAGCAAGTCTTCTTCTTCCAGCTGGGCATCGAGGATCAGCAGTTCCAGTTACTCTTCAAGTGTAGACACAGCTTCTGAACAATTTCCAGTGGTGAGAGGTCCCCAGATATACTATCTTGTCTCTCATCCACACTGCTGGGTCACTCTCAGAAGCCAATCATGCAGAAGGGCATTCATGCAGTCAGTCAGCCAATCAGGCACACAGTGCATTCAGGCCATCCTCCTCCTTCTCAGACACACACAACAAGGAATATGGATTGGAATAAGTACCCAGCCATTCAACACTACACAATGCATTCAGGCCAGTTTCGGGCAGGGCTGTCTCAGTCTTTGACTCTCATACCAGAAACCAGACAGCCACAACAAGAACTGCAAATTGGTCACACACTCCATTCACCCAGGTCCCACCCACAGGGCGTACCAACAACATACAGTCACTGGGAAGGCTCCAGTCAGTCTGGACTGGACTTCACAACAACACCATATATGGAACTTCCACCCAACAGCCAGTCAGGGGGAAGGGACAGAGTCAGGGCTTCCCAGGACTTTGGGAATACAAGGTAACAGGCAATAGAAAGCAAGAGGCCACAGGGGCCATCTTGTTTTCCATCAGGAATCAACTGATTCCAGG
This sequence comes from Ambystoma mexicanum, assembly GCF_040938575.1. Taxonomy (NCBI): domain Eukaryota; kingdom Metazoa; phylum Chordata; class Amphibia; order Caudata; family Ambystomatidae; genus Ambystoma; species Ambystoma mexicanum. The sequence continues at coordinate 426,868,685 of NC_090925.1, read as the reverse complement.
CAGGGCCTGGGTATCCCAAAATGGAGGATACTCAGCGCACCTGTCAAATTCAGCATGGAGCTGCCACCAGCCCATACCCTGCTCTGCAGGCCACCCACAGGTGCCCAAAAACATACACTAGGGGCACAGGGTTGTACCCCCACCCATGGGTGCCGTAAGGGTATCCCATGGGTCTGTTCACCAAACCAAAAGAGAGAGAGCTGCACCGCCAGGAGTCCCACATGAACTCCTGCGCGGAAAACAGACAGAACACACGATAAAAAGGCAGTAAAGGACAAGGATACGGAGGCCCTGTTCCTCCGATGCATTTCCAGCATCACAGTCGCCCCCCCAGACTGAGGTGGAGAGTTCCTAATCTCCCACGGGATATACACCCTCATCCAGACGGTCAACATACCTTCTGGAAAGGCCATCTGCATTATCGTGACTCTTCCCTTGTCTGTGCTCTATGGTGAAGTCTAGCCCTTGCAGGCTAATGGAGCACCTGAGCAGTTTCGGGTTTTCACCCTTCATCTGCATAAGCCACTTCAGGGGCTTATGATCTGTTTGGACCTTGAAGGTAGACCCCGTAAGGTAGGGCCTAAAACGCCTAAGGCTCCAAACTATACTGAAACATTCCTTCTCAACAGTAGCCCACCTAATTTCTCTACCCTTGAGTTGTCTACTGATGAAGATGATAGGATGTTCCCTCACTTTGTCATATAACTGGGACAAGACAGCTCCAATGCTGGTGTCGCAGGCATCCGTCTGGACGATAAAGGGTCGGCTCTAGTCAGGTGCACACTACACAGGTGCCCTACACAGACTTTCTTTCAAGCCATCAAAGGCCCTCTGGCAGTCTTCCTTCCAATTAACATTCCTAGGTTGTTTGGGGGAAGTCAGAGCTGTCAGTGGTGCAGCTATGGTTCCATAGTCCGCCATGAAATTGCGATAATACCCAGTGAGGCCCAAAAAGGCTCTCACCTGGGTTTGAGTAGTGGGAGTCTCCCAGTCCTGTACATCCTGTACCTTACTGGGGAGAGGTTGGATTTGACCCCCTCCTACCTCATGACCAAGATATGTGACTTTCCCCTGGGCTATCTGGCACTTGGTGGCCTTGATAGTGAGGTTAGCCCTTTTCAAGGCCTGCAACACCTTACCCAGATGTGTCAAATGCTCTTCTCAAGAGGAACTGTAGACGGCAAAGTCGTCTAAATAAGCCACACAAAAGGCTTCCAGCCCACTGAATGCATGGTTGACCAATCTCTGGAAGGTGGCAGGGGCATTCTTCAACCCAAAAGGCATGATCCTAAACTGGTAGAGTCCCTCTGGTGTTGAGAACGCCGTCTTTTCCTTGGTATGGTCCATCAGAGCTATTTGCCAATAGCTTGAGGTGAGGTCAAAGGTGCTCACAAATTTGGCAGCACCTATGGTGTCCACGAGCTCATCAGCCTGGGGCAATGGGTGCGCATCAGTTTTGGTGATGGCATTGACTCCTCGGTAGTCCACACAGAACCTCCAATCCTTGGTACCTGCCTGGGAACTTGCCTTGGGGACAAGGACCACGGGACTGGACCAGGGAAACTGGTTGAGGGTTCAATAACACCCAGATCCAACATCTTGGCGACCTCAGCCTGGATGTGGTTCTTAACAGTGTCTGACATACGGTAGCTCCTGCTTTTGACAGGCACGCTGTCACCAGTGTCAATCTCGTGCTTACACCATGGTGTAAGGCCTGGTGTCAGTGAAAACAGAGAGGCATACTGCTGGAGCAAAGTCCTGCAGGCCCTCTGCTGCTCGGTTGTCAAATCCGGAGAGAGATACACTCCCTCCACTGAGCCATCCTGAGGGTTGCTATACAGCAAATCAGGAAGGGGCTCACTCTCATCCTCTTCTTGCTTTGAAGCTAGCAAGAGACATGAGACTTCTGCTCGCCGGTGGAAAGGCTTGAGCCTGTTAACATGGAATACCTGGGGGGCTACCCCAGAGGCTCCCATGTCAACCAGATAATTGACCTCACCCATCTTGGAGATTATCCTGAAGGGTCCAGTCCATTTATCGGCCAATGCCCGAGGCTCGGTGGGCTCCATCACAAGGACCTCCTGTCCCGGAGTCCAATCCACCTGTGACGGTTTAAGGTTATGCCAGTACTTGTTCAATTCCTGGCTGGCCTTGAGATTCGCTGTTGCCTGACCCATCATCAGTGTCATTCTCTGTCTGAGGCCTAACACATAGTCCCCCACTTGCTTGGCGGGACCTGGAGGGGTGGCTTCCAAACCTTTTCTGATCAAGGCAAGGGGCCCCCTCACGGGATGTCCAAAGAGTAACCCTCTTGAGGTACCTCTCTAAGCAAACAGCAGGCATGGCAGGAGGAGATCCCATTTCCTCCTTAGGGTCTCTTCCAAAGCACCTATCATGCCCTTGAGAGTTTTATTAATTCTCTCAACCAGACCATTGGTCTGGGGATGGTAAGAGGTGGATAATTTTAGGTTACCCCACACTCTTTCCACATGGTTTTCATGTAACTAGACATGAAGTTGGATCCTCTGTCAGAGACAACCTCCTTAGGGAATCCAACACGGGTGAAAATGCCCAGGAGAGCCCTGGCAACCACCTTGACAGTTACGGTCCGAAGGGTTATAGCCTCAGGGTACCTGGTGACATGATCTAACAAGACCAGGATGAACCGGTGTCCACTTGAAGTGGGAGGGTCCAGGGGACCCACGATGTTGATGCCCACCCTCTCAAATGGTGTGCCAACCACTGACAATGGCTGCAGTGGGGCAATGACACTGCCTCCAGTCTTGCCAGACAACTGACAAGTTGGGCAGGTCCTGCAGTGGGACTCCACTTCTACTCCCATCCGAGGCCAGTAGAAATGGACAGAGAGCCTCTGCTTAGTCTTCTTGGTACCAAGATGACCAGCTAAGGGCACCTCATACTCCAACTGCAGTAGGAAGGGCCTGTAAACCTGGGGTACCACCAACCTTTTGAGGGCACCAGGTTCAGGCTTAGTGGGCTCACTAACAAGGAGCTCACCCTCCCAATAAATCTGGAATGTCCTAGGCACTTCTCCTTGTGCCTGGGACAGGGCCTGTTTCCTCAGACCCTCGAGAGAGTGGCACTCTCTCTGTCCTTTACAGAAGTCTGCCCGGGAGTGTCCCCCTTCAGCTAACAAGCATTGAAGATCGGGATGATCCTCCGGTTTGAGAACCTCTCCCACAGGAGAGTCTTCTGGCTCTTCTCCCACAGGAGTTGAGACAGGGTTTACCACTGGACCCAGCCCGTCCGGAGCATGGATCCCAATGGGTGCTGTAGGAACAGCAGGAAGAGAAGGAGCTCCCTCCACAGAGGTGGCCTTCTTGGTCTTCCTTCTTCTTGCCTTAGGCTTCGCCTTTGGCTCGGGTACCTGACTCACATCCAGACCCTGTGTCACATGTGACCTAGTGACCGCAGCAGCAGTCAGGCGAAGACCATCCGAGATCAATCCCAACTCTACTAGATCATTACCTAACAGAATGTTAGCAGGGACATTGTCCTGAACCAGGACAGGAAGCTTTGCCATCTTGTCTCCAATTACGAGTGTGACTAAGGCTACAGGTGATATTTTGGGAGGCCCACCAGCTAACCTGGTGGTTCTCAGAGGAACACCTACAAACTCCTCTGGCTTGAGAAGGGTCCTGTCCACCACTGTCATGCTTGCCCCAGTGTCTCTCAAACCAGTAGAAGGCTGGCCATGCAGGAGGACACTTCTCAAAAATCTACGGGTGTTCTGTGAGATAGTCGCCAGTACTTCCACATACTGGTCCCAGGCCGCAAGGGACACTAAGGAAATCTCTACAGGAGCACCAAATGTGATCCCTGTAGAGGAGGGGAGGACAGTGGCCTCCAGCTCAGACATGGGGTAAGGGTAGGTCAGGCTGACAGCCTGTACACCAAGTGCCTTACCTTTACACTTGGAGTCACCCCTCTTGTGATCCAGAGCCCCACAATCCCAACAAGTGCCAGGAGTGCGGGGTACGGTACTGGAACCACTGGGAGCCTGCTTTGCAGCAGGCGGACCACTACTCTTATTCCCACCCACAGATGACGTATCCCCACTAGATTTGTGGGTTTTAGGAGAGGAGGGTTTTAGCTTTACCCGACTGTGACTGCTTTTGGGACTCCTCAGCTTTCTGAGAGGCCCCCTTTTCTTTGTCCATGTCCTTCCCACTGGAGTCCTTAGGGGACACCCGGTGGGAGACTCACTTGTCAGCCAGCCTAGCCAGCTTAAAGGGATCCAAAATGTTCTGGTCAGCAACATACTGACGCAGCTCCGGTGAACAGGCTTCAGATAATGCTCAAAAAACAACAGGTGGGACAATTCAACAAAGGTTTTCACCTTGTAACCATCGATCCACCCCATCATGTTCATGTGCGCAGCACTCACCCAGTCAACCGAAGACACAGTCTCTCTTTTCTTAAAATCCCTGAACCTTTTAAGGTATTGGGTAGGTGTCTTGCCAAACTTGGCAATCAAAGCAGATTTCATACACTCATACTGACTCCTGTCTTCCACACTCAGCTTCAGAATACAGTCATACCCAGTCTGAAGAGTTTCGGTACTTGGGGGTGATTTTGGATAGGAAGTTGAACTGGAAACGTGCAGGTTGATGGTGTGGTGGATAAGTGTAAACGTAGTTGAATTTGTTGCGGGCGGTGTCTGGGAAAGAGTGGGGTGCGCAGCAGAAGTGTTTACGAATGTTGTAAAAGGGGTTGATTTTGAGTGTGATGGATTTTGGATGTCAGGTGGCAGTGGGTTTCACAGCGAGTCAGAAGTTGCAGTTGGATAGGGTGCAGGCGAGGACATTGAGGGTGTGTTCGGGTGTGATGAGGTCCTCTCCAGTGAATGCGGTGCAGGTGCTTGTGGGGGAGATGCCGTTGGGGTTGAGGAGGGATGCGTTGAATATGAGGTGGTGGGTGAAGTGCAGTGCGAAGGGTGTGGCTCATCCGGTGCATGAATGTTTGAAGTATAATTGGAGGTTTGACTATTATAGGGACTGGTAGAGGAGGAAGGGGGGCACTTTGGGTTTTCATATGTGGGAGAAGGGGGTGAAGTAGGGTGTAGGCGAGTTGTTGGCTGTGACGGGTACGGATTTGATGAGATGGCCAATGTGGATGATGGGGTCTCCAAAGGTGTGTTTAGAGTTGGCGAGTGTGGTGTCGAAGAAGCAGGGTTTGCGGGGTGAGATCAAGGTTTTTTGTTCAGGCATATGTGACAGGGAAGGAAGGATGTAAGGTGTTCACGGATGGTTCGAAAGATCCTGTGTCTGCGAGAGTGGGTAAGGCGTATTATTTGGAAAGCACTGGGGAGTATAAAGTGGGGCGTCTGACGAATGATGTGTCTATTTGTACAGCTGAGTTGGTGGCGATTGCTTTGGCGATTTATAGGGTGTGCGAGTTGGGGTATGAGAAGGTGGTGGTGTTCTCGAATTCATTAAGTGGGTTGCAGGCGATTGTGGCAGGGGATGGTGATAGGACGGATGTGATTTTGGACATCAGGAGGAAGATTGATCAGTGTGTGCGTGGGGGAATGGATTTGGAGTTGGTGTGGGTCCCCAGTCACAGTGGCATTTTGGGTAATGAGTTGGTGGATCTGGTGGCGGGTGAAGGTACGAAGAGGGGAACGGTTGATGTGAAGTTGCCTTTGAGTGTGGATGAGGTGAAGGCTGTGGTGGTGAGACGGGTCATGGAAGAGTGGCAGGAGAGGTGGGTGAGTGGGGTGAAGGGCAGGTGGATGTTTGGTGTCCGTGGGAAAGTGTCAGTGAAGGTGGATGCATGAAGTCTGGAATGGAGGAGGGGGGAGGAGGTGATGCTGAATCGGTTGAGGATAGGGCATGTGGGGCTGAATGACTGTCTGTATCGAGTGGGGAAGCGTGAGTCAAGGGACTCTGCAGTGTGTGGGGTGCCTGAGACTGTGGGTCATTTTTTGCTTAGGTGTGAGAGACATGTTGTGGAGAGAGAATTGATGAGGGTTCGGTTGTCTGCGCTGGGTGTGGCTGAGATGAGTGGGGAGGCTTTGCTGGGAGGTGACGGGGTGAGAGGCAGGAGGAGGAGCAGTGTGTTGTTGGATTTTGTGAGACAGACGGGGCAGTGGGAGGAGTTGTGAGTTTATGTGGGCTATGTGTTGATTGGTGGGTTGGTGCACATCATCCTATTGGATGGGGAAGCACCTGCGTGGGTCCGCCCACACATTCAGTAATTAAGAAGAAGAAAAATACCCAGTCTGAGGCACTCTACTTAACAAACACTTATCCCAATCTCTTTTGTCAACATCATGAATTGCACAAGCCATTTTAAACGCTTGAATCCATTGGAAGATATCAGAACCCTCCACAAACACACCAACCAAATCTTTCATAAATTTAGTTGCTGGGGACCTGACACTCTCACTGGGTTTCGCTGAAGTCTCCACTCTAGCTTTCTCTAGCTGGATTCTCTGACATTCAGTGTCCTGGTTCTTGAGTTCAAGGTCCTTATTTTTGAGTTCAAGATCCCTAGTCTTGAGCTCCACTTGTTGAGCCAACTCCTCCTTCTTAAGCTCAGCATCTATTTCCAACTTGCGATATTCAAAGGCCAATTTCATCCTTAATAACTCAAGCTCGAAGGAACTGTTGGGGATCAGAACAGAGGCAGCAGGAATGGTGGCATTCCCAGAAACAGATTCAGTAGAACCCCCAGGGGCAGAGTCCTCATTGGTTGCATTCCCCCCCTCATCAAGAGTTTCACCATCAGTCTGGTAGTCCACCAGGGCAGCTATAAGCTCAGCCCTAGACCTATCCACAAAGTCTAACTCCCTGGCTTCACAAGCACTGTGGAGAGCCTCTAAACTCATCCTAGTCAATTTACCATTTGCAATAGACACCATTGCTTGTAATGCAGTTATTTTGTACACAACCAAACCTTAATTTAATAAAGTGCAGATATTTTGTAAGTGGCACGGTTATACACTGATTCTTAAAACCATAAGCATCCCACCGCTGCCACCAGTGTAAAGAGACTGGTGGGGGGTGTCTGTACTTCCGCTCTCTATATGGTAAAGGAGAGGCACAGCGGACCCCAGCCAAGATTCTCTATAAGGTAGCAATGGACGAGCAATCAAGGCCCAGCTTCTCAGGAGGTGATGCGGGCTGGTTCTTAAGTACAGTGTAGTCCCCGAACCCCCACAAAGGAATGTCCACACACTGTATTACTGAAAACACAGTCTTTGTATAATTAATATTCAAAATATGTACACGCTCACAATAACGCATTTTCTACTCTGAAATCAACAATGATAAATATATACAATTCTAAAGTGGTACCACCAATGTTATCAAATCTCATTAAAGTGCATCAACTGTACGGTTAAAATGTCACACATATCAATAACAAGGACACCAGCAATAGAGATAGGAAAGAACACAAGATGGTTGAAACAATAGGCAGAGTTCTGGCCCCTACCACTAGACACAGTTCTGTGTGGAGATCCTCCGACCTGGGCAACCTGTAAAATAAAGATATATAGCACAAGCCCAGTCCATATATTGGTCACTAGTCTTATTTCCTCCTATTAAGGTTTTACCCCCCCAATGTACCTGGTGGAGTAGAGTTCTTCGAAGACGCTTCGAAGGATCCTTCTCGACTGACTCCCTTTAAAGCAGGAGCCACGGATCGTCGAGAGGCGTCGAAGATGGTGAACTTGTCGTCGACGGCAGCGATGAGAAGTTCAAGGGTGCCGAGACCCCGATGGCGATCCAGGCGGTGCTCATCAGCGACGTCCTGCGAGGATGAGGTGTGTGGGGCACCTCGGCGATGGATTGTTCAGGACCGCAAAGAGTTTCAGAAGAACTGTGGCCCAGCAGGGGCGTCGAGTCGGCAAAGTCTTTGTGGCCTTCAGGTGGCAGGAAATCCACCGGCGGATTCTCCTTGGCGCGTTGGTCGTCCTCGACTTTCTCCGGCGGGACAAAGCGGTCGACGTTGTGGACAAGGGAGTTCTTCGATTCAAATGTTCTTAGGCAAAGGAGCGTGTGGCTCCGGTCGTCAGCGGCACGGCGTCAGGTGGTCCCCACGGCTGGGCAACACAACTTCGACGGGCCTCCAGCGGTTACACAAACCTAAGAACCCTGGTCGACGGCAATAGACTTCAACAGCGGCAAAGTCCGGGTGCTTTGCTTCGTTCTCCTCAGCGGTCCCATCTCGGGTCGACAGCCTTTTCGAGGGTCTGACTTCCAGGGAGCTTCGGCGAAGGTTAGCAGTGCTCGGAGCATGGGAAGAGGGCGCCTTACCAGGTCCTGTCTCGGATCAGTCTTCGACAAATTCGGCAGCTTTTAGATCAGGTCGAAGCAAATGCAACAGCAATTCTTCTTCTTCCAGCTGGGCATCGAGGATCAGCAGTTCCAGTTACTCTTCAAGTGTAGATACAGCTTCTGAACAATTTCCAGTGGTGAGAGGTCCCCAGATATACTATTTTGTCTCTCATCCACACTGCTGGGTCACTCTCAGCAGCCAATCATACAGAAGGGCATTCATGGAGTCAGTCAGCCAATCGGGCACACAGTGCATTCAGGCCTTCCTCCTCCCTCTCAGGCACTCAGAACAAGGAATGTGGATTGGAACAAGTACCCAGCCATTAAACACTACACACTGCATTCAGGCCAGTTTCGGGCAGGGCTGTCTCAGTCTTTGTCTCTCATACCAGAAACCAGACAGCCACAACAAGAACTGCATATTGGTCACACACTCCATTCACCCAGGTCCCACCCACAGGGCGTACCAACAACATACAGTCACTGGGAAGGCTCCAGTCAGTCTGGACTGGACTTCACAACAACACCATATATGGACCTTCCACCCAACAGCCAGTCAGGGGGAAGGGACAGAGTCAGGGTTTCCCAGGACTTTGGGAAAACAAGGTAACAGGCAATAGAAAGCAAGAGGCCACAGGGGCCATCTTGTTTTCCATCAGTAATCAACTGATTCCAATGGCAGGGCCTGGGTATCCCAAAATGGAGGATACTCAGCGCACCTGTCAAATTCAGCATGGAGCTGCCACCAGCCCATACCCTGCTCTGCGGGCCACCCACAGGTGCCCAAAAACATACACTAGGGGCACAGGGTTGTACCCCCACCCATGGGTGCCGTAAGGGTATCCCATGGGTCTGTTCACCAAACCAAAAGAGAGAGAGAGCTGCACCGCCAGGAGTCCCACATGAACTCCTGCATGGAAAACACGACAGAACACACGATAAAAAGGCAGTAAAGGACAAGGATTCGGAGGCCGTGTCCCTCCAATGCATTTCCAGCATCACAGACAGGGTTTTCAGAAATGGGTCCTGGCCTTGTATAGGCAGCACACAGCTTCAGTTCGGGTCCATAACGTACTCTCTGATGCCTTCCACCTGACATGGGCACGAGGCAGGGGTGCCCTCTGTCGCCACTGCTGTATGCTCTCACAATAGAGCCATTGGAGGTCACAATTAGAGCCAACTAGGGGATCAGGGATAACCAGGGGACCAGGGGTATCCGGATAGGGGAGGTAGAGTTCAAACTTTCCTTGTTTGCAGATGACATCCTGGGATATCTCACAGAAGTTGATTCTTCGCTTCCCAAACTCCTAGAACAAATAGAGAGCTATGGACGCCTCTCTGGCCTTAAAATTAATATAGATAATCTAGCATCATTCCCATGGGTCTGAGGTGCCCTCACCTGGACTCCATCTCTTGCTACTTGGGGATGAGGGTCGAACAGACACAGACAAGGTACCCAGGAGTAGCCCTCCCGAGACACTTTCAGGGATTGCCAAAGCTATCTTGGACCCAGATTAAAGAGGATCTCAAGAGGTGGGAGCCCCTGACCCTCTCTTGGGATGGATGCATAATATTGGTGAAACTGAACATCTTCCCGCTTACTCCATCTATTCACTCACGTCTAGACTCCTGGCAGCCTTCTTTGGTAGGGTAAAGGGGGCACTATCCAGATTTGTATGGCAGAATAAGACACTGCGAGTGAAATGGGCCACCCTCACGCTCTCCCGTGACCAGGGAGGTTTTGGATTCCCGGAATCGTACCTATATTACAAAGCCGCTCAGTTAAGAGTACTGTTGGAACATTCAAGCGAGCACCTCAGAAGTTACTGGACTTATCTGGAGGAACTGGTACTGCACCCACTGAAGGTGAGGGATTACCTGTGGGCCCCTAGTAGAGCTATCCCGGGAGTTGCAAAGGAGCACTCCACGCTGGGTATCTTGTGGGACCTCTGGATAAAAAATACTGGAGTGTATAGGAACATCTCATCCTGGCCTTCACCCATGTCTTCGGTGTGGGGCCCTCTATACAATCTCTCGAGGCGGGGATGAGGTGCACCCAGCAATGATCAGATGTGGGTCGAGAGAGAATGGGCAGTTATTTGAGAAGGGCCGCTTTTAGAGCTTTGAGGAGGAACAGGAGGGCCTGGGTGGGACAGGATCATGATCTTTGAGTACTTAAGGTTAAGAGGCTCCTGCTTGCCGCTCTTTTTCACCACATGGCAAACCCCGCCCACCTGGTGCCTTCCTGCTTCCCGCTCTTTTTCACCACATAGCAAGCCACGCCCACCTGGTGCCTTCCTGCTTGCCGGTCTGTTTCCCTACTTAAGGAGCCCTCCAGCTTCTTTTCCTTTGCAGATGGGAAGCAGGTGCAAGTGGATTTAGGTCACCTGGCCTAAGCCCTGCCCACCTGGTGCCTTCCTGCCTACCGCTCTTTTTCACCACTTAGCAAGCCCCGCCCACCTGGTGCCTTCCTTCACCATCACCGTCTTGTGGCCAATGCTGGATTTGACTTTTATGGACTTCATTCATTCACAGTGCGTCACTCTTTCTCAACTCTCATGCTGGACTTCCTTTGCATCTTGTACTCATGGTGGCCCTGAATCATGCTGTTCCCATCTTCATCTTGTATCCTGGCTTGCAACATTATGTATTACTACTGACTTCTGCAATTGTATTCGCTCTCGACTCTTGCTTCTCCACTCTTTTTGACTGCTTACTCTCTTTTCTCTCCTCCTTTCCCTTCTCCCTTTTCCTATCCTCCCTTACTTTCTTCTATGCACTTACTCTATCAGAATAGTCCCTGGTCGTAATATGATAGCATCGTCTGTTTCCTCCACCCTCCCATTACTGTTTTTTTCCTCCCCACCACCCTTCCAGCACTATCTGAAATGTTGTCAGGCCTAGTATGATAGTCGCTTGTTTTGTTCCTCCCCTCCCTTTCTGCACCCCTCTCCCTCACCTTTTGTTTTTCTCCGGCTCTTCCAGCAATGTCGACAGGCCTAGTACGGTAGTCGCCTGTCTGTTTCCATTTCCTTCCCACTCTCCCTCTCCCTTCCTTATCTATGTCTTAGCTCTTGCAGTATCTGAAATGTCGTCAGGCCGAGTACGATAGTTAATTTCACATCCTTACTGTTCATGGCCTGTAAGAATGTGGTTGTATTTTCCCTTGTTCCCTCCAGTGCCTTGAAGCGCTTTGAAACACATTGTGTATAGGCGCTATATAAATAAACGATCAGTGGTGTGCCCAGGTATCCAGGGACCTCACCCAATTTGAGAAATGATTGGATGGGTCCAACACATGGAAGGGCTCTCTTTCAAGCATATATAAATTATTATTCTCTACACCAGACGTAGGGAGGTGGACCTTTAAAGGCTATTGGGTTGAACTCACAGGGGAGGAGATCTCGGAGGAGGATTGAGCCAGAATCTTTCGAGTAACTGCCGACCTATTCACATCCAGCATAGAACACAACTACAAGATGCTACAGGGGTGGCATAGGGACCCACTGAAGATCTCGAGAATGTTTCCGGGGCCTTCCCCTCTTTGCCCCAGGGGATGTTGCCTGGCCTGGTTCCCTCTCCCCATGTGGTGGTGGTGTCCCAGGATACGTATCTTTTGGCAGGAACTCCTTAGCGGGATTAAGAACTATGTGGGGATCCAGCTGAGCTTGGACCCTCTCCAGATACTATTGTGGGTTCCGGCCAAAGACCAGGAGAAATACAGGCTACCCAGGGTATGTGAGGCCATGCAAAGGGCTTGGAGACTAGTGATAGCACAAAACTGGCAGGGAGGGGAACACCCTTGAAATGGGAATGGGAACAGAAGCTGTGTAATATTATGGTGTTGGAGAAGCTAACTGCCATTGTTAATGACTACCTGTGATCCATCCTGGAGAAATGGGGTCCTCTGCTAACTAAAGTGGCGGGCAATCGAGCCTAACCAATGGACAGGCAACATCTAGATGTTTACCATTACGTCCGGCCATAAGAGGGGAGCCAATTCAAGCTAATACGATCCAAATTAGAATACCTTTTATTGACGCAAGTATCATTGCCACTGAGACTTTTTGTTATGTGATTGATTGATGTTGCCCAAACACGCTGACAAGGAGAAGATGGGGAGGAGGGAGCGGGAGGAGGGGCGAATCCAGCTATGAGGGGATTGAAGGAATATGGTGTTCACTAGCTTGTTTAAATGCCAATATAAACCAACGTTTTAAAACAAAATGGATGTCGAAGCCACGCTACAGTGAATGAGAAACCTCGAAGAAGCCTCGAAGCTGCCATGGAGAATTGAGTTGCTGAAATTAGCTAAAATACAGACCTGTGCAAGCCAGACAATGGTTGCACAGCCCCCTCTAATGATATTACAAAAAGGGAGGTTCGGACGGCTCTGAAGAAGAACAGAAGATGAAAATTCCCAAGCGCTAAGCATATTTCTCTTAGAATAAGTAAAGAACAAAAGCAAAGACAATTTAGTATCGCCTGTGTGCTACATATGAATACATTTCTATTGCTAATCTGTTGTCCTCGGGGTTAATATTTGTGGCAACAGGAAGCAACCAACTACCGCTTATGATCGATAAATCAGGCAAATATTTCTGCCAAAAGATTAGTTCTTGCAAATTGGAAATCCTCCCCCAATTGCCGGCACATGAAGGCTAGAAAGTGTCTACATCTCCCACATCTGGCTTGGAGCATCTCACTCTGCAACTCAGAGATATATTGCATAAGTAGGAAGCCATCTGGAACCCATTTCTGGGACTCTGCACTTAATCTCAACTAGAGGAAGCAAATCCCGCAGTAGCATCCCGCCAATTCCAGCATCAATATAAAACATTAGGTCCATTCAGCGGCAGGGACTGGATAAGTGGAAAAGGATCATTCACATTTCTGTATTAGGCTTTTTTTTAATTCTTCCGCTTTCATGTTTTATCATGTTATACTCTTTGCAGATGCTTCATGCTGTAGTAGTATGTGTTGCATTATTATGAAAATACATTTTAAAATGTACTATAAGATTGAAAAGTATAACATGTTTCTTGCAATAAGGTTACTGACAGTGTCAGTTTTATTGTTCTGTTCTGCTAGGTCTGTGGCTCAATGGGTTAGTGCATCCCCTGCAGTAGTTTGCATTGGTCCTGGTGGTTACTTGCTCAAGTCCATGCAGGCTCCGTTATAAATGTATCATTCCGAGGTTGATCAAATAAGCATCATTGCACTGGTTAACAAAGCAACTGTTATCTGCCTAAAGAACCAAAAGATGCCAATCTCCTTTGTGTTTAAACGTTAGCTCTGGGGGCAGGTTACTTAGGAAAGTTGCAATAGTGGCAGCACTAGTCACAAATGACAATTGTGAATGCTCAATATCTATTTGCAACCTGCAATTTGATCACTAATCGATCCCTGGTTATGTTAGAATGGAGTGGAAATCATTTTGCAATCATGAGTTACATGAAATGCTTTTTATGAACCGATACATTAAATCACAGAATGCAATGGTCAACAAAACGTGTAAGATCCACCAAACCACATGGAAAATAGAGATTTAGAGACTCATTACGAGTCCAGCGGTGCATTGAAAAAGGAGTTATTGTGGCAGTAATGGATTTTCCGCCACTGTACTGCCTGTTATGGAATGACTGAAAATGTTGAGTAGTGGCTAAAATGGCTACTCCAGCCTCAACCTGCTACAATCCAAGGGTGCTCCCAATTATACAGGTAAAATGGACACAGTTAAGAGATATACTTCCTTCACCTTTTGTGGTAATGTGCGCTGAGGAAGGCTATACTCTTAAGAGGTGTATGAATGCGATACAGTAGGAACTCAAACAGCAATAGGACAACAGTCCAAAATAAAGGGAATATCCAATCAAGGCTCTATAAAAATATACATATATGTTAATTAAACACAGCATCTGCAAAAGTAACGAAAGAGTAAAAAACTGTGCAAAACCCTCTCATGAGGAAAGAGCACAGAATATGTGCAGATAGAAAGATGTATCACTTTGGGTCATGAAACAGGAGTGCAAGGCAAGTAAAAGTTTGTAACAGGATACATATGGGTGCAAAAAGGAATTAAAGTGACCTAACCAGCATCTAGGGCCCAAAGATGCACCAAGGAGGCAGTTAGTAGTCAACAACATCTTCTGTGGTTCTTGACGGTTTAACAACACCAAACCAGGCTTGTCTGTGTTGTTCATGCGGTTCGATGACATTTGAGTGTAGCCGTCATGTTGTTGTAGATGGGGAATGGTGTTGAGTCAGGGTTGAACAAGGGATTCCTGCATTTTCAAGGCAATGCTTGGAGAAGTGCTGATCGTGAGGGCCTCCAGGTTCGGTTCAGTAGTTGGTTCAACTGCAAAGTTGCTGCTGACTGGATGTGCAGTTGTTTCTGAATCGTTTTAATGAAATGTTTGTGGGGCTGCAGATCATGAGGGCCACGGGGCTCAGTTTGATGAATGATTTGACAATGAAGAGTCTGGTGAGTATATGGGCAGTCCGGTTTGCATGGTTTCATGCAGCTTTCAAAGGTTGGGGCTCAATGATTCACCAGGGACCATTTGACTGGTGATGAAGATCAACAGCAAAGATTCTGTTGGGTCGAGCTGCAGTTCGAAAGTGGCAGGTGAAATAAAGAGCTTGTAATTTGAGCCATGGCAATGACCTGCTCAACTAGCGTTGTGCGGCAGCAAACAGGTTTGAACGTACAATTAAGCTGTTTGGCTACACCAGTTGTGTTGTTCTAGATGGGGAGCGGATGTCAAGCAGAGGTCGAACAGGAGCTTGTGTGGGTTGAAAATGATGTTGGGAGACATGTGGATCATGAAGGCCACCAGGGTCGGATTGATAGTCGGTTCAATAGCAAAGAGGCTGGTAAGTGGAAGCACAGTTTGAGTTTAGTAACTCCAGTGCAACGTTTGAAGGTCACAGTTCGAAGGATCCCTCAGGGTCTGGTTTACTGTCCATGAGGATCGGCAATGAATATGCTTGTGGTTCGAAGAGGATGTTCGAATGCAGTGGGTGCAATGATGAGTTTCAAGTTTGCGTTGGGTCAACAGGACCTTACTAGCTGTGTCCTCGCAATGCACTTGTCTCCACCCGGCAGGACAAGCTTCCTTACCTGACATTGTAATACACTTGTAAATATTTAACACATTGTAGATAATTACAATGTATTGCTCCTCATCTGCTATGTATATTTGTATGTAATTTCAATCATCTAAGTTTCTTGTAATGCGCCCAGATACCTCAGGGTGAGCTACACTCTACACATGAATAAACAAACAAACAACATGCTCGGAAGTGGAGGAGACAGCAAGGAAAGATAAAGGCAGAGGGAAACAAAATAGTGGAACATTCCTCTAGCTGTTAAAAGCTCACTCTGTCTACACCAACTCTGCCCCCTTCCTTTCTCAATAAGGTCAAAGGTCCTTTGGTGTGCAGCACCCTGTTGTGAGACCAACTTTTTTGAAAGTGTGGGCCCTTTGATTCCTGTTCCCAGGACAGCTTCCTGTGGAGTGGCTGTCTTACTTGGGAGGGTAGTCGGTACCAACCCTCAGAAATGAACAAAGAGAGGCATACCCCAAGGCTATAGTCTTGCTAGCAGCAGCAAAGACAGCCTGTCTAGGGGAGGATACAGAAAACCCTTCGACATCTGAAGTCGGGCACAGGGCTGACACATGTGTGATATTAAATTGATGTGGCTTGGATAACTATGAAAGAGTCTGGTCACCATAACTTAAACTCAGGTATGGCTTATATTCAATGTTTGTCATGCCATTAGGACAGCTAACTCAAAGCTATGCCATTTTTGGAACATCTAAATGCAGCCCACGTGCTGCAAAGACTTGCCTGTCACTGCAGCTGTCAGATGGGCACATATGACCTCTGAATCTGCTCTTTGACACTGGAGAACAGGGTCGGCACATCAAGCTACAGATGTAGCAGGGCACCAGTGTTCATTACGCTTTTGGCATGGAGCTTCTGAAAAAGGAATTTGATTGATAGTTTGACCTTTCAGAGATGGAATAACCCCCATACCATTGTATTCATTCCATAAAAATCAAAAAAGGCAGGCCTTCTACACTTCTGCAAAATGACAATCCATCCACCACTGAATCATGAATTTGAAAGCAAAGTGGATGGAAATCGGCAAGCACTTACCTGGAGGTTTTTCCTCTGCTTTGCCCCTTCAAAATAAAGCTTTACTGAAGGTGAAATTACTGCCCGCAGTAAATTCACCAAATCCACCATTGAGTGCCATGAATTCCACAAATGGTGACTACCTCTGCTGAACCGCCAGTAATCAGACAGAATGTACCTGTGGATGTACTGGTAAGAGAGCGCTCTGGTATTTACCAAACCCATATCGAGGCCCCTTTTTGCCCTCCAGTTTTAGGTTTGGCGTTCCTATGACTCAAAGGTAGTGTTAGGTCTTGACAGCAAGCTGGCTCAAACTCCCCCAACACCTTCGCGAGACAAGCTTATTCTCTAAAATCTTAGTCCAGCGCTGCAAACTATTCTTTCAAAAACTCTCTTCCCCAGCCAAATGTTACTAGTTATGCGTTGCATAAAAGTCAAAATGATTTTACAACAGTGTAGCGGTTTCAATGCGCAAACCAGGCCCTATTGCTAAAAGAACTAGAGCACAGTATGTAGGAGTAGGAGAGGCACTCGCCCACCCATCCCCAGGCCCTTCCCAACACATGGGTATGCATGGGTAAACATGCTACCAGGTCTGCAGGAATCACTATGCACATTTTCCGTGCCAGACTTTACAGGGCCGTCACTTGCTACGTAGTTTTGATATATCTGTTTCAGAGGTGGGAATCAAAAAAATAACACAAACGCTCATGGCCCAAAAAAAAGCATTTCTCCGCGGGGCAGAGAAAATCTGCCAGGGCGTTGGAAAGATCCGTGCAGGATTGCACTCACTCTGCACCAACTGTGAGAGGGGAGCACGGGGCATGAGAAAGAGCACAACGTGCATCCCACTGTCAATCAGGCTGCACTATGACGTGTGGTACACAGACCCGTGCTACACCCCTGCCTGTCTTGTGTTCACAAAATGCACTTTTATTTTATGCAATGCTGCCAGCATCCAACATTCAGGGCAACTCATAATATTTTCATTTTTATTTTTTTAATTAGATTTATGGTTTGAACAAAAACCTTTATCTTTCCTTGACGATCATTTTCATCACTAAAAAGAGAAATAAGACAATTTCCCCGTATTTAAAAGAAATAAAAAAGGATTCATCACAAACAGAGAAAGGAGGCCAAAAAGTGGAGGAAACCAAGTTGTAAACTGGAGTATGGAAGAGATTGATAGAGAAAAGGAGTGAAAGAAAAGTTTCTCCCATTTGATCCATGGAGTATTGCTGCTCCATTAAAGTCGATATTTGGTTGATGCAGTAGAGTGCGGTACACGGAGGACTTCTTTGATGAAATTTGGCAAGGCACAAGTTAGTCTGAAGTCCTCTCCTGTGCACATTTTTCTCCACCAATCTTCCAGGGAGTATGACTTTTTAGTTATTAACATCTTGCCCAAATAATTAATTCTTTGATCCGTAAATCCTGTGCAATTTATAGACACGTGTTTCAAAGTTTCTTGCTGATCCGTGGCTTTACAGAATCTGCATGAGCTCTCCACTCTTGGTTGAGCAAATATTTCAAGTGACTCCTGTGTTGGTAGCAGTGGTTAAGTCCTAAAAATTTTAGTGGGAGTACTCATCAACAAACGCAATGGGATTTGACGCCGCCAGATGTTAGCATATCAAGGTGAAATATGCACATTTCATTAAATTGGCTTTGCATAACCACCCAGATTGCACAGGTCGAATGGCATTTGCCTTTCATAAAATCAACACACACACAAAATCAAGAGAGAATATTTTCATCTAATAGTGTTTTTGAAAATGTTAAACTCCAAGAAACAATACAAATGTTTGCCTTAGGAGTTGCATTACCGAAATGGGACATTTCACCTTTAGCTGTTGTTATTTTTCATCAGGTTATATAATGAAGTGGTGAAGAGTCCGGCCTACAAACCTGACGACTTTGATTTGATCCCTGTGGTCGGCTTTAATGCGTAAATTGAAAGAGGACATTCAATGTTTCTCATTTTAGCTGGGGGGGGACTGAGTCCACCCACTGAATAAAGTGAGTGCACTCTGTCCCCCCGCGTGTAACCTCGACTTGAGCCCTGGTCGGTAGAATGTTCAAACTGTATTTTAAAAAGACGCTCTGGTGTTGGACGCTTGGGGATTTGATGAAATACTTTGGAGATTGGTTGAATGATCTTTGTTCAAGTGAAAGATTTAGCTGCAGCTTGTGTTTGCGTCTTGCTTGTTCTGCTTGGATCCAATCCTCCTGCCACAGCTTTCATTTAGCTAAATTCGGAATGGTAATCAGAGTGGCTTCCATGATTCTTAAGCCTTCCATGCTGTCCTTAGATCCCCCTTTTCCAGGCCTTTAGTGGAAGATCTTCCATGGATACATGGTCTTTTAATATCTGGTACGGGTCTGGAGTGTCGGGAATGATGCATTTCCTGCATGAAGGCAGAGATGTACATACTATCATTCTGTGAATGGAGATCAAGGCAATTTCCTGCCTAATTGCTGCTATTGAGGTTCTTCTTTTCAGCCTTAAAGCCTGTCTCCAAAATAAGCCTTCCAGTGTGTTCCACATTTTCCCAGGGAATGATAACAGTGCTTCCGCTCCATATGTAATTATTGGAACAACTTTCATTTATAGAAATCCAAGATCGGCCAGAACGTGAATTTGCTATATTTTTTTTTTGTATATTATTTGCAGCCGGGGTTGCCAGGACTTTGACTCGTGACCTCAGTTCGAGTTGTCTGGGCTTATCCTCTACAATTGAAAGTAGGTAATTTCTTTAACAAAAGAGAGTTGAATTTCGTTCAAGGACCATCTCAAAGGCTTCTTTAATCTGCCCCTCATTGTTCTCAGGACCATGATTTTTGTTTTTCCCTCATTGATTTGGAGGCCATTTTTGAGGACATACTTCTGCAGGCTAGCAAGTCTCCTCTGCAAGTCTATCAATGTCTAATCCATCAGCACCAAATCGTTGGCATGAAGAGACCATGCTAAAGTGTACCCATTCATTTTAGGTGAAAATGTTCTGGGTTCAATTAGCTCTTCATATATGTCAGAGAAGAAGAGATTGAGCAGCATTGGGGCTAATGAGCATCCTTGCTTTAGCTCTCTCTAAGTGACAATTTCTCTTGATAACAATCTGTCTGCATTCAATTATCCAGGTTACGCTGCCCCTCAGCCCTGTGCGCATCACTCTGACAACCCCACAGCTCCCCCCCAGCCGCACAAAAGGGGAGTACCCACAGTGAATATTATCAATTTTCAGCACTGGTGGCAGATACCATTTTGGAAATCAACTTCAGTGCTGGTGGCTCTCCCGCTGCAGGAATTGCAACATGTGCTGCACTTTTTAATTGGGCAGCTGCAGCTATATTCTGGGCTCCTATTTGGATGCTAAATAAATCCTAGTCGAGCAGAAAGAAAGCAAAACTTGTTTTGGTTGATCGGCTGTAATCCCTCGTGCAAGGGGCTGGGGACCTGCCAGCCAGCTTCTTGACCTTTTCCTCTGGCTGCATGGCTGTGAGCAGACAAAGCCAGTCATCAGCTGTGTGCTCGAGGGCCATTGAAACACCAATGTCACATTCCCACAAACCTCCAGCAGAGCAAGCGTATAAAATAATCCCTGTTTTGTTTTTGCTTAAACGTGTTAGTCCAACTTCTCTAAAAACAAAGACTGTGTTACAAAGTGAATCATTTGATAAAAATGAAAATCACCAGTTTATCTAACTTACTCAATCTGTATTCTTGTGTGGCAATGCAACTTGTATTCAAGTAAATCAAAAAGCTGTGTTGGTCTTGACTAGGCACAGATCTTGTCACGGATGCATATCAAAGACATCTGAAATGTCCCAATTTGAGATACTCTGTCTTGTCGTTTAGTCTCTAAACAGATTGTATTCTGGTACATGTAGACCTGTGTTTTATACTAGTACAAGTACTGTACCATACAGAATGATGTGAGATAACAATCCAGAGCTTTCCAAAGTTCCATCCTTTACCCAGAATAACTAAAGACGCAACATGAAAATGGGCAGTGTGAATCACACAAATGTGTGAACTGTGCAACCAGAAAACCTGGGCTCACAGGTAGCTTTCCCCATTTCACTAATCTGTGTTCCTGTGAAAATCACTGTACCGAAATGGCTCTTATTTTTTTGGTTGCTAAAATTGGGATTACCTATAAATAATTCTGTGAAATGTGTACTACACAAAGGCTCACTCATGCATGGTTCAAAGGATACAAACCTGTGAGGCAGTGGCTTACACACAGAACACTGAAATAGGTGCTTCAACCCACTGAGGCACCTTACACATTATATTCAAATGGTCTATTATGTGGGTTTACTTTTTTGATGGTGATGAAAATAATTGATCAGACATGAGAAATGTAATTCTGGAGGGGAAAGTGGGTTAAATCAAAAGGCAATGCAATGTAATGTAACATGGTTCTGTATGGCACAGACTCTTCTCTTTGGGTGGATACTTTGCAAACCACAAGTGATGGGGGCAAGGCTTTGATTTAATCATTGCCACTTTCATTGATCTGGGCAGCCTTCAACGCCATAATATATTATCCTGTCAGCCACAGTAGAGAAGGGAACCAGCCAAGTGTAAACCAGTCTTGGTCCTGCCACTAATGTGTGGTAAATAGAGTTCCTCCGAAAAATGCAAGTGAATATGATTATTTTAAAACTTTCGATCCATCGCGTTTAAGTTTTGCTGGAAATCATTAAAAAAAAACAGGCGTGACCAGTGTGTTGCTCATAGGCACATGCCTGTGATATCACTTAATGTAATGTCACTTCCCAAAATGTCGCCTGGATCAAACGTTGCACAATAAGGTCCACTCTCTTCCCATGGTATATGTGACAAATCAACTTCCGAATCCTGAACCATCAATTAGCCCCACGCTTCAAGTACACCAGAAGGGATCCGAACAGATTGGAAACACAAGCAAATTATAAACCTCCTTCTCCAATTGTGTTAACCTGAATGGAATGGCAGGCTTATCTCTGATAGATCGTGGATTGGTGGTTAGTTGCAACTCAGAGAAATATACAATTATTACCTAATGATAAAAGGTACAATACAGTCAAGATTGTATACAAATATCTACTTCATTATTATCACAACACAAAGTTCTAGCACACTAAGAAATACAACCCACCCTGTAACAGAATGGAGAGGACAGACAGTTTCAGAGAAGGAAAAGGGATGCACTCTGTATACTGACAGGAGGGCAGTCGGTATAGTAAATAATCACAATAGTTCAAGGATACTTTGTTTCAACACAAAGAGAGCAATGGGTTGTAAAATGGCACTACGGCTTTCCGAGAAGGACCTGGGGGACAAAACCACTACGAACCTTGTGCTGTAGAAGCTCTTGGTGCTCGACATGGTTGAGTCGGTTTCAGGGTGATTTGCAGCTTTTGCACCAGAGTTCAAGACGGGAGACAGCTGCAGGTATCAGGTGGCAGGCAGCTTAGCGAGCGAAGCTGGATGGACGGCTGCAGGATGGCCTACACTGAGGTTCGGGGTCAGGAATTGCTGTCTCAGTGCTGGTCGGCAGTTCTGAAGCACTGGTCGAGGTGTCTCGAACAGGTTTAGTGAGTTTGGCATAACAGCAGTCAGTGGTGCAGTCGGTTGCAGCTCGAGGGGCTCGACTTGCGTGAAAATGTCCTTTAAGACAGATGCGGTAAGCGTGTAGCTTTCGAGCTAAAAGAAGCCACTCGAAGCACGGGCACCTCCCTGGGCATGGCTTAGAAAATCAGCCACGCCCAGAGACTAGACCGCTTAGCATAGTTCAGCCATGGGCATTGGAAGTCCATGTTACTAGAACAGAAAGTGAGCCTTAACTATGGAAATGAGTCAAGTGACTGCAAATAAAAAGTGCTGCTATATAAGGTTCTCTCATGGAGCAGGGGAGTGAATGCCTAATACCTGTCTTGCTCTCCAGGCCTCTTCCCACTGTGCTCCAGCCTGCTTCTCCCCCATACCTCCTTGGACTAAGGGGAAATAGTGCTTAACTGGGAGCCCAAGCCCAGTGCCCATGACATATCCAGAGTGCTTTGTAACAGAAAAGGTAAAGGGGGTGAAAACATGTAATACTAAGTCCCACCCATCTTCCTCTCTGTTGTGGATCAAAGGGTCCCGCTGGTTAATAACGATTTCTGTGTGTTCCTGATTAAAGCAGCATATCTCCCTTGAAGCTGCGGCAAGACCATACTTTTTGTCGTGGCCAAAACACATAATCATACCTTCTGAATGGGGTCCTCCTCCAGGGATAGATACTGTAAACATGCAGTCCCAGAAATGACATTTCACTGTCAATCAATATTGAGGATGGGAGCTGGCATTAGGTTGACACAGTTGGATATGAAAGGGTGTTGGGTTTTCCTGTCTCCTTTGTTAGCCTCTGCAGCCAGGCGCCATATGGGTCTGTTTGAATTAAACTCTGATTAGTATGTGAATGCTGCCACCGGCTGCAGGGCTCAACAAAAGGCCAGGTTGGACCCATGGAGCCTTTGTTAGTTAATAAGGCTGACCATGGCAGGGGGAAGGTTTGGCCCTCACCTTTCTGAGGTGACAAGTGTACTCCTGGCTGTCATAGCCCAACTAAATATGACAGGGGGACTGCACCTGTAGGCTGTGTCCACCCAAGGTACACAGGTCTATGCGTATGTCATGCAGTGAGCCTAGGAAAATGGGTACCGATTAGCCCCACACATTTTCCATAGGTGGATCTACCATCATTCGATTTCATGGTCGAATTCCTCACAGTATATTTAAAAGTTGGCTCACTGCCAACCCCAGCCAAAATAAATCGTGCTGAGCTGGCGGGCCCTTGCAATTCGGGCTGCATTTCCGTCCCAAAGGTTAGGACTATTTCTTTTTTTACACGGAAATCTGGGGACAGGTGGTCTCAAATAATGTTACTCCCCACCCCCGACAAAACAAAAATTGCATGGGCAGTCCCCAGGGGCAGCACTTGAGGTGATCATTTACATGTTTCTTTCCTTGTCCACTCTAGCATGGCATTTTATATTGTGCACATGCTCTCAAAGTATAATGGTTCACATGTAGAGAAAACTAGTGCTACGGTTACTGCTTTGTTAAAAACAAATCAGGGGAGGAGAGAAAGGCCTGTCATTTTAATGTGATACTATAGTTTTACATGGGCCCGTCTTCCCCTTTACAGGCTCCGGAGAGGTGCTGAGTAAGACTCCAAAGTCATACAGGAGTAGTTGTGTGCAAATGCGCTTCAAATGTACACACTTTTGAGTCCTAAAACAATGAGGGGAATGCACAATCGGACTCCTTAAGCAGAGCATGCTTCCCTTGAAGTCCCATCCACACCCGCGCAGGGACAATAAAGCAGCTCATAACAAGGTTTTACACAATAGTTTGCTGCTTAGTAGCTCAGCAGGAGCCGAAGTAATGTTAAATAAGACGCATGCTTTACATGCCCAAAAGAACAGTTCTGTATCTGTAAAAGCGGCCTTAAAATGTAGTGCAACTATCAACAATAAACAAATAGAAGTGTAGCTCAGTTCCTGTTAGTTCCCACTCACTTACACCTCTTCCTTTGGCAATCAGAGATATGCATAGACCTAACTAAACCCCCTCAACCTCAAGCTATAGTGACATTGATTTCCAAATATTACATTTAAAAAAACGTAATTGTGGCACAGATGTGTACATTTTGGAAGTTTCCTGTATAATTCAAATACTTCAATTGCTAATGTCCTTTTGGTGCCTGTGGAATAAAAACCATCTCTGTCAAAGGGCATCCCTTCATATAGGTGAGGTTTGGGCCGCTGGTGCAGCAGGCGGTGGATACCAGAAGCTGACAGACGTGTGTATCAGACTAATGATAATAAGTGGCAGATGTGAAAAGATGGTATATATGCTGGACCTGTTTAGCAGCATATCAGATATGTTGCAGCACATTTCATAATGACACATGTAGCGCTTTTTTTTTAAAAGCTCAAAGTTACTATTAACTGGATAGTCTAAAGTATGCCGCAGTCAGGAGAATTTGCCTTTAAGTCACGCATTGCATGAAAATGTGGCAATGCTGGCATATATTAACCAGGACTCATGTCTGGCAGAGAGTCTCCCATGACCCCCCTTGTTATCTGCATATTTAAAGTAACTTTGGGTCTCACCCTAAGTTACTAGGGGAATCCAGACGTGGACCCCTTGCTCACTATTCTTAGAGAGGCACAGCTACACCCTACTGATGAGGTTCAACCAGACCGAAACACGTGTCTGGGGTTGCCGTTGGTACTCTTGTTCAGAGGAGAATTGCCTAGCATTTCGGTGCTGGACTGCCCCAGGGCAGGACAAAGACTGATATGTTTGGGATATTTCTTCTCTGTGAAAGATAGTGAGCTAAAGAATCTGGGTAAGGGTCTTGTAACCAGGACTCATGTCTGGCAGAGAGTCTCCCATGACCCCCCTTGTTATCTGCACATTTCATAATGACACATGTAGCGCTTTTTTTTTAAAAGCTCAAAGTTACTATTAACTGGATAGTCTAAAGTATGCCGCAGTCAGGAGAATTTGCCTTTAAGCCACGCATTGCATGAAAATGTGGCAATGCTGGCATATATTAATTATATGGGCAGGTCTCAGAAGTGTACTTGGTCACACCTACTTAATAAAGGGGCTAAAAGGTGCATATATTGGAGGACAAGAGTCCTGGTGGTCTTTGGACACAAGCGGCATCAAAATGTGGAAATGCTGGCCAGGCTCTTTTGGCCAGGCTCATCATTCACTTTGGGCAAGCCACAACTTAATGCACTACATGTAAATAAAGCCATGTTTAGAAGCCTCTGCTGTGTTCACGCTCTGCTACATTGGACGGAAATTTAACTAGCTGTAATCCCTTCAAACCAGTTGGTGGCAGCCTCTAGCCCCAGCAGCCCCCGAAAGAATGTTGGCTACCCTCCTAATTTCATGACCCCGCCCTGTTGCTGCCCCATTTCATATTGTTGAGAACTGCCAGTGAACATCAGCTTATTTTGTAACGGAAATGGTGCAGACAACATTGAAATCATGACTTTGCTGCTGCAGAACGTCTCTGTTTGCCGTCATATGGTCGCCTCGAAGGATTGGTATCTTATTATGCGCACGTATCACAGATTTGTAAATGTTTCAGACTGGCATCAAACTATCTTGCACCAAACCCAATTAGCAACTCGTCAGTTTCCCTGGCCCTTCCTATGCAGTCGGGTAAGGATTGCTCACATTTCCGAAAATGGCACACCCTTGCTACTGGCCTCACTTTCGGGGATCAGAGCAAGCAGAAACTGCCGCTTAGTGAAACTGCGCGTCTTTCGGTCCATTACTCAACCATCAGAATCGGGCACTGAGTCAACCCGGAGACCTGCCGCTCTATCCCTCGTGGGCGCCACTTAAAGAGCCTGGGATCAGCAAAGAGGTGAGGGCAGAAAAGGCACCCGGTTCATTAGGCGGGCGCCCTGGGCGGAGTCCCCACCTGGCAGCTCGATGAAATGAAGTCAGTGCACATTTTCGGTAATGCATAAATAACTCACGCCGTGATATTATCTAGTGTTCTGCTGAAGTTCTCGCCCCCTTGCCCCCCCTTTCCGAGCTGATGTTGACAACTAAGGGCCCATCTGGTCAATTAATCACAGTCTCGTACTGTGCTGTCTTCAGTCAAAAAGGTGTGTCTTCTTACTTACTGTGAAGACAAGGCGCCATGCAAAAGCCAGACCTTAGGCTCTGAAATGCTGCAGGCATTGGTTCAATTTTCTTACTTGGCCATCTTTGTGGCTATCGGGTAATTCAAGAGAAGGGAAATTGTCCTTACCCTTGATGAAAGACCAGTAATATCCAGTGAGGCAAGGGGACACTGTCACCTGGGTCTCCCTGTAGAAATGCCCCCAATCCACATGGCCTTTTGCCTGGAGAGGCTGTTTCTTACCGTCACCCACTTGATGGCCTCAGTACCTCACAGTGACCTGTGCTATGTGGCACTCGGGTGCCTTGATAGTCAAGCTGGCTTTCAGCATGGCCTGCAGCAAGGGGTTCAGATGGGATGGATGGTCTTCCCAGGGGTAGTGAAATACTGCAATGTAATCTAGAAAGGCAGGGCTGAGGCTTTCCAGTCCAGATCGGGAGAACCTGATTCACCATCCTCCAAAAGGTGCCCGGGGCATTTATTTACTCAAAAGGAATATCAGTGAACTTATAGTGACCTTCTGGTGTGGAAAACGAGGAGCTCTATTTTGCTCTGTCAGTCGAGCCAACCTGCCAGTACCAGTCATGAGTTCAACGGTACTTGTGTGCTTGGCAGGGCCCAACTTATAAATAAGCTCATCTGATCTAGGTAGAGGGTGAGCCCCTATCATTGTCACAGATCTGACTCAAACGAGGACTTCAGTTCTCCCTTTGTGGACTTTTTAGGTACCAGCACCACCGAGCTAGATCATTGGCTACTAGATGGCTCAATGAACTGCAGGTCTATAACTGGGGGGTTGTCCTACCCTCTATGATTTAAAAACATGCAAAACCACTTAGATGCAAACTGGTTTTAAACCCTTTTGGAGGCCCATGCTCATAGGGCAACCATCGTTAGGAACAAACACTTGCTGCTAGTGAACACGTCTCATAGTTTTTGAAACTCTCATCTTTTATTTATTCATTCGCTGATACTCTTTCTTTTGCAAAATATTTAAGTATTTTTATCTGCATAACAATTCATAATAACCATTGTACTGAACAAACACATGATTATATCTACAATTCAGTGAAAAATTGTTCATAGATGTCCAAGGCGTAAACAGAACACTAATACATTAAACAAACAACTTCCTAGTAGGTGAAAGATACCATGTAGTTAGGTACATGAAACACAGAATGTGAGTACAGTTAGAGGAGACGTTGATTTTAGGTCTCCTATGCCCGGATATAGTCTGACCTCATATTTGGTCTACGTCTGAGTAAGATGTTAGAGGTATAGGTGCAGCACTAGAAAACGCCCACAGAATTCTGGGTCTGTGTGCTACTGACGTTTCGGCTGAAAAGATGTAAGTCTTCTTCTAGGGCCAAGACAGTCAGGGAACTCTGTGTTTGGAAAACAGAAATGAAGAAATACAGGAGAACTGTGTTAAAAAAGCAGCAAAGTGCTTGGACGGGTTAAAAGGTAGTACTAAGTACAATGGACAAGTCCTATGTAGAACCAGAAATGAACTCCAATCACCACTGCTTGTGCTGGGATTAGGAGTGGATGAACAGGAAAGGTGTCATCACTGGGCTGGAGTAGAGTCTGGAGTCACCACAGTCACCACAATTGGTCAAGTAATAGGAGGGATGCCAGATCACGGACGAGGGGCCGGTTGGAAGGAGGCGTGGGCCCTCTGGCACAAGAAGCAAGGTCCGGCTGGGCAAGTAGTGAACTGCAGGGTCAGCATCTTTGAGACTTCCACTGTGATGCTTTCCTTCACCTTGTCAGACATCTAGTGAATGGTCACTCTGTCTCGCTTGCAGTCTCCTGTATCAATCATGGATACACCCGTCTGTGTGACAGGGAGTTAGTGAAAACAACCCTGCAAACAGGCCTAGACGCCCTTGACAGTCTTGCAGTTTCTGTCCTGCTAGATCAGAGAATATGTGTACCCTTCACCAAACATGTTGTTGGCTTCTGTGTGCATCAAGCACTAGGAGGGACCCAGTTTCCTCCTCAGATTCATTGTCATTCACCGGAGCCAGCACCAAGTCATCCGCGCAGTAATGAGGTTTCAGCTGGTTCATGTGAAAGAGTCTAAGTGATTGACTAGTAACATTTGTGTCAACGAGGCGCTTAACCTCGCTGATCTTTTGAAGTACTGTGTAGGATTCAATCTGCTTATCCTGAAGTGAGCTGTTCTGGACAAGTTTCATTACCCAGGCTAACTGGCCAGGAATGCTCTCTGTCAAAGATGCCTTCTGGTTGTGCCAATGTTTCATCAATTCCTGACTGACCTTTAACATCTTCTCAGGCTGTTTCATGTACTGGGACATTTTGGACATCAACCCAAGAACATAATCCTTTATGACATGAGAAAGACTGGTGCGTTACATTCCCACCGTTCTCTCGCTAAACTTAGGGGACCCGCTGACGGGGTGATTAACTAGTATTTCAAAGGGACTGAACCATACTCAGTTTTGTGGCACTTCCCTGTAAGTGAAGAGACGGCATGGCAGTAGAACACCACAATTAGTGCTGATGTGCCCTTTCAATCCACCTATTAGGACTTTCAAGGTATTATTGAATTTCTCCACAAGCCTTTTGGTTTGTGGATGGACATCAGTGGAAAATATATGCTTAACTCCACATTTCACCAACATTGTCTTCAGTTAGGCAGATATGAAATTGACTCCCCTGTCAGAAATGACTTGCTTGGGGAAGCCAACATGATAGAATATTCAAATCAGAGCCTTTGCCAACACATGGGTTTGATGCTTCTCAAGGTGTCTGCTTCAGGGTACCATCTGTCATGGTCTACCACCACTGAAACATATCAGTCTCACAAGGTGTTTTGGAGATCCAAAGGACCTACAATAGCCATAACTATCATATAGCAGCCCCCCCAACCACTGGTAGTGGAATAAAGGGAGCCTTGGATACCCATCTGGACTTATCAGAAGCTTGGAAATTCAGAAAGAACCACACACATTGCTTTATTTCAAAACACATCTGGGGAAGTAAAAGTGAGCTGATAACCTGTCAGTTTGTTTTGGTGACTCCTAAATGACCAGCCAAAGGAATGTCATGGGCCAAGTCCAATTGGACCCTCATGTGTCACTGGGGAACAATCAATCTCTGGTTGTAATTGGTTATTTATATATCGGTTGCATCCTGATTCAGAATTCTAGGGTTCACTATACAGGAGATCCTTCTCCCAGTACACTTTGAACAAATGAGGACTCTTACCCTGAGCTTGCTCCTCTGCCTGCTTCCACAGACCTGCCAGAATAGGACAGTCTCTCTCTGTGGCTTTGAAACGTCTGCCTGACTTGGGCTGAGTAAAGCTCACTCGGATCTGGCAGGCCTTTCAGGGCTGAAGCCAGCTGGTCCTCCATATTAGGTTCCTTTAATACAACAGCAGGAAACTCTGAGTGTCAGGACTCGCACCCCGATTGGTGCTTCAAGGACCTTGCATCATGTCACTCGGTGCCCTTTCTCCATCACTAGGAGGGTTGCCCTCTGCCGTTTTGCTGCCCCGTTCCTGCAACATTGGCGGTTGCAATGGCGCCGTGTGAGAACACCACCGGCTGGTTGCCATGGACGCGTTCTGCCTCACGTGATTTTGCGTCATACTCACACACGCACTACCGGAAATAAAGCCGGCTCACCAGTACGCCACTGCACTTCTGATTGAGCTTCTGTTACGTTTCGTTTCGTCTTTTGGATACCTGAATACCCGTCTACTGAACATTGCCTGCCCCTGGATTCCCTTTCCTTTGCCCTCTGTTACCTGCTTGCTGTTGCCAAATCAGACCTGACCATTGTTTGTCCCTGGATTGCTATTCTTTGCCCTTTGCTTCCTGCTTGCTGTTGCCAACTCGGATTGTCCCCAGGAACTGTTTTGGTACGTGACTTTGTCTCTTTGCTTGTCAGCCCGTTACTGAACTCAGTCTGCTACTGGATTGCTTTTTATACATAAGGTATTGCTTACTGTCTGTTGCTACCACACCATCACCTGGATATTCCTTCACTACAGGTGCAGCTTTGGACTAGAGACGCTTACCTGTGTGCTGCACATTATGCATCCTCATGCCGTTGGGATAGGTCCCCCCTTTCTCTAGCAGCCCGGGACAAGAGACACTTACCTGTTTGCTGCAATAGGCGTCCGCGTGCTGGCGGGATAGGTAATTCCATCTGGACTCTCCTTTCTTCTGCTGTGGCACTGACACATTTTCTGCTTCTCCGATGCCTCCCAGAACACCTCTGATACATCTTCCCTGGGAATACCCGTAAAACATCTAAGGTTCCTCTGGGTGGGGTTGTACTATGTTTTGATTACACATTTTAGTTAACGCTTGGATTGTTCCTGTTTTCCTTAGACATCTCTGGGGGTTCTCAGGACACCATGATTGTCATCCTTTTCCCATTTATGAAACACCATAGGAAGCAAGTGTTTACTTCAGGTGTGCTGTCTTCTAGTGTTGTGCTAAGAAGTCATAGTTATATCCTATCCGTTGTTAATATTGTCCTTCTTTCTCTACAGCTGGTGTATCGTGGGGAGGTGTCCTGTCTTCCGACTACTGGACGCCTCTGGTCGTCAACTAGCACAACAGAGGGTTACAGCTGTAGGAAGAATTCATCGTCAACTGATTTCCTGATACAAAGTTGGGCTAGTACTCTACGGAGCACGGTTTGGTTCATGACACTGAGATCACTGAGTCCTTTTCTACTATGCTACACACTTCAGTGGTCATTGCTCCCTCACCCGTAGGAAGAAATGACCCAGTGGATCTGAACCTTAAGCTACCAATGTAACTGGTCCCACGCATAGTCCAGCAAGAAGAGCCTCAGGGCAGAAGGCCTGAAGGGCCTCTTCTCTAACTGCTTGCAGAGCCTTTGCTCTAGTGATCAATGTGACACTCTCTGGATCAGGATGGTCATTACCTAACAGGCACCTTAGTGGAATGGGGTCTAATTGCTGTGCAGGACCTGGGGTTATCACCCTTTTAGCTAAACTCTACCACTGAGAATGGCCACTGACTGTGGCCATCAAACTCTCTGACATTGCAAACTGGGCCCTCGACATATTGATGATACTACACTCATTGTCAACTGGAAGTTGCGTCACTAGCAGCTGTGTCACAGAGAGCAAGAGTGCTGTTCCCATTAATGTAGATATGCTCCAAAACATCTGTGTATTTGTGGGGACTGGAGTTTCCCCTGTGGACCCGATACTGTTCCCGCTCAGAGAAAATAGATATAATTTGGCCACCTCCTGCCCTAGTGGGAATACATCTACTAGCACCCCATACTAACTATGGCCTCGCCCACAAGACCGGATATGATTATGGCCTGTTTGGTTTTGCCCTTGAAGTCCTGATCTCCCTTTCTATTTGGCAGGTCACCACACAGAAAGCCTCCTGTGGGTATTAAATGTGTTGGCACCCAAGCAATAACGTACCATCATTGTTCATTCTATGGAGAGTGACGAGACATGTGATAAGTATTTCCTGTCAGGTTTTGGAGAGCTTCCTGGTAAGAGGAGTGAGAACCTTTGCCCTTACTCTCCCTGTTCATTTTAGATTTTTCAGAACCCTTATTCTGGTTTGGGCACACTCACTATAGTAGGTTTACTTTACTTGGTTATTTATGCATTGGACATTTGTATGGCACCTATACAAAGTATTTCCAGGTGCCACACGATAAGAAAGGTGTGAAGGAGCAATGGATTCAAAGTAGAGCAACCAAATGTAGAACAACAAAAAAACGGTACCATTGGCCTTGGGACAATCCTACCATGCAAGTACATCACAAGGAGGTACGTGCATGGAAGAGGGGATAGAGGGAGAAGTGCATGAGTGGGGTGCCCCCAGGATAGGGGGGGGGCAGGCAAGTGCTGGGAGGCCCAAGGTGGCAAGTGCAGGGGTAGTGGGGGTAGAGGGGAAAAGTGCAGAGGCAAGGGATGACCAACTGGACTAGTCCGGGGAAAGGAGCCCAAGTGCAAGTGCTGGAAAAAGGATGCAGGGGGGACTGGTAGGGAGTGGTCTGGTCCTTGTGTGACTCTGGAGGAACCAGGTTTCAGTCGCAGTGGCAGACAGAGAGATTAGCAAGGGAGGGGGAGAGGGAAAGAAGAGGAGAAAAGGAAAGTATTGAGACGTTTCTGGAACTTAAGAAGATATGGCTGAAGTCTGAGGGGTGGAGGGGCAGTTCCAGAGGGAAGAGCCAGCCGAGGAAAGGGACCTACCTCCCACTCTCTGCTTCGAGAAGCATTTCACCTGAAGAGAGTTGGAGCCAGAGAACCAAAGGACTCTGGCATGGAGGTATTCAGGGAGCAAAGGATGGATGTAAAAAGCTCCCAGGCCCCAGACAGTCTTTTGGATGATGCAATGGATTTTGAATTTGATCCTTGCGCTCACCGGGACCAGTGAAGAGATTTTAGGGCTAGAGGGATGCGGTCCCTGGGCTTGAGGCCAAGGATACGTCTTGCAGTCCTGTTCTGAATTAATTGTAGGGGGCAAATGGAAGAAAGAGGAAGGTTGAGGAAGAGGCTGTGGCAGTTGTCATGCCTCGAGAGAACCAGGGCTCTGCGAGAAGGTGAGGAAAGGTAGAATGCCCTTGAGGAGGTGCAACTGAAAATTTGACTTCTTGGCAAGGTCTGTGATGTGTTTCTTCCAATTTGTCTTTTGTATCCATGATTGAGCACTTGCACATTCTGTGAGGCTGTGAATCTGAGGCCTGGGTCTAGTCTGTGTTACATGTACCTTTTTCATATGGCTACTGATGTGTATCCTGCAGCTATACTACAGCTTGTATACCTCCCTCGTGGCTGTTATTCTTGGAAGGTGCCATGTGCCTAGTCTAGAATACAAGTAACCCCAGTGTGGACTTTGCAGGTTGCCCTGGAAATCCTACTTGATTAACATTCTGATTTCATCAAAGACGAACAGGGTAAGGGGATTTCAAGGGTGTTCCCATGCTTGTTTTAATTCTGCTCTGGCAGCGGGTCTAGATATGGGTTCTGATTACAATGAAACAGGTGTAGGGTGACTATAGATTCTTAGATCCTGAATTTGTTTGCAAGGGTGACATGTGTCCTTCCCCATGCCCAAACATCGCCCTGGGAACAGCTGAAAAAACATGTTGGCAAATTCAACGTGCCTAATATGCATTGAAGCTAAGAAAGCAGGAGGGACGTCAGACTGATTACCAGGATCCTCAAAGAATCTATCCGGTCAGAGCACAACCTCAGCCATATGGTGTTGCTGTGAAATGCATCATTTGCACATCCTTCAGCAGTTTATATTACTGACTGTGAATTAAGTTTGAGTGGGATTCCTACTGTGCCTAATAAATTCACAGCTTAACGTCAGTCTTTCCCAACAAGTGAGATCATATTTATAAGTTGCTGTTTTGTGTGGTAACATTACTTATATAACAGCTCATGGCTATTACAAAAGGACGTTTTAGACTGTGTTGCCGTTTCGTTTTGCAATGAATTACTTTGTAGTTTAAAAATGTGCATACCAAGGTTACCACACTATTGTTTGGCATAATTGGTTATTTATAATGCGCTAAATACCTTAGAGGTTTCTAAGTGCGGATCCGGGATTCAAACCTATGTTGCTCTGCGTCGTCCTGTTGCCAAGGCCAGGGCATTGCAACTGAGCTATACTACCTATGAATGTAGTGTCTTTCTGCACGCGCGCACGTGTATTTGGGTGTGTGTTGTGGTTTGGTTTCAGTTATTTCCATTTCATTCTGTGAGGCCTGTGCCTATGTACAAAATGGCAGTACGACTACTTCCCTGTGTGTGTCATCATGTGTGTATGGTGAAAGCTACAGTTCTAAAGTTTAATTGTTTGTAGCAATCGTTTATGACTGAGCAATCACAAAATCTCAATATATTTTTTGCAATTTTTAGCCCTTCTTTTCTGCAGTGTGTAAACATGTTTCAAAATATTAAAAGTGTGCATAGTTCAAAATTAAATCTTTGTGTAGGCTAAATGTTGTAAGGCCTCCTGCATACAATGCCAATTCTCTCTTGGCACTTTGCCTACAGTCCTGAGTGCTTCTAAGCCCCTCTCCCCACTTGCGTTACTTGTACACATGTTCTGTTTTGTGAACTCTGATCTGATCTTTCCCTTCTGCTGCTCATCACCTAGCCCCTGTACGCATCTCACAGGCATGCCCTGTGTCCTTGTGTCATGCTCTGCCTTGCTAGACACATGCCATTCTTCCGTTCATTGCTTGGAATCTTTTGCGCTGCTGTTGCCTGCTCGTGCCTACTAACGCCCTTCAGAGCATGGGTGTGATTTGTAACTCACACTGATATAAAAATAAACAAATTCATGGAATGTATTGCAAGGCGCAAAGTGACTTTTCACTGTTGCAAAGTGACTTTGCACTGCCAACAAACACCCTGACCCATGGAACAGAGCAAAGTGACTTTGCATGGCAAAATGACACTTTGCACTGTTCCATGAATCAGGGTGTTTGTTGGCAGTGCACAGTTCTTTGCACTGTGTGAAAATGTCCATGAATCAGGACTTAAATAACACTCAGGGTATCAGCCAAACATTTTTATGGAAGACTTTCCATAAGTGCATCACATGTGGCATGACACTTATGAATATATAAGTTACTACCCATATCCCTAATTTTATTCTCCATATGCTCATCAACTCTCATATTTGGAACATTTGCAGATCAGCCAGAAACCTAGTTTAACTGGCCATTACAGTTCCCTGTTCGCACATGGATGATTTATACATCTCCAAAATCGCCTGGAAATTACCTACAAAATGGAAATAAATGAAGAAAATCCACCTATGATTGCTGAGAAACGGGCCTTAAAGATAATAGTCCTTTTAAATTAATTGTGAATCTTCATGTGGGACGAATGGCCATTCTTATGCCTTCCGGCCATTTCTTTTCACTGGGTCAGCCTGTACCCAGAGATTTTTTTATCAGTCTCCTTTGTGTTGGAAGCTTGCTCTTTGAAGTTGTTGCACCCATTTACACACATATTAGTCATGCTCCGGCCAAGGGGAACTCCTCCTGCAGTCAATGCCTTCAGAGCAAGCAGGTTTGGAGAGCAGTGAATTTCAACATCTTTAGCATTACAATTTATTGAAGTTGGTAATTAGATGGGAGATGTAACATCCAGATTGGCAGTGGGAGATTTCCTTGTAAGGTTTGCCCACAGCCAGAAAAAGGGTTCACCTTGGGCTGACATTTTTCCATGAACACAAAGTGGCTTGTCAAATGTCACTGGTAGTTTGTCTGTGAAACATATTATACATTGTTTTTTGTCAACCCGCACATCGTGTTTTGTAAATTAAAATTCTGCTGTTCCTTTGGTAATGACAGGTAGGCCCTTTTTCCACATGGCTCTTCAATTGTCCTTGGAAAATAAAACAAAGGCCACGCTGTTTTTGCTTCAGTGTTTAAACTCCTGCTTTTCATGTGAAAGCGGCTTCTGTTTGGGACCTTTGAATGCACCCCACATAATTAAGTATCATCTTTAAAAAAAAGGCCACACCAATGTTCTTCTTCTTTTCTATTGCGAACCAGTTCTGTGCACAACTTACCTGCGTTTGAAATTTGGTGAACATTTGTGCAGGTGATTTTCTGAAATCTGCCCTGATAGCCATTTATACCAGTTGCCAAACTTTACGAAACCACATCGAACAACACAAACTATGCATTTTACCTACCAGCATTTTGATAGTCGGGAATTAGGTTCTATCTGATTTTGTCAAACTTATTTGATCGTGGTAGAAATCATCTTTTTTCTTTTTTTTTACTTGGTGGTTTTGCCTCAGATATCCGTGGTGGGAGATGCCCCACAGACACCCCTTTAGTCCCTCCATATTAATTATTCACCTTATCCGCCCGTCACATATATTTGTGGCAAAATACATGGTAAAAATCTCTACCGTAATCAAATCTGCTGTGGACAAAACTCCTATTCCCATTCCCGGGAATTACTGGGATCATTGTTCCAACATGTCACAAGTTACATGGAAGTGACATTTGCTTTGGGAATTACAATGTAACCTAAACTATTCACCCACTATTGTGGCGCTCTGACATATATACATGTCCTAGAAACAAAAGAGATATGGGACACTCAATGCACTGGTAAATATGATAACAGCACTTCTTCATATGCTTGATGAAAAATGATATATTATGCTTCTAACTCGCAGATAATAAAGTTCACATTAGTGCATGCAGTGTATTCGAAAGAACACAGAAAACAAGAAATATAACAAGTGTCCCTTCCTAATGAATGCATACGCGCTCTGAAAGATTTGTGTACGAGCGCGATAGAAATAACATATCAATATCAATATCAATATCAATTGAAGTCCTTCGTGACACCCTTCAAAATTCAAATAGTCCCCCAATAGGGAAGTTCCTTTTTAGATAACAATTTTGACAGGCTGAAGGTACTGGTAAATAACTACAGAACATTTTTTTAAAGCTAGAGTACTATATTACTTAAATTAAAATTCAAGAGTGCCAGTTCAACACTAAAACAGGTTCTCAATATATGCTGCCTTTAATATTGTGTTCCATCAGGATATAATAATACATTGAATATTTAGGGCACAATTCACAGAGATCTTGCAAAGGCTGCACGCCAAGAACACCTCTGCGTGAGCCTGGGCGTAGAAGTCATTCTGCACACTCGGTGTATTCATGGAATTGTTCACGCAAAATGACCGTACACGCAAGTCACAGCTGGAACGCCCCAGACACGCCCCCACGCAAAGGAAAAAGAGGCACAGCTAGCTTTGCATTCTCCTCAGGCGTAAACACATGCACCAGACTTTTCGTGCAAATAATTCCATGAATCAGGCCCAAACTGCTTATGTGGTGGACAAGCCAGATTATTTACAAAAGATTGCCCTTTCGAAAAGTGAGGGCAATCTGGCTCATGCATCTCCAAGTCCAGTCCTGCAAAAGCCCCTATCACAAACCAGGTTTTCAGGATAACCACCGACTACGTAAATAACTCTAATTTAGATTTGCCCTGGGAAATGTTGTCCTGGTGCTAACCCTGAGCAAAATCCTGCTTGCACCAGTGTAATGTTTCTGTGATGAGGCCCCTGGTAATCTGCAATGACAAAATATCAGGGTGAAAAGTTCTGATTCAAGATGATGACTGATCAGAAGCAGCAAACAAGGCTGGAATATCATTTCTCACTTTCGTTTATACAATTGACACCTTTGACCCAAGCACTTGGAATGCAATGTCCTATTCCAATATTGTCCAAAACAAATAAGTGTAGACATAAATATACTGCAGAAAATACCTACACCAGACAACTTGAATTCTCCCCTCTCCGGTAGGGTGTGCAGCGCAAGTCAAAGGTTTGCTGTCCAAAATCCCAAGCACTTCAGTGTGGTGCAGCCTTCATCATCGACACAGTAGGAAGTGTTGCGCCATATACAGGGAGCCGGGTCGTCCAAGGAATGATCTTGGTCATCCACATATGAGCAAGAAAAATGAAGTACCACAGCAAAGTCAACAGTGAGTTCCCTCCCAGTGAAATTTTGCTTAGTAAAATGTTTTCACCAAAATCCCTTATTGCTCAGTCAACCTTCATCATATTTCCAAGACATCTTTGGAACCACTGTGTTCATCTTTTTGATATTGCCCAGTGTTGACAGTTTTCTCCCTACAAGGGTTTGCAACCTGTGGCTCTACATATGTGTTGGATTACAAATCCTGTGATCCCTAACCATTGACTTTGCTGACGGTGGCTGATGGGGATTGTAGTCCACAACATCAGGAGAGCCAAAAGCCGTGGACCCTTTCCATAATACGCGAACAGGTGGTCTGCATAATGATGCACCACTCTCTATGTATACACCATGAGCAGTGTTCACCATTACAAGGAGGTGTTGAAGAAATGGGCAGGCGGGTGCACACCTCCATGCACTTGGCATGTTCTCATTTACCCTGTTGCAAACCGATTGCGCAGCAAGTGCTCTTGCATGCTGCTCCAAAGCTTTGTAGTGAGAGGCCCTCCCACGGTCTTTATAAGCTGGCACTATGGTGTAGAGTAAGGCAGCAATTATGGGGTGCTCAAGCTCCTTTTAAATTTAGGGAGAGATGTGTGATCACTATCGGGTAGCATGATGAAGCACAACAGGGCTGCATTTGGCAGGATCAGGTTCTCACCAGGTTGCTCATTGGGACCCATCCGTCGCCACCACATTTTCCATCTCAAGACCCCTGTTGTGTTTTCTTTAATGAGAAATCCACCAGCAGTCAGAGGACTACGATGATTTGCACAGACCTAACTGATGAAATTGTTTATTTTACCGGAATCCCATAACATCTAATTTATTTGTTTCTTTTGAATGCATTCATCGCAATTTAATGTGGGTGGAAACCCCACACACACACCAACAGTCCCTTGACCTTACTTAATCGCCTTACCCAACCCCCCATCTATAATTTTCTGAAATGCGTTAAAAAAATGTTGTTATGGGATTTGAAAGAAATGTGGTTTGATGTTTTGATAGGATACCATTTGCATGAGATTCAGTTCCTGGATATCATGGCAAAACCTCTAAAAGCATACAGTAGTGCAGCACACATGTCACCACACGTGATACTACAGAAGGCAGAGCTCTCAAGTTTCCCATAGCCATGCATGAGACGGCTATCCAGTGCTGTTTTTACTTGCAATTCTGTGAATTGTATTCCTACATTTTTAATGGGGAAGCAAAAACTACAAACCTTAGAATCGAAAAGGAAAAAACAGGACTGGATGGCGGTCTAAAGCATGGCCATGAGAAACTTCAGAGCCTCTGCAGAAGGGGTCATACGAGCTTTATTATAACATAACTCTCAACTCAGATGCGTTTGACAGGTGTCCCCTGCCTTCTAAACAGCTTACTCACCCGCCAAGTCTCCTGCACACCCATTGAGTTCATTGGGCTCTCAACCGCCAAAACCAAAATCGGGTGTTTTCTTCTGCTTTAGCGACAACAAATGTTGAGAGCTATGTTATAATCCCAATGTGTGTCAGGACCAACAGCACACACGTTGTTTTATGCCTCCAAATTATGCCAAAAGGGAATGCACGAAAGTGCCACTTATGCATGCGCAACAGAGAAGTCATTAAATACAATATTTGAAAGTTTGCCAAGTTTCAATCTTATTTTTTTATGTATTGTGTATTTATAAAGCGCCTGTACATCAAATGGTATTTCAAGGCGCCATAAAGACAAAAAAGGTGGGGAGATAGGGAAGAAAACAACAATAGCGGTCATTTTAGGCATTGTGTCATTCGGATCATGCAAGTGCTGCAACAAAAAGGGCAGGGGAGAAGGGAGTGGGGGCGGGGCAGCTAGGGGCGGAAGGGATAATGCTAAAGTGGGAGGGAAGTATGGGGCAGAGTGGGGGCATGCAAGTGCAGGGGGAAGTAGGAGGGGAAGAAGAGGGCCCTTGTGGTCAGGCACGTTCCAAGGGGATGTATGGAGTGCAGGGTGAGGACCATACTCTAGATGCGTAACAGGGGGTGGACTAAGCTCAGTAGGGATGCACACCCTGACAGGCTAGTCTTGGGAAGAGGGAACCCGGGAGGGCAAGTGCAGGTTGGGGGGAGGGTTCAGGGAGACAAGGGTGCTGGGGTAGAATGGGCGAGGAGGGCCTGGTGCCCTGTAGGACTCCGAAGGGACCAGGCAGCCAGTCCATGTGGCAAAGGGGGGCATTAGCAGGGGAGGGGAAGAGGGAAGAAAGAAGAGAAGAGGATGGTCTTGAGAAGCTCCCAGAACTTAAGGAGATCGGGCTCAAGCTTCAGGGGGCAGGGAGGACATTCCAGAGGGAGGCTCCTGCCGAAGACAGAGATCTAGCCCCCACTCTGCTCCCCAAGCAGCTGGGAAGCAGGTGTAAGTGGATCTAGGTAACCTGGCCTAAACCCCGCCCACCTGGTGCCTTCCAGGTTGCCGCTCTTCTTCACCACTTAGCACGCCATGCCCACCTGGTGCCTTCCTGCTTGCCACTCTTTTCCCTACTTAAGGAGTCCTCCAGCCTCTTTTCCTTTGCAGCTGGGGAGCAGGTGTAAGTGAATCTAGGTCACCTGGCCTAAGCTCCGCCCACCTGGTGCCTTCTGGGTTGCCGCACTTTTTCACTGCTTAGCAAGCCCCGCCCACCTGGTGCCCTCCTGCTTGCTGCTCTTTTCCCTACTTAAGGAGTCCTCCAGCCTCTTTTCCTTTGCAGCTGGGGAGCAGGTGTAAGTGGATCTAGGTCACCTGGCCTAAGCTCCGCCCACCTGGTGCCTGCCTGGTTCCCACTCTTTTTCACCACTTAGCAAGCCCCACCCACCTGGTGCCTTCCTGCTTGTCACTCTTTTCCCTACTTAAGGAGTCCTCCAGCCTCTTTTCCTTTGCAGCTGGTGAGCAGGTGTAAGTGAATCTAGGTCACCTGGCCTAAGCTCTGCCCACCTGCTGCCTTCTGGGTTGCCGCACTTTTTCACTGCTTAGCAAGCCCCGCCCACCTGGTGCCTTCCTGCTTGCTGCTCTTTTCCCTACTTAAGGAGTCCTCCAGCCACTTTTCCTTTGCAGCTGGGGAGCAGGTGTAAGTGGATCTAGGTCACCTGGCCTAAGCTCCGCCCACCTGCTGCCTTCTGGGTTGCCGCACTTTTTCACTGCTTAGCAAGCCCCTCCCACCTGGTGCCTTCCTGCTTGCTGCTCTTTTCCCTACTTAAGGAGTCCTCCAGCCACTTTTCCTTTGCAGCTGGGGAGCAGGTGTAAGTGGATCTAGGTCACCTGGCCTAAGCTCCGCCCACCTGGTGCCTGCCTGGTTCCCACTCTTTTTCACCACTTAGCAAGCCCCACCCACCTGGTGCCTTCCTGCTTGTCACTCTTTTCCCTACTTAAGGAGTCCTCCAGCCTCTTTTCCTTTGCAGCTGGGGAGCAGGTGTAAGTGGATCTAGGTCACCTGGCCTAAGCCCCGCCCACCTGGTGCCTTCCTGGTTGCTGCTCTTTTTCACCACTTAGCAAGCCCCACCCACCTGGTGCCTTCCTGCTTGACACTCTTTTCCCTACTTAAGGAGTCCTCCAGCCTCTTTTCCTTTGCAGCTGGGGAGCAGGTGTAAGTGGATCTAGGTCTCCTGGTCTAAGCCCGGCCTACCTGGTGCCTTCCTGGTTGCTGCTCTTTTTCACCACTTAGCAAGCCCCACCCACCTGGTGCCTTCCTGCTTGTCACTCTTTTCCCTACTTAAGGAGTCCTCCAGCCTCTTTTCCTTTGCAGCTGGGGAGCAGGTGTAAGTGGATCTAGGTCACCTGGCCTCAGCACCACCTACCTTCTTAGCCCTGCCTCTTGCTTCCTGCTCTTAACTCTTGGATCAAGGGCGTCTCTCGCCCGGGTGTCCAAAGTGAAGGGCAGTCAAAGAAAATGGCAATTCCTGTTTGGACCTGTTCGGACAACGAGGATCCAGGGTCCGACCCCCTGCTAAAACAGCAGGTAAGCATGCACCAACACATGTTTACACCCTCTGTCTCCACAGGCCATCCTCACCCTCTTCTGATCCCACCGTGTTGTTCCCTTGTGCCCCCCCCCTCCCGCACACAGAAGTCTGTCCTGATACATTCTGATTTCACCATCACCGTCTTGTGGCCAATGCTGGATTTTACTTTTATACTTTTATGGACTTCATTGACTCACGGTGCGTCACCCTTTCTCAACTCTCATGCTGGACTTCCTTTGCATCTTGCACTCATGGTGGCCCTGAATCATGCTGTTCCCATCTTCATCTTGTATCTTGACTTGCAACATTATGTGTTACTACTGACTTCTGCAATTGTATTTGCTCTCCCCTCTTGCTTCTCCACTCTTTTTGCCTGCTTACTCTCTGTTCTCTCCTCCCATCCCCTCTCCCTTTTCCCATCCCCTCTCCCTTTTCCCATCCCCTCTCCCTTTTCCCTTACTCTATCAGAATTGTCCCTGGACCTAGTATGATAGCAACCTCGTCTGTCGCTCCCCCATCCCTTTACTGCCCCCCCTTCCCTCCAGCACTATCTGAAACATTGTCAGGCCTAGTAAGATAGTCGCTTATTTTGTTCCTCCCCTCCCTTTCTGCACCCCTCTCCCTCACCTTTTGTTTTTCTCCGGCTCTACCAGAAACGTCATCAGGCCTAGTATGGTAGTCGCCTGTCTGTTTCCATTTCCTTCCCACTCTCCCCCTCCCTTCCTTATCTATGTCTTAGCTCTTGCACTATCTGAAATGTTGCCAGGCCGAGTAAGATAGTTAATTTCACATCCTTACTGTTCATGGCCTGTAAGAATGTCGTTGTATTTTCCCTTGTTCCCTCCCTTGCCTTGAAGCGCTTTGAAACACATTGGGCCTCATTACACAGAAGGCGGTGGTCCAGGGTGCTATTAGCACCCTGGACCATGCCGGTAAAATACCGGCACCGCCTTGGCGGAAAGGGGATTTACCGCCCCATTCCAAGGTTGGAGGGGCGGTAAATCCCCTTTCCGCCATTGCCCTTCCCCATTCCCATT
This sequence comes from Ambystoma mexicanum, assembly GCF_040938575.1. Classification (NCBI taxonomy): domain Eukaryota; kingdom Metazoa; phylum Chordata; class Amphibia; order Caudata; family Ambystomatidae; genus Ambystoma; species Ambystoma mexicanum. Next base: position 426,826,029 of record NC_090925.1, on the reverse strand, counting down.
TCTGCCCCATAGGGCTCTATGGGACTGGGGAAGGCGCTAATTACGGCACAGCAATTTTGCGGTGCCGTAATTAGCTCCGAGGTCCCTTAGCGGGTTGGTATTTAACGCCTGCAAAAAGCAGGCGTTAAAACTCCAACCCGCTAAGGGACCTCGTAGTACGGAGGTAAGGGTTAACGGTCACAGTTGCCATTAACGGTGACCGTTAACCCTTACCGCCGTCCGTGTAATGAGGCCCATTGTCTATAGGCGCTATATAAATAAACTATCACATAATATCACTCTCAGCTTGTAATGGCGTCTGAACTGCAGAGAGTTGGAGGACTGAAGGACTCTAGCAGGAAGGTATTTAGGGAGAGGGAGTTGGAGGTAATGGGGTCCCAGGCCTTGTAGATGATGCAGAGGGTCTTGAACTTGATCCTCACAACCACTGGGAGCCTGTGGAGAGATTTTAAGGCTGGAGAGATGACGTCCCTGGGCTTGATGCCAAGGATAAGTCTTCCAGTCCTATTCTGGATTAGTTGAAGGGGGTGAAGGGAGGATAAAGGTAGATTGAGGAAGAGGCTGTTGCAGTAGACCAGCTTAGAGAGGACCCGAGCTCTGGAGACATTGAGTTTCTGGTGGACGGTGAGGAAAGGAAGAATGGCTCTGAGGAGGTGCAGTTGAAAGTGGGCCTTCTTTGCTAAGTCCACGATTTGAGGAGAGAAGGGGAGAGAAAGTAATCAAAGAGGATGTCATGGTTTTTTGCCTCACAAGAGGGTGAAGGGAGAGGACCCATGGAGGGTGGCCAGAGAGTAGGAGGGAAGGAGGGAGAAGGGGTCCCAATGAGAAGTATCTCCATCTTACTGGAAATACTGCCTAGATCGTTAGCAGCGCACCATGCCTTAATAACAGTAAGGCAGTCAGGAATAAAAGAATAAGAAGAGGAGGAAGTGGAGGGAATTTGAAGGCGAGCTGCGGGTTGTCCGCATAACAATGGAAGTGAGGAGAGAAGGTAGAGTTCAGGTGGGCTAGGTAGATGTTGAAGAGCTACGCAAAGAGGACGGAGCCATAAGGGACGCCACAGGTGGAGAGTGTGGTGGAGGAGAGGAAAGGGCCCAATTCAACATGAGAAGGTCGGTCTGATAGGAAGGAAGTCAACCGATCCAGTGCCATGCCTGTGATGCAAAGGGTATCACAGTGCCGATTTATGAGGGTGAAATGATTGACCGTATCAAAGGTAGAAGAAAGCTTGAAGAGGATGAGAGCTGGGGGAGAATTGGAATTGAGATTAGAGAGCAACTTATCACGGGTGTTCCGGAGAGCAGTTTCTGTGCCTCTGGCTGCTCTGAAGCCAGACTGATCGTCGTGGAGACAGCCAACAGATTCACTGTGGTAGATCAGTTGGGAGCTGACCAACTTCTGCAAGAGTTTGCCAGGAAGGGAGTAATGGATATAGGGTGGTAGTTAGCCAGACAGGACGGGTCGGCAGAATGCTTTTTAAGGAGAGGGTGCACAAGCGAGTGCTTGAGGGGCGGTGGGAAGGAGCCAGTGGCAAAGCAGTGACTGCAGCAAGGGAGGCAATGTTAGCTCTGATAGTTCTGGGGGAGCACCTGTTTGGAGGAGACTTTCACAGAGAGGACTTGTTTAGAGTCTTCATCCAGTGCTATGGGCGAGAAGGAGGAGATTATTCAAAAGTGGTTTAGAAAATTAAAGGTCCTTCGGGAAATGCACACATTCAGCTGTATGTTCTAAGAATGATAGAAATGATACTAAGTCGGCGTTCCTTGACACTGTGTTGTGCCATGACCATTTGGTTCATCCATTGTAACCCCGCAGTACCCTGCTTGTATAAAGCCCCGCCCACTTTCTTGGTTTATAAGTGAAGCGTGCATGCATGTCCAACGTGTGCTGCACAACGTTCTGAAAATAAAATCAGCACAGCTCTGACCAGCGCGGAACACATTCCAGGCAGTGAAAGGCTTACGTTCTTTGCCGCTATGAGGAGCTCTGGACGCTCGTTGTAAATAGCGCATGGTGCCTGTGGCTTATTAAAGCCAGTGTGTTCCGCATTCCTAGCAAATGTTGCTGATTTTGAGTCATAAATACATTCCGCAAGAATGTTCCATTGCATTGCACTCCAGCCGGCGCGGGATAAACGTTGGTGCCGTGGTGTGTGTGTGTGTTGTTTTAGCTTTTTTGCCTGTCAGATTTGTAGTTTTCACTTTACTGGCTGGGATTAGCGGTGATCATTATTATTTTTATTTTAAGTGCCTCCCGATTGGGAGCTGCTCCCCCGGCCCGCGTTCAGCCAGTCTGCGACCTTTCCTGCCGCTGCGGACACCGGTGGGTGCCCAGCCATAAACCGGCCTGCGCACGGAAGGCCCGGCGCAAATGGCTGTGTCTGAGCGCGCAGCGTCGCTGCCGCCTGCTGTATCGCGGGACGATCACCGCGGCCGCTTCCTGGAGGAAATTGCAAAGGGAAGTCATTATCGGAGAGAGGGGCAGCCGGATGAGCCGTGGGAGCCCCGGAGGAGCGGCCCGCGGAGGCGGGAGGGGGAGCCTTTACTGCGCCATTTAGCAGCTTCTTGCTTTTTAAAGTTTCCTTCTTCGCCGTTCCTCGCGGACCCTAATTGTTTCCATGCTCGCGAGGCGGCTCTTTGTACTTCCTTCTGAGGCTGAGCAGAAAGGACTGGCCATCGCTTCTGCTAATTGTCAGAGTTTCTTCCCTGCGCTGGGGGCGCCGGTGGCGCGGCCTCTTGCCTCATGTGATCCCAAAGTCCAGTGTCGCGCAGGGGTGACTGGTGCACAGCTGACGTCCAGCTGTGTTGCACATCGTACTTTGCAGATCACATGCCATGAAAGAACTTGAGTTACAATCAAAGGACACTTCGATTACCCAGCAAGAGGAAGTGGGGTATATACTGGGGTGGAGGAGGAGGGAACAGGAAAAGTGGGATGCTACCCAAGACGGCGGTTTCACCAAGTGCTAGGCATTTTTACTATGGGCTATATCTATAAGCTGAAAATATTGCATTAGAGTACAGCTAGGGAGAAATGGCTCACAAGGAGGGACGCACAGCTTATAGGTGTCGTTTGGTTATTTGCCAACCCGTTGACTGCCCATGGCCATGCCCACCTAGCTCCTGCCCCCCTCTCCCAAAACACCTCCTCCTGGGATGTCTTTGAGCTCACTTTAGTTGCCTGCCAGTATTTTTTCAAAGCAGCCTCCCTAGAGTTAATTGGTCTGATTTACAAAGCCCTTTTCAATGAGTTGTGCCCATTCAAAAGTGTTTTTGTAAATCAGGGGCAGTGAATTAATTGGAGCTGTAAACCGGCTACTGGTGTAATACAAATGTTTTATGCAGGTCTGCCACCAGCCACTCAATTTTATAAACACTAATGTGTGTCCTTCACTGAATTCCTGTTAAAAACAAGCATTGACAGTTTTGCCATGTGTATAATTATTAGGCATTTCTCACAAACTGCTATTAGATGGCCAGCTACTATTTTGCAGCTGCTACCATCGATGTCCAGTTAATAACACTTCAGCTGTGCCAGAAAGTGCCTTTACCACATAAAACCCTGAACTGTTGGAAGTGCCAATGCAAGATTTAAACACTCCTTTTGCTTTTCCATATGATCTTAGTCTTTGTCAGGTTGACCGGGTCCTCGTGCAGGGCGTTAATTTGGATAAGAAACCGAGGTAGGGGCCCTGATGCACCATAAAGCAATATTTGGATGCGTGCCTAAGGAGTGTCTGTTCCTGCCTCAGAATCTCAAATAGCCAAAAAACCTTTAAAAAGCGCGGCCCCATTTAATTAATGGAGTAACCTAACAGACAAGGCCGAGTTTGCTTACCTGTAAGGAAGAAGCGCAAGGTCTATTTTAAAAGGTCTGTTAATGAAACATAATAATTGTGCAGTCGAAAAGTCAGCCAAAAATAAAGATGCTCAAATTTGAACTGAAAAATCAAATCAAAATAGGTAAATGCACAATCCTATCTATCAGTTCTTTCGAAGGAAATCCATAATTCTTAGGTATTATTTCAATGAAATCATGTTACTTACACCCCTTTATATATGCATGCATATGTTGCAACAACCACAGTAGACTTTGTATTGTACTTTGCCTTTCCTTCCCTTCAGTGTTAGGAAACAAATCATCTAATTCCAAGTGCCTGTAACTGTTGACGTGCGCTAAGAATCATTGATAGTGACATCTGCTGGGGAAGAGCAGTATAGCCACTCGTCATTGTTTCATTTACTTTAGCGCACTGTGAAATCAGGTCGGGGAAGTCAGTTTGGGGAGGTACGCAGAGCCCTGGATTGAAAGCACATTTCGAAGACTGCTGGGGCTGGGCACGGCAATCCCGACACACTTAAAGCCATGCCACCAAGGATCTTTGGCTTGTGGGCCTACACAGGGATTCACAACTTTGATTATGGTCTGCCATTGCACTAAAAACAAAGCTTAAACCTCCCGAAATATTTGTTTCTTAAAAAAAAAAAAAAGATGATATTAAGATATCACAATAACAGACCGGTAAATCTAATTATCCGTTGAGATGAATGTCAATATATGGGATCTTACGAAATGAGAGGTGGCAAATTCCACCTGTCGAAATATGTGTATCTCTGCAGGAAATGCTTGGCATCGGCACTACAGGTTGCCAAGATTAACCTGTTTGCTCAGAATGTCTCAGAGACTAAATTGCCCGATTCCAAAGCCCAAATTGATGACATTGTGCATCTTAATGAAGAGATGAATCTTCGGTATTTGATAGGATGTACAGGCCGTGTTAGCTTTTTTGAGTTGGGTGTCTTGGAGAATAGGGGAAATATGCTGCAATTTCATTAAAATGGAGTCAACTTTCGGTCAATCTTTCGCAAGGATCTGCATTTGAGAGACTCCCTGGAATCAGGGTTGGATCATGACCAAAAGGGGAGAACATGAGTGCAAGCCTTTATTCAGCGACCCTGAGATCTGCTCTAAAAGTCCCGCTATGTCTCGTAAGGCTTGCGAAACAACAGACGTGTCCGCGAAACGGACAACGTATGCTGAGACTTCAGTACCAATGCATTTTCCAAATATTGCCAGATGAAGCAACCCAAGACCCTTCTGGTCTACCTTTATCAATAACATTAATTTTGCAGCTATATGTGCTCGGGAAAAAGAAGGACGCCCGCCAAAATGAATAAAGAACCTAAATAAATGTGCCCAAACACACCACAGCACCAGGGGCAACCTAATTTGACAAACATCACATTCCAATTCCAGTTCAAGTATAAAGATAGAGCGGGCAAGAAATAGGCAATTTGAATGGCCGTCCTCTTACCAATGTACTCAGTGAATACGCTGGCGCATACGTGTCGGCAACAAAGCACGCTGGCGAAAACCTGCTGTTGGACAAATGGCTGCATGACAAACTATCTGTGGGTGGCATGTGGATGCTGCAGCATGCAAATAAGAGATCTTAACTCCAGGCGGTGGTGGGCACAGAGTGCTTGGCACATTCTTGGTGCAGAAAAGGAGACATGTAGATGTCAGTCTGAGTGGGGTGCTGGAAAAGGTAGCCACAATTGGGCAAACAACATGGGTCCCGGGCTATGATAAGAGCACCCGCACAGAAAACATCCACCAGCACACGGACGCACCAGTGTTTGGACCCGGGGCGTGGAAGGAAAAGAAGAAGGCGGTAGATCCCTTATCAACTACTGTCTTCCTTGTGAGCCTCCTTACTGATGCTAAAGCTCATTTGATGCTGAAATATACAGGGTGTTAGTGTAGCCTATGTAACTGGGCCCGCCTTCTAATTCCAAAAAAGCAGCGCTCTCCAATGGGTGTTTGGTCGGAGAATCTGTTTTACAAGTGTAGGCCCCAAATACACCAGTGGCTCAGAAGAGTGTGTACATGGTCTAACCTACAATTGATGAATCCTCAGTCCCAGGAACCAATGGATGGATGCGAGTGTGCCCCTAATTAGGCGTCTAGTTTTGCTTTCAGGAAGCACCACTACAGGTACTCTTAACTCTACTGTTGGGTTTTTTTCAGAAGCACATTTTTTCGTGTAAATAATGACTTGCTACAGTTAATAAAAAAAGTTTTTCAAAGCCTGACTGCATTTCATTTCAGTTGACTACAAAAATGATAACCCCTTAACTGCTGAGCTCAAGTCTATCCAAATAGGACGAGCAAATTCGTCCTTAGCACTTAATCTTTAAATAAATAGGGCAATTTTAGTGCGTCCATCGTGTTCCATGGAGCTTGCCGCAGGCTCCTGTAAAATCGGTCAACATCCAACCATATTTACACATGGCGTAATAATAAACACTACACCTACGAAGTGCATTTTCCGACCTGACTCTTCTCTTGGCTTTGACCGGTGTTATTATCACGCAATGGCATCCATTTTATGCTTCTATGATGTTTGCTCGAGAAAATGTGCTTGAGGGCCATTTGTTAGCAATGTTGTTTTTTCAACACATTTCCTCGCAAAAGAAATGCGGTGGGAGACTACCCGCAAACCCCCTCCTCCCCACCCATATCTTCCCCACCATATTTAAATACCAAAAGCCACACCCCGATCTATATTTGACAGGCAATGTGGAAAAAAAGGGAGAGCGAATGGGCCTGCGAGTAAATGGGCTAGAAGGCATTGTATTGAGCACAGAAGGTTTGGCGGTGGGCGTCTTAGCCAAGATTTCAACTTGTAATCTTCAGGGTCGCACACAGACTTCTGCATTGCGTGCATTCGTCGACTACGCTGACTCACCTACATTTTACGACCAATGCAGTTGCAAGAGCCTTATATAATGTCTATTAAGTGGCATGTTTCTCTTCTGTCTTTGGACTGTAAATGAGGAGGGAAGCCCTGTGATTTATTTCCGAGCAAGCCTGGAGTGCACTTCACTATAAAATCTTGATTTAAATTGAACCCTGAGGAAAGAAAACGGCCTCTGCACTGGGCTGGTAATTGACAGTTCGAACGACTGCCCTTGGCTCTTTTTCGTGTAAACACCACTACTGCAAAAAAAATGTCCCATTTTACAATCTCAGTCCTGGCTTCTTAGCATTCGGCACGGTTAGGGCGTGTCTCTCACAGGTACATAGCCCCCAAGGAGGATGTCAACCTGGGCTCAGCACGTTACATAAACTATAAAACTGTTTTTAAAAAAAAAAAAAAAATGTAAACTGCTACTGCTATCTGACAATGTCAGGCGTGCTGTGCTCTGTTTCTTCATCCTCAGGTTCCTCTGTTACAGGAGGCTTGGGGGCGCCTGAAAACATTCCTCCAGTAAGACCGCCACGTGTGCCCAGAAAAAAAAATAGCCACTGCGTCGTGGAATGTTGTCCATTTTATGAAATGAGTTGGATTACACCGCGTTCAGCTATGCAGAGTTGTGTAATGTGGCACGTGCATGCGCAGTCGCTTCAAATCACCACTGCCAGAGTGCGTGCAGACGGAATTTCGTACACCGTGGTTAATTCTTTCCGCGTATACACAGCTGGAAGGTGCCGGTGGTAGCTGTGAATGTTTGCCACCACATACAACATGCACCCTCCCTCCCTTATGCCTTTCACACCCCCTGCGAACCCTTTTCAAGTGGGACAAGGACTGATTTGCATTTAGTTGTTTCCCTTCAGAAATGTCACAGACAGAATAAAAAATAGGCAGTGGAAAACTATCTAGTGAAATCCCCGGTGTCTGAAATCAATTCATAGATTTCATTTCCTATGTTTTGGGATGGCTCTTCCGAGAGATGCTTTTCGCCTCCCATTATCCTCTTCGCACCCGTGCACACAGTTTGGAATTTCAAAGTGGCAGCCAAAGTCCCACCAATAACAGAAAATCTGCGTAGAAACCAAATTAGTTTTGGGAGTATAGCTCAGCGACAACGTGCTCGCCTTAGCCGCACGACGACACCAAGCAACACAGGTTCGATCGCCGGATCCGCACTTGGACTCCTCTGCGTTATAAATACCATATCATAACCTACGTGCTGTATTTCCCCTAAAAGATAATAGTTACAATACTTAAACATCACACTGTATGATGTAAGTCATCCTTACCTGTCGATAACAAGCATGATTATAACCCAAATCAATGGTACTCGTTTGATCAACCTGTTTAGAATGAATAGTTGGTACCCCTGGACTCTTCCATCTACACCAACTCATGAAAATTAACCCGTGGTGTCCTGCAAGGATCATGCACATCAAACATCTACATGGCTACCATCATGTAGTATTCCAGCTTTCAGCTGTATGCATAGCATTGTTGGGCAGAGTATGTTGGAGATAGTTTGGGAGGAGGTGGGGTCATTTGGGTCTCCTATGGTATTTTTAAGGAATGATTTCGTGTGTGGTGTCTTGGGTACAATTCCTGTTTCCATTGTAGTACATCAATTTGCAAACATAGTGTGCAGGCTTTGTTTAGCAAGGATCTCCTTACAGAGGTCCGGTGCAAAGGCCTGCTGGGGAGCCTGCCTCATTTCTTCCCATCACCAGTTTTTTGAAGTCCGCTTCTGTGATTGGATTGAAATCGTTGAGTGTTGGGACTGTGACTGCTTTGTCGCTGGGGAGGGTTGCATGAATTCCATCTGTTTGTGCCGTGTGAACAATTTGTTGCAGGATATAGGTTTTCCATTTCCTTAATGATTTTGAACATGTTTTTCTTTGGGTAAGTTGCTGCTCTGATCCGTGCTGAGTAAGGACGTTTTTCATCTTAAAATTCCAACCTTGAAGGTTTGAATCTGTCTCAAGTATGCTACCTCGTCTCCTTGGTTGTAAAGATACCTCCAAGCTTGCTTCAGTTTCCGGTTTGATCCTTAACAGTTCTTTAATTAGGGGTAAACAAGCTGTGCTCTGTCTTTTTTTCTGAGAGCATGATTCTATATACCTCAGGCTCAGAAACATTTGCTGAGCTACTTATATTCCAAAGAGCTCTCTCACCAGCGAGTGCACTGGAACTACCGAAGATGTTGAATGTGTGTCGGCTGGAAAAAGCGCAAAGAACCAGATGCCCGTTTGGACATACAGAAACAACTAGACAACAGAATGAGGTTAATATTTTGTCCCAAGATTGTATGCTATTGCACAACAAAACACTAGAGTGGATGAAATCTTCCCTCACAAAAAGAGCAGAAATCTCCTGGCACTCTTCCATCTACACCAACTCATGAAAATTAACCTGTGGTGTCCTGCAAGGATCATACACATCAAACATCTACATGGCTCAACTTTTGAGGTTCAGAAAAACCACAGACCCACCTCATATTACTATGCAAATGATACACATCATTTTCAAAATGACTAGCAACAATGAGACCAGTACAACCCTCACATATTACCTAGCACAGGCGAGTAGATGGATGGCTCTGCTCAAGTTAAAACTCAACCAGGTCAACACAAACATCATGAACGTCTCACCCAATGCACCATCCCAAGTGTCACTACTTGGCCTAAAATAATAGGCACCTGTTCGAAAACCTCAAAAGGAATCAAGACCCTTGAGATCCTTATGGACAAAGGACTCACCCTGGAACAGCAAATCAATGCACTATCGAAGAAAAGTATCTAGCAGCTTGACTCAGTCACACGGATTATGTCTTTTCTCACCCCCTGCACCGGATCCTTGCAGCCAATGCACAGGTCCTAACAAGAGTCAATTAAGTCAACAGTTGATACACTCGCATACTGGGCCACCCCTCCAAGAAACCTCTGTCCATACAGACAGCAACAGAAAGATTATCGCTCAGACTGAACATGTGGGAACATAGAGCTTCACCACTCAGGACTATCCACTGGCTGCCGCTTTAAAAAAGAATATGCTTCATTGCCCACTCCATTGCCCACAGAGCTCTTCAGGGCTCTGGAGCTGAAGTTATCAGAGCAAAGATCACCCCATATGAACCTAATAAACCTAGAAGGACACCAACATCTACTGACGATCGTCGTCCTACACCAGAAAGAGACACTGAGGATGGGCCTTCTCCAGCATGGCGGCCAAACTGTGGAACACTCTCCCAAAGGAAATATGTACATGTTTAGAAAATGCCAAGACCTGACTTTTTTCGAACTTAATCAAATAAAAAACTTACCAGAAACCCTAAACTGACTGGTTTTTATGACAAACACCCAGTCAGGAGAACAAGACAGCTACTGTCAACCTAGGTCTTGACTAGTCTCCTCGCGAGAATACTATACCAGCTCCCGACCCACCACTTAAGAGAATTCCATATTGCCCCCCAACAGCTACCAACATGAACCATTGCCATGGCCACACAAGAAGAATATTCCAAGTCACCACTGGGGCCTCCACTAACCTCCCCTACTATCATTTTCAACCATTAACCAAAACACACTATACCCATACCAACTAAACCCCTAGCACAAGGCAACTGAATAACCCCTTCCACCTCCTCACCTTCAGATCTGCCAGAGTCTTTACAGCCCATGCAAATGCCAGTGACGTGCAATACAACTCCCAGGAACATAACCTAACAGAACATTACCAATGAGTACTGACCCCCCGCTCCTACAGGAGAAACGGTGTGCCAATAATAGTGAAATGGGGCAGAAATCGTGGCACCCCCCTGCCACAGGATGGAGGGTGCCTCCCGGCCACTCACCGCCCCTCACTGTCATTGTTTTTATGGAACCTGCCATAGTGCAAAGGAGCACCTCACTGCCCATCACTGACAGGTGCACTCCATTTTTAAACAGGTTTCTTCAAATCTCAACTTGCTACGTTGAATGGACCTAAGTGCAGGACATCTCACTCGCAAATATTTTCATCACTGCATTACATTTCTTAAGTGAAGTGATCCTCTTTTTCTCACAAACCTATGCCCTCCCGCTCGCTTTCTTCTCCTTGATTTCATCACTGACCATCCAACCGTTGTCCATGGGAATAAATATAGAAAGCATGTTACTACAATTCGTAGGCGTTCATAGGCTGTCATTTCCCCTCAAATGTGCCACCATGGAATCTCGACCTGGTAACCTATTTCTCCCTTGCAACCCATTGCTTGCAATTGGTGTAATCACAGGTCCCCAATGCCAATCTATTAAATCCAAGCATCGTCTATAGTGACCCCTCTCTTCAATGTGCCACTATCAAGGTCAGATAATGCACCTGTCTGTCTAACAACTGAATGTCCTACTGCCTCGACTAGTCAGTCGAACACCATGTTCCTGTAGATAAAGAGGAGGAATACAAATTCAGGTCAGTGTAAGACGCTTAGTGAATCATTTAGTGAAACAATGGGCCTCATTACAAGGCTGGCGGTAGCCGTGTCTGTAATACAGGCATGGCTGCCGCCAGTATTTTATTTTTTCCGGGGCCCAGAAATGGGCAATTACCGGGTCATTACAGCCTTGCCGGACCCAGTATTTGCCCATTCCTGGGCGCTGAGAAAAATACTTCCCCATTCCATTGAGCCTGATAAGGATCAATGGGAATGGGGAAGCCGGATGTCGGTGCATCCGACATGCTGTGCTCGCGGGTGCCGCTCTGCCCGCCAGGTCGTGGTGGACAGAAAGGCACACCCGAGCACAATACGTAGTTTGCCGGTCCAGGAACTACAGTACCGGCAAGCATACCGGTACCGTAGTTCCCGGACCATCAAATGTATAATGAGGCCCAATGTTATGTTAAATTGACTTATACTGTGCACCGTTATCATTTGCGTGGTCTCCAAGTGCTCCCGTCGCTTTGTAAAAAAGAGGGTGGGGTGGGTTAGTGAGGGAAGAGGGATAGGATAGAGGTGTGCTTATCTGTTAATGCTTACAGAACTAGGAGAAATTGGCAACTGTGCGTCTAGGCTTTCTAAGAGTGCTTTGATTGTGTGGACCTATTAGTTGTTGCTGGAGGGGTAAGGCCCAGTGTCTGGGATTGTTTGTTGTTAGCAGATGCTGGTTGTGGTGGATACGTAATGTGTGTAGTGTGGATGGCCCTTCAGGGCTTGTGTGGAACTTGGGAGGTGTGTGGGAGAGGAGCCAGGGCGGGGGTGATTAGTGCAATGGCAAGCTTCAGCATGTATTATGCTTTCAACACAGAGGAAGGATTCAGAGTGCAACAGTACCCTAATCAGTACAGTTTCTACAATTCATAATTCAGCTAAATACAATATATTGGCTACCCTAAAAAACCCTAAAAATCCTGTAAATTCAATACATATGCTGCCAGAAGGATTCGTCTAAGTGCAATGCATTGGATATCCTAAGAATTTTTCTAAGGGCAATACACTAGATGATCTTGAAGCACGGCCAGATACACCACATTGGCAGGTATTGCATGGTAGTGACAAAGGGCCTCATTACGACCCTGGCGGTAGCCATGCCCTTATTAAGGGCACGGCTGCCGCTGGTAATGATTTTTTACCGGGTCCCAGAAAAGGGCAATAAAAGGGTCATGCCGACCTTAGCGGACCCAGTAATTGCCCTTTTCTGGGACCCTGTAAAAATGAATCCCCACTCCCCTCAATCTGACCAGGCATACCTTAGGAGGGTCCAGCAGCAGTAGTGGCAGGATTTAGGAAGCACAGCATTGGCCGTGCTCCCAATTCCTACCTCCATACTTGTTTGTAGCAGTAGACTGCCTTGCACAGCGACCACAGCATACAGGCAAACAGGCAGTGGGAAGGTGCCCTTTGGAGAGTGCCCCTTGCCTTTGGCCCTTCAGTGGCTGCCCGGGCAAGGCTCCCTGGGACTCCTAGTTAAGAGGTTTGCTTCTTGGCTGGGAAGCACCAATCATGGGAGCGGTAGGCGGGAGTGGGTCGGAAAGGACGGGGGAAGGGTTAACGGGAATGGAAGCACTGGCAGTGCATGGAGAAAGGAAAACCAAAAGGCCAAATTGGATGGGTTGGGTCAATTTACCCCACTGTCCTGACATGCATGGAGGCTCCACTGCTAGACCCGCTCTCACAGGTCTACAGGATGTAAAGGAGCATCAGACGGGCAGCACTCACCTCTGCCCTTGCTGCTTGGCTATGAAGCATCAATCACGAGAGTAGTGGGCGGGAGTGGGAGAAGAAGGATGGTGAAGGGTTAAGGGAAATGGAGGCATGGTGAGCACAGAGGGAAAGAAAAAACAAAAGGTACATTGGATTGATGGGGTCAACTTAACCCTCAGGCCTGACATGCCTGGTGGCTCCACTGCGGGACCTGATCTCACAGCCCTGCAGGATGCAAAGGAGCACCAGAGGGGCAGCACTCATCTGTGCTCTTGTTTCCTGGCTGCAAAGCACGAATTACAGGAGGGGTATGCAGTAGTGGGGCAGGAAGTAGAATGGGAGAAGGGCTAAGGAGAATGGAGGCACGGGGAGTGCAGGGGGAAAGGAAAACCAAAAGGCCAAATTAGATGGATGGGGTCAACTTACCCTGCGGTCCTCACATGCCTGGAAGCTCAACTGCAGGAACCACGCTCACGAGGCCAAAAATATCATTTGAAAAAGCAACAGCAGCCACCTTGTTCACATCTGCTTGTGTTAACTCTACCCCAGATGCAGACTTACTGCCACAATCCTAAAAGAATGGGGCGTGAACCCTCAGTGGCTGTATGCCCAACATCACCAGTCCCTATTCACACACACTGCAAAATGTATATGTGGAAATTAAGAATTATCACAGTGTATCTACAGTGTACTCTCTAAGGCCTTACTGACTGATAGTCCCTCAATGTTATTACTGGATAACAGGCTTTCCCTGGTGCACTGCCCAATTCTATATCAAAGTGCCTTGCCAACTCGTTTATTTATGATTTTTCAATCATGCATGAATGCAGACCGATATTCTTTTAAACCATCACCCCAAAATCAGTCAAATTTAGTGTTTGCCACCATTTGACTGACTCTGAATGCTCCATTGAAGACTCATGTGTAGACAGCCTTGAATAAATCAGTCACAAAATGTGAACTGCATGCCAGTCCAATACCCTGACTAACTCCCCAGCTTGCCCACTGCCAATGATTTTAAGTAGTCTGGCATCAGCCCCAAAGCCCTTGCCCACTCCTTTAAGAGTGAGATGTCTGCTCTCAAGGTGAACCAGCGTTGATAACCCGCCATTCCGGAAAATAATGAAATGGCTGAGGCATGACTCCTATTATGCCTATATGACTGTCCTGGTCATCTAAGTTTAATGAAGGAATCTGGAATCAGCTGTGTTTCGAGAGGGAGATTGAAACCCTTTATGCAGCTGTCCCACCAAAACGTTTCAGATGCTGAAATCTAACCCTATTCCAGTTAAGAAATCCTGAATTCTACTGTCAAATACCAACACGTTCCATCCCAAAAAAACTCCCTTTTGCAGTGAGGCTGGATGTTTCGATCAAAAACATGGTGGCTCTGAATGTTTTAATTACTCCCAAGACTGTTTTCAACAATACCTGCCACCCCTTTGAATTTGGGGGACCAAACAGTAAGAAGTCATCAAAGTATGTGCTACCCCACTTGACACGGCATGACTCCTCACTACACATTCAAGGAATGTGCTAAAACACACAAAATGGGCTCATGACACCTAACACCCAAATGCCATACCCTTATCAAAACAGAATGCCCCATTAAAGTGAATACCTAACAGCCGGAAGTCGTCCAGTGCACTGGCAATTATCTTAAAATGGAAAATTCTCTTCTTCAAAGTTCATAAGTCATCTAAAGAATAAGTAATAGGTAAAGTCAGTATCACCAATTTGTATGAATTTAGCAGTCATTCAATCTAAATCTTGCCTGGAAGTCAAATATTAATCAGCTGGCTGGATTGTGCCATTCACCTTCTCAAGATAAACTCTCTCGAGACTGACGCTTGCTTGACATTCTTGTTTGTTTCGTTTCTTTTTAACCTAAGTCTAAAAATGATGAATATTGAAATGAGTGAACACCAATGCCCTAATTTAAATTCTCATTGTCTACATATAAGTGATAGCTCCCAGGAAGCATACGTATGGAATAAAGGTAGGCACTGAGAATGATACTCTGCCTCTTGATTTAATCGTCAGTATGATTAGCTTGAACAGTTATCAAATAGTGTGAATTCAAATACAGTCCACCAACTAAAAAATGCAAAAAATTGGAAATATTTATTTAGGAATGCCCTATATATAAAGGCAATACATTCAAATGATCCAAGCAGAGACTTACCATTGCCAAACTTCAATCCTACTTCTAGATAGTTTGTTGCTGTATGACTGGTCATGAGCCACCCAAATCCCATCTTTATAATAGTAGGTATCTTTATCGATCGGATTAAAGACTATGTAAAAAAAATCATTAAATGTGTCAACCCATTAGGTTAGGTGTTTGAATCTTATCTACCAATGTAACAAGTCTCCGATGTAAAACTGTTGTGAACCCAGAGGTTCTTAAAGACAAAGTAACTAAAGGCCGGATGCGGATGCTGAAATTAGTTAAGCTTCAATAATAAAACGGACTCAGGTAGCTGGCAAAGATGTTAGCCGTTTTAATAACAATTATCTAAAACAGGGAGTACAACCGACAACATCGGATGTCATGCAGTAAGATCTCAAAGCATTTCACAAAAAACACACATATATAATAAAAACTCGTCATCATTGACGTCATACTACGTGGCAAGAAAACCTATGTGGCACTGGGATTGGGGAACGAGAAACATTTAGGTATACTTTCTATGGGGGTTGGGGTTGTGATTGGGTCGCTATTATCAGGTGGACAACTTTGTCTACCCCTATTGCAAGTCATTGGGAGCATCATCCAATACACAATGTCTTATCGGATCTCTAAACTATAGGGCTCTTTGATACGTGGCCCTTTATAATTGGTTGTCACGCTTCTACCCTTCTGGACTATTCCACTCATTAGCAGCATGCAAGCTGGTACCCCAGGTGCTGGTGGGTCAGATTTGACCATGCCTCCCCAACCAATTAGCCCATCATCTATCACCACTCAAGCTGTCTGCCATGAGAACAGTCTTTTGAACTTGCCCTTGCAAGTATCTCTGCTCCTGCGAATAGAAGGGAGTGTGAGCATGTTCTTATCGTCTGTTCTCAGCGTAGCTTGCCCAAAGTCTATTTTCATCTGACCATGTGACTGGAGAGCATGTTCTGAGCTCCACCGTTGTATTCAATACCATTTAATGAATAAAACGTGGCACTCATTGTCCCTCCGTCACACCTTAACAAGAACTCAGCTCTCGCCTTCTCATTCATTGTATCTTTCCACGATAGATAAAAAGTTTCTTGGCTGCCCCAATCCTTGACACTGAGCCAGACATACCTTCTTGATTCTCCTTCCATCTCCAGCCAGGCTTATTCTGCTGCGCCACAATTAAAGTCCTTCCAGTCACAGGATTTTCAGTTTGATAAAATACGATGTGGAACTTCCAGATTCCCGTGCATATATATACCTTGGTGGCACCGCCTGCACTATTTGCTATGTATAGCCAGCCTTCAAGAATACTTAATCTACTTTCATTAATGCATCTGTACAATTATAAAATGTTTTTCATTTTCTTCCGTGCTTTTGCACGTACAATCTTCATTCCACATATGACAGTTTACTCCATTCTTAACTTTGTCATCAGATTCTATATGGTCTACCCACCTTCTCTTATATCGTATGCGTGTCACTTTTGCTTCATGTGACATCACCAGTATCTTCTTTCATCCATCTTCACATGCACTTCAGATATCTTTCCGAAGAGGCTGTTAGCTTTTCGTGGATACATAAAGAAGGGTCTTCTTAATGGATACTTTGCTTCGAAGGCTGCTCGTGTTATAGGCAACATTACAGGTGTCGCCTTTGTCACTATTTCCAGTTCCCAACATATAGGCAAGTTAGGGGCGGGACTTCGGGCAAAGGCTTTTGGCTGCTCCTCCACACTCCCCCCTCCGATTGTTTCATCTTCCACTCTCTCACCAGACTCCACATCTAGACTCCCTCTTTTGAAGAAGTGCTTCACTGGAGTCCATATCTTCATCACCCCTTTCAAGGATCCTGCTGATTTTACATGGACGTCAACACTACAGGTCATGTGGCTGCACTGTCCACTCAGGCTGCAGTAGATCCATCTTCCCACATACTTCTTGTGGTCTCTTGGATATAGGAACTTTGTCCCCTCAGGTGCATGAAGGCTGGCCTTTGTGTAGTCTCTGATCTCTTCACAGGTCAGCTCTTTAGGTTCAGATCCAGATTATACATCAATAATAATCTTCCCTCCTACTGCTTTCTTTTCTGTCTTCTTGCACTGTGTGATCATTATCTTGATCATACAGAATCCGAACATTATCATCAACAGTAATGCTCCAAGGAACTTGAAGATATTTGCCATCCATTGTGGTACCCATGAGAAGATCGATGCAAACCAGCTGTCATCTACAATATCTTCTATGTCATCTTCCATCTTGGTATGCACATTATGGCCCTTTGTCTAGGTCCCAGTCCCTTCATCGTGAGCAGGTATGAATGTGCAACTTGATTCCCCAATTTTGGAACAAACACTTCCATCCATGGCTGTAATCATGTCCAGGACATAAATATTCTAGAGTCTCATCAGGCTCTCAGCTCTTCCTTGATAGCATTGAATCCATTTATGATTGTGTTGATTGTCTGCAGAAGCTCCCATCTGGTTATCTGTAACCATTTGGCATTCATCATTACCTGGATCATTTGGTATGAAGATTGTCGTGCATATTGCTGAAATATGACTGAACAATCAGTGTACATATGGAATGGCATCAAAAGCTTCTATTGTAGCTGAGAAATAGTTCTCTCTCTTTGCTCGATTGAGAAATAAAAGTGATCTCTTCTTCTTCAGATGAGCATCAGCCTTTAGAAACTCTACAATGTTCAAGTCACTTTTCTGAATCACTAATGCAGGAATGTGAATAATCACTATGGAACACAGTCCTCCCCAGTCCCTGGGTAGCTTCATATAAGCTCTGGATCCACAAACCTAGTAGTGGTCCATTATCACCACTGTCCCATCCTTCATGCCTGGTACATCAAAAATGTGACAGCACTGTTGGTTCTCTCCAACTTTTCTTGTGCTATTGTTTCTGAAGCATAGCTCTGCATGCCAGAGGCACCATCTGCACTGGGCTGCCTCTATCTTCAACCCATGTCAGCAGCTTGGCAAGCTTCGGCCAGAGAGGTTTGCATCTCTTCTCCACACAATCAATAACTGTTTTGTGATGTCCTGGTACTGCCAATGCTCTGCATATGACTATGCCTTCTTCCCAGCCATCTGGTGAAAGTATTGTTTCCCAGATTTGCATCTGACCTCTCTCCTTGCATCTTTGTATTTCTTCATCAGTCCTTCCCTGGCTTTTCAGCTTTTTGTTTATCTCCCATCTGATTCCTGCTCCTTTCATTCCAGTCTGTTTGTAGCTCACCACGTGATCACTGGTGTGTGGTCTTGCTTTTGTTTTCAAAACTTGAACATAATCATCTTTTTCTGGTGCTGACCATTCTGTCACCCATATAAAGGGTGCTGTTCAATCCCAGAATTGACCTCTCATATGGTGCGTCTAGCAAAGAGCTGTCTGGACGTCTGTTTCTATAGCTATGAATATCTTAGAATTGCCCAATGCATAGGGTAGGAGAGCACAAACATAGCAACTCACCCCAGAGGTTCTTTTTCCCACTTCTTTCATGTGCTGATACCACGTTATTCCCCAAGTGTGCAGTACTATCTAGATAATTATTTAACTCATAATCATCTTCTTTTGCACTTCTCCTAGGTCTACTTCTCTTAAAGTAAGTATCTATAACATACTCATGATATATATCAATGTACATTCTTCCTAGAGGGGGAGCTTTAGAAGTATTGGTCATGGAACTTGGTAACTTTGCATGTGTCAATGGTGTAGGGATAATCACATGTGGTCTTGGCCTTTTTGTAACAGATATGTCTGCAAGGGTCACTGATGAGGGAAGGATCAGGGGGACTGTTGCTTTCTTTGGACCAATAAAGTAAACAGTGTGTACCAAAACAATCAGGAAAACAAGGATGAATGCTGTGCATGCATATATTATACACCAATAAATTAGTTCCCACCAGAGGCGATTTCCCATATGTCGCTGAGCTCACTCGTTTCTTGCCACTGTATCACTTTCAGGATTCCACTTTATTCCGGTATACTACTTTTTTAAGGAAGGAAAAAAACCTTTTAATCAGGCAAATGTGTTAAGTGCTCCGGTAATTGCAAAATTTGTTCAATGATTTCTGAGAGCAATCTCCTTATTGCTGGACCATTTTTAGGATCGTACAGGAACACAGGAATGTCAATATTTCTCCTCACAAGTGTAGGATATGCTCCAAGAATAAAAATAAAGACAATAAGCAAGAGCCGATGAATGTCGACATCAGATTGGACCATTTCGGTGTACAAAGAGAAATTCAGTAAGAAATGAGACTAGAAACTGCTCCCTCTTCCAATTTTTAACCAAATGTTGCCGTTTAGGCATAATCATGATACGTCAACAACTGTCTAATGTTCATTTTAAAAAGATTCCTGTGGCTCAATAATGATTGCTTTCACACTCCTGCTATAATATCTATAAAGAGCGTCCCATGAGAGCCACAGTCCAAATGCATGCTTGCATTTATTCAACCAGAAATTTCAGCGACCTTCTTCCTTTTCATCGATCAAGTCTGCACGTGCTGAACAGCTTTGTGCTGACTTGCTTCCGAGTCAGGTGGGGGTGTTCCGTTCTTACCAGCATATGGTTTGGCGTCGCTGAGGTGAATCCATGCATGTTGTTCTTGGACTTTTACTGCTGAGGGAGTGACATTCTCCACGATGTAGGGTCCACTGAAATGAGGCTCATGCCACCTCCTAGTAAAGTTGCGTACTAACACAGCATCTCCCTCAAAAAGTTTACGTACTGATAAAGGTTTTTCAGGTCTGGTTGCTGAATAGTCTTCATCTGTGGCCTGAGACCGACACCCCTTGCGCTTGAATTGATCTGAAATGACAGAGATACAAGCGGTCATACATGTCAAATAAACAAGTAACTAATTTCCTAACATTTCTGCTGTCTTCTTGGTATCACTTCGAATCTTTGATGGAGGAGTCGGAGGCGTTCTCATTCACCTCCCTGTTACTAGTTCATTGGGGGAGAGGTGGTGGTCCGAACCGGGCTGATTCCTTAATGCATATAATGCTAGGGGCAGGAAATAGAGCCATCCCCTTTTCAGTGACAATTTCAATTTAGCAATTCTCTCTTTGAGAAGAGCGTTGAGTCTCTCACTTAGTCCGTTCGCTTGCAGGTTTTAAGTAGAAGAAAATGTGTGTTTTATGTTCAATAACAAGCTCAAATAATTCATGAACAAAATGGGGGCCATTGTTGGATCTCAGCACCTCACATACTCCCCATCTTGGAAATACGTCTCGTACTAAAAACTTCACTGCAAGTGGCGTCAGGGTGTGTAAATGGACCTGCTTAGATCCATCTTGAAAAGGGATATACCACCACTATCATATAACTCTATCCACTACATACTTACAGCATGTCAACATAGTCGATATGCAAATGCTGAAGAGGACCATTCTGTCAAGGAATTACTCCTCTGATTGTTTGCAATGTGTGCCCAGCAGTAAACTTTTGACATACGATGCAATTTACTACATAAAATGCAATGTGTTCTAACACATTTGGTATGAACCTATCCTCCACAATAGTTGCTGCGAGGCGTTCCCTAGTTACATGCGCAGGGTAGTGTAGCTGTTCAAGCACTCCCCTTAAAAATGCTACTGGCATTATTGGCTTCCCAGTGCTATAATGCCACCATAATGCTTCGGAAGGGGATAAGGAGCACCCCCTCCATTTCCACAATTCTTGTTCTTTGTGTGGTGCACTACTTTGAATTCCCATCAACTGTGTTTACAGCAAATGATTAAAACCTTGCATTATCACAGCCATAATTTCCCCCTTTCTTATATGTGGAGCATCATTACTCGTGATGTCTGAATAAGTTGCAATCCTTTTGGCTTCTTAATCTGCGGCTTTGTTCCAGCATTAAATAAAATCAGTTCTCTTAGCATGTGCTGCGCATTTAACTATTGCAATGGCTGCTGGGAGCTGCAGTGCCTTAATAAGTATGTTCAATAATGCTGAGTGTTGCACAGCAGTGCCGTCTGCTCATAGGTATCCCCTCCTTTTCCAGCATGTTAGCCCTGGGTGCACGGTTGACATCACATAGTCGGAGTCACTGTACACCGTCACTTCCTCCCTTTTGTATATCTCAAGCCTGATAATAAGTACCACCAATTCTGCTGCTTGTGCCGAAGAGTGAGATGGCAGCCTTATGCTTGCCACAATATCAAATTCCCCATTTCCTCTATGCCTCACTACAGCTGATCCAGTCAGTCTTTGTACATTATTTTGATCAGTTTTTGATAACCCATCAATAAAGAGAATCTCCCCTCCTGACAGCGTGTTTTCTTTTACACGCAGTACATCGTCATAACTAGCGCAGTCATGCACATGCTCACCCTCTGCCACGGGCTCAGCTACAAATGTGGCAAGGTTCATTATTCTGCACCTGACTATCTTAATTGCAGGATTAGATGTAACAACTTCATATGCAGATGCTCTCTGGGATGTCAACGTACCCTTGGGTTTTTCCAAAATGGCAAACAAAGCATGCTGAAGGAATAATGGCATAGAACACCCCATCACAATGCTCATAGATTTCTCAATGGCGAACACGGCTGCTGCCAGCGAATGTTTGCAAGGAAAGTGTCCTCTCGCAACTGGATATAAAATCGCACTATAATATGCCAGAGGTTTGTACCCTAATGTAGTCCTCTGTGTAAGCACTGCTCTCATAACTATCTCATTTGTGTGCAAAAACACGTAGAACTCTTGAGAATAATTGGGAATTCCTGGAGCTATACAAATTGCTTTCTTTAATTCTTCAAACCCCTCCTCCATTTCTTCAGTCCATTCTATTTTATCCTTGTTTACTTGTGCCTTTTTTTAGAGCCTGCAAAAGTGGTTTCATGAATGAACTATAATCAAATACCCATGCTGTAACATAGTTTCATAATCCCATGAACTGCTGCATTTGCTTTATCGTGTGTGGTTTTGATGTTTTCATAATTGCCTCAGCCTTTTCAGGTGTGACCTTTTTTCCAACTTGTGAAATCAACTGGCCTATGTACAACACCTCTTCTTGACAGTAGTGTAACTTCTCTTTATCCTAGCAGACAAGGGATATAAAGTGGACAATCAATAACTGAATCAAGTCTTGCCTGCACTCATCTTCTGTCGTTCTACAGATCAAAACATCATCTATGTACTGCAGTACAACACTTTTCAAATCAGTATTGCTTAGGTCCATCTAAAGGACCCTAATAAAGATTGATGGAGACTCACCGTACCCTTGAGGTAAACAAGTACTTTTTAACTTAGTCTGGCAGAAAGTAAATGACGTCAAATCTTGGGAGTCCTTATTGAACGGGATTGAGAAAAACAAATTTTTCAAGTCAATCACCATGAAATATCTTGCCTCAATGGGGATATTACATAGTATTGTCTCAGGATTCGGAACTAGAGGAAACTCTACCTCTACAATCTGGTTAATCGGCTTCATGTCCAGAATTAAATGCCATGAGGCTCCCTTTGTTTTCATCACAGGGTACACTGCGGTATTGCACTGTGACTCTCACGTCACTAGGATACCCTGTTCCATTAGTGCAGAAATAGTTTTAAAAATACCCTCATCTGCTCTCGAGACATGGGATACTGTCTTGCTCAAGGTAAAATTGCTTCTGGCTGCAGTTTAATCTTAACTTCTCCTACCCCCTTCAATAGGCCTACGTCATAGGGGCCTGAAGTCCATAATGAGGCTGGCACTTTTTCTAAGTCCTTGTCAAAATATGCTGGATGCTGTTGCACTATCATAATTCGCTGTGGGACCTCTCATTTCTCTATTTTGATGCAATAGTTAATGTTCAACTCATATATTACTTCATCGTCTGCTGGATCATCTTTAAACATATCCTCATCTGTGACGTCAGTCAGTCTATACCCTTCCCCAATGGCAATCACTGTCTTCCATTGCTTGCCCTCATCAAATCCTTCAAGCATGGCCAAATTCCCTCGCACTATGGCTGCAACTAGTTCTAGGGGAATAGTCTGTCCCCCCTCTTCGTCCATAGGTATCTGTGGCCTGAATAAAAACTCATCAGGTATTCTCATAGTCTTTCCCATTAAGCCGGGTAGCCATGTTACCAGAATGCGTATCCCATTAAGGAAGACTTCAGGTTCCATTGGCACTCCTGCAGGGACATGTGCCCTGTAAATGCCATAATAAATTTGCCCACACTTAAATAGTTTATCCCTGGAGTAGAACACACTATGCTATCATCAGTGAAAGAAATTGTCATATTAAGCTTTGTCATTAAATCTCATCCCAGAATATTAACTGTTGTCTGCCGTGAATACAATAATGGAACAGATATGTCACATTCTTCTATTGAGACTGGTAATTCATCAGTAAAAATAACTCTACTTGTAGCTCCAGAGAACCCTTGAGCATTCATGATATTTCCCGATAACGGAAAGTTTACCTCTCGTATAAATGAGTGAGTTGCACCATTGTCTACTAAAAAAGAAAAAAGATTTGCCTCCTATGGTCACATCAACCCTTGGTTCCTCTTGGGGGTCTGGTGTTAGCGATAGTACTGAACATATCAAGTTGCCCTGTAAGCTGTGCTATTGTGTATATATGCTCATCTCAGTACCTGTGAAAGGACTTCCTCCTACCACAGAAACACCCCCTTCCCTAGGATCAATAACTGCCCTGCGTTTGTGTTCTGCTGTATCTGCATGTGTGCATGCTGTGACTGTCCTTGCAGTGGATTCAATGGTGCTTGTTGAGGCTGTTGTGCTTGCTGCATTTGTGGCGCTTGTGCCTGATACACCGTCTGATCTTGTGCAAACCCATTCCTAGCCTATGGGCTATATGCAGGAGGATAAGCTGTCCCCCCTCTTGAACATTGTTCATTCTGTACATACCCTTGGCTTCAACACATGCGTGCAACGTGCCCTGCCATACCACATGTCCAACATATAGGAGGTGCTCTTCTAACTTGACCTCCTTGATTAAACGGTCCTTGCATATTCTGATTATCATTTTGCATATTCTGAAAGCCAACTTGGTTATTTTGAAAATTACCTCTCTCTCTGAAGCCCATTCCTCGGCCTCTCGGCATGAACCCATTTCCTCCTTGGTCCATCTGGCGTTGATTATTTGCCTGTGATGTACCCATTGCTTGTTGCTGCATTCCCAGCCCTTCTCCGCTTGTCAATACCGCACCTTCTATGGCGCATTTTGACAATTTCTTTTGAAATGCTATTTTGAGCCCCCGCCGCCATTATGGCACACGAGGTACCTAGCTCTTCCAAGATGGCCGACCGCCTGCTGCATACAACCCCTTCCACCTAACCAGGCCTCCCTGAGGCCAGCTGATTGGTCACCAGGCCCATATTGCATCCCATTGGCCGCCGGCAGGCAAAGCCGGCCCTCTCCCTCCAAGGCCCTCGGGAGGCAAGGCCAGCTCCTGTTTTGAGCCTGTTTTGCCGGGGTTGCCGCCTTGCCAGCCCTCCGGACTTCTCAGACTGGTCCATCAACAAGTTCTACTCTTCTGAGGTACTCATGGGCTGACAACTACCCCTCCTTCCTTCAAAACTGTAAGAGTTTGCATGCTTATTGAACTGTCTGCATATTGCATCTCACCCACCCATCTACTCACCTTGTTTGGATGCTCCCCTGACTTTTGAATACGACTTCAGTTACATGTATTACCTGATTAACCATCCCTTTGCTGACTCTGCCTGCACGCAGTCCTCTTAGAGAGCCCTGCTATATTGTTTGACTTACTTTGCCAGCAGCTGCTCCATGTGTACTTATGCTTACTGCACTGCTGTGTCTGCTTGCATGCTCCCCTCTCATGTGCCCTGATGCACCTGTCTGAAAAATGCAAGTTGATTAGTGCCATGCCTCTGGTCGCCCACAGAGCACACCTGATTAATTTGTGTTGTGCCTTTTGGTCGCCTACAGACCACACCTGATTGTTGTGTTATGCCCTAGGGTCGCCCACGGACCACATTTGAGGAATTAATATGGAAGTAGTGCTAGAAACCTATAGGCAAACGTTCAATATTGTCCTTGCATGTGCTGTCTGATTGTCCTAGCACCCCCGGCCAAGACTGATTTCACAATCTCCATAGTCCACCCCACCCATCGGCTGGCGTACCGCATTTCTGCTATCGGGATATCTCATAGTGACCTGCTCTTCCAAAGTATTACGTATAGTGCCCCATGGTCATCTTCAATCTCCCTTTGACCCATGCTGAGCCCTGTGTTGTGCCCTATGGTCACCATTAGACCACATTTAACCTATGCTGAGCCCTGTATTGTGCCCTATGGTCGCCATTAGACCACATTTAACCTACGCTGAGCCCTGTGTTGTGCCCTATGGTCGCCATTAGACCACATTTAACCTATGCTGAGCCCTGTGCTGTGCCCTATGGTCGCCATTAGACCACATTTAACCTATGCTGAGCCCTGCGCCGCACCCTGCTGCGCCCCTATTAGTGAATGTCTCACCTAGCCCAATTGTGCCTTGCCACTGAATTGCCCATTTGTGCCTTGCTAGTGAATGCCTCACCTAGCCTATATGTGCCTCGCTACTGAATGCCGACATGCTCCTTGACACTGAATGACCATTTGTGCCTTGATAGTGAACGCCCTATCCTGCCTATAGTCGTAAGCACCCATGTGCACATATCTGAACTCATTGAAAAATGCTGCAACCATTATTGCACTACAGCATTATAGCTGTTACTCTAAGTTTTATCACCATGACCCAAATCCTCACGGCATCTCCTGCCTTGGTATCAGACCTGATCCCACATACGCTGCCCAACATAGTGACTAATAACCCTACCAACTCTCCACCAAATAATATTAGTGCCAGAGGTGAAACCTTCACCTCCCTCCCATGCACCTTACTAGACAGAAATCTTAAACTTCGCGCAAGACTCACACAACTTTATGAACCACCTAGAAGAACCTTACCACCAACCAACCTAAAAACAAATTACCTACAAAAACCACACCAGAAGGTAACAACAAATGTCACTACAATCAAAAAACAAAAGTTCAAGACCTCAGACACCAACTTAACTACCCTTAGCCAAGCAAACATGCCTAAAGAGACGCTAGTACTCAAAGGAGCACTCCTTAACGTGAGATCCCTTGTCGCCCATGCATTTGACATAGCCGACCTCATTACAGAACACAACCTGGACTTCATGGCAGTAACCGAGACCTAGCTACATAACGCAGCCGGACCATCGTTAATGCTAGCCATTCCAGAAGGCTACACCATAACAAGACAAGATAGGGATGGTACACGAGGTGGTGGAATTGCCATCATCTCCAAATTGAGCCTCTCTCTCAGAACATCCCCTCCTCAAATCTTACAATCTTGTGAAAATATCTTGGTTAAATTCCAGATAAATAATATACAAACCCTCACCATCCACTTAATTTATAGACCCCCAGGTCCTCTCGGCACCTTTGACGAGGACTTGCACAGCCTAATTACCAACAACCTTAAACCCACCTCCCAGCTTCTATTATTAGGAGATTTTAACCTTGGCTTTAATGACCCTATGGACAAACAAGCCTCAGACATAGCCAATACCATCAATGCATCAGGCCTATCTCAGAAAGTTAACAGACCCACTCACTCCAAAGGGAGAACACTACACTGGATAGCAGATTACAACTGCACAGCCTCCATCATCTCCATCTCTCCTCAATCATGGACAGATCACTCTCTCGTCACCTTTAACCTATCTACAGCCAGACCCTCTCCGACGGTCCCATTGCTAGCACCACCTTGTCTAACCGGAAACAAAAAAAGCATTATAGCGGAAAAAGTCATCCCCGCCATCCTACCCACGCTAAACGCTCTATCTGACAATCTAGACCCCAGTACTCTAGTTGAAGAATATAACAAGATTATGCTCAGCACACTGGACAAAATCGCCCCGCTCAAACTTAGAAAAAGCAAACCGAAAGCACACCTTAACAAATGGTTCACGCCCCAATTAAGAGATTTACGACCCCTAAAAAGAAAAAAGTGAAAATTCCTGGAGACTATGTCCCTCTATCGAAAATAAAGCAAAACTATCCTCCATCTCCTCTCACTTTAAAAAAGAAGTGAACCTTGCCAAAAAGAATTCCTATGATGAACGTATCACTAACTCTAATTCTAGCATGAGAGAACTCTTCGCCATACTGAAAGAACTAGAGTCACCAATAGTCACACCAGACTTAGTCACCAAGGATAAGACCTGGTGCACAGACATTCAAAATGCGCTAGCAAATAAAATCAATACACTTCAAACCAAAATACAACAAAAAAAAGATATGCTCAATCTTCAGCACTCCCCTAACACCTCTACACATAGCATCTCACCAGAGGCAAACAACAAATTTCACTTTTCAAAAACCTCCCCACTAGAAGTAGGAAAAATCATTCTTTCACTCAAACCATCTAACTGCAAGGGCGATACCTGCCCAGCACAGTTAATAAAAGACGCTGCTAGAGACCTCTCACCATTTATTTCTAAATTAATCAATGCCTCCTTCACATCAGGCACTATCCAAGCCAACTTAAAACATTCCTGGGTGCTCCCACTTCTCAGAAAACAGACCTTAGACCCACTTATCCCAACCAACTATCGCCCTATTACCACTGTGCCATTCCTCCTCAAAATACTGGACAAAGCCGCCTATATTCAGATACAAAAACACCTTGACTTGTATAAGCTTCTAGGAGCAAGACAATCTGGTTTCCGTCCACTTCATGGAACGGAAACCGCCTTGATTGATTTAAAGACTCAGGTCGACGAGCTGAGAGATGGAGGAGGAACAGCACTCCTGCTCCTACTTGATCTCTCAGCAGCATTCGACTTGGTCGATCACAAGGTACTCTGTAAACACCTGGATTCTGCTGCCCACTTCTCTCCTGAGGCCATCAAGTGGCTAGAATCTTTCCTAAGCGAAAGAACTATGAGAGTATTTTCCCCTTCGGCCGCAGCTGACCCTACCCGATATCATGTGGCGTTCCCCAGGGTTCCTGTGTCTCGCCTACCCTATACAATATCTTCACCAAACCCTTGTTCGATGATCTGGACCTTCTGGGTATCACCTACACTAACTATGCAGATGATACACAGATTCTCCTCCCGCTTTCTGGGGATCATAGGAAGGACTCGGAATTGGTGAACAGGGTATATCTCATTGTTCACGCATGGATGGCCACACATGGCCTGTGCTTGAACGACGACAAGACCGAGTTGATAATCCTGGGAACACTTATGAACACCAAAAAATTAGGTCAGGAATTCTCCTCCTTCAACATTGATGGAAACCTTATCAGGGTCTCCAAGGAAGTAAAAACCCTTGGTTTCTACTTGGATTCCACACTATCATTCGATAAACAACTTAAATCCTTGGCTTCCACCACCGCCTACACCTGCAAACTGATAAGGGCAGGCAAGCCTTTCCTCTCTAACAACAGTTGCATGATCTTGGCTAGAGCACTTATCCACTCCAGGATCGACTACTGTAATGCCGTTTACAGTGGCGCCAACAAATCAACCATCCAGAAACTACAAACACTCCAAAACAATGCTTTGCGAGCCACACTGGGCATAAATAAAAGGGCACACATTTCCACCATTAGACGTCAACACAAATGGCTATCTACAAACCACAAAATTCAATTAAAAATGATCTCCTTGACACACAAAGCTCTTAACAACGCTGCCCCAAGCTACCTCACGAACAAAATACAAAAAAAAACCTCCATCAGACCAATGAGAGCTACTAATACTAACTGTCTGGTAGTACCTAGATTTAAACTAACCACGGTCGGTGGGAATAGTTTCCCTGTGAAGGCGGCCAAAACCTGGAATCTATTACCCAACAATCTAAGAGCAGATCAGCCGTACCCACTATTCAGAAGGAATGCCATCCAATATCTTATCTCCAATGACCACTAGACATAGGTTTATAGTATTCTCAGACCTGACACTGGCCCTCTCCTCTGTCTTACGACATGTGTTACGACATTTCGACCTCTCCTCTGTCTTACGACATTATGCGTACCATCCTCTTTGGAACTCATCGACTTGCACGACGATGGTCCTGCACATTTGTATACTATTACTGTCTCCTGTATAATTTGTATAACTTGCATAATATCTATAATATCCATTACTGTATCTTGTATAATATGTATAACTTTCACTGTATCCTGTATAATCTGTAACGATGTAAGCTTCACATTATCCTACCTGCTGCGCCCTTCTACCTATGGGTCTGGAGCGCATTAGAAATAAAACAAACAAACAAACAAACAAACAAACTAACTTGGCTTCCTCAAGCTTCCTAGCCTCTTCCTTCTTCTTATTTGTCTCTTGCAATAGTCGCCAGTGGTGCACTATGGTCACCTGTATCTCCATCCAAGGCCTTGCCTCCATTCCTACTAATTTCTTGAGCTGTCTCTGCACTTGCTCCAGTAGTCCCTGACACAAAATGTGGTAAAATACTGCCACTGATTTACCCCACGGCTCTCGAGTTTCCCAAGTCCACTGTTCCTGAATATTTTGAATGTAAGCAAGCTGATCCTCACCTTCTTGCATTTTACATGCCATAATTGCACCCATATCTGATGTGTCAGGATACTGTACCCTAAGAGTTCTCCACACCTCTGCTCTACAATTATTAAATGGCAATCCATCGTGAGCTGTATTCTGCACCGTGACACTTGAGTAGCCTGCTCGTGTCCAAATGACATCAGCCCTTTCCCCAAGAATGACTGCTAGGAGAACCTTAATGTCCCCTATGGCTAGGGTGTTTCCTCCTGTCATTATTTCTAGCTCATGAATACTTTTTACCACACCCGACGTTAAACCAGGGAGTTTACATCTTAGATTATCCTTATCCTAGCTGCTCCTTTCTCCAATAACGGAAACTGCGTAAACCCAAATTCAGAATCAGCTCCCATTGTTTACCTATCCATAGCAGGGACAATGGTTTCACATCACCTTCTACCTGGCAATGACCTTAGCTTGCTTGTATATGGTGGTGATTTTCCTTACTCACTGTTTAATCATCCTTTAGGGCGCTCGGGATATACTATGGGATCTGGCTTCCTATCCTTTGGTTATTCCAGATCAGAACATCTTACTTCCTTGTCTGACAGCATGCATCCTTCAGTACCACATGCACTTTCTCCCTCCTCCCCATGGAAGGTTTCTCTGTCTTTGTCTGACATATCTAGTCCTCAACTAGTATGGCTTTCATCCTTATTTAAAATCAGACTGTCTAGAGACAAGGCTCTATGCTCGAGACGAAACGGGTTGCCTTCTTTGCCTCGTGACTGGGCAGCTAGAGATTGATCTTCTTTTCCCCTGCTTCCCGATTCACCTTTTGCCCTGATCTCTTGATAAGGTTTATCAATCCTATCTGCTCCCTATCTCAAAATTATTATCAAGGTTCACACTAGATGGTCCTGGCATTACTCCTTGTGACGGGAGAAACTCCTCTATGTTGCTGCATGATATTACAGACTTGGTTCCATCAGCTCTTCCTCAAAGTGATCAATACCACATGCCCTCTGTCTCCTTTTTCGCTCCATTACTTCATCTAGTTCCCTTTGTTTCTTCGCTTCCCATCTGACACTTTCCTCTTCTTTTCTTTTTTCTTCCCTTCATACGTTTGCTCAAAGCACTTCCTCTTCTTTTTGTCTTTGTATTCTTTCATCCCATAATCTCGGAGCCTCTTTCTCTTCTCTCTTCTTTTCTAGCCTGTCTTGTTCGTCGACTGCTCTCTGCCTGTTGTCATACTTTCTTTGTTCATCTGCCCTTTCTTCCTTTTTTCGTTATTCCTCCTGATACATCTGCTCTCGTCTTTCTCCATTCTTTCTCTTGCTCTCATATTCCTTTGGTCTCCTTTCTCGTTCCCTGTCCTTTTTTATCTTGCTCGTCTTGGTCTTCCCCTTGCCTTACTTCCTCAATACAGTCGACCACTCCATCCTGCTGTCCCGTCTTGCCCAATTTGGCATCTCAGGGCAGGTGCTAGCCTGGTTCCATTCATTCCTTGCGGATTGGACACAGACCCTCTCTATGCTTCTCTTTCTATCCCCCCTTGTCACCTCAGCTGTGAAGTGCCTCAAGGCTCCTCCCTGTCGCCAATCCTGTTTAATATCTATATCTGGGCCCTTGTGTGTCTCATCCGCTCCTTCGGTGTCAGGTGCTACTCGTACGCCGACGACACTCAGATACTGATTCGTTTAGACCTGGATTGGTCTGAAGTGTCGTCGTGCCTGTGGGGTTGCCTGGCTGCCGTTGGAGATTGGATGAACCACTATTGGCTCAAGCTAAACGGCGATAAGACTGAGGTCATGGTGGTGGGCTACCCTCCCGATCCCACTCTTTGGGTGTCCTCCTTCTGGCCTCCTTCTTTGGGCCCACTGCCGCCTCGGACAAAAAAGGTAAAAAACCTGGGCGTTGTGCTTTCGGCCTCACTGTCCATGGACCAACAAGTTTCTGCAGTATGTCAGGCTGGTCATTTCCAGCTGAAAATGCTGAGGTAGGTACTGCCTCTGATTCCGTCCCCACTGCGTCCCAATGTGGTAGCAGCTCTAGTACTTTCACGTATTGACTACTGCAACTCCCTATATCTAGCCCAAACCAAGAACCTGATTAAACGACTACAACGGCTCCAAAATTTGGCAGCGCGGGTAGTCACTAAAGCTCTGTATGGTGCTCATATTTCCCCAGGTTTGCTGTCACTTCATTTACTCCCAGATGCTCAGTGGGTGGAATTTAAGACCCTTTGCATCGTTCACCGGGCCCTTCCTGGTCAAGGAGCAGAATATGACCAAGCAAAATTCTCCCGCTACCACCCCACCAGCAGTCTTCACTCAGCCACGATGGAGCAGCTAATAGTGCCTAAATACTATCGTGACCGGGTGGGTGACCAGGCATTTTCTGTTGCTGCTGCTGTTTTGTTGAATGGCCTCCCGCTTGTCATCAAAAAAATGCCCAACTACTTGGAGCTTAGAAAGAAGGTAAAAACATATCTGTTCTGATTCTTCTATGCCTCTGCTCTCGCTCTCCTCTAGTGCCATCATGCCCTCGGGCAACCGTGCGCTTTAAAAGATATGGTAACATAACATTGAGCTTGAGCAATATCTGTCCACCCATCCATTTGTTTGTAAGAGCATAATTATGTCAGCTTTGTCCTTTTCTCTTTTCCATCTTTTAATCTCCCGTTCTACATCTGTGGCTATATTCGATCAATTTTCTCTTCCTTGCCCTGCAAGACCTTAAAGATCTCTTCATTTTCTATTCTTGACTATCGTCACTACCATAAGTGGGCGGTTCATATATCGGGTTACTATACCCTGTCACCGCTTTCAGTTCCTTTAACAGACACAATCCTGCATCTTCCGTACTTTGCCAT
Organism: Ambystoma mexicanum; assembly: GCF_040938575.1. NCBI lineage: Eukaryota > Metazoa > Chordata > Amphibia > Caudata > Ambystomatidae > Ambystoma > Ambystoma mexicanum. The sequence continues at coordinate 426,793,508 of NC_090925.1, read as the reverse complement.
TTACTTCCGGCAGAGCAAGGGGAACAGAAGCCTCAACAACTTCCTCCCTACTCTGGTTAAGCATCCATTCCTCAGGGGGCGGATCTTCCCGCTCCTCCTGGTACATTTTCCAGAGTTCTAAAATAGCTAACCTTTTTTCCAATGTCTTTCCTGTGTACGCTGTGTGCAAGTATGTGGTCATGTGTTGTAACACTGCTTTTGCCAATGATCCCCTTGTTGCCACGGGATAAACATTTTATCTGCTGGACATTTTACCCATTCCGCACTGTACTGTTTGATCTTGGGCATATGTTTCAGTAGTGTTTTGCACATGTGCATCAGTGGTGTAATTTCTCCCATTACGACAAGTCTCAATTGACTGTCTATACGTATCAGTGATTTTACACAAAATAGGTTTCAGAAAAATAACAAATATGAGCGCACTCCAACACTCGGCATTCAAAGCCTCTAGTTTCCAATTATCTGAATCTTATCCTACAGTCAGCACTGACAATAACCTAGGTTAAATAATGACCTTTTTCTCTACGTAACACAACCTATTTTTGTCATTCTTCAACACTTTTCTAATACATAAAAAATAAAAGCAAACAAACAACAAGTCAACTATTTACATACACACCTTGATATATACTCCTTTTCTCTCACCCCTTAAACTACTCCGATAGGAGTTTAAAGCCTCTATTCTCACAGATATATCTGTGCCCAACCTAGTTTACCCACTTGGGTTTTGAGACAACTCCTTCTAAAATTCCTTGAATTAGGACTCTGGGCTTCTTATGGATCGCTCCTCGTCCAAAACACTTATTTTTCTCCCCCGATGCTCCTCATCTTATTTTGACCAACCCCTGTTACTTATTTACGTGGTACCACAATCCCGTTACCATAGTTTAACAATTTCCTCAATCTACTCACCATTCGCCTTTCGGCTCCGGACTCTCGGGATCCTCCCCTCCTCCAACTGGCCACCGTCACCTTCGGTCCGCTCACTACCAAGTGAACCCAGAGGTCCTTTAAGATGAAATAACACTCTACAAGGTAGATGGGGATGCAGAAATTATTCAAGCATCAATAATAAAACTGACTCAGGAAGTTGGCAAAGATGTTAGCTGTTTTAAAACAGGGAGCACAATGGACATCATCGGATGTCATGCAGTAAGATCTCAGAGCATTTCACAAAAATCACACTTACATACTAAAAAATCATCATTATTGACGTCATACTATGGGGCAAACTAAGAAAACCTATGTGGGACTGTGATTGGGGAACGGGAAACATCTAGGTGTATGTTCTATGAGGGGTGGGGTTGTGATTGGGTCACTACTATAAGGTGGACAACTCTGTCCACCCCCAGTGCAAGTCATTGTAGCGTCATCAAATGTACAATGTCTTATTGGATATCTAAACTATAGGGCTTTTTGATAGGTGGCCCTTTATAATTGGTTGGCACGCTGGTACCCTTCTTGAATATTCCACTCATTAGAAGCATGCAAGCTGGTACCCGAGGTGCTGGTGGGTCAGACTTGACCATGCCTCCTCACCCAATTAGCCCATCATCTATCATCACTCAAGCTATCTGCCATGAGAATAGTCTTTTGAACTTGGCCTTGCAAGTATCACTGCTCCTGGGAATAGAAGGGAGTGTGAGCATGTTCGTATCTTCTGGTCTCGGCGTAGCTTGCCCAAAGTCTATTTTCATCTCACCATGTGATTGGAGAGCACGTTTTGAGCTTTTTGTTGTATTTAATACAATTTAATGAATACAATTTGGCACTCATTGTCCCTCCGCCACATTTTAACAGGAGCTCAGCTCTCGCCTTCTCGTTCATTTTATATTTCCCCGATAGATAACCAGTTTCTTGGCTGCTCCAATCCTTGACACTGGGCCGTGCAAACCTTCTCAATTCTCCTTCCATCTCCAGCTGGGCTTATTCTGCTGCGCCACACTTAAAGTTCTTCCATTCACAGGATTTTCGGTTTGCTAAAATTCGATGTGGATCTTCCAGATTCCTATGCATATATACCATGACGGCACCGCCTGCACCATTTGCTACCTATAGCCAGCCTTCAAGAATAATCTACTTGCGTTACTGAATCTGTACAATTATAAAACGGTTTTCATTTTCTTTAGTTCTTTTACACGTGCAATCTTCATTCAGCATATGACAGTTTACTCCATTCTTAACTTCGTCATCAGATTCTATATGGTCTATCCACCTTCTCTCTTATCATCTCTTCTTAGGCGTGTCACTTTTGCTTCATGTGACGTCACCAGTCTCTTCTTTCATCCGTCTTCATGTGCTCTTCAGGGATCTTTCCGAAGAGGCTGTCAGCTTTTTGTGGATGCATAAAGAATGGTCTTTTTAATGGATACTTTGCTTCGAAGGCTGCTTGTGTTATAGGCATCATTACAGGTGTCGCCTTTGCCACTATTTCTGGTTGCCAACATATATGAAAGTTAGGGGTGGGACTTCTGGTAGAGGCTTTTGGCTCCTCCTCTACACTTGTCTGTCACTATAAATAAATAAACAAACAAACAAACAAACCTAGGTCAGTTGATCAATCATAAAGTAACCAAGTAAAAAAAAAATGTGTTATACTTTATTTTAATGAACTTGCACACGGGTGCATAACTAATGATTTAACACATTTAAAATCTGAGATGAGATAATTGTCCCGTCTACCAATGGTTATGTGTTATGATGTGCCTTGTGTGATGGTGTGATGTGCTCGGTTGTAATGTGTGTGGTTTGGAAGAATGGAGATGTGTTATATAGTGCTGTGTGTGAATGCAGGTGATTGGTGTTGCAAGATGGAATAGTGGTATGTCAGAGAGAATGCTTTGTGCGAGTGAAGTAATGCTTGGAGTGGAAGGTTCCAGGGGGAGCCAGTAGGAGAGCTCCTGCCTGGGTGATGAGAGCCAGTGGTTCATACTCTGTCATCTTATGGCATCCTAATGTAACAGGAATAAAGTTAACTGATGGAACCTACGTGATGTGTCCAAGGAACCTACATTATTACACTGGCGACAATCTGGTACTTCTGAGGGGCCAGAAAAATAGCCTATGCAGAAAAAGAAGAACTTGTAGTGTCCAGTATGCTGCAAGGAGTGCAGAGAAGGACAGAGAGGAACCACTGCCCAACAAGTAAGTCCCATCACCCAGGGCAAAGTAAGTGGAGGCTGGCCCATCAGTTGGAGAGGGAGAAGAGAGGGGATATTCATCCCAATATAATAGCCAGCACCAACAGGAACTTTACAGGGTCAGGGAAAGGAGTGCTGCCCTAGCACATGAGCCAGGGTGAAGATAAGGGAGAACTGTCCCACTCTCTAGGGCAAAGAAAAAGGGGAGCTGTACCCCACTTGATACTTTGGGCACAAGAGCAGAAGCATAACCCAGGGTGAGCAAAGAGAAGGAAGACTCAGGGTGAAGTATGAGCAGTAAACATGGGTTAACGAATGAACCCATGTTTAAATGAAATGCATTGTGCATCCTGGATGTGAGTGCCGCTAGGGCAGAAGGAGGAATGGATACAAGCGGCACCTTGAGAAGAGACAGAGAAGAGCAGAGATTTTCTAGGCAGGTGAACCTGGGGAGGCCAGCACAAAAAATGGTGTTGTGCCAGGTTACAGGGTGAAGAAAAGTGTCCCCTGGGTGCCCCGACAGGAATTGACAGCGCATTTACTTACCCAGCACCCCATGTGATGGTTTGAGGCAGGAGCTCAATTAAGCTCAGTGGTCAGGGCCGATTTGATTACGTCTTCCCTGTGTGCTGGGTGATGGCGAGAGATGGATCTCTCTCTCCTGGAGCAGCAAAGTATGGATGGCTTGGAGAAACGCAGCTTGGCACTTGAGGAAAGCACCTTTGAGCGTGATGATGCGTGGTGAAGTCACGCGGTATGCACTTGTGTAAGAGTTGGGAGATATGCAGGTGCTGCATGTGATGGACTGCAGCTAAACGAAGCTATTGTCAGCATGTTGAAGCTGCGGTGTGTGATACAACAGCATTTCTTTTGTAAAACGCGGTGCAGGAGGAACATCATTTCTTTTGTAAAACCTGGCGCTGGAGGAACAGTGTTCGTTGTGAGGGCAGAGTTGGTGTATGTAGGCTGGAGCCACATAATAAAAAGGGGCTGGCAAAAAGGGGATTCATGGATTTATATATACTGTGCCATTGACATGACTTTAAAGGTGTTTGAAATCATATGTAGTGGATAGACTCAATGTGGGCATCAGAGGCAGACTGCAATGACATTACCCGCATCAGCTGGTGTTGAGCGGCATTGGGCGATCGTGTAGAGCTACACGAATTTTTCCTATGAAGAATGATTCGAACTTCAATTTCAACGCAGATATTGTTTAACGTTATTCAACTGGATCTAAGGTACTGTGTGGAGGAGAGAGTAATGTGAATTCTAGGCAAAGCAGTTGTGGTGATTTAGAGGTAGAAGGACAACCAGTGTGCATTACACCCACTTAACAATGCACAACCTATTTCCTTTGTGTAGCATGTATGCGCTCCGTACAGTGGTCTAGTGGTTTGTGGGGAAGTTAAAGTTGGGTAGTTAAATTGGCATGTTAAGAAAAGTATATGCGTTCAGTGATAGTGTGATTCCATATGTACATTGTGTAGAAAAGTATAAGGTTTTGCCCAGGAAGTTATCTTGTGGGGAAATGGTTGAGACTGAATAGTTAAATGTTTTAGTTAACCTTTTGGGGGAATTTTAGCTCTGTGTTTCTCGTTGCAACAAGGACATTTAGGATTTAAGTACTTGTAGTGTCAAAAGTATTAATCCTAATGAAAGGAAGGTGCATGGGGAAAATGCAAGAGTATGGGTTCTGTTTTGAGCTCAACCAGTTTGTGTAATTTTACGTATAGAGCTGATGTACAGCTATAGACTTGTAGGGCATTACCAAATATTAAAGTGTCAGCGTCTGAGTATTTCAAGAGTGGGCAGTGTTTAGATGAAAGTGTGCTAGTTTAACCCCATTCCATTGAGGAATTTTAGGTATAGAGCTGGTACACGGCTATGGACGCTTAGTGGCAATGTAAAAATGACAAAAATCAGTGTTTTTTTTTTTTAGTAGAGTTTGAAGGAGGTATGTATGTTACAGTGTGGGACTGCTCCTGTGCGAGGGGTGGTTACTGGTTTATGGTGACACCGCGCCAACACATAATGTGTGTGTATGGAATGGAGTGGGACCTCTCCTCCGATATGAAGTGTGGTCACTGGAACTTTTGGACAGGTAGTTTAACTGATATGAAGCATAGAAGAGATGTTATTGGGTGAAGAAGGGGGTGACACCTTCCTATTCTTGTGAGAGAGATTTTGTGTGTGTGTGAGCAGAATATGGCAAGGTAGGGGACACACCTTCCGCTAAGTGTGGGTGGCTGATGTGTGGACACAGCCAAAGTAGCCGGGGGGATGCCCTGAGCCTTATTCTTGAGTTGCACCTCTCACTAAAAGGGTGCCTTGTGTGATTGTTCCCCGTATGTTCCCTCTCGTGGATCTGTGTGTGTGCGAAGTTTGTTTTTGTTCTGTGGGCAGAGGAGATGTGTTATGTGTGCTATGCGTTATTGTTTGGCCTCGTCTTGTTTTGTTCTATGTGCGCCCTGAGGCCCACGGGCATGTTGGCGCGTTACAAAAATTTAAATAAATAAATATGATGTGCCTTGTGTGATGGTGTGATGTGCTTGGTTGTGATGCGTGTGATTTGGAATAAGGGAGATGTGTTATATAGTACTGGGTGTGAATGCAGGTGCTTGGTGATGCAAGAGAGAATGTTGGTATGTCACAGAGAATGTTTTGTGTGAGTGAAGGAATGCTTGAAGTGGAAGGTTCCAGAGAGATTCAGTTGGAGAGCTCCAGCCTGGGCGATGGGAGCCTGTGGTTCATATTCTGTCATCTCATGGTATCCTAATTTAACAAGAATGAAGTTAACTGATGGTACCTACCCGATGTGTCCAAGGAACCTACATTATTACAGTGTACAACAGTATTAATCAAGTCAGCTGTGCATTTATTTTATCACAAGTTCTTTACATCATGGAATGGATATCTGTATGATGTCTATTTTCTTCTTTTAATAACAACACACAAATTCCTTGTTTGGCATCTGCTAATTATAAACAGTTTCATTGGTGAATGATCTTCACTCGTATCCCTAGATTGCATAAAATATTAAAACATTCTTATCTCATACATCACTAAGTGAATTAGAGTGCAAAATATATACTTTTCTCAAAAAGGCTGAACAAATCGTAGGTTGGTCCTGGATGCTGGACAAATATGGACCAGGTGCTCGCTTTTCCAAAATAGATAGCTATATCTCTGGTAAATAGCCAAAACTGGGTGTTTTTAGAAAGGAAACAGCCGCCATCTTTTGTTTTGTGAGAGATTGCAGCAAATGTAGCTGAGGGTATCGGAAAATGAAACAGAGGAAAAGGCCATTTGCAGGTCAAAAAACATGAAAATGCCATCAGTGTAGAGTTGGGGAGGGGGAGGCAAGAGGACACCAAGTGAAATTTGGGAGTTGGAGGGGGTCTAGGGACAAAGTTTGCAACACAAAGCTTTTCTGTAACCACGGGTATAGCTGCGAATAGCTGACATTTCATTGGAAACTGCATCATGCAAACAGCGTGTGTTGTGGGGGGAATGGGAGAAGGTAAGGGAGGTGAGGAGGCTATCACAGGAGTGTGTGGAGCATGCAGAGAGGAGGGGGACACTTGGTGAAGGCCTGAGAGTTTTTCACTGTTTTTCCCACTAGCTGCAGCTATAAAGGACTACAGGTAACCGAGGGTATCTGTAGTTTTGCACCCACGGCTATAGTTTTTGTTTAAACATATTTTTACAACTACAATGAAGTCGGGGTTGAAAATTCACTCGCCCATGGACAGTGACATAAAAGGCATATGAAACTCCCATCTATGTAGAAACCGAGATGGACCCTGCTTAGCTTCAGAGCGAGGAAGCAGATTACCCCCTCAGGCCATGTTGCACTGAGTAGTCATAAGTATTTGGTAAGGATTTGGCAAAAGAGTCTGCAATCCTGAACATTGGTGCAATTATTTTCCTGTGATTATGGCTGCTTTCCAGGACTCAAGTAAAGGACACATGTGGGTGGTCAGTGTAACTTTGTTTCAGAGGGCAGACACAATGCCTTGGATCTTTTTGAGTTTGGCAAACTTGCTCCAGTATTTGGGTACCAGGATTTTACTTCTTTGTCATGTTCCCAGTGCAGATGCTTACCCACAAGACGGCAAGCACTTGGATCATATTGGGCTTTTGTTCTCTAACATATTGCATATTTTTTTTTATTTATAGCCTGAAAAGTGCAAATTATGACGTATTTGCTGTGAATATATAATTGTGACAATGGCTAGTGTCTCTATCTCTGTGCACCACTGCATCACTCTTCCTCTACATCCACCCAATCTCCCCCCACCCTCTCTACCCCGACCACCTACAATACTCCCTCCTTCTTTGTTCTCTCCCACTTTAACTTACCCTGACTACCCTCACCTACTTACCCTACTTACATTGTTTGTACCACCACCGTACCACCACCATGTCTTTCCCCATCCATACACTCTACCCACTCCTTCTCTACCCTTACCAAGCCTATACCCACTATCTTCACCAGTACCCACCCACTCTACCAGTACAAAATCTATTCATGCTTCTGTACCATTTTTTCTTATACTGCATGTCCCAAAACACAACTTAAAGGAGTACTGAATACACATAAATAATAATTTTTAAAAAGCATGTATGTAAGAAGCGTGATTGAGCGAAATTCACACGCGGTTTATGGCAGCGACTGTTGACCATAGCAGTGGTACAAATGTGCCAATCACTGTGCGGCAAACATAGTCGTGGCTATCCGCCTGACCCTTTGTAATTGCAGCAATAAACAGGCCAATGGTACATTGTGTATTTTTCTAGATTGCATAGCTGGGGATACCTGACATTTTGATGGAAAATGCTTCACAGAAACAAGTGTTATAGGGGGAATGGGAGAGGGTAGGGAAAGTGAGGTTGACATCAGGGAGTTGGGGGATGTGGCATAGATGTGGGGGGCACTTTGCGAGGGTTTGGGAGTGCAAGAAATACATTTGCTTGCATCATTTATCCAGATAGCAGTGACTATGAAACAAACAACTCCACTGGGTATTTGTATAACCGCGGGTATACAACATGGCGCCAGGCATACATAGGTGCATTAATGTATCACATCAGTTCATTGGTTGATGTTGTACATGTGGCTATGTGAATAGCTATGGGTATTAAGCCATACATTTCTGTGTAATAATTGTATTATTCTGTGGATATTAGAACATACAATTTTACATATGTAGCTGCCAGCATTAGTGCTCCCATTATCACATTTAGTCCATATGATATCCATGATGGCTATCCAGCTTTGGTCCTTTCCTGTCCCTCTTGCTTCATCTTCCATCTTGGCATGCATCTGTGCCAGTTGTGCCACCGCATCTGATAAAGTTCTGTTATCTTCATTGTTGGCAGATATGAATGTGCAAAATCCTTCTTCGTTCACCATCAGGTGATCCAGAACATACCAATTCTGGAGCGCCAACAACCTTATAACTTTTATCTCTTCCTTTATGGCATTGAACCCCTTCACAGTAGAATTAATTGTTACCATCAGCTCCCAGCCAGTGATCTGTAACCACTTGGTGCTCGTTCATGTCTGTACGGATTGTATTATTTTTGATGCAAAGAACATTTGTGTCCTGCTGAACAGCCTGTGCTCTGCTGCGATCTCATATAGCACCTTTTCTGATGCTTCTGAGAAGTAATTCCCTACTCTCTTTACTCTGCTCAACCCTTCCCATTTCTCTGCCTTCTCTTCCTTGGTTGTTTGTGCCACCTCGACCGATCTCTTCCTTCTCTTATTGTTGTTCATTTTTGGGAACTCATCAAGCTTTACATCCTCTTTGGTATGACCAACAAGGGCATGTTGATGTGTACCAACAAGCAAACTCCTCCCCACTCACATGGAAACTTCTCATATGCTTCGATCTGCAAGCCTAGAAGTAATCCATCAGTACTGCTGGTCCCGCCTTCATAGCTGTAAGTTGTTTGATGTTCTTGCAGCCAACATTCTCGCCAACTTCAACTTCACCATTGTTCTGATAGCACAGTGCTGTGTCTTCAGAGGGGTTATTGGCATTGGTCCAGATTCATTTTCCACCCATGTCAGTAATTCCGCGCTCGCTTCCCATTCCTTCAGGTATTTGTCATTTTGTTCTTGCACCTTGTTTACTGACAACTGGCCTAGTGTCAGCGTGTTGCTTCCCACCACTCCTTGCCATCAATTGTTAGTGTACAGTCGTCTATACACTAGAATCTGTGGTCTACCCCAGCATCCAGGCTCTCCTCCGATCCCCTTCACCCTTGTCCACGGACACAGCAGTTCCTTCAGTGTGATCATCTTTGTTTCTTCCTTCTCAGGTCCATCAGTGAAGTACTGTATAGCTTCATCTAGCTGCTAATCATTTTTCATCATGTCTAATGCCTTTATGTGGTTATCTTCACACGGGAATGTTCCTTTGGGCATCCATCTCAATGTTGCTGAGTTCCCCTGAAATCTTATTCACGTTTGCACCATTGCGAGATACATGAAGCATTGTGCTCTGGCTGCTGGTATTTCAGTTGCTATGAACATTCGAAAGGCACTCATTGTGTAGGGAATTAAAGAACAGACATAACAGCTCTGCCCGGTGGTTTCCTTATCCACTTTTGTCATGTGTTTGTATTACATGTTGTTAGACTGTCGAGCAGTGTTAATGAGATACATGTTTACTCGCTTCATGTCTGTGTCAACACGGCGCTTACTTCTCCTTACCTTATTAGAAGTGTTCTCTCATTCACCTGACATGGCTGTTCCACCTGCTTGGGTCGCGGGAATGTTAGTAGTGGGTAAAGTGGTAGCACTAACAGCAGCATATAATTGCCAGAATATGAATCCCACTGGGAATTAATAGACACAACATAACGATAATGTTCTTTATTGTTCCCTTCATTTCCACTTACGCAGCTTGATCCATGTAGCTCGGTGATACAGCTGCCCACCTGGAATTCGCAAAGAAGTGCATTACCATTACTGTATTAGTAGTGTCAGTGCCCTTAAGCCCTGTGGACCAGATAATAACTAATTGCAAAGGCAAACACCTCCCCCCACACCTTTCTTATTGATGGGTCTCTTAACGCAGCTAGTACTGGGGGTTCACTGTACTTGAGTTGTGGGTATGTTTGGGCCAAGCACTCTATGAAAACAAGATAATGTACTCCAGGGGATCATGCTCTGAATCGGTAGGGTCTCCTTACAGCTTGGACAAACTAGTTGGAGAACGTGTCTGGGTGACGGGTGGAAGGCAACATGGGTGAAGACAAACACTACAATCCCCATGACGTTCACGTATGCTCTGCATGTACGGAAAAGAAAAATAACAAACAGACAGTGTACACTTAATCGATTTCTACAAGTGTTCCAGTCGCTGCTTCTGCTGCTTGGGAGCGGGTGACCATGGGGTGTCCATGGGGTGTCCAGGTCTCCCTAGTCATATAAGTTCATAATGCACTTGTACCTCTTCCAGAAGCTGAACGTTGGCCCTGTCAGTCACAGAGACTTTGTTGCCAGGTGAGGCTACTGCTTTGTAGGGCTTGACGTCCTGCAGGTGGTTCCAGACCACCTTCCTGACTAACCCGACAGAACGGTCAGCCACCTGCGCGACCACATGAGGGCCAGTAAACCGGGGTGCATTCCAACGCCTTATGAAATTATGTAAGAAAACAATGTCACCCACTTTCACAGTTTTCTTCCGTTCACAGTCTTGTGGTGCGTTGTCACAGTCTGTCTCGTCTCTGTCCTCTGGGCCCCCTAGATTCGCTGTAACTGGTGAGAGATAAAAGAAGCGCTTAGCACCAGAGAAGTGATGTACCAGTATGTTTCCTTTCCTAACACATCTGCACTATTCTCACAGTCTTTCATTCCCCTTGTTTGAGGAGCCAGGGGAAGGTGCATGTGCCATCCTTTAACCACCTCATTGGGCATTGAATGATGGTTGGACCCTGGCTTATTGCACAGTGCAAACAGGGGGTAACCAATTATTCTTGGTGTTTTGCTGTGTTTTGGCTATGCACTCCTTTAGGAGTACATTCAGGCGTTCACACACTCCATTTGCTTGTGGGTGGTATGCACAGCCAAAGTTATGCTGAATGCCTAGCAGGGTTGTGATGTGCTGAAACATTTCATTGGCAAAGTGAGGGCCGTTGTCAGACCGCAGGACCTCACACATGCGCCATCTCAGTAAAACCTCCCTAACCAATAACTTTGCCACTTGGGCATCAGCTGGTGAACAGGGGCCTGCCTCAATCCACCTAGAGAATTGGCAGACAACCACTATCATGTAGTGGTATCCGTGGCAGACTTGGATCATATCCACATAATACACATGTAGATACAGAAAGTGACCTACTGGTTTTAGTATGGCTCCTCACACAACTCTCAGAGGGTTCCCTGCTGTAAACTGCTGGTAGGTCAAGCAATTACCTAGTCATTTGGCCAGATGTTCATTTAAATTGGGACAGAACCACGTTTCTCCAATGTGTGCAGCAATTACCTCCTTCCTTGTGTGCTTTGGATAGTGCAGTTGTGCTAATGCTGTCTTCAATAGTGCTAGTGGCATGATCACTTTCCCTGTGTTGTTCTGTCACCATAAGGCGTCTGTCAGAGACATTGAGCACCCTCTCCTCACCCATAGCTCCTTCTCCTCCTTGGGCGCAGCTCCCTGCAGCTCCATAATGTGTGTCTTTGGTAATACATTGTAACCTTCTTTCAGCACCATGTTTTTCACCCCTCCTTGTGCATTTTGTCTTTCTCTCAGTTCCCACAATTCCCCAAAATACGCTGCATATTTTTCTTCAAGGTCTGTTCCTTCATTTCCTCTTGAGATAATGTCTTCCCCTTTTGTATGGGCTTGACACTTCACTCTTGCTACCTTTGTTGGATAAGCAATTACCTCGATCATTCTGCCCAGTAAACGTGCATGCTGCACTGGGGTCCCGTCTGCTCTTATGAACCCTCTACTCAGCCACTGTGCTAGTCCTGAGTGTACTGTTGACGTCAAATAGGCAGAGCCAGAATAGATAATCACCTCCTTCTCTATGCTGTTTTCCAGTGCTAATATGAGGGTCACTAGTTCTGCTGTTTATGCTGAATAGTTGGATGGCAGCCATGCACTTGCCCTATTCTCTTTCAGTCTTACCACTGCAGTCCCATTATGTCTGACACCATCAGTTTGATCAATTATTGAAGAAATGTCAATGTAGAGCACATCTCCCCCCCTCAAGTACGTTCTCCTCTAACTTGCGTGTCTCGCTGATAATTATGTTCTTTGTGCAGTCTTCTGCATAGTCTCCTACAAGAACTTTGCTGGGTTTACCGTCTTGCAAACTACTATCTTCAAGCCTACAATATCACCTCCTACCCTGATGCTCTCTGTGTAGTCAGTGTGCTCTTTGGCTTCTGCAGTATTGCAAAGAGGGCATGCTCTATGTAAAGAGCGGTGGTGCACCCCATCGTTACTGATGATGCCTTCTCCACTGCGAAGGCCACAGCTGCCAAAGCTTGTTCACACAGATGTCCTCTCATTACTGGTCAAGTTGTCCATTGTAGTAAGCTATTGTCTTGTTGCTCATGCTTGTCTTTTGTGTCAGTACTACCTTCATCACTGTACCATCAGAATGTGAGAACAAGAAGAATTCCTTTTTCTAATCTGGATCCCTAGCACTGGGGCTGTGCATATGGCTTCTTTCAGTTCATCTGATGCTTCAGTCATCTCAGTTGTCCATGTTAGTGTCTTGGTGTTCTTCTGTGCTTCTTTCAGGGCGCACAGTAGTGGCCTTGTGTATGTGCTGTAGTCAAAGACCCATGCTCTGCAGTAGTTGCATAACCCTAGGAACTGTTGCATTTCCCTCACTGTCGTGGGCTTAGGTGTTTTGCATATTGTCTCTGCTCTCTCTGGAGTCATGTGTTGGTCATTTTGTGATATTGTCTATCCAATGTATAGCACTTCCTTCTGACAGTACTGTACGTTGGTCTTGTCCACCTTGTATCCTTTGTCAGCTAACACAGTCACCATGTGCACCGAGTCCTGTCTACACTGATCTTCTGTCATGCTGCAAATCAAAATGTCGTCTACACATTTCAGAACTGTGCTTTCCGTCTCTCTATAGCTCAGGTCGATCTGTATCACTCTGTGACTCGCAGTACCCCTGTGGGAGCCGAGTATGTTTCCACTTATGGTTTCTATACATAAAGCTGGTCAAGTCTTTTGAGTCTGGGTGAAGTGGTACTGAGCAGAACAAATTCTTCAAGTCAATGACTGTGAAACAAAAAGATTCTGCCGGAATGCTGCAGAAAATCATCATTGGATTTGCGGCTAAAGGATACTCTGCTTCTGCAATATGATTAAGAGGCCTTAGATCCTGTATGACACGCCATGATGCACCCTTTGCCTTGCGCACAGAATGCACCAGTGTTACATGAGGACTCTGATGGTACAAGGATGCCTCTCTCGATCAGTGCTGTGATTGTCTGATAAATCACTCCTCTGTCAGGGGGTACGGTTTTACTCTTGGTAAAATTGTTCCTGGTTTCAGATTGATCTTTACGGCCCTTATGCTCTTTATACATCCCACATCATAGGGACTTGTGGTCCATAAACTGCTGGGTACCTGTCATGATTCGAGCCCCCTGGAAGCTGTGGGAATGATGGAGGAGGAAATGAGTTGAGTACGCTTCTGGCGAAGTCGGTGTAACGTTCTACTGTTTCACCTTGACTTCGCGATGACGTGTTTAAAGATGCGTCGAAGCTAGCACTCGGCGCGTTGCAACCCTGCTTTCACCGTCGGGTTTACACGCTGCTCGAGTGTTCCATTTTCTGCATTCAGTTGTACTTTCCCCTCTAGGCATTTCGCCTTTGTTTTTTCTCCTTCAGCGTTACTCTTAACGCCCCTCTGGCATTTCTGCTGCCGTCTCGTCGGTGGTTCGGTGCCGGTCTCCTGGTTTCCTCCTCTCCTCTTCCGCCCTTTTACCTCTGAGTATTTCCTACCTTATCCACGGCTATTCTTGTTCCTACCTGAAGCCTCACCGGCAACTGGTCAATCTTTCTCCCGGGTCCGGTGCATTCTGGGTATCGTAGTATCTACGCTCTCAAGATCTACGCTCTCAAGATCTACCAACAGGATAAGAAGAATATTTACCCGGTCATTCCATTATCAACCATCAGAGGATCGACATCAGGGTTTTTCTGCAAAGGCTTTTCCCTGAAGTGGGGTGGACTCCCTGGAAGCCCCTACTGCCAGCTTATCGCTAATAGGCAGTGTGGCTTCCAGAGGAGCATACCCTAAAATCTGCAAAGAAAAGCCTAACAACTGCTGGCGAGAAAGACGACAGATTTCCTCCGGAAGTTCCTCAGACGAAGAATCCACAGGTGAGGAGGCGGAGCAGGTGGGAGACTTGGAGGTTGAGAATATATTTACTATCAAACCTGAGAGTACCTTAGCCATGTGTTCTTCCCAGAATGAGGGTGGCACCTCCAGCATCATCGTCATTCTCTGTGGCACTTCTCTATAGTGTATCTCTAACCAGTAGGTTACACTCATCTCAAACACCATCTCTAGTTCCTGTCTCTTTTCCTTGAATAGTTTGTCGTCTGTCACTGTGGTCAGCCTGCAACCCGCTGTAACTGCAATTATTGCCCTCCATACTCACCCTGTGCCATCCTTAGCGTGGACTGCAATCCAATCCTCTCTTGCCACCACTGCCTCTATTTCTATGGGCACTACTGTTCCTTCTGGCTCGTACAATGGCAACTCAAACTCGTTGGGTACTCACCACACCTTCCCTGCAATCCCTGGAAGCCATGCAATTGCAATTGCAATGTCCATCCCGTACTTGAATATCTCTGCATCCACTGGCACCCCCTCTGTAGTATGCGTCCACAATATGCTTGAACAATCTGTCTTACATTTAGCATGTGTATGCATGTGTATGCCTGGTGCTGAGCACACTATGCCCTTGTTTATGAAGGAAATGGTCATATTTAGCCTGCTCATAATTTCTCATCCCAGTATGTTTAGAGGTTTCGAGAGTAAAGTAAAGGCAGTGATAGATCCAGGTTCCTTGAATGAGGAATTATGGGCCATTCCGACCTTGGAGGGCCCGGTAAATCCTCATTCAAGGAACCCATCCCCATTCAAGCCCCCATAGGGCTCAATGGGAATGGGGAGGGTGTTAATAACGGGCCGTTGTTAGCACCCTGGTCTGCTCGCGGGACCCGCTAAGGCTGCCTGGTTTTACCAGGCAGCCTTAGCGGGTCCCGCGAGCAGAACTCGTAATAAGGCGGTAAGGGGTTGATGGCTCCGGCACCTTTACCGGTGCCGTTAACCCCTTACCACCAAACTCGTAATGACCTCCAATGTCTGTAAAAGGAACCACTTCATGTGCCCCAGAGAATCCTTGAGTGTTCATGGCATCGCTAGACAACGTAAATAATCCTTCCCTAATGCAGGACCTAGTCGCCCCTGTGTCAACAAGAAGGGAAACGTTTTTGCCACCTATTGCCACCACTATGCGAGGTTCCTCCACAGAGGTGGGTGTGATCGACAGGATGGGATGCATCAAGTTCATCTGTGGGCTGTCCTATTGAGGGTACAGGGACACCCATTCCCAGTAAAGGGGTTGTTCCCTACCATGGTAACTCCTCCCAGTTGTCTATCTGGAACTGTCGCCACTGTGTCCACGTGTGCTGGTGCATCATTCTGCTGTATCTGAGCTAGTTGCTGCGGGTTCCCTCGAATTTGTGGTGCTTGTAAATACTGTGGTCCCAGTGCTGGCATCTGTGGTACCTGCCCTTGTGTTTGTGCTGCTTGTGTCTGTGATTATGGTGGTTGCTGATATGTGCCCTGCATCTGTACTTGCTGTTGTTAGTCCTGTGCATAATAATCATCCTGATCCCCTTGATATGACTGATGGCCTTGCCCTCCCCAATTATGTTGCATTCCCCTGAACTGACATACCCATGAAATGTGTCCTATCTGCCCACAGGTCCAACACTGCGGCAGCTCCCTCTGATGCCCTTGGAAACCTCCCAAAAAGTCCCCTTAGTTCTGCTGTTCCCATTGCCCATATCCTCGAAACCCTCTTGGAAAGCCCCCTTGGTTGCTCTGCATCATTGACCCAAAGCCACACCCCCTCTGTAGCCCCCCCTTCCTCTGAACCCTTGCTGTGGTCCACCCTGCCCTGTAAACTCTCCTCCCATGGGCAGTACAAACTATTGTGGCTGCTGTACCTGTGGGACGGGGCTGGTTATCACCACCCCCTCCATTGCATATTTTGATAGTTATTTGTGTACTAGCTTTGTGTCATCTGCCTTCCTGTCTTCTGCTTTTTGCTTAACCTTCTCCTGCCACAGTCTACAATGATGAACTATCGTGAGCTGGATCTCTGGCCAACATTTCACCTCCATCCCCACTAATTTCCTTAAACTCTTCTGAACTTGCTCTGGTAGCCCCTGCTCCAGAGCAAGTATGTTGTAGAATATTGCTACTGTTTTGTCCCAAGGCTCTTGAGTTTTGTTGTGCCAAAACTCTTGAATCTCCTGAATGTACTGCACAGGATCTTCATCCTCCCTCATTTTACATGACGTGACTTCCCCGATGTCTGACGTGTCTGGGTATTGTGTTCTCAGTGCTTGCCATACTGCTGCCCTGCAGTTTGCAAATGGTGACCCGTTGTGTGCTGTGTTCTGTGTCGTCACCCCCGGGAACCCTGCCCTTTTCCATACATCCTCTGATGCCTATCCTAGGATCAATACCAAGAGACCCTTTACGTCCCTCACAGGTAACCTATGGCCAGCTGTAATTTTCTCCATCTCATAAATTCACTTCCCAGCTCCGCACTCAATGATAGTAACCTACACTTCACATTCTCCTTGTCTGTGTGCTTCCATGGCACATACTGAGGTTACGCCCCTCCTCTCTATAATAAGAGCATCTGTGTGAATGCTTTCACCTCCTTTTGTGTCCTCCTGTTCAGTCTCACTTGTTTGTACCCTCTCTCATTCCCAATGCCTGCGCATTTGTCTATTGGTACTTGTATGGGTACTCTCCTGATGTTAACCGTCCCCTTGAACAAGCTATGGTAGCCTCCCCATTCCTTCATCCTGGGAGGTCTCTGAGTCTATCGATGTAGGTAGTAGTGTTGTCTGAGGTGCAAAAGTCATTCGCCTGCTGTACCTGCTCTTCTGAGCAGGCCCCTCCTTCTCCTTGTGTGTGCGTCCTGAATTCCCATGACACCAACTTGTCTGTCCCCATCCCAGTGGACTGTGATCGAAACTGCTCTTGTCCTCATTTACGGATCCTGTGTCCATGTTGCTGAAGAAATCACAGGCAAAACTCATTCTCCTCGATGTCAAGTCTGTGTTGGGTTTCATACTGAGATCGATGTCTCTTAAATCATACTTGCTACCTCCTGCCCAGGCTCCTAGGCCTACTCCTCCCTCTTCTAGTGTGCTCCTGCTTTGTGAGCTCATGCTATCTGGCTCTGTCTGTCTGTCAATTTAAGTCTATCCTTTCCCCTATCTAAGGCTTCATGTTTCTTTACTGCCCTTATTGCTCATTCGTCCTCCTCTCCATGCATTTGTTCCCTTGCCAATCTGTCCAACTGTCACTTCCTCTGCTCCCTCTAAGCTAACTTGTCTTTTTCCTGCTCTTGCTCTCTATCTTCCCTCTCCAACTTCTTTTCCCTCCTCATCTCTCTGTCCTCTTGCTCTAGTCTCTCCTCCCTGTCCTTATCCCCCCTGTCCCCCTCATCCATTATCTCTGCCCAGTCTGTGGCTTCGCTGCTCCTCTTCAAGCCCTCTATTGCCTCGTTCACCACTTCTGCCACTCCATCTGTCTTCTCCTTCAGTTTCAACAGTACCTGTGCTGCTAGCCATTTGTTAGTTGCTATAACCTTGAACACCTCCTTCTTGCCCTTCTGGGCCTTGATGCTTGCCGCTTGATTGGGTTGGGAGGATAGTTCAGGGGCAACGCACTCGCCTTGGAAGCTAAACGATGCAGGGCAACACAGGTTCGATCCCCGGGTCTGCGTTTATAAACCTCTGGGTATTAAGCATGTTATAAATAACCAATTCCAATTACAATCACTAGCTTGCTGCCCTGTGCCTTTCAGCTTCTCCTCCTTTGTATATGGTGGTGGATTATATGTTGGGTTTGAGTACCCCTCTGCTGCATTGGGTACATCCCTTGCTCATCATCTGTGTTGTGTGATACTACACTCTGAGGAACATGGGGCGGTGTGGAGGGATGCGTCTCTGGCTCCTTCACCTCCTGCTGGTTTAACATCCACTGACGCCTCACAGTATCTCGCTCTCCTTCCTGGAATATGCACCACAACATGAATATGGCCATGTGTTTTGTCAATTTCTTCCCCTTATAGGCAACCTGTATGTGTGTCAATAACGATTGCTACACGTCTTTGAAGAAACTTTCACAGGGTGGCCCTGGTTTAAGTAAACTTTCCCTCGGTACCTTTGGACTATTCTATGCTATATTTACAGATCTCCCTGCAAGGCGGGAGTGTCTCACACAGATGCTGAAGGGGTGTATACCCCCCACTTTCCCTGATAGAGCTTAGTAACTTTTACCTGACCTCAAGTCGACGGTTTTGATAGTCTGCTGCTGTTTTGGGAGAAAGGAACAATATAATAATACTTTTCAGTTTCTATGAGCCTCTCTGGCTCCACAACTTATCAGGCCTGCTCCGCACACCACCCCTCCTTCACAACCATTGCCTCCTCAGGCACACCCACAATCTTGCGCATGCACCTTCCGCGCACCTCCACTTGTTCACCTCCTCTATTAATCCCAAGTTTCCAGCACTAGCTCCTCACCCTCTCAAGTTCCTTGTGTCCTATGTGCAAACCTATAGGTGATGTCATCAAGCTAATACAATAATATAGGAAAATGAAATATCATGCATACCCTCTAATAGCCCGTTACTCACAAACCCCACAGCTATCTTCCTACGCTCCAGGCAGAGCAAGCCAATATTCTCTTGTGATCGAACAGCACCCGCTGCGTCACCTAGCATGCAAAACGCCTCACTCCAGGAGACTTAACCAGACGACTCACCTTCTGCAATCTAGGACAGCTCCCTTGCTAATCCTTATGGAGATACGATCATCTATGACTGAAGCTAAAACACCCAACCCATAGGAATACCAATATTTACATATCTTCAGTCATCCGTGCCCTCGAGTCAATACTCTAGGTTATTCAACAGAACCTTTTACCTCTAAACCTGAATGTGCCCTTTACATAGAAAAGGGACTTCTACCTCCGCTCCCATCCCTACTCACTGTGACAATACTAAACAATACTTTGAAAATACTCAATGAGACTAGACACTACTCCACTATACTCAATACCCTCCCTCACATCCAAAGTTGTCGTTAGACTGGGTCAATACTTACACTCTGTCAGTTGCTAGTGCTGCTCAGCTTCCAGCTCCTCCTCAAGGCGCTTGCCTCCCTATCTTGCTTTGCCTGGACAACTCGCTGACTTCGGGCAGGATGATTTGCAAGTGGCTCTTGACGGCCTATATACGGGCAGGTGTTTTCCCAACTTCTCGAAATATACAAGGGTCCTGCAGCCTCTCAGGTTCGGCGGCGAAGGAGATGACCTGGTTCCGGGCCGGCGCAGCCAACCATGCCTCTGCTACCAACTTGTTGGGAAGAACTCCCAGGTATTTCAGAGAACCAGTGGAATCCGCGGACTCTTGGAAGGCCCAACACCTTCCCCAGGACAAACGGAGGACTCAGTCAACGGCAAGTTGAAACTGCAGTTTATTACAGACAAAACCAACAGGGATCAGAGCAGGAAGAGGAGAAATCCATGCATGTCTCGTTCGTCCTCGGCTTGCAGGCCCAGTTTTACACTACAATTGCATCAGAGTATCATCACAATCTGGGCCCTTCTCCTGTGGGATGTTTCAACCCACTAGTCCAGGCCCTGCAACATTACTGTGCATTGCTTGCATCAGGAACATCAGAATGGCCGCCGGAAAGCATGCTGCTCGCTAAAAATCACCTAAAAGTGCGCAGTAAAAATCTGAAAAATAGGCAGTCACCCACTTTTGCCTATCTCAGTCGTAACACAGGAGACCACTGCCAAAACCCATCATTTGGCTGCCCAGAGAGCAAGGCTGATTGCAAAAGAAACACAGAGCTGTGTGAAAATCCATTTTTCTTGGTTGTCAAATTTGCAAAAATCATGGCTCACAAACCAACCAAAAGATCCAACCTCACTGGTGGGGTGTTAAACATCATTCTACTTCAAGAATCCATATAAATATAATGTCAGCAGAAGTACACTTATCAGAAGAAAATCCACATTGAAGATTGCTTGCTTGGAGAAATATGTCAAAAATGAGTGCAATACCGTTACTTGCCTCCGTCAGACGCTGGCGATCTCTAAATCTGACAGGTGAAACTTGCTAAATATGCCAAAGAAGGGACTTCCATCAAATGCAATATGGAGTGCCACACATTGATTTTCATGTTGAAAAAGGATAGAAGTGAAGATATGTCTGCTTATTTTTAAATTTGTAACTTTAATTTCCACAAGAAACAGTGTCACAATTGACTATAAGGTAACCTGATTCAGCTAAACTCCAAGAGGTTTCCCACACTGAGCATCAAAGACATTCCACACCTTCTCCCAAACAAGGAATCTTTCCCCTGCTCTCTGCTAAGAAACCGGCAGGCTGGTGTGAAAGTAACTGGGAGGGGGACGTTTGGCTTGTTGTCCTGCTAGCAGACAAAGGACTCCCTTGACCTGAATGGAAATGCTAATTTGGGGTGTCAATAGAAACCAGCCCTGGCAGGAAGGAGCTCAAGTTACTCTCTGGATCAGCCCAGACCTTGGAGGCGGGCCAGACTGAAAATGTGGATTTGAAACTGAAGTAAATATATGTTTAAGGAAAAGACTTATAAAATATTGTGCCGAATTGACAAAAATATGAAACTTAGAGATTATTAAAATGAAAAGATTGCTCACAGTTTAAAACTAATCTGGAATCTGTGCGATGTTCTGCGACTGAACCACAAACATTTTAATATTGTAGCTATTGCGATTATGTTATGAAGATGAACATTTACAGAAGTATGCCCAGATGGTATGTGCATGTATGTGTAAACAATTGTACAGATCAAAAAAAGTGTAACCAACCAAAAGCGCAAAAAACTGTCATTTATGAACCAAAACTTGTAGGAAGAAAAGATTTGGACAGAAAAGTACCTTGGGCAATCTGTGATGTGTATATGTATTATCAACACGTTTGTGATATTGGAAATATGTTTTTTATGAAAAATAAGATATACCATACAGAGACAAAGGGGAGGTTTTCTCCCTAAGCCATAAACATGACACATCATGACACACTGTTCCTTTATCAAATCAGGAGAGGGGGAATTATTTGACCTATCAGATCCTTAGAGGGTTGGGCATAGACAATCAGCCTCCCCACCCACTTTAGGAAATTGATAAATAGGGACTGCAGACGACAGGCAAAAGACACACATTCACTCATCAACTGATACACTGCGAAGCACCCTGCAGGAAGATCCAGACCCCAGAACCAGGCTCCAGAACCCTGAAGCAGAGGCCTGACCCAAAAAGCAGAACCTTTTCAGCAGGCCCTTAAAATCTAGCAACCTGATTTTAACCCCTAAACTTCCATGGGGCCAAAACCATTCAACAGCCGGGCTGAGCTGGCTGAGCTGTTTTGCTGCATCTGGCCAAGAACCTGTGCTAGAACCCAATCCAGACCAGTCCAGCAGAGCTGTAACCCAGCACCTGTCAGATCCAGTCCAAGAGGCTGTGCTTACCAGAGTGCCTTGCTGAGAGCAGAACCCAGCGCCTGAGACCTGTCCGGTGGTGAGTGAATCCCAGCCAAACCCTTGACCAGATCTTTGACGGGCCCATTCCATTCCAAAGCCATAGTAGTGAGTATTTAGTATAGAACTGTCCATAGTCATCTCTTAGTTTAAAGTAATCCTATTCAATCCATTTCAACCTATCCAGAACTGCATTATAGAATCTTGTGTCCTTCTCATTATATAGTCTGTGATAATTGTAGTGATAATCACCTGTGCGCTGATATTATTCTGAAGAAAGTCAAGTGTCCTGGCGGACAGAAGTCAGAGCGGAAGGCGCCCTGTTCTAGTGGCTGTCCCATTGGGTATCTTGCACTTTCATAGCCCCTTAGTATAAGTCCATCTTGGTTCCTAATCTTTACAGCGCAGCTTTCATTTTGAAATCTTGATCCTTTTCTAAGAAAAATCTACCTTCACTAAAACCTCTGTAACTTTTGAACCATATGTCCTAGAAACTAAATTTAAATGTCATTTTGAAGCTAACATCCTCAGCTTTCAAAGGGAAATGACATTCCAATTCCTTAGTTTTTCCGTAATCGCGATTCTCGCATGCGGAAAGGTTGCCGCGAATTTGCATTTGGCTCAATTTCACTCTATGTAAAATAGCTATTTCTTGTTTTCAACTTCTGATTTTCGTTTTCTATCTGCTAGTCATTCTACAACCATTGCTAGTGTTGGCCTGAACCAATCCAAAGCCACTCTCACTAGTTCTGAATTCAATGTAGCGAATTAAAATCATTTTAGCATTTTTCCCATCCAATTCAAACCACATCTAAAAGCAATTGACCTGTTTTAAAATCATTACTGTTCTCTCTAAGCTTGCTGGGGGGAAGTGGGATTGAAACTGAAATTGTTGATTGTTATTCCTGATAACTGTGTGCCCTCATTCCATATCTTCATATTGCATGTTGGGAGGAGTGAGTAGTAACAGGGAAAAGAGTGATCATATTGTCTTTTGATTGAAGTCATATCAAGTTTTATTTCTGTGTTGCATTCTTTCCTATCATTGCATTTCCTTGAACCCATACAAGTTATTCTCTGCTACATTATTCTTCCTATACCTACTCCTAATTGATTACAGAGATTGTTGATATTGGAATATTACCTATTGCTGATCATTGTTCATATTCATAAGTGTGATATTCAGCTTTTATTCATATTCATAAAAGTTTGATATATATATTGTGCAATTCCTCAAATAAATCTTTTAATTTGCAAAACAAACCTACTTCTTGGCTCAGCGAGGCCAGGGGGATTCAAAGAGAGGGGCGTTATATAAGGGTACAGCATCCAGAGTTAAAGAACTTTTGACATAAAAATATATAAATAAGGGTTTCCACTGGGCATCCCATACTAGGCATTGACTTACTTGGAGTGCTGGATTGAAATCACGTACAGATTGGGGGCTCGTCCGGGATTTCTGGATTAGGTCTACCACTTGTGCAACTTAATGCAGTGTGCTAACTGACAGGATACATACATCCTGTTGGGCTACCACGCTGTGTTACACTGTAAAAGCACCCCTCAAAAGGGAACGCTCTAAGGAAACGGTCTGTTTTGCAAAAATAAAATAAAAAAACTTCTGTAAGTCAGGAAGGAAATCAATATCTCCAGAATGGTGACATTGGTAGACATCAAGATGGCTACAGAACACCTTATTTGTGAGAGGTGAATGGACTGAGCAGGACCAGAATGTGTGGTTGTAGGCAATCACACAACCGATCACTGCAACAGGGTTAGATATCTGGAGAGATCAGGGTCCCTTACATGTGGCCCTGAGTGACCTATATATGGCTCCTAAGGCCAAGGATGAGCCAAATAAAATTGCCAAGATAGCGGCATATCTATATTTATCTATGGGAGCCATACAGGATAAATATGCTGAAGGCCAAGATCTGGCAAGTAGGCAACTGATGGCATTAGAAAAGGCCCAATCTGATCTGGACTCTTCTGAGCAGAGGCTGCAGAGGAGCCAGGAGTCAGAAAATGAAAGCAGGCAGTATATATTTAAAATCAAAGAGGATATGGCTATCCTGCAACAGGAAAAGGCAGAGAAGGATGCCAGAATTCTGGCCTTGCAGAAGGAGTACCAAGAACGTGTGGACTCCCTACTGCAGAGCAAGAAAAAGCTGGAGCAACAACTGGATTTCAACAGGGCATGCAGAGAGCAGGTAGCCACCCTGCAAAGCCACCTAGAGAGAGGGAAGGCAGAGAGCAACAAATTAATTCTGAAAGACCTGGATATCCAGGCAGAGTTTGAGGAAGAGCGCCAGAAAGCTGGTGCCCTTCAAAGACAGAGGGATGACCTGGCAGCACAGAGGCAGGCTCTTGCTCAGGAAAGGGACACCTTAGGCCAGGAAGTCTGTCACTTAAAAGAGAAACTGGAAGAAAATCACCTGGCCCTCCAGGGACTGGGTGACCTCCAGAAAGAGCATGATAGATTGCTAGAGCACACCAGGAGGGTGGAAGATGCTCTGGCAAGGAAGGAGCAGGCCAGTATTGACAGGACTCAGGAGGTGACCCTCCTGCAGCAAAGACTGGCCCAGTACTCAAAGACAAACCAGGAAGCACAGAGAGAAAATTAGGCTCTCTGTCAGAAGAATGATAGGCTCCACAGGCAGGTAGCCATGCAAGAGAGACTGATAGAGTCTAGTAAGGCCTTGATTGAGGAACAGAAAGCTCAGGTTCTTGCATGGCAACAGGGAGCAGGGCCTGATAGAGATGAGGTTCGCTGGGAAAGGGAAACACTTGAGCATAACCTCAGGAACCCTAGTACCAGAGGCCTTCATCTCTCCCACGGGGATGGCAGATTACTATCCAGTCAGAAGTATGGGGCTCATAGACCAGTACCTCCCAGGTATGGATGGGCAGGCACCTGGGTATGGGGACCCAAGTACAGTGAAATTTAGTGGGGAAATCCAGGAGAGTAGGCCCTCTAAGGGCATCCTAAAAACCTCTGCCCAGCTAGGACAGTGGGGGGGAGGTACCCATCAAATCTTGGGAGCAAGGAGGAATCAGAAGACCCCTCTGAGCACCCCAGGACACAGGAGACTAGGTCCCCACATTCTGCCAGCCATTCCCAGGCTCGCAGAATCCGGGGGAACCTAGAAGACCAGACGGGCACCTCTGGGAGCAGTGCCTCTGAGTCAGAGGATGATTGGACCAGGGTTACCCGAACCAAGAAGGCCAATAAGGCAAAAAAGGGCCTTGCTTAAGGACCCCTGAAAACAAATTAAGGCAATAAGAAGCATCATCACGCCTTATCATAAGAATGCTAAGTATTCTGTTTGGGAGCACTTAGAGCTCTTGAGCAAATGATGGAAACTTTCCATTTGAAAGACAGTAGTAGCTGCATTCAGTATGTGAAATGGACCTTTTCACCAGAATACTCCAGTTTCTTAGCGGGGCTGGAGGACCAAAATCATTCAAGATGGTCCACATATGGGCGGCCATCTTGAAGCATTTTTCTGTTCACAGAAATCCCCAAGAGGCTCGCAAGGCAGCCTACAACTTGCAATGTGGGGAGGATCAGGCCCCACAAAAATGTGTGCAGGAGTTGAAGCGTGCCTTTGCACAGACTACCAGAAGGGTGCGCACGAACAGCAAAGAATTAGTCAATACTTTTTTTCACGCTCTACCAAAGTATATCATGACCCAGCTAGTGAGAGATTTTCATGAGAAAAGATCACTAGACTGGGTCATTGAACAGACCACCCGGATCTTTGAGGTGCAAAAGCCCATAGACAACAAGAATGCTCAAAAAAGACTTAAACCAACCAACACCCCTGCTGCGGCTAAGGTGGCAGAGGTAAAGGTTGCCCCCATTTTAGATTTGGAGATGGGGGGCCTAAAAACTTGCCTGCACAGCAGAATAATTCCAAGCCAGAAGGCCCTCGGGCCAGTCACAGACAGGGAGCCAAGGAGGTAGCCCCACAAATGGGATCCCTCACTCCCCTGACTATATAAGTCCCCGCTACAAGGGGAACCGACCCATCCTGGGTTATGTGTGGACTCCTCCAGCCCAAAGGGGGGGTGGGATCCAACCAAGCACCTAACCCAGGGAACTTCCCTCCTCACTTTCCCCAGGAGGGCAGAAATTCTCCAAATCCTCGGCAGAACTTTTTCCCCAGGTACCCACAAAATTTTCAACCCCAAAATAATCCATCCTTCTTTCCCCACTTTCCTGAGCCCAGACAACCTAATCCGGGAGAGGCGAAGCCAAGGGTGGAGGGGTACCCAAATCTTCCCAACCCGGGATATTACCAGAGAAGGGATAGCTACCCTTCCCGGGATCAGCCCAGGGGAGAAATGAGAACCCCGTATCAGCCTGAGCGGGTTTCACAGCTAGAGCGCCAGGTCCAAAAGATGGCACAGGGTCTGGGTCGCATGCTGAGGTCTCAACAGAACCCTCAGATGAGCATGCCGGCACAGAATGCCCCAAACTCTGGACCTGGTGCTCCAGAACAATGATGGGGGCAGCACCCCGTCAACCCACCGATTCCCAGGGAGGAGGCACAAGGGGAAGGGGGGTGTAAAGCCTTGGAGGAAGCTTCCTTCCCCACTTGTAAAAAGCCCCTGGAAACGGAACCCTAATCTCCCGCCCCCGAAAGTCTGCCACCCAAGGAGCAGAGGGGTTAGAGAAACAAAGGACCCAAACAGACCCATTTTGTGGAGGAGGTACATATCGTCCCATTTGAAGGAGAGGGATCCTCAGGGGATCCTGGGAACTCCTCCCAAGGAAAAATGGGTCCCAAAGGATACAAATCCAGACTGGGTAGATGTGGGGACTGAGCTAGCGCCGCCCATCATCCAATCCCAGAACCAACCGCATGAAAATCCCCTGGTGCAAAGCCATTCTGCTGACTGCCTCCAAAAAGGGGGGGGGGCGGCCCAGAACCAGAACCAGGGGAACTCAAAACTTCTCCCATTTCTAGTTGACACCTTTTTCTTTCAGAATCCCAAGACTCCTCACAGAATTCTACCCAAATCTCTTCTCTCTCAATGTCCAAAACTAGAATATTAACCCACCAGTTGTCCAAAAATGTGCATTATCTGTGCCCCATTGCGGAGAAGGAGGGAAGATACTATGCCCCGGTACAAATACAGGGGCAGGGTAAAATTTTTGCACTGGTAGACACTGCATCCCAAGCTACCCTTCTATCCAAAAAGGTCTTTGATAAACTAAATTCAGGAAGGGGGGAGAATTACCAAATTCCTCTCACCTCTCTTCCTGGACAACTTCAGAACTTTGACGGGAAGGAAATTCCCGTTGAGGGGACTGCGGATTTGGACATTAAAATTGGGCGATACAAGGTGAAGCACCTGGTCATAGTTGTGACCCCAGAGGGCACCTCTTGTTTACTAGGGAATGACCTCCTGCGAAGGTTTTCACCCCTAATAGATTGCGTAAACAAGGTCCTCTGGACCCAGACTAGCCGACCAATAAAGTTAAAACAGAGTATCAACCATGTTAGCTTAAACCGCACCTGCCACATGGTTGAAGAAAAATCTGAACAAGTAGAATTTCACTTCCAGAACAATCAAATTCCAGACGTGACAGTAATAGCAGTAGGACAACAAACTGGTGATGGGGGTCCTCTCTATTTCTGAAAATCAACCTTGCTTCCAGTCTAAGGTGGCATTCCACACTTTAAGGAAACACTCTGAAATTATTTACCAATCCACAATCAGACATTCCCACTAATATAGTCCAGAAAGATGAGAAATCATCTCAGATGCCTGGCTGATATTCAGCAAATTGGAGGGTAGTTGTTCATCCCTGTTCAGTTGAATGAAGGGAAGGACTCTGTTCTCGCCTGAGTGTGTGTGAACAACGGTAAGAGCTTCATCAGCGAAGACATGTTCCGCCAACTCCCAAAAGACCCAGCCATTCCCACATTTAGACTGATAGACAAATGGGAAATGGATCTGGAAACACCCAATTCCAAACATCTCCTGCCAGGCAGGTGTATGCTCAAAATCTAAATAGGCAACAAGAGCATAGTCCATAATTGTTGGGTCATGCGAGACGTCACTGCCGCCTTTTACTTAGGCGGTGACATTCTCAATCGCTTTGCCATTAGTTTTGGACCTAATAAACTTCAAAGCATGGTCCCGATTAGCGGATAATCCCATGGGCTTTGATGATCCTGAGAAAGCATTTAGGTCAGCTCAACTGCTGCCTTATGCAGTTTAAATTCAGATTGGAGAGGAAGTCACCATCCCAGAAAGGACCCGACTATTCTCCATGGAAGTGAAAGTTAAAAGAGGACAGCAATTGAAAAACCCTGATGCCTATATTCATCTCAATGCTTCTCTCTAACAGAAAGGGTTGGGGGTAAACCCAACACCACTAATCAACATAGAACATGACACCATTCCAATAGAGGTGGATAACAGCGACTTAAAGAGTATCACTCTAGCCGCAGGCACCATTATTGGAGTGGCGGTTGATGAAAGACATTTTTCCATTGATTTAGGCAATGAACTGTTAGGACCAATACTCAAGGATTGTTTTGACAGTGACAGTGATGACAACACAACACCAGACAGGAGCTTCACCCGGCATGGGGGGAACTTCCTGGTGTACACTTCCTGCCCTTATGGTAAGGAAGATGTGACTTGTGACTTCAGGAGGGATGAGGTTATCTTCCAGGTCCATGAGGGCTGTCTTCCCCACCTGAAGCCACCAGTCCAAAACAGCACCCTGACCAGGGACTTCTCCACCCAGCTGGAGGAGGCCGCTGAGATAGCAAAACCAGAAGTCTTTCCAGGCTTCAGGCAGATGGTTGAAGAGGGAGTCAACGAAGCTGATGCCCGTGAGACTCTGGAGCAGAAGCAAAATTTGAAACAAGTTTTCTTGGATTTTCAAGATCTCTTTGCGGTGGACTCATATGACTGTGGTCGCACCGACATCCACACAACAACAATTCCCATGGACCCTGGCATGACTCCAGTGTTTGTGAAGCAATATCGCTTGCCTCTCGCATCAATGGAGTCCCTTACTGAAATAATTAAGAACCTTGAGTCCCGTGGAATAATCTGTCCAGTCCACAGCACCTTCAATAATCCTGTGCTGGGGATATTGAAGACAAACGGCCAGTGGAGTCTCTGCACCGACCTTAGGGAGCTCAACAAACGGGTCCATACTTCCCGATGGCCTCTTCCCTACATTGACCAAGGGCTGGCCCAGATCCAGGGGTCACAGTTATTCACTGCAATACACCTGACCAATGGATACTGGACAGTACCTGTCAGTAGGGAGGAGCAATACAAGCTGGCCTTTACCTTTGGGGGGCAGCAATACACATGGACCCAGACTCCCTTCGGATACATCAACTCCGGCAATGAATTCAACATTTTCTTACATCAGGGCATGCCCGACCTGGGTGAAAGGGGTAACCTGGCTTATGTAGATGATGTCCTCATCAAAAGCTCAACTGTGGAGGAACACATAGTGGAGATCCGTTATGTTCTGACACAGTTCAGGGCTGCCGGAGCAAAACTTTCCTTTCAAAAGGCACAGTGGTGTAGAACCCGTGTCAATTTCTTGGGGCATGAGATTACTCCTCAGGGTCTCTGTCCCTAGGAAAAGAAAGTGGAAACACTCCAGAAACTAAAAGACCCCACAACTCTGCAGGAACTAAGGAACCTCCTTGGACTGATAATTACAGTAGAAAGTGTTCATTGAGGGCTACGTAGAGATCACAAGACCCCTAACTCATCTTTTGAAGGGGGGTCAAGTGAGAATGGGGTCCAGAACAAGCCGAGGCAGTAGGACAACTCAAAGAAGCCTCTCACAAGCGCCTTGCGTAGCTTACCCTGTCAGAAACAAGGAGTTCTTCTTGGAGACAGGGTCCTCTAATACATGCTTGACTGCAGTATTATACCAAAAGCATGACAAGGTCAATAAAGTAATCTACTATGTAAGCAAAACTTTATCCTCTGTGGAGGAAAAATTCAACGACTGTGAGAAGGCACTCCTGGCAACGGTGTGGGCATTGAAGAATTACCGGCCGTTTATCCAGGGGGAACACATCATAGTGGAGACTCCACACCAGCCTCTGCAATATCTCCAAAGTGACAGAATCCGGGCCAGAAATGTGAGTAATTCCCGAATTGCTTCCTGGATTCTGTCAATGCAAGGCTTTCCTGTGACGGTCAGATATGGCCAAAACAAGAAGAGTCCCCTCGCGCAAGGTCTGGCTTACTTGCATGATTGTGCCAGAGAAAACTGTCTTGAGGACGAAAGTCTAAAAATCAAGGACAACATGGAGGCATACCTCAATTCCCCACACAAAGTCTTTGAAGGAGCCAAGTGTGAGGGAATGCCACTGTCTATGTGGATGGATGCTCCTACCATGTTGACAACAACGGGGAAAACAAACTTGTGTCCGGCGTAGGGAATGCATGGGGGAATGAGACCCCAGAACCCTCCGCGGGGTACAAGATTGGGCCCCGAAGTAGTCAAGTGGCAGAGTTGATGGCTGTGCATCAAGCCATCCTCACTGCTGTCCAACATCAACTCCACAAACTGGTCATAATCACAGATTCGGATTATGTACGGAACAGGTTTGTGGAGCACCTGGTTAATTGGAAAACCAGAGGCATGTTATGTGCTAACAACAAACCATTGAAACATGGGAAATTAATTTAAAACATTGATTTTCTAATCACCTCAAATGGGATGACCATATACTGGAAAAAGATCAAGGGTCAATGTAAAGTAGAGGGACCAGACAAAACTGGAAATGACTTAGCTGATCAGCTGGCCAAAACTGGGGCCATCCAAGGGGATCTAATTGAGATTGAGCCCCTGTTGGGGGAAATCCAGGTCACTGCTATCACTAGGTCCCAGACAAATGCTCACAATGAACTCTCAACTGCACAATGGAGTAAGGAGACCCCAGATGCTGATTTGATTACAGCTCAAAAAGGGGATCCAATAATTGGTAAGTTTTATCAACACATTGAGGACCCTGAGAACTTTCCCTTGACGGATACCGATTACATAAGGAAGAAGGACCTCAGAGTGTTGATTAAATGTCCAAAAATGTTCCGAATCCAAGACGGTTTGTTGGTGAGGAGATCCCAAGCTGGCCATGATCAGTGGGTGGTCCCTACCCCATTCCGAAGCCTGCTGTTAAGTCACGCCCATGATGCGGCCACAGCCGGTCATAGGGGGTTTCATACAACACTTGAAATCTTAAGAGAGGTTGCATACTGGCCACACATGGGGCAGGACCTCGACCAATACTTGAAGGGGTGTCTTGTGTGTGCATAATTTCAGCCAACATCCCTCACACACCGTGCGCCTCTCCAAAAGAGGGGGATGAAACTGCCATGGTCAGATTTTCAAGTCGATTTCATTGGGCCAGTGATTCGCTCCTCCAGGGGAAACAAGTACATGTTGACCGTGACATGCTTGTTTACTAAATGGGTGGAATGTCTCCCGGCCCCAAACTGCAAGGCAGAAAGATCAGCTGCCCTGATGATCAACCACATCTTTTTCACGTTTTGGACAACCCCAAAGGATCGAGTCAGACAGAGATCGCCATTTCACCAGCGAAGTAATGACAAAGATGTGGGAGATACTTGGGGTCAAAAGGCAGCTACATATTGCTTACTGGCCAGCCTCTAGTTGTGCAGTGGAGAGATACAAAAAAATAATTGTGAGCATATTAAAAAAGTTTAGTGGCAGATTCTGGGCCAAGTTGGGATATTCGATTACCTCTTGTCCTAATGGCCATCAGATCTACCACTTCATCTGCAACTAAAATGTCACCGTTTGAGCTGATGACTGGACGCAGGATGGTGCTTCCCCAGCATCTGCTCTACAGAACCCAAGAGCAGACATTGATCAATGCCTCCACAACTCATGAGTATGTTGAAAATCTAAGAAAACACCTTCAACATGCTTTTGCCTATGCTCAGCAAAATCTAGAAAGATCAGCTGACAGCATGAAGACCCACTTTGACTTAAAGACTACTAGAAAAGAATACAATGTAGGAGACCGGATCTACTCATACAATTTCCAAAGGAACCAGGCCAAACAGCGCAAATCTTTGCCTACCTGGAGGGGTACTTTTGAAATTGTAGACACAATCTCACCAGTCACCTACAAAATCCGACAAAGACAGTTTGGCAGAAGGGGAAGATAAGTGGTTCCATATTAATCAACTAAAGTGTTGCCATCATAGGCACACTCTGCAGCCACTGGAGGAGTCTTCTGGAACCCCAGAGGGGGTCACTCCAGATCCATAAAATTCGAACTCTAAAATATTCCATATATAGTCTATAAAATATAATAATACAAATGTGTCCTGATTTATCAAATGTGTGTGTCCACCCCACTACATTAATAGTGGTGGGGAAATGTCTACAAATATGTTCTTTGCTTTGTCATCCTAGGATTGGAAACCATGGAGACTAACCAAGGAGGACTACCCGGGGACCGGGAGCAAAGATCTGAGGGGCCAGGTGTATCACTCAATACTCACATCAGGACTGGCGAGGAGAACGGATCGATCCACCCCTGATGGAGGAAAAGATGATGAACTCTGCCATTGGTGGAATCAGAAGAGATGAGGCTGACATCCCAGTCTTGTGAATTTCCATTGATTGAAGATCAACGCCAAATCGCAAGGGGGGGGGCTTGTGGGATGTTTCAACCCACTAGATCAGGCCCTGCAACATTACTGTGCATTGCTTGCATCAGGAACATCAGAATGGCCGCCGGAAAGCATGCTGCTCGCTAGAAATCACGCAAAAGTGCACAGTAAAAATCTGAAAAATAGGCCAACATCCACTTTTGCCTATCTCAGTGGTAACACAGGAGACAACTGCCAAACCCCATCATTTGGCTGCCCACAGAGCAAGGCTGATTGCAAAAGAAGCAGAGCTGTGTGAAAATCAGTTTTTCTTGGTTGTCAAATTTGCAAAAATCATGGCTCACAAACCACCCAAAAGATCCAAACTCACTGGCGGGGTGTTAAACATCATTCTTCTTCAAGAATCCACATAAATATAATATCAGAAGAAGTACACTTATCAGAAGAAAATCCACATTGAAGATTGCTTGCTTGGAGAAATATGTCAAAAATGAGTGCAATACCGTTACTCGCCTCCGTCAGACGCTGGCGATCTCTAAATCTGACAGGTGAAACTTGTCTTAAAAGCTAAATTTGCCAACGAAGGGACTTCCATCAAATCCAATATGGGGTGCCACACATTGATTTTCATGTTGAAAAAGGCTGGAATTGAAGATATGTTTGCTTATTTTTTAATTTGTAACTTTAATTTCCACAAGAAACAATGTCACAATTGACCATAAGGTAACCTGATTCAGCTAAACTCCAAGAGGTTTCCCACACTGAGCGTCAAAGACATTCCACACCTTCTCCCAAACAAGGAATCTTTCCCCTGCTCTCTGCTAAGAAACCGGCAGGCTAGTGTGAAAGGAACTGGGAGGGGGACTTTTGGTCTGTTGTCCTGCTAGCAGACAAAGGACTCCTTTGACCTGAATGGAAATGCTAATTTGGGGCGTCAATAGAAAACAGCCCTGGCAGGAAGGAGCTCAAGTTACTCTCTGGATCAGCCAAGACCGTGGAGGCGGGCCAGACTGAAAATGTGGATTTGAAACTGGAGTAAATATATGTTTAAGGAAAAGACTTATAAAATATTGTACTGAACTGACAAAAATATGACACTTAGAAATTATTAAAATGAAAAGATCGCTCACAGTTTAAAACTAATCTGGAATCTGTGCGATGTTCTGAGACTGAAGCACACAAATGTTAATATTGTAGTTTTTATGATTATGCTATGAAGATGAACATTTACAGAAGTATGCCCAGATGGTATTTGCATGTATGTGTGAAAAATTGTGCAGATCCGAAAATGTGTAACCAACCAAAAGCACGAAAAACTGTCATTTATGAACCAACATTCGTTGGAAGATAAGATTTGGACAGAAACGTTCCTTAGGCAATCTGTGATGTGTATGTGTATTATCAACAAGTTTGTGATATTGGAAATAAGTTTTTTATGAAAAATAAGATATACCGTACAAAGACAAAGGGGAGGTTTTCTCCCTAAGCCATAAACATGACACATCAAGACACATCATGACACACTGTTCCTTTCTTAGGAGAGGGGGAATTCTTTGACCTATCAGATCCTTAGATGGTTGGGCATAGACAATCAGCCTCCCCACCCACTTTGGAAAATGGATAAATAGGGACTGCTGAGGACAGACAAAAGACACACATTCACTCATCAACTGATCCTCTGGCGAAGCACCCTGCAGGAACTCCAGAACCCTGTAGCAGAGGCCTAACCCAAAAAGCAGAACCTTTTCAGCAGGCCTTTAAAATCTAGCAACCTGATTTTAACCCCTAAACTTCCACGGGGCCAAAACCATTCAACAGCCTGGCTGAGCTGTTTTGCTGCATCTGGCCAAGAACCCGTGCTAGAACCCAAGATCCAGACCAGTCCAGCAGAGCTGTAACCCAGAACCCGTCAGATCAAGTCCAAGAGGCCGTGCAGACCAGAGTGCCTTGCTGAGAACAGAACCCAGCGCCTGAGACCTTTCCGGTGGCGAGCGAATCCCAGCCAAACCCTTGACCAGATCTTTGACGGGCCCATTCCATTCAAAAGCCATAGTAGTGAGTATTTAGTATAGAACTGTCCATAGTCATCTCTTAGTTTAAAGTAATCCTATTCAATCCATTTCAACCTATCCAGAACTGCATTATAGAATCGTGTGTCCATCCTGAATCCTTCTCATTATATAGTCTGAGATAATTGTAGTGACAATCATCTGTGCGCTGATATTTTTCTGAAGAAAGTCAAGTGTCCTGGCGGACAGAAGTCAGAGCGGAAGGCGCCCTGTTTTGGTGGCTGTCCCATTGGGTATCTTGCACTTTCATAGCCCCTTAGTATAAGTCCATCTTGGTTCCTAATCTTTACAGCGCATCTTTCATTTTGAAATCTTGATCCTTTTCTTAGAAAAATCTACCTTCACTAAAACCTCTGTAACTTTTAAACCGTACATCCTAGAAACAAAATTAAAATGTCATTCTGAAGCTAACATCCTCAGCTTTCGAACGAACCCTGAACGACTTCTTATAGTTTTTCCATAATCGCGTTTCTCACAATCGGAAAGGTTGCCGCAAATTTGCATTTCGATTAATGTAAAATAGCTATTTCTTGTTTTCAACTTCTGAATTTAATTTTCCATCAGCTAATCATTCTACAATCATTGCTAGTGTTGACCTAAACCAATCCAAAGCCACTCTCACTAGTTCTGAATTCAATGTAGCGAATTAAATTCATTTTAGCATTTTTCCCATCCAATTCAAACCACATCTAAAACCAATTGACCTGTTTTAAAATCATTACTGTTCTCTCTAAGCTTGCTGGGGGGAAGTGGGATTGAAACTGAAATTGTTGATTGTTATTCCTGATACCTGTGTGCCCTCATTCCATATCTTCATATTGCATGTTGGGGGGAGTGAGTAGTAACAGGGGAAAGAGTGATCATATTGTCTTTTGATTGAAGTCATATCAAGTTTTATTTCTGTGTTGCATTCTTTCCTATCATTGCATTTCCTTGAACCCATACAAGTTATTCTCTGCTACATTATTCTTCCTATTCCTACTCCTAATTGATTAATGAGATTGTTGAAATTGTAATATTACCCATTGCTGATCATTGTTCATATTCATAAATGTGATATTCAACTATTATTCATATTCATAAACGTTTGATATATATATATTGTGCAATTCCTCAAATAAATCTTTTAATTTGCAAAACAAACCTACTTCTTGCCTCAGTGAGGCCGGGAGGATTTAAAGAGAGGGGCGTTATATAAGGGTACATCATCCAGAATTAAAAGAACTTTTGACATAAAAATATAAAAATAAGAGTTTCCATTGGGCATCCGATACTAGGCATTAACTTAGTTGGAGTGCTGGATTGAAATCACTTACACTCCAGGAAACCTACCAGACCACCCGATTGGGTTTTGAGTATTATATTATCTATAGTGGACATTATAGAGGTGATTCTACTGGTCCTTGCATGTCAGGTAGCTGGCCTGGTCCATCCCGAGTCACTATCTATAAATATGTTGCAGTGTGGTGGGCTTACCATTGTTTCTGACCTGTTGCTACTCAGCTCTAGGATACTAAACTGTTGTTGGCTAGAGCGGACGTCCCCATGCCTGGGATCTGCAAAGATTCTCAGCTCTCGGTATACCTCTTCAAGGTAATAAGAATGACTAGGTTTCTGCATTGTAACTTGTGTGTACCACCTTAGTCTATGAGAGTGCTCTTCTGCTCAGTGCAACGCTTGTCTCTAATGACGTCATCAACGCGGTTTCTTGGTGCTTTCATCGAGACTGTCAATGGAGGTGTCTTTGGTTTTGACCTGGGGCTCCTCATCCACGCTGGGGTAGATTTGTACCGCACCAGGCCTGTAGGGCTTGTTGAGGGTGTACGGCTGTCCGAGTGGGTATATCTCAACATACTTGTCAATCATTGGACCCCAGTGAATTGGTCTGAAGTAGAATGGGTGATTGCAGTGTTTCCTGGCCTTCTTCCGCATCATGAATTTTATGGGAAGGGAGGCAAGTAGCTTTCCCCATCTCTCTTGAATGTTTCTTCTGTTCATACACTTATGCATTGTCATTATTTTACTGAGATGCTATTAAATATAGCCATCCCTGTTCATATACCTATATATTAGCTGTGTTATATTGTGATGCTCTTACAAATAGCTATTTCTAAAATGTAGCATGTTTCTCTGTATATATATATAAAGCTACCTTTTTTATAAGCATTACATGCAGTGCCAACATAGTACATGTGCTCTGACCAAGCTCTATTTACCAGTTTTGTAGGCATGTTTTGCAATTGCTTTGTCCTTTCTTGTAAATATGTTACACATGTTGGGGCTCCTAATTCACATATGCAGTAGTAGTATAACTTTATTCGGAGATCAAGCCACCATCAAAGTACAATTTACAATACAAAATATTAAAAAAACAGTATATTACATTCATTTCCACATTCATCTCTTTAAATAAGAACATTATGAATTAAATAAGCATACAATGATAGGACCAGTAACCCCTCATGAGAACCACAATATCCAGACATATCCCCCCTCTACTTCTTTCCCATTATTTCACTCGCAGTACACCCCAACAGTCCCTTCTTAAGTGCGGCTCTTAAGAATTGTGAGATCAGTAGCACATGTTCACAGAGGGTGCAGCATTTCAGGGCATGTACGGCTAAGGGGGTTGGAAAGTCTGCTAGTTGATTCCAAACCAGGGCAAGCCAACGCCTCCTTGCCAAAGCGTGTGGGCTTTACAAAAAAAATAAGAGATGCACCTCATCCTCATGTCCTCCTTGGCATAGTGGACATGAGGGTGAGGAAGAAGGCCCACTCTTCCACTTATAGGACTCATGGGCTAGCTGGAGTATGCCTAATCGAAACTCGGCAAAAACTCAGATTTAAATGTTGCTTACATCCGGAGGTCTAAATATACCTTTGATCCCCAGGTGTCCTTGAGCAACAGGTAAGCCCTCGCTTTTTTCCCCTTTAGGCAGTTATCAAGCATCTTACGCCAAGCCCATTCTCATTAGTTATTCTTGAGTGCCGCCTCGTAGGCACAGCCCAGTTTTGTTGGGTCACTCCAAAGATCCCTCAAACCAATATTAGAGAGCATAGTTCTTACGTGCTTAAACCAGGGGAGATTCCCACCACCTGACATTGTGAGAACCTCCTCCAAACCCTCCCTAAATAAAGCCAGAGCTTCAGTATTACAGATGTGCAGCCAGTAAAACACTGGCTGCATCATGATGGCATATTGGATCTCAATTAGGCCACATTTGCATGCCACTGGGGTGGATGGCGCATTGCAGGCAAGGCCAATCAGTGTCTTCAAAAATGTGTTTTCTGCTGTCTGAATCGATGGTCTGGGGCTGATAAATCTTTAGGGGCACTGAAAGAGCCTTGCCCTCCAGCCTTATCACCAGGTTTCTAATAATGCCAAACGGACACAGATGGGAAAGGGAGACCTTGCTATCTGGACCTTCCATTTGAAGTTGTTCGAGAAGATCAACCGCAGGTATGTGTATGAGTCAACGGATTCCAGGGGCTGACCGTTCATGTTAAAATTTGCCTGTGCTCTGGCCTTTTTCCCGACCCCACCCACCTGCATGGTTTTGGTTTTGGAAAAATTGATTCTTAGGCCCTTTGCGGAGCAAAGTTTATGAAAAACATCCAATTGGTTTTGCAGGCCAACCATAGCTTTTGAGAGCAATACTGTATCATCCGCAAACAGCAAGCTCCATTTTCTATTGGCTAACATTGGGGCGTCTCTCGCGGCTTATAAAAAGCTAGTCACCAGACTATTAATGTATAATAGAAATAGCAAGGGTGTCAGAACACAGCCCTGCCTAACCTCTACATCTATGGATACTGGATTAGTTAACTCACCAGACCCCTAGCTTACCCGTGCTGTGTTCCCAGAATACAGTGGCTTGATAGCATTACCCAGGGAAGGTGGGATACCCAGTCCCTCTAGCACGGCCCAAAGAGAATCCCTTGGGACCGTGTCAAAGGCCGACTGTAGGTCCACAAATGCCAGGTGGAGACATTGGGAATTAAGAAGCACGTATTTCCGACAAAGGAGGTCCAACCTCATAGCCTGATCTACCATTGAAATTCCGGCTCTAAATCCCGCTTGCACTTCAGAAAAGGTGCCTTCACTTGCAACCCAATTCTCCATGTGGTGCAAAAGCACCCTAGAGTCAAGTTTTGCCAGTGAATCACTCAGCGAAATCAGCCTATATTTGCTTGGCGCATCCTAGTCGGCCTTCCTGTGTATTGGGATAATGATTGCCTCCCTCCAACTGTCCGGTAGGCAGTTACTAACAAAGATCTCATCAAAAAAAATCTCATTAAGAAAGGTACCCAAATCATGGGTTCACCTTTAAAAAGATCAATAGGAATATAATCTGGACCAGGGACCTTGCCCTTTTTTGCCTCAGACAAAGCCTGTGCGACCTCAGCAGTTGAAAACGGAACGGCCCTGTCTTCATTGTTGGAAAAAAGGGATGGCCGGGCCTGCCCAGTAGGCTCCCTGTTGCTCTGGTCAGACCGGCCCACAGTATATAGAACGGTAAAGTGGTGATGCCAGGCCTGTAGAGTGATATTGTTTATTGCACCCGCTTGATCAATTTTATGTTTTTTTTTCACCAGGAGCCAAAATTCTTTAGAGTCATTTGACCCGGCAGCCCTTTGAAGGGCCATCACTTGCGTTTGCCTTGTTCCCTCTTTTTTCCAACAATCAAAGTTTTATAGTCGTTCCTGAGTTTTTTAATCACCCCCAGAGGAGTAGCTACCCCGGACTTAAGTTCCTTAATCAGGGCGGACTTGGACTCTCAGCAATCATGGTCATAGCAGCCCACAGATTTATGGGTAACCAAGGAATGGGGGCATCTAGCCTTCATAATAAAGGGAGTGAGTCTTGTCATCTCTAATCTATAAAAAACCACCGCTGATAGAGGAGGATGAGTCTCCACAATTGCCACCAACACTGGTAGCAGCGCTTCATAGATTCACCTATGCATTTTTTTTTAACTTCTAATAAAATGCTGCTAAAAAAGACATTTTAAAAAGAACAGCATTCATATTCAACTATTTAAACTATTTCCCCTTTTCTATGCAGGTTACGGAGGTTGAAGGTTTATTTGCTTGAACTTGTACTAAACTTTCAGTGTACCTCTGCCATGAAATACCTCCAGCTGTCTGCAGGTTTGACCTAAATTGTCTGTGGAAAATGGCATCTCCCACTATGATCCAATTGTGACATTTGCAGCAGAATACTTTACACTGCTTCAGATCTGATTTAGGCAGCACTAGGAGAGGTTGTATCTTGGTTGAGGTCATGGAAGGTACAGTGGTGGAGGTGCATGGTGCAGAGGCTGCCGTGGTGGATGCTGCTGTAGAAGGTGTTGACACGGCAGCTGTTTGACGACGCACAAAGTTTGGCCCATGTGCCTGTATTTTGTTTCATATGGGCCTTTCAGTAGTCCTGATCAACGTCATCCCAGTCGACTCTGACTATGTGTTGTATGAGAACAGATGTCCCCAAGCTCTGTGATCAGACGTTAGATGGTCCACGATGTAGCATTTTCTTGCAGATCCTGCATTGCATCTTTTCTGTCTGTTTTAGGGAGTAGTGCTTCTCCACCATAAAGTACCTCCAGTTGTCTGCAGTTTTTTTCATACTGCATCATTTTTTGCAGGGTAGGATGGATGCTTCCTTCAGCCACTCATCCCCCTATCCTTGCCCACACATTGTACTCCCACCATCTGTACCACTGTGTACCATACCGTCACTCTTTATATCCAACCCATTCAACCCCCTACTTTCTAACCTCACCCACCCTAGCTTCAGTTCCCCCACCCACTGTACTTCAGCCTCTAAACTCTCACCTACCCTACTGCACCCTTTTTATCATGCCCACTAATTGTATCCCCACCCACTATATGCCCACCCATTAACCTTATTGATGTGTTAGAAAGAGTATGTTTTTTTAATCCACCTTGGATATTTTCCCAATGATTATTATTTGTGAAGACAACAAGAGTGTAGTACGCACACATGTACCGAACATAGTGCATATGTGTACAACTGTAGCTAATTGCATTTCATGAAGTATGTTTTCATTTTTGTTACTGACAGTAGAGCACACATTATACCTTTCTTATCATAGCTATAAAGTGTCCATACCTAATA
Organism: Ambystoma mexicanum; assembly: GCF_040938575.1. Classification (NCBI taxonomy): domain Eukaryota; kingdom Metazoa; phylum Chordata; class Amphibia; order Caudata; family Ambystomatidae; genus Ambystoma; species Ambystoma mexicanum. The sequence continues at coordinate 426,752,662 of NC_090925.1, read as the reverse complement.
TGAAACCCACACACTTTGCGTAACCCCGACTACCATCAGCCACTTCCTCTATTGACTGCTTTTCTATGACCATTGTACCCCTACTGTGTCTTCCCTCATTCAGACACTCTACCCACACCCTCTCTACCCCTATCCAGCCTACCCCAACCCTCTTGACACCTACCCACCCACCCTATTGTTTCTGAATCTGTTCATGTGTCTGCACTCTACTCCCATCATCTCTCACACTCTTAAACTTTAAACCTAAATTCATAACCACCTCTACCACAGCATCCAACGAGATGGCAAGCTTTGAGGCGCGGTTAATCTGAGCAACGACTGGAGCAACCAGTGGAGGTCATATCCGCGGCTATGAGATCACCAATTGCTACCTGACACACCTAATTGTGGCTATACTCAGGCTGCACCGAGGCCTTTCGTAGCCACGGCTGTAAATAAAAGTCATGCACATGATACAAAGAAAACATTATAAAAAATACATTTCAGCAAGAGAAACTGCATAAAATAGATGATGTATGACGTTGTGATCTTTTAGTGCAGTTATGTTTTATTTTGTCTATTTTTATAGTGTCTTGGGGAGAGGAAAGAAGAGGGTGGAACTGGGAAGGGAAGAACATTAGGATTCACACAACTAACAAAGGGTAAAAAAGAAACATTTTTCTTTTTTATTTTTTTGTTTTTTATTTTTTACAAAATGGGGGTAACAATTGCCACTTAAAACATGCATATAGTCCTAGTCGCAGTGGGCCTGATGTTCTGAAATGGCCTGTTCACAGCCATCTAGGCATATCCCACCATAACCCAATTGTGGCACCGTCTGCACAATACTTTGCAGTCATTCAGGTCCGATGTGGGCAGCAGTGGTGGAGATTGGGGTCCAGTGGAGGTCATGGTAGGTACAGTGGTGGGGGTGGATGGTGCGAAGGTTGCAAGATGGCAGGGCAGATGTTGGGCAATGCACAGAGTTTGGCCCATATGCCTGCATTTTGTGTTTCTCATGGGCCTTTCGGTAGTCCTTATCAACATCGTCCCAGTGGACTCAGAGTAAATGTTGAATGAGGACGGATGCCGCCAAGCTCTGCGACGGTACGTTAGATGGTGCACGCGTAGCTTTTTTGTGCAGATCCTGCACTGTACCTGTTATGCATCTTTGGGAGTGGTTCTGCTCAACCATAAAATATCTCCAACTGTCTGCATTTTTTTTCATCCTGGGGAGGGGATGGAATCGGCACCTAACAGATCTCATTGATGCGGTTGCTATGGTCAGACATATTGTGCAATGTCTGACCTGGGAAAAAAATTAAATAAAATGAAAAAAGACCTGGCAAAAAGGACTATGCCACTAAAAACATATTAAAAAAAAAGAAAATTAACTAAAATAATGAATTGGCATTCAGGACAAATGACACGACAAAGGAAAGAGGTAAATGGATAAAGGGTGGCAAAAAAGGATGGGGAAATCATTTGCAGTTTGCTAAAATCCTTCTTAAAACTCACAGACAAGCTGAAGTGCTCAGTACTCAGAAGAAAAAGCTATGACGAAAAGTAGAGGAGTTGTCTTTGGATGTGGTGAATATTTGCGGCTATGGCCATCAACCGATCAGGTGGCCCTGTTTATACATGCGTGTATGAGTCATGTGTCACTGCATTATCGCAACGCACATTCTGATTGGTCAATTTCACATGCGCATGTTATCGTCATAGCCATACCTACGGAAATCCACACATAATTGATTAATGCTTTAGACACGGTTATGCGGTTACGGGTCATGTGTGGGTGCATAAGCAGAGAATGAAAGGTGATTGGTCTAGGTGCAAATGTGCTTAACCGCGTTAAGGAACCACACTGCTTGATAGGGTCCTCTCGTTGATGTGGTTATGGGTCATCTGTAGGTTCATAAGCAGAGCGTAAAATCTGATTTGTCCATGGTCTAGGTGCAAATGTGCGTAGCCATGTTAAGGAACTGTGCCACCTGAATGGTTCCTCTCATTGAATCAGTTATGGGTCATATGTAGGCACGGTCGATGGTCTCGGCATGAATGTGCCTAGTCGCATTAAGGAACTGCACTGCTTGATTGGGCCCTCTCATTGACGTGGTTATGGGTCATGTGTAGGCACACAAGTGAAGCAGGAAATGTGATTGGCTGATGATTTAGGCACTAATATGCATAATTGTGTTAAGGAACCACGCTGCCTGATTGGGCCTTCTCATTGACGGGAGTATCGAGTGAGCGCAATCCGATTGGTCAGTGCAAAAGGCACAAGTGCACATAGCCATATTACAGAACAGCAGAACCTGATTGACAATCTCAAAGTGGCTGTATGGTGCACACAATCCGATTGGTTGACATGGAAGGCACAAATACGCATAGCTGCGTTAATGAACCACGCCATCTAATTGGTCATTCTCATTAACGTGGCTACGAGTATGTATAGGCGTGTAAGCGGACGTTGATTGGTCAATGGATAAGGCACCTAGACGTAGCCATGTGTATGAAAGTAGCACTCAGATTGACTTGTTGGTACAGCTGCGGCTATTCATCGCACCTAAAGACACCTCTCTTTTTTTCTCATTGCTTTTTGTTACTCTGTGGGTGAACTTGCTTTTGAGCTTCCAGGTACTTTTAAAGAGCAGTTTCCACAAGTTTCCATTCCATTATTCCCACACGTGTTCCCATACATTTCTCCTTTGTCCAGTAATTTGTAGTTTTTTTATTTTATTTTAGCTTGTTATATATTTTTGTTTTTTAAATTTTTCCATTTTTAGCAGCCGAGTCATTTTTGTGTTGTGTTTTCTTTTTACATTTTTGCGTTTTCCTTCGCCAGTCTTAGGTTTTAAATATGTCTGGGACCAGCAGTGATGAAGTGGTGGTGTGGGTGTGTACTGCCTTACCTCCACGGAAGAAGCAGTGTGCCCAGATAAGTATCACTGATAGCTGGCAGTATTTTCATGTGAAGGAGCAACACAGTAAGATGGAAGTTGAGGATGCTCAGTGTGTTGTCTGTGGGAAGGTGTTGCAGAGAGGACCTTCAAATAAACCATGACAGAGTTTGGGAACCTCTACTTTGTTTCAGCACCTAGTCTTTGTCCAGTGGGACCTGGAGGAACCCATTATGAAGGATCAGTTCCATCACAAGGTGAGAGCCCATATCCCACAATCTGCATGCTGGTATCTGCTGGCCAAATTCATCTCTGTACCACTGCCTTCAACTTCTGTTGATTCCTTTGTTTCATCCACCACCCAACCTCATCCCATCCTGCATGTACCCGATCCAGAGGACTGTTAGGTAATGTGTTTGAACTGTCACAACTGGATCGTGGAGGGAGATGCCACCCTAGATGGTTGGAGAAGGGCCATTTTAGAACACCGGGCCAATTGCTGCAGCTAGTAATATATGTGTATATATATATATATATATATATATATATATATATACATATACATATATATATATATATATATATATATATATATATATATATATATATATATATATATATATATATATTCAGTAAAAACACTTTTTTAAAGGGACATTATGGTTACAAATAAAACCAAAAAACCCCAGACATTTGCGAGTGCACTGCTAAGACTATGACAACACAAATGTCATTGATGACATCACTGATGACATCACATGTCTGGCTCCCGCTTTTTTTCCTTTACTGACATATCTAGGCCACATGGTTTTCTTCAGTAACAGTCAGGAACTAAAAATTCAAAAGGTACTATATTTGTAGACTTATCCTTCAAATATGTTCTTACAGTAATTCCCTTAGGGTCCACTCACAGCATATGAAACATATACATAGGGAAAAACACAGGCTTGAAAGACAGCAATGCTTTCTATGCATGAAGGTAATCAGTAAGGTTATCAACACTGTCTTATAGTTTTCCTGTTTTTTTAGTACTCTACTTTCCCTGTATATGCTCATATTTGTATACTTTGTACTGACACTACTTTCCTTACGGTCCAGTCACATCATGTGATACTTATAAATAGGGTAAGTAGCAGCTTTGAAGCAAAGCAATCGTTTCTGTGCATGAAGATAATAAGTTAGGTTACAAACATTATCTGGTAGTACTGCTGCTTTTTTGCTTACTTCACTTTCACTGTATATGCTTATATTTGTATGTGTTGTTGTCTCTTTGAGTTTTGTCTGTACTAATCAATTATGTAGTAAGTGGGTTTTATTAGCTACTTGTTAAATGTTTCGCAGTATGCAAAAGTCTAATAGGAAAGCATTTATAATTTTACTATTCAACATGGTAAGATTATTACTATTGCACCTCCATCAAGTATGCTGCACACAATGCCTATGTTTCTACATGAGTAGCTTAGTATACTGGAAAGAAGTTCATAATAGAATGCAATTTGTATCAATGCATTGCTTAATGCACTAATTAGCTCATGATAGTTATTCCAATGATCCTTGACACATTGTTTTTATCAACATTACAATAAAAATCCCTTGTACATACTTTTCATGAAAAGTAAATGCACCTGGGATGTTATCAGTGATGTCATCAATGACATTTGTGATGTCATCTTTGATGTCCTGGGCGTTAATCTTAGCAGTGCACGGTGGTGGCACGATAACTTACCATAACTGGTGAATTTCTGTGTTTTTTCTGTTTTACTTGTAACCATAACGTCCCTTTAACAACGTTTTTTCACTGAATTTCATAGGTTTTTAGTAGCGCAACTTAACCATAACGCCCCTTTAACAACTTTTTTTTAACTGAATTTCAGTTTTAGTAGCTCAACTTAACCATAACGCCCCTTTAGCAAAGGTTTTTCACTGAATATATATAGATATAAATAGCATGAATTTGATAGGTGTTTAGGAGGATTCCCTTAGTTTAAATGCATGTAACATATAACAGACTGAACCACCTGCCCCGCGCTAGTGATTTTGATGTCTGCGGACTATGCGCATATCTGCGGACAGACTCGGTCAACATCAACACTATCTAAAAACTCAGGGGGTATCTTACAATGTTGCATCATGCAATAAAAACACTAAACATGTTTAAAAAAGCAGCACATAATTAAATTACATTCAATAATAAATAAGAAGTGGAAACTGTATATGTAAGACACCAACCGTCCTATTACATAGCATATGCAACATAATGGAACATACCAAAAGAAAATAAATATGCCTCCAGCAGAATTACCTCACAGAAACTGCACAGCAAAAATTAACAGCACACCTATGCAGCAGTAACAGCAAAACTTAAAAAGAAACTAGTAAGTACACTACATTCATTTTATATATTTATAAACTTTCTGTATTAGGTACACAAAGTATTTTTTTTGTTTTTTTACACAGAAATGCCTAGTACTTTGGATGACTATAAGAACATTTTCCTCGGGATGAAATTAGTGAAAACAGTGATACTAATGGTAGACACTACACTTCTCTAAATAAACCAATTAATAACCATTACTTTATGTGTACTTAATATATATATATATATTTTAACAGCCCATACAGACATTAAAAATAATACAGAAACAGACACCTTGGAAAATCATCTGCAGCTTGTGGAGTAAAAAATTGATCTATTAATGACACATTTCATTCTTTTAAAAAACCTTTGTGGACGACCATATAAAGGAAAAAAATAAATATCTACGTCCCACATGTACCTGTGCCCCTTCTTCATGTCCCAGCCAACCATCCCCAAAAACTCGCCAGCAAGAAAAACATTATGATGAGACTTCAATCCCTTCCTCCCCTACCATCCAATATATACACATCCCTAATTCCCCTGTATTTCTATCAGTGTCTGCTTCCCGCTCTCTTTCATAATTTATATATTCATATAAAATAATAAAATATTATGTGTGCTATTACTATATTCTTCTGTGTCTTTTTAAAAAAAAAAAAAAGCCCATTAGGGTGTCCGCAGACAGCGTGGCTGTCCGGGATGTCTGTAATTAACCAAAATGGGGGTGTCCTGCATTTTGTCTCTACGCTATACGAGAAAAAATTTCTCAGGAGTTTGGAAACATTTCCATGACTCTCCCAAGTCCTTCTTTCATTGCAAATTGCAAAGAGATTCCAGACACATGTCCTAAACTGTTCCCTCCTCAATGAATAATAATAATGTCTGGATGACACTGTGTCACCAAAGTAGCACAAAGAGGTACCAAATCCAGCCACTGCATTCCACGCACTCCAAGCCAGTGCACTTCTACATGAGGGAATCCAAGATGTGCAGACCCTCCACGGCGATCTGCATGCACCTCCAACCAATTTATCCATAAATCTCCCAAAATCCAAACAATCTGCTTTCTGAAACACACAGCCATAGCTATCTGCTCTCCTCTCAGGAAAAATACTTTCTGACAAACTCTCTCCTTACGCATCACACCCAGTAAAGTTTATTGACCAATCCCTTGCTCTGCTAAGTCTCATTTGCATACCTCTCACCCTCAAAATCCCTGTATGTAATCCGCGGTGTCTGCGGACAAATTGAAAAATCTGAGAGTGGGGAATGAAAATTTAAATAGTGTACCCCATTTCTCCTTTGAGGTTGGCTCCGAAAAGCCTTTTTTGTTTGTTTGTTTTGAAGATGTTTCAGAAACACCTTTTATTTTGTATTTTATTTAGTTTTCTTTTCTTATTTTCCTCCAAATATCTTCACATTAGCTTCTCCAAAGCAATCCTTATATTCCAAAATAGCATGGCATTTCCCGTGAAAGATAAATAAATGCCGTCTGCTTTAAATTAAACAACATTATCAGATTCAATGTTGTCATTATTGCAAAAGAACATCCCAGCTGTAATCATAAAAGCAAACATGCCTTGGTTAATTAAACACCTAGCGACATTTTGCTGAGGACAGAAAACAGAACTATTGTCCCATACTGCCCTAGGTAACAAAGTACAAAAAATAACCTTGGCATTTGGAAGGACTTTCATGACTGCCTGAACCAAGTTTTCAATTCTTGCAACAAAGTAGGGGCACTGACATAGCCCAAATGCAAAGCACCACAGTGCAGGACAACTACATGTAGACTATTAAACCTAGCCATATCCTAAAAGACTTCTAGCATTGCCTGCAAATTAAAACCAGGCACATTGCACCACACCACCTCCACTACTTTTATGTCAAAATTGTTAGCCACATTTCTAGATTTAGCATACTGCTCCAAACCATTCACAAACATATCTCCAACCACCAACACCCTGACTTTTTCCACCTCTGCCATCTTCACTACACACAGCCTCTCTCAATATAAAGCAGAACCTCAACACCTGATTGGCTAATCCCTACAGTGTCTGAGGAGCGTGTAACAATGGGGCAGCCCTTCTACCCTTTCCACTTCACTCTCTGCACCATTCCCTTCCCTCATTGGCTGCTGTTAAACAGTCACGCAACCATCCACCAAACACATCCAAGAACTACACATCTAACTCCATCATCACAGTTCAGAACTTTAGATGTACTGTTGATCACTCTGAGTACGATTGGGCTGTGATTGCAAAGCACCTACTGCAACTACTACAAAACTCTCCAAGATTTCTACTTGCAGATTCATGCAAATCCACATGCATGAACACAAACTACACGCATGAAATTCAGAAACTTCACAATAGACAGAAAAGTTGCCAAATTTAAGAAAGATCTGGCAAGCTATTCTGAAGAAAGAACATACCCATACCTGCAGAGCACCTATTACACCGATCTCCAACTAAATCAAGGATACAACCGTAGGAATAGGGGTGTACATTTCTCCGGTACCTCATCAAGTGGAAGTGGGAGTAACCTAAGCCTACCCGGCACATCGGGACAACAACCACAACAACCTTTTTGTTCAACCCCAGCAGCCTTTTTTTCACAAGAGGTGGCCAGAGAGGGAGGCCCAAGAGGAGACCAGCACCACCCAGCCAAGAGATGCGCACATGGCAGTGGTATCAAAATCAGGGTCCACAGGCGGGATACCAATCTTCAACATATCCAAACGCCTAATCACTGCAGCAGAACAGAGACTTCTCAGCAAAGGTTTGTCATTTGTACCAGCCCAAAAAGCACAACCTTTTGATACAGAACTGGAACTACGCAGATTCTTTAGGAACATCTGACTTAAATATTTTTGGGAGATTCATCCACCATCTACACAAGGACCCAGCGGCGAAGTGGAGCGGAACAGTAAAGATAACACCACTGGCCTAAAACCCAAATCAACTTTCTATCCCCCCGCATACCATTCCTTGTGAAATCGAGGCTTTTGAAAAAATAGTCTTGAAGACAGTTCTGACAGGATTCCACAAACAGAACTTATACCAAGACAACTTTGAGCAAAAAGAAAGAAGAGCTCTACAGACCCTACACATAGATAAAACCTTCACGATAAAACCAACCGATAAGGGCGGGGGAATAGTCATCATGGACACTCTGGATTATGACACCAAATGTCTACGTCTTCTTGGTGACCCCAAAGCTTACAGACCGCTTAACTATAACCCAACCACTGTTCTACAAGAAGAAATTAAAAGCCTTACCACGCAATGCCTTTGAGGAAGGCTGGATATGCGAAGAAGAGCAACGTTTTCTCAACAAAGCATACCCTCCGACTCCAGCATTTTACATCCAACCTAAAATCCATAAGGATGCCATAAAACCCCCTGCCAGACCCATTGTGTCTGCAGTGGCAGTGCAAGCCACTGGTGGACCATTTTTGCCTCCTAAAACACAAAGATGTGGACCTTAGATGGTTCATCATCCGACTTTAAGAGGAGGAGATCAGAACAAAGCCCTGACACAATTAGAGCAGAGGTGGGTCCACAGATTAGACACAGTAAAAACAGGCCTCAATATATTCGTCTTTCTTATAGGATATAGACCCTGATATGAACAGACACAGGCTGTCGAGAATCAAGATACATGAAACTGTTTTTTTTTTTCCTCCTTGTAACCTGCCAGACTGCCAGATTACACTTACTTACATACGACATGTCCTGCCAATGCATGGTATCACAATGTTATCATACGCTGGATGTCCAGAATAAGATGTATGAAGCTGTGTTGTTCTGGTTTTCTGTGTAAGCGATGTTCAACTGTCATTTTGTACTAGTGCCCTGCGTATCGACATACTTCCTGCCAATGCATTCTACGTAAGACTGTTAAATGTAACTTATTAATAATGTCCGTTTGTATAAACCACAGTGTATTCCAACAAGTTTGTTGCCAAAAGTTTTTTGCCAAAAGTTTTTTGCCAAAAGGTTTTTTGCCACATACTTCTGTCTGTTCCGCACTATCTAGGTACTGCTTTTTCAGGCAAGAATACAGAATATAGGCACCTTAGCCAACTTATAGCCACACATAGCGTTACACGGACTAAGGCCCCAGATGTTACATTAAACTGCTTTCGCAATCCGGATCGTGCAAAGACTATCCAGAGCTAGTTCCATGAACCTGTGACTTCTTTTTGGATGTCAGTAGTGGAGGCCCACTTCAATCAGTCTCCAAACACGTCGGGTTCCATGACAACACGCAGCTTTAAACATATGAGGGCCGTTGCATGAGATTGCTTTTTGCAGTCCGCACCATGCAGAGTTTTTCCAGTATAAGTCACATGAAATCGTGATCTTTTATTGTATGCCCACAGTGGATCATTGTTTCACCGCCCTCCATTTAGCCACACAACACGTCTGGTTACCATGGCAATGATCGGAAACAGTGTGTTTTTACTACACCATTTTTCGTTAGACACAGCATAACTAGACCACATTTACAGTATATGTGTTTTCGCTCATCATTTCTATGATTTTAGCGAAGTCTGGAGGTTTTTACGCTTCCCGATCCAAGATGGCGCCGGCTATATATTTTAGTTTGGCGCCTAGCAATGGCGTCCTCACCGCTGCACGCTCACTGAACCTGTCCCCGCGCTCTAACTGCAGACACACACTGCAGCAGGCATGGCTGTTCTGCTGAGATAGGCAGGCTCACTGAAGTTTTCTCTGTGCGCCGTATGCAGATAGACACTGCAGCAGCACAGTTACGCTGCAGAGATCCATCTATCCGCAGACTTAGGTAAGAAGCCCATGCTTCATGATGCTATCCTGAGGTTGGCATTCTGTACTTTTTGATGCCATGAGCATCTTTTAATTATTTCCCTCTGTGTATAAACCCTAGGAATAAGCTAGGCCGAGAACAAAGATAGTTGCAGTCTTTGTCCGCCCTGATGCCGTAGTGATACGTCACCTTTGCAGCCCTCTCCTTTTTCTGTGGGTAAGCATGTCTTTCTTGCCCTCACTCAACACAGCCATACTGCCTTTGTGAACTGTACAGTTCTAAGACAGCTCACACATACCTAGTGACTATCTGTTTCCCCGTAATTTTACAGCGCTGGTGAAACAGCACCATTGTGAAGTTGAAGCAGCATAAATCGAGGTTTTCCCCATATTTTTTACAGCGCTGCTGTTACAGCACCATCATGAAGCCTAAAGCAGCATTAATCAATTCTTTCAAAACTACGGGTATCCGTAATTAGGTAAGATTGATACAGCAGGGCTTTAGAGAGTAACTACCAGACACAGATGTATACACTAATATATATGTGGACCTGCACAATAGTACATCAACATATAGGGTAATTTCATTTTATTTTTCCCATTAGGTTACCATTACCTTTACTACCTTCACCTGTGGCCTGACTATTGTCCCCACCGGTCAGCGGTGTCTTCCTAATTAAATGACAGACATCCAGTGATTTATCTCACGTTTTCTTCGCTAATATGCTTTGAGCCTTCCCTCATTATCCCTCATTCTTCTTTCAGCACTTCCTGAACATCTTGACCACACAGTCCTTCTCTGTCATGATGAAGGCCCTAGGAAGAAATGGCTCACTTAGTCCCCTTATAGGGCTGAAATACCGGGTGTAGACGCATTTCCCTCCAGTATACAGTGTCACCATTGTCAACTGTTTGTTCTCAAGATATTTATTATAGACTTGATGTTCATTTGTTCACTGAATTTCGACCCCTGTCGTCTACTTCGAGTAGCGACAGTAGTAACTTTATTATGTCTTTTGTTAATATCACTATGCAAGAACAATATCTTGCCTCTGTTTTGTTCTGATTGTGCAAACTACAATTGCTTGTGTTGTTGTAATCTATGATGTTTAGAAGTATCTCTTAAATAATGTAAAAAGCAGATGCCAATAAAACTACATAAACATATGTTTTTTGGAACCATAGGTGTGTTTTTGTACACATCATTGTGCTGAAATTTTGAATGAACTAGAAGGGAGGAGGTTCCTCAATAATTTTGCTCTTGACCCTTTTGTCTGTGTTCTAGTATTTTCTGCACAGTACATGTAAAAAACGTGTGTATAAATGCATGTAAACAGGGAACTGCCACTTACCCTGTATAACCTGTAAAAAAAGCTTAGTCATTTCTCCCATCTGTTATGTTCAAGTGCCACTTGCAAAGCTGTCTGCTCTCCAAATGTTTATTTACCCATATTATTAACTGTAATGTGTACAGAATTATTTACTTCATTCATTCCATCATTTGTGTAATCACTGCAACCTATTTATCCACATTACAACCATAATAGCATTTAATGCATTATAGTGCATAGGATGTACATACAATTTCCTTTCTATACATCCTGCATATTTAACATATATTCTATCATTTGAACTTCCTTAAGGAATGATAATAGTAATCAAACACAACACACACAGCTGTCGAACAAAGTGTCATTTAATGTTAAAAGATGGGACAAATAACAGTGCAATTATGGGAGAAGGCTTTCTAGTGTGTTATAAAATGCCACACAGCCAGGATGAGTACATGCATCTTTATTCATGCACACAGATAGCCAATAACATTTGAAAGGCTCCAAATGAAACAACACCACTGCCTTTACAACTGTTCTTCGAATCTAGCCAGCTCTCTCATTCCAGCTGGTTGCCAATTCCGTTCTAGAATTTACAACAGCATTCAACTATACACAGGTCCAGTCATGTCTATTACATCATGTACAACTATGTACAAACAGTGTAGTAAACCAAGGCATACGACATCTCCCCCATTTGCTTCAGTCTGCAACGCAAATACCAGACTCTTCATTGCAACTCTTATTTTATTTCAGACTCTTCCATCTCCAAGCACCACAGGATCAATAGCTTGCTAATCACCTGCAGTATGGTAAACTTGCTTTGTCCCTTTGCCACTTCTCCAGATTTTCTTATTTGAACCTTCTCCACTACAACTATGCTGCAGAGTAATAAGCTACTGAACCAATCAAATCCTTTTGCTTTATTTCCCACACCTTCACAAATGCATACATGGCATGCTTTTTCCCACAGTTCCTGCCATTTACCCTGTATAAATAGCACCAAAAAAACATAAGATTATTTCTTCTATCTCCTAACATCCAATACCACTGCCTTAAAAAGCCTAGTGTGCTCTGTGTGCTTACAATTGTAATAATTTCTAAAGCACGTTCAACTAACAGATTCTAAGTAAAATATACAGAATGCACATAGGCAAAGGAAAGTGCATCTACATGCTATGCACAGTTATCCGAAAGCACTCCAACTGCAAAAAACAAAGAAATTAATGTCTACATTAACAACAGTAGTATTAACACACGTATTTACTAACTTTTTCTTTCACAATTGCAGTGAAGACCACTCTCCTCAAAAGCAACAGCGTCTGAAGTACGAACCAGAATTCAGAAGAAACCTACTCTTTCCATCCAAAAAAGTAAGTGCAATACTGCCATAATGGTCTAACTGTTACTCAAACACTGTAGAATTCTAGTATTGTAGAACAAATAATTCTATTAACCCTGCAACATTAGATTCAGTATTAGTGCTTCCCCTCAGCAGCTGCATACTTTGTATTGTCATCTGAACACCAGTATAGTAACACAAAAATACAAGACTAGCCTTCCCAACTTGAAGTAGCAGCCCATTGCACAATCAAACACCTCTACATACATCCTTACCATCATACCCAGACACTTATGCACAAAGCACACATACAGTGCACAACATCCCAAACCACACGTTCTTTTTTACTCCAACAGACCCCAAGGAATGCCTAACAAAATGCAACTCCATAGAAAACAACGCAGAAGTAGACAAAATCAAAATAAAAGTCTCCAAAATAAGCATCCACCTCTAGCAGAATTTGTACAAAAAGTTCAAACAAAACAGCTAATACAGTCACTAAGCGAAACAAAACCAGCTTTCAATAAAGAATCTTTGCCTCCTCTTTGAAAGTGTAAAACGAAACAGAAAGTGAATTTCAAGACTGCAGCTACCAATAGTGGTAACACTGTACCTATAAATATTGATTTAGCTGCAAATAAGCATACCAAATAAAATATTTTACAAAGAATGTTCTTCTAGAGAGTCCTTCAGAACCTTATAAAAACAGGAGAGAAATCACGCACAACCCTAAAACTGACCATAGAAAATGTATCGTAGATGATCTTATAGACAGTGCAATCCTTTTCAGAAGGAAATTATTTATTTTTGTTTTAAACAGAATGAAACCACTAACAAAACTAAGTACTAAACTACAAAAAAGACTTCTCAATAAATGGAATATCAACAAAGATAGCTTCACAAACATCTATGGTGGTGAACGGAGTCACACCACGAGCACAGAACCATATATCAATGATGAAGTATACAAACAAAAGCAATAAACCCAATTGCCATACATAGTAGTGGATGAGGGTATGAAAAATTTAGTAATATCATTATGGAACAAGAAACGCTGCTCACAAAAATATCCCCAAAAATCTTAGTATTAACTCTCCATTCCAATGAACCAATACGTCCAATCTACAAATGGCTGTGTACATCAATGTGTAACATAGCCAAAACATCTTTCAAATCTGTACACCAGTTCCTCAATCAGTATGTGAAAGGCAAAGACAAATTCAAAATGAAACTACTACAAAATATGGCCTCCTGTCCAGTGCGCAAATACACAGGACTACAAGGACATTCATTAGCCTGCATTTCTGGACCTATTTGCAAAATCTCCTTCTACTAATATCAAAATGATATCAACACACCATACAACTATAAGAAATCTGGTTCATAAACTGTACTATGCCAAAAGTCCTGCTTTAGCACCAGCCAATTTAAATAACAATCTTCTACATGGTACAGCCAAAGAACTACTGGAATAAATAGAGCCTAGCCAGGGAAAATATTTTGGAAGTGAAAGCCACTTACAAAATGCAATAGCTTTACAACAGACTAGCAACAACTGTACAGATAGCAACCTTCTACTACACACATACAAAAAAGAAATACTAAAGTTTAAAAGTATATTTGCTGAAGTACCAAGCCATGTGTGTGTGTGTTGCCACAGGACTTTTTTATAAAAATAGCATAAAAACTGTAGACATAACGTACAAAATAGAAGACAATGAAGATTCCAAGTGGTTCCAATTATCTTTCTATCTTATAGCAGAAAAGAAATACAAAATTACTGACCCCTTAATACTTTGCAGTTACTGCACTGCAAAACTTGACAACAACTAAACACCTTCACGCGCTATAACAAATAACTTGGAATTATTCCCACTTCCAAAATCCCTGCAACAAATTAGCTTATTTGAGAGCATCATAATTCAAACTCTGCACCCATTTCAAGCAATAATACGCCTTCAACCAAAAATAGCACAATTACCTCCCTTGGAATTAGTGAAAGGCATTCATGCCAAAGTATTTTATTTGCCATTAGATCTCAAAGAAAATGTACACACTCTGGGAGTGCAACGTCCAATAGATCAATCTTTAATTATCTTAGTAAATGGCGTACCTACAAAAGACCAAAAATTTGGCAACAACTCGTGGACTTACATGACGTTAGACAAGCCCTGCAATATCTAAACGACAAGAATGAATACTACAAAGAAATTAATATTGAAGAAACCACTGAAATAATTCAAGACTCATCAGAAACTGGTCAATTTCAACTTCTAGATCCTGCTACAGAATCCAA
Organism: Ambystoma mexicanum; assembly: GCF_040938575.1. Classification (NCBI taxonomy): domain Eukaryota; kingdom Metazoa; phylum Chordata; class Amphibia; order Caudata; family Ambystomatidae; genus Ambystoma; species Ambystoma mexicanum. Next base: position 426,737,659 of record NC_090925.1, on the reverse strand, counting down.
TATTTTAGACCATTATAAAATTCAGCCATTACACTCTAAAGACATCATAGATGAGGCACTGGAAACATACCAAATGCGAGAAGCCAATGGATCTCCAATCAGCATATGGGAAAAAATTATAGAAGCACGTGCCTTTCCTCTACTCTTTCCTTCTGGAAAAGGAGGAAAGTACCATGATAGACCCACACAAATAACAGCATCAGTATACCGCTCTTTACGGATGTATTCTGGAGACCCCAAATTCAGACAAAATGTGGAATGCAAATTCCACCTTCCTTATGCTACGGTGTTGAACACACATTGAAATCAGGCACCCATTTTCAAAATATGTCAGCTACGCAATTACTACAAAAAGTGCAAGAAAAAGATGAGGTTTTATAGTCAAGCATTACAAATCTTTTAGCAAACATGCGTGGTACAAAAGAATACTGGTTCTGACATCACAGAGATGTACGCTGTCTGATAAGTGTCACGACTGCTAGCAAGGTTCCCTGTCCCCCCAGTTCCCCGCCATTGTTTCTAGTCCCTCCTGACCCCATGCCCGGTTCCGGGATTCACCTGTGCCCTCCTCGCTTACTTTTCCATCACCTGGACTCCAGCGTGCTGCTACCCGCTCGCTGCAACGCCCGTTTCGGTGGCGACTCCCATGGCGATTGAAAGATCGGCTTCGTGCCGTCGCACTTCCGCATACCAGGAATGCTTCCCGCTCTCATAACATGGCTGCGGTTCACGTGACCCAAAAGATACGTGCACGTGCTGTACCCGCAGGTCACGTGACCGGAACCTGCGGATCACGTGTTCCGAAAGGGAAGAGAAGCGCCAGTATTTAAACAGCCGCATTGCTCCAACCGATGCTTCACAGCTGTTTAATTTTGGACACTGTTCGGCGCTATGTACCTGATTTCTTGATCATCTGGATATCGACCTTGGACTGCCTCACGGATTGGTTTTGGATCTCCCTGGTTTTTGTCTTCTGCATTGCCTATCACGGATCACGGACAGCTTCTTGGACTCCCGCTTGCTTTATCCCTTGGCACTACGTTTACTTGGTTCTTGTTCAGGACTCTGACAACGGGAGGGCCCGGCCCATTAAACCCACATCTGGCCTTCCGGCACTTCCCTCGGAGTAAGGAGGGCCCTTGCAGAATCCTGGAAACCTCCATAGGTATACAGGAGTACCTCACCGTTCCAGTGGGTAAGACCGTTCCAGTTGTTTGTGTTTGGCTAGTGGTTGTTGTTAGGCGCATAACTTAACCGGTGCTTTCTTTGCAGTGGTCTGGGGTTTGGAGGGTCTGCGGTTCCAGAGGAAGAAGATCTCCCACCTGTGGCCTCAAGGGTTGCACAGGGAGTCTATTTTGTTCCTCCCTGTGTGGCACTTGTGGACAGAGGACTCTCCTGACTACACGACAGTCAAGACACAACAATAAGAAACCTTGGCCCACCCACTTGGTTTGTGACATTAATATGTGCAGAATATGCATAGGAATATTTACACATTTTCCTACGCATAGCAAACAAAAACAAAACAAACATAGGAGAACTCTGCTCTCTAGATCCTGTAAATGTATCAAGATATTTCCATCATCGCTTCATTGCCATGCTACACTTCATTTGTTATAAAACTGTTCATCCTGACAGAGAAATGCAACACTTCTTTTGGAGAAAAGAATAAAAAGCCAGAGGAGCACCACACATCCACATGCTTTTGTGGATTAAGGCTGCTCCTAAATTTGATCAGGACAGTGATGCCACTGTTTTGCAGTTCATCCAAAAATCTGTCACTTGTGAAATCCCTTCACAAACAACACATAGTGACCTTCATGTACAGATTTTACAATTTCAAAGACACAAATGTGGGAAGTATTGTTGTCACAAATATAAAAACAAAAGGAAATACTACATCAAATGCTGCTTTGGTTTCCCTAGACCAATTTCAACAGGTCAAGTAAACAACTTCATGTCTTCAGTTAGACATAGTGTCAAAGGTAAATCACCTAAGAACACATATTACATAAAAAGAACAGAAGAATCAAAATACATCAATGATTAAAATGCAATCATTGCCCTCCTATGGAATGCACATATAGATGTGCAGTACATTGTAGACAATTCCACAGCAGTTGCACGATATGTCACAGCCTACTTAACCAAAGCAGAAAAACAGAGCTTCAAGACCTCTGGGATGACATATCATATGACGAAACAGTATCACAGAAATTGTACAGCTTAGGCATAAAAATGCTCTCCCATAGAGAATGTGGCTGCTATGAAGCTGCAGACCGTTTAACCCGTACTGCCTTCTATGGAAAATCTGAAAATATAGTATGGCTAAGTCTTGGTCCTGCTAAATCTAGAAAAAGAGTTCTCAAATCATAAGAAGACATAGAAACAATAGCCAAAAATGATCCCAACAGCCAAGACAGTTGGAAAACAATTTACTAGACACATACTACCCAAACAGGAGTTCCACTTTGGAAATGATAGGTCTATACCACGTAGCCCTAAACTTCGCATACAAAAATAGTATTAAACCAGATGAAAAGAAAGGTACATACAGAGTGGAAAATTGTGAAGGCAGCTTAGTGAAACTTACCAAACAATCCTTAATTAATCATATCAAATTGTCATTAAAAACTCCTCAACATAACAAACTGTATTACATGTCCCTGCTACAACCTTTTAAACCATGGAAAAAAGAAGAGGATTTACTAGGTACCTATGACTCCTTGAAAACGTCTTTCTAAGCAAATGAAAGCACTTTAACAGACGTAAACTTTACACAGTACAAAACAATTTTGCACAATGAAGAGCAACACGAAGAAGAGCACCCGGCTCAAATATATGCGGACACTCCTGACAGTAGTTAACCTTCTGTAACAGGAAGCCAAGAACCACATGGACACCCACTAATAGCAAATGAGTCAGAATTAGCCATGACAGAAGTAGAAAACACCATGTGTCAGTATGACCAATCTACAGAAGACTTTGCTGTACTATAATCACAACTAAACAATGAGCAGCATAGCATTTTCCAAGAAGTAACAAAACAAATTGAACATGGTGTGGAACATGAAAGTAAAACTTGTACCTGCCAAGACTACAAACCTATACTGCTATACAAGAGTGGTCAAGCTGGTTCAGGAAAAACGTTCTTAATCAAAATCATCAGCAAGTTCTTCCAACAACTGACAAACAACTAACTGTCTGCTGTTGTAACTGCCCCCACAGATTTAGATGCCTGCAACATAGGCGGTGTCTCTTTACACCGATTACTACTCCTTCCAGTAGAACACCAAAACAAATGAGACTATTATAAACTTTCTCCAGAAGGTGCAATGGAACTATGCAGAGTTTCCAAACAAATAAAAATGCTGCTAATAGATGAGGTAAGCATGGTTTCCAATCTAATGTTAGCCTTCAATCACCTCAGATTACAAGAGGTACCGAAAACAGACTATGAAGAACTCTTTGGAGGAAAACACATTATAGTTTTCGGAGATCTTCTTCAATTAATACCAGTTAAAAGTGTACCTATTTTTAAAACCTTAGGGCACAAACTATGCCGTAAAACTCTTGGCAGCATAGGAAATGTCAACCTTTGGCAAGATTTCCAATACAGAGAAATAACTAAAACATGTGTCAGTGTGCAGACCTCACATACGCCAACATTTTAAAAAGTTTTAGAGTTGGTGTACTATCTCAAGAAGCACAATGTATATTAAAGTTAGACACATCCATGCACTCTACGGCTATAACTCATGTGTTACTCATGTCATAGAACAATTAGCACACAAAAATGTCAATTGTATGTCCTTGATACCAACTCTTGCAAGCTGTTCAAAATTTTATGAAACAATGTTAAAAAAAGAAATGCAACCAATAATTCAAATGTGCTCCACAGACAAACTGGACGTACATGGTATGACACTACCCATGTGTCAACAAGCCACAACAAGGCTAAATACCTTGGAAAACTCTATATCTAACACAGCTGGTTTGGAGAAAATATTAAAAATATCTTTACACTGTAGAGTAATGCTTAAACATAACCTTGATGTGAACCAAGAACTAGTTAATGGAGCACTTGGTACAGTTGTTGGCTTTCAAACATACCCACATGACAACAACATTCAGTTTGTCAATATTCTCCTTGACAAACTATAAGAAGTTAAAAGGATAGGACACTCAACAGCCTGCTTTCTTCTTTTCAAAGACATGTATGTACGCAGAGAACAATGTTCTATGACTCTAGCATACGGAGTCACCATTCACAAATCACAAGGTCTTACCCTAGATAAAGCATTGATAGATATTGGTAGCACAGTCTTTAAAGAAGGCATGAGCTATATAGCACTATCACGCTAACGCACACTTGGCGGACTATTTCTAATCAACTTTGATGCAGGTAAAGTAAATGCTGATATTCCTTGCAATCTAGAATACAATAGACTGTTTTCACTCTACACCCCCCATCAAAAAACCTATCCTATTTCAGACTCAAACTATGCAGCATCTCACAGCAATTCCTCCAAAGAAAGTAAAAGAAGCTAGCACTTCATCAAGGACCGCAACCCAAGAAAAATCTATTGCTCCAACTATCTCAACTACCTCTTCAATGAAACAACGCACATTCCGAACAAATGACTTGGACACAGAACTGTCAGGTCCATTCAAATTTTCAAATACAACTGGTATAAATTGCTACGCAAATATAGAAATAAATATTCTATTCCAATTGCCACCAATTATTGTCAACATTTACTTACACGGGACAGACCAATTGTGTTTGCAAATGTTAGTCCTTCACAGAAATGCAACCAACAATCCTAACAACACTTACAGTGTTTCTGGAATAAGGCAGGAATTGGACTACTGTTCTGGAATGGTCAAATTCACTATAAACACACAAGAAGATCCACAAGAATTTTGAATGCACTTACTGCACGTACTAGAAAACAAAAACATGCCTATTAATGACATTTTCCAGATTTCATACATGTGGAAACATACATGCACTCTTTGCAGCCATGTAGCACAAGAAGAAGTTCCTAATGAACGCTTCGTGTATGTATCCATACCTAACTGTGAATCCATTCCATTTCAGCAACTTGCACAAAATGCAAACCATAGCAGATAATGTACTGCCTGCAATTCAGATAATCACTCCACCTTACAAATACAGACACATAGTAAATATGTAATAGTAATGCTTTTACGTTACAATGCAGATGGTACCAAAAACAACTGCAAGCTGACTGGATTCACACGTGGACAAGTATCACTTGGTAAGAAAACCTTCCCAACAATAGGTATAATCTACCACGCAGGAGCCACAACCAATGCAGGTCACTACACTGCATATATAAAAAGAATTGTGGATGGTTTGAATGTAATGATACTACCATTACTCTGAAACAGTGATTAGCAGCAAATCTTGTAAACGCTTACTTAATATTCTTAAAACCAAAATGTAATAACCCATAGTTGATGCTTGGTGCTGTGGCGGAAGCGGCCTCTTTGCATACCTTGCGGGTTGAGGTGCGGCTTGACACGCTTACGGCGGTTTGACACGCCCACAGTTTTTGTCTTTCGTCGTTGGCGGAAAGCTGGGAGCCGCAGGGATCCGCTGGGAGCCGGAGCATCGGCGCATCACCATAGCTCACTGAAACGAGTTATTTTTCCTTCTTTCCTCAAGACTTACTTCTTCCTGACTCCCGACTCCCGTCTTGCCGAACGGGGCTCCAAGCTTTCAGGCAGCTGGAATCGACACGACAAGGCGAGGCGAGGGGTAAAGCGAGAGCGCCCGCCCACCCCCGCTGCCGGATTACGGCCGTGGAGAGAAGCAGAGTCTGGAGGACTGAGAGCGAGAGCAGGAGGGGGAGCAGCGTCGCGAGCCACGTGCAGACCGCAAACAGCAGAGAGCTTAGCTGTACCGAACGATGAATGGTGAGCAGGACAGCAGGGGTGGCTGCCTAGTTCTAGTAGTATTAGGATTGCAGTCTGCCATGCCCTAATGGTGATCGGGGGGACATTACCTACATTGCCTTGCAGTGGGCTCCCATTGGGAATTGTAAAACACTATTTTTGACGGGTGCTCTGGGGGCAAATAGTGTTTCAATAACGCCCACAATTTTTGGCCACACTCACAGCCATATAGAATACAGCTGCATGCCCTCCTTGCCTATAGTTGGGATTTAACATATGAACCTGGCACTCTGTGAGTACCCTGGAGGCAGTCATTTGGTTGTGTAATCTTTAGGGCCGTCTTGGCTGAGTTGCTGGTAGAGTACTAGGGCTGACTCGGATGAGTCACCAGAGTCCTGTCGTACAGCTCATTTCGATTGGGAGAAGAACGAACCTACGGGTGTATGTTGTAGCTATTCCGTCATCAAATATTCTGTATCCCTCGAGCTACGGTCACATGCACCCCCTTCCCTAACAAAGAGCTGAAACACAATGAGTAGCTGAGGTCTGGAGACTGTAGGGGTTTGTTTCCTTTGATCCTGACCCCTGACACATTTGGGAGACTGTGGGTATCTGTTCCCTTTGATCCTGAACCTTGCCACAAACAGGTGACTGTGGGGACCTACTTCTATTGATCCCGTAATTTGACATATCCAAGGTGGAAGGGGCTAGAGTCCGAGAAAGCCTGAATGCCTCCCATGAAGAGATCTACACAGCTCAAGTATAACCTTAGAAGAACTAAGGGAATGGAGAAAGCAAAGAGCCCTCCGAGCAATGATACATTCCGGGCACAACCCAGGAAGAAAACTAAGAATGCCATAAGCTGCAGACCAGGGTATGATTACCGAGTTCTTCCCACAAAACCCGCTCCCCGAAACAAACTCCACCACCATTGAGGAAGCCATTGCACCAGCTCCATATAACGCTGGCTCACTAAGCGCCTTGAATTTTGATGACATAGACAATAATTCACTATTGGAACTATGTCTGAATATTCAAAGAAATATGACCCCTGTACCAGGAGTAATGCCTGTCAATATTGACTGCATCCAAGAAAACAAGCAGGCAAATATTCCTTGTGATACTCCTACCCCAGTGGAATCAATGGGCAGACTATCAGTATCATGAAAGCTAATATCTGACAAATCCCTCCCTGGGGCAGCCGAGATCGCTGAGATTCAGTACTCAGTTGCATCCCTGCAATTTGCACTTAAAATCCTATTGAAAATGTCTGGATGAATACTGGATAATACCAATGCTTTAACCTTAGATATGATCAAGAAGGAGAAAGCTGGTAGAATAGCTGAAGCAGATCCTTCAGCAGAATCCAACTTATCTGAAGCCATACAGTTTGTCGAAGAAATCGAGGAACAGCAAAGTGAAGAACGACAAAACCAGGAGGTGGAGGTAGATAAGGACAACGATGAACCATTATTCTCACGCAAGCAATGCAGAATGGATAGGAGGGCTGCTGAAAACAAAAGAGCCAAAGCTTTGGCTCTCCCCAGGCTCGATAAGGAATCCACTGGCCACCCCTCCAAGAAAGCCAAAAAAAGAGCAGCCAGAGCAAGGAAGAGGAGGAACAGCAGAGAGGGCTGTCTGACTAGCTGGCTTATACCTGATCGAGATAAGACAATTTATCTTGATGAGGAGGACGGATTACCTGAGGAGGATAATCTGTGCAAAGAAGAGGTGGTAATCAATGAGGAGAAGCCTGCACCAACACCAGAGCTACAAGTCCTAACAACTAATTCAACCCCATTGACTGAAACCAAAGCTGCTACGGATGGAAATCGTGTATGTCTGATAAAAAACGTATACCTAAGTGAAGAACCATAATGGCTCTCATGCTCAGAACTTTTAACCAGACTGAGCTATGTAACGCAATTGAGGGTCCTCAAGTCAGACGACTTGCAATTTGTGGAGCGTCTAAAAGGACCAAATGTCCAGGTTTCAGCGCTTCATTGCAAGTTTTTATCGACTGCACAATTGCTAAGGAACTATAAAGATGAATTGAAAGCAGTCGATGTGGAGATTGACGTTGATCTTAATGCCATAGACTTAAACTGTTTGCCCAGAGAGGAAGACTTGCCTGTCGATGTTAGTGTCTGTCCAAATCTCCCTCAAGGGAAGAACGCAGATGTCCCGGACATCCAACAAGTACTAAAATGGCTGGCTGATTCGCTACCCGGAGTGTTATTAATACAATGAGATATTACAATTCTGTCATGGAACTGTAGGGGTTTTGCACACTTGCTGTCAACTGAGGGCTCCACCAAGATCTTGGATAAATATAGTTGTTTCTGTCTCCAAGATACTTGGGCGATGGACCCATTGATTTGGGATGGCTACGTCATTTATCAAATGGCAGCAAAAAAAGGCAAAAAGGATAGACCATATGGTGGCCTTATAACGGGGGTAGCTAACACTCTTGGCTCGCAACAAGTGGAAACTCAATTAGCTAGTAACATGATGGCAGTAGAAGTCCACTATGACAATCAAGAAGGAAAAGAACATTTCCTACTAGTAAGCCTATATAATTCCCCCGGTGCATCATTAAGAGAACAACTGCAGGAGGCTCTCCATGACCTATTGGCTACCTGGTTGCTAAAACTTGGGAACACCGGGGTAATAGTGGTTGGCAATTTCAACTGTGACATGACTGGGATCAGAGGGAAATCTCATAACCCTAAGCTAAAAGCCAAAAGTTGCATGCAACATAATAAAAGGGATCCCGAAGGTTTGGGGTGGGAACACCTGTTCGAGTCTTGGGACATAGAAATGGTTAATGGTAAAACCACTAGTGACTATCCAGGGTGCATACTTGGTCTAACGGAATCTCCTGCAGTACACTAGATTACATCTTTGTCTGTCCAAGATTGTATGAGATGGTGGAAGACATGCAAGTGATCCCCAATGAGTGGAGTGACCACGCGGAAATCGCATGTAAACTTAATATCAGGGCAAATGTCATTCCTGTCACCAACATGGGTAAATTAAAGTTAAATAATGCAGGGACACAGATCAGCTTGTCTGATAAAAATGTGGCCCATGCTGTGGCAACATTGGCCAGTGACAACTTACACCTTCTACCGAATTTCAGGGATATGACGATCAATTATATTGAAGATTGGATTTACTCCTTTGTTTGGAAGCATGAAGCTTGCCGTACAGGGGCAATGACTAACGGGGGGATAAAAAAGCCTCCCTTTAATAAAATGAATAGAGATGCGAAGAGAGAGTTTAGAGCTGAACTCTGGCATGCTAAGAGACTAGCCTGCGCCCCGATCAATATCACATTAAGGTAAGGTGAATCAAAAATAGATATAGAGCCATTATCAAGGCCAAAAGAAATCTGATAAAATTCAGTCCTGGCAAGGCTAGTAAATACAATCTGTACAGGCAAAACCCGTAACATCTGGTCTTTACTGGTTGAGGCACGGGGCAATGTGAAAGGGCCATTGGTCAACCCTATTGAGGCCGAAGCATGGATAGCATTCCTTGAAAATCGAAATGCCAAGGTAGTTATAGAGGAACCCTGCTCTTTGGACAATATTCCGCCAATTCCTCCCATTAATGTATCATACGAAATGGTGATGAACAAAATCACAGAACTAAAATCCTCACGTGCCCCTGGCCCTAACAGACTGGCAAATATTGTGATGAAATCTCACCCTGAATTCTGGGCATCATTACTAGTTATCCTCTTTAAAAAGATCTTAAATGAGGGAAAAATGCCTCGATCTTGGCAAACGGCGGTACTTATACCGATCTTTAAAAAGGGTAATCATGCCGATCCCAACAATTATAGATTGCTCTCAATGCTGGACGCCACGGGGAAGATATTTGCCTTACTCTTATTAACAGAACTACAGCTCTGGGTAGAGCAATCTGATATACTTTGTAAATTCCAGAGTGGCTTTAGGCAGGGATATTCCACTGCGCATAATATCATGGTCAGGTCATGGACCTCCTAAGGTCACAAGCAAGATCTGAGGGGCAGCCCCCCCTATATGCCCTTTGTATAGACTTCTCAGCGGCATTCGATTCTATTCCCCGAGAGTGTCTATGGCAGAAATTAAAATCAATGGGTTGCCCCAAAGGCCTGACTTATTATCTTAGATTGCTCCATCAAAATACCTCAGTAAAAGTAAAATTGGATCAGGAAGGCCATACTACTAGAAGCGTCCTCCAAAACAGGGGGGCCAAACAAGGTTGCGTTACGGCTCCTTTAATATACAATCTATACGTGCACGACATCCTTGTGGCCATTAGGGCTGCAACAAATTGTCCCCCGAAAATCGGAGACTCCATCTGCCCTGTATTAGCCTATGCGGACGATCTAGTAATACTCGACCACACTATTAGTGCGTTACGTAGGTCGGCTACTGCCCTTTGGGAATATGCTGAGAGAAACGGCCTTAAAATTAATTTGGAAAAAACAAAGGTCATGAGATTCACCAAAAGAAGCTCTACCCGTGTGCAGCTTAGAGTAGGCCTAGATACCATTGCCTATATTCCTCACTATCGCTATCTAGGGATTGAATTTGAGACTGTTGGTGACTATGGAATATGTAAACAGTCACGCATCATAAGAGCGCCACAATTGACCGCCTTGTTCCACAGATTCACAGTCAATCAGGGAGGTTTTACCATCTGGGGTACACGTCAACTATATATACAAGTTTTGTTCCCAATGATTACTTATGGTTTGGAAGCTTTCCTTGATACTGACCTGAAATAGCTACTGGTGATAGAAGGAAAAGTCTAGCGCTCTATCATGGGCTTACCACCAGGAATACCCATGGCAATAATAAGATAAGAATTGGGGTTGACCTCGTTGAAAGCTTTAGTATTAAAAAAGCGTGCCATACTTTACCTGAAAATGAGTAGTGAGACCAACAATGGGCTACTAATTGCGGTCCATCAAGAGATATCTAAGGTAAACTCCCTGTTCCCCTTCAAGGTGCAGATGTCTAAATTCTTGGCTGCTATCGGGTGGCAATTCAGGGCCGGTAGTGTCACCGAAGAGGTACAGAGGGCTCTGGGCAAACGTATAGACCTCTGGGACTGGTTAGAAAACTTTGATCTGGGAGCTGAAAAGCTACCAGTTTGTCCAGTTACCTTAACCTATGCCCAGATGCGAGGCTTAGACGCTTAATTATATTAATAAGGCTTGAACAACTACCTTCATTAATGATTACTGGGAGAAGAGACAAGATTCCTCCCGATCTACGGCTCTGTCGATTATGTAACAAACAGAGCCAGCCAGAGACGGCCAGACACCTATTAACAGAATGTCACAAAATGTCAAGTGTTATTAATCTCTGCTTGGGCAAAGTTGCGCACAGTTACGGATATATCAAAGAGGAATTATTTTAGTATCATTGTATTCATTCCAATAGCATGAGGCTACTGATGTCATTGTATAATATCTGGTTGAAGGTGTAAATTAGTCTTAACGTAACTATATAGGAAGTTACAAAGCTGAGCTACGGAACAATCACTTCTGGAGTCTAAGTGAATTCGCTATCGGCCGTGGGACTGTAGCTAAACAAGGCTGGACATAATATCAAACCATCTATGTTTCTCCAACTGAGTGTTGGAAGTCTGCCCTGAGGAGGAGTAGTTCTTATCATGAGGCATTCATACGGTGGTTGATCAACCATTAATTTGAGACTATTGAAACTTAATTCAGATGACTATGAAATTATTGTTTGTTTAGGGAATTTCTATGTACTTCTCCCTTTTTTTCTATCTTCCTAGAGATATAGATTTGTATCTGCATGATAAGTGTTGTTTTACATATGATAACTTTTATCTTGTGTTTTTTTATGTGTAAAGTTTCAATGTAAACTAAATCACAATAAATATATTATTATTATTATAAATGTAATAAGTAATCTGTGTATGAACATAAACAAAACTTCAACTTCAAAACTATGAACAGTTAGAATACACCAACAGGTATCTAACTTCCCCAGGATTCTGCAACAAGCAAACAGATAAATGAATACCACTAGAATGAAACAACAAATAAACAGTTAGAATGAAACAACAAATAAACAGTTAGAATATGCCATCTAGCTGCCCCAAAAATCTGCAACAAGCCAGCATATAGATGAATACCACTAAAATGGAAAAAGAAATAAACAAATAGAATGCACCAACTGCTGTCTAATTGCAACAATACTACCACCACTTCCAAATCAAAAACCATACACCTATTCAATTCCTCCTACTGAAATCAATGAAAGAAATATATTGTACCACAACATAGAAAGTTTTTTTTTTTTAATCCAGTGTGGAATTTGTTCCCACATACCCAATGATTTCATAAACAAACACAGGAACTGAGCAAATTGCACAGTACACTGGTTTGGACTATAGTACTTCTAAAGTACTAACTATGAGGGTCGACAAAATACAGACATGTCCACTATGCAATGCAATAACTCATTATAAACTAATTACACTAAAATATGATCTTTTCTTTTATCTCAGAGATTGAAAAAGAATGTCTGCTCCAATTACCCATGCCATGAAAAAACTGCATACAACCACAACAAGTCAAACAGTAAGTATATAATGATTGGACTCACAAACACCACAGCATAAGACACCCATTCAAGCAAACACCTGACCACAGACCACAATCCAAAATGTTTGCTTCCATGGATATCTTATGCTGCAGTGCTTGTTGCCAAACCCTACAATCTTGACTACCAAAACTCTACATACAGACTCAACAAAGGAAACAGTAAGTATATCATGATTGGACTCTCAAACACCGCAACATAACACAACCATGCAAAAGAATACCTCACCAATATACAACCAAAAGTGCCTACAGTCTTCAATACCAACATTCTGAACACAATCCAGCAAACAAACTAACACACATCATCTCACTATCCTATAAACACTATTACGCTACTGCCAATCAATACTCACATTTATGAAACATATCCTCTAAGCAGCCCACAAACCACAGTCAAATATGTTGGTAACATTGGTGTATTATGCTGCGGTGGTTGTGGCCCGGGCCTAGAGTCTGCACCCAAGACTCTAGGCCCGGGCCACAACCACTGCAGCATAATACACCCATAGAAACAAACACATACCGAATGACCACAACCCAAAAACATAACATATCCATCTCAAAACCTATCCACTTCAATTAACATTCTAAAATAATAATTACAACCAACGCACAAACTCTTCAATGCATACCCTCGTCACCCAATGCTCTACTAACGACCCACAACCAACATCATAGAAAAGTAAAATAACCAGTAGTGCACCCACAATCGCGGTGACCGCAGACACCGTAAACACATCACGGCCTTCTCCCACCTAAACAAATCCATCATTTGACCCATCACTTACTCCCCCACCCTCTCCAAGCACTCCTACACACCATCGCACTCCCCACAATTGGATTTATAATCAGTTCCACACCTCGCTGTCTGACCAAAATGACGGGCGCATCAAAACCGTGTGACGCACCTCACGCTTCACTGCAACCAATCAGCAAACACACCGCGTGGCCGCACACATGACGCAAGCCGATTAACCAATCGGTGTCCTGTCTGCGGAGCAAAAAGGGAAGTGTGTCCGTGGAGTGCACATAGATATCACACATTTTTTAAGACCCACTTTTTGATCATTTTTTTAAAAAAAGTACTGGATGGATTTTCCCCAAATTTACAAAAGCACACTTTTGAGATCAAACCGCCACTCCTGCTGCAAATTTGGTGAAAATCCGTCCAGCGGTTTGGGCTGTAGGCATGCACAAAATGTTTTCTCCATTCAGTCTATGGGAAAAAAATTAATGTCTGGACCCCCCTATAACTTTGCCCCCCCTCCAGACCAAACCTCAACAAAGATTCAGAGTGGGCCATATACTTTTTTTGCAAAATTTGGTGAGGATTCACCCAGGGGGTGCAGAGCAATAAGCTGCCCAAAAAGTGCTCTTCCTAAGGGTTTAGCAACTTAACTATAACTACATGGCAATGTAACATGTATATATATATATATATATATATATATATATATATATATATATATATATATATATATTACATGGATACGGTAGCTTCCATGTAGTTATGGTTAAGTTGGGGATTCCATAGGAAGAGCATTTTTTGGGTGGCTTATAACTTCGCTCCCTCTGGACGAATCCTCACCAAACTTTGCAAACAAAGTATATGTCCCACTCTGAATGTCTTTGCAGTTTGGTGAGGATTCGTCCAGGGGGGGAAAAGTTATAGGGGGGGTCCCAAAACTTGTGTTTTTTCCTATAGACATAATGGGGAAAAACTTTGCGCACGGCTACAGGCCAAACCGCTGGACGGATTTACACCAAGCATGCTTTTGCTAATTTGGTGTAAATCCGTCCAGTAGTTTTTTATAAAATGACCAAAACGTAAGGCAAAAAAATTAGTGATATCTGTGTTCGCTTGGCGGACGGACTTCCCTGTTCGCTCCGCGGACAGCACCCCGATTGGCACATGGCCTTGGGTCATGTCCGCGGACATGCGACATGTTCGCTGATTGGATGGCGAGGGGCGTGGAGCGCGTCCGATTTTCTGCGGCGCCCGCCATCTTGTATTCGCCGTCGACTGCGTACAGCGCGGTGAAACGTGGATAAAAAATTGTATTTAGTGCTGTGTGTTGGTGTGTAAGAGTGTTTGGGGAGGGTGGGGGAGTATGAGATAGGTTCAATGTTTTGTTTTTTTATGTGCTAGACGATTTTGTTGCGTTCGATTTGTCCGCGGAGAACACTGCTGTTCTGACATTTTGTAAATAAACTAAATAGTGGGGTGTTTAGAGGACGGAGTATGTGTCATTTTTGTTCGCAAGGAAGGTAAAAATTAGCTATCAACACTCGCGGTGTACTTAATTGTTCGTAAATACACAAACTGGGGGTGTCCTCAGGACGCTGTCCGTATTGTAATCTGTCTAGTTGAATGTGTTCTAAGAACACTCGCGGTGTCCTGAAATGGTTGCAATTACACAAAATGGGGGTGTTCTGAGAACGTTGTTTGTATTGTTCGTTGTCAGGGTGAAAGTGTTTTAAGACCACTCCTTTTGTCCGCTAATAGTACAATTTCCTATGGGCGTCAACCGACTTTTTGTCCACTAAAGAAACGATAAATCCGGCTGGTGTGCGCCAACATTATGTGATAATCCTATGACTGGCGCTATTGACCTGGCTGACTTGCTTTTGCGACACTAAATCATATCTCCCGCCCCTAAGCCTGATATTATCAAAGCATTCATATTCCCCGCCTCTCTCCATGACGTTACAGGGTGCGTCATCCCACGCGCCCAGTCCTCTGCAGTCCTAAGTGACTTTACACAGAACCCGGAAGACAACACATATTATGTCACAACACAGCACGCCACAATTTGGAATATGAAACAGTGATTTAAAAGCAAACAGCAAGATTGTACATTTCGTAAAGTACATTTATTTGACATCAAATGTTTAGAGAATATTCAGCAATTTGCATTTGTCTTTGTTGTCGATCCGCAAAAGTTCATGTTGAGGCACGCAATGTTCCTTTGCTGTACAGAGGGTGTTAGATCAGCTTACAACTCAGTGCGCCACAATTCGGAATATGAAACTGTGGTTTAAAAGTAAACAGCAGGATTGTACATTTGGTAAAGTACATTTATTTCACATGAAATGTTTAGTGAATATTCAGCGATTTGCTATTGTCTCTGCTGTCGATCAGCAAAAGTTTATTTGGAGCCACGCGTTGTTCCTTTGCGGTAGATAGGCTGTTGGTTTATGATAAAAGCAGTAAATGGTCGCTCTGATAATCGGAAGGTTGCTCCAACAACGAGCCATTAGACCACCCTATTGGTTGGTATGTTGTTTGTAGCCGCTAGTACTTCGTAAGGGCATATTGGTCCTTGGCGATTGTCCCATAAAATGGTGAGGGTCATGAAGTTGCATATTTGGACCTGCACCTAGCAGTTGAAGACCCCATCCGCTGGAGTCTGTAAATCGTGACATAGGCAAAATGGGGCCACATACCAGTTTTAAGAAGCATAAATTAGTCTCACCAGCCGATCTTCATTAAAAATCATCATTTTATTTATTAGGGCGTGAAATTATTTGCTATCGAAGATAATGCAACGGAGTATGTTAATAATAAAATAATAATATTTTCCCATTCATATAGCGCTAAGAACCGTGAGGTATATAAGCGGTGCTTATTATTAACCACGGTGTGTTGTGCTCATTTATCGACCACGGAAGGATGAAAGGCTGAGTTTGGCCTTGCCGGGATTCGAACTTGCGTTAGCAAGCTGTGCACGGATGTCAAAGCTAGCGTTGTACTCGCTGTGCCACTTGACAGGCTACAGTGAAGTGGCACAGCGAGTAGAGCGCTTGACCGCCTATAGACCGGTTAAATTATTTCTATTAACCCACCCTGTCTCGTCTGCCTTTTTCAGAGCCCTCTAAACGACAGGGGATCAATTCGGCGGTGATAGTGTGCGGTAGAAAACATTATGCCACTTTCAACGAACAAGTTCAACTTGAGCGGTCTTTAATGCTATGCTATTGTAATTATATTTGGTATAAAATAATCTAAAGGGTTACTTAGAGTACAATTCCAATTTCCATTGTCTACGAGTAGTGCAGTCCCAAAATACGACTCTGCGTGTGCGAACGATCTTTCGCATAGCGATATAATATATAAAAGTGGTTTCGTTTCAGAAATGTCATCTTTATCTTCTCTTACGTTTTAGCAACACTGCTTCAAGAGACGTCTTTCATCACAATCTCTGTCTGTCAAGGTCAAAACACAATACAACCTTATAGTCCACTTCGTGAGCCTTTCCGGGGCCTGAGAAAAAAATGGAAGCAGCTGACCTTCACTGTGAACGAGCATAAATTCTTACTTTGCAACATTCTGTGTAAAGCCATATGTAAGAAGTTGGTTTTTGCACGCCATGTTTGTATATTGTTTGCGTGATATAAAAAAAAGTTTGTTTAAGGGACGTTATGGTTCTAAGAACAGCCGAAAGACCCCTGAAAATCGCAAGTTATGGTAAGCTATGAAAAATAACTCACGCCACCACCGTGCACTGCTAAGACTAACACCCAGGACATCAAAGATGACATCGCAAATGTCATTGATGAAATCAGTGATGACATCACATGTGTATGAACTTTTCAAGGAATTTGTGTACTATGGATTTGTATTATAATGTTGCGAAAAAAGTGTCAAGGATATTGCAATAAATATCATACCGTTATTAGTGCTTTGAACGATGCATTGATATAAATAGCATTGTATTATGGGATTCTATCTAGTATACTGAGCTACTAATGGAGAAACATAGCATTGTGTGCAGAGTACAAGATGAAAGTATAATATTTGTAATGTTAATATGTTGAATAATGAAATGATAATTGTCCTGAAATTTTCGAAAAATTCACAAAATGGGGGTGTTCTGAGGACGTTATTCGTATTGTGTGATAGTTTAGCTGTATGCAATGAGGGAATGGCACAGAGAGTAAAGTGGACGCCGTCCGCGGACACCGCGGCTGTTCGTGGACAGGGCGTGCTACATCCGGGTTTTTCCAGGAAATCCAACATGGAAAGAAGACTGTACGGATCAGCCAATCAGATGTCGAGGTTGTGGATTTGTGTTGAAAGAGACTGTGTGTGGTGAAGATGGCAAAAGTAGAGAAAGTCAGGGTGTTGGTGCTTGGAGATATGTTTGTGTATGGTTTACAACAGTACGCTCAATGCAGGCATGTTGCAAAGAACTTTGATGTGAAAGGAGTGGAGGTGGTGTGGAGCACTGTGACTGATTGCAATGTACCGGGAATTGTACAATTGTCCTCAGCAAAACATTGCTAGGTGTGTCATCAACCAAGGCATGTGTGCCTTCATGCTTAGAGCTGGTATGTTCTTCTGTAACAATGAGAATATTGATGCCAGTAATGCTGTTAATTTTAAAGAAGATGGCATTTCTTTATCTTTTATGGGAAATGCCTTTTTATTTTGGAATGTAAGGGTTGCTTTGGAGAAGGTTATGTGAAGATTTTAGGAGTAAAGTAAGAAAAAAAAACAAGAAAAAAAATACAAAATAACAGGTGTCTGTCAAGCATCTGTAAAAAAAACAAAAAAAAACGGCTCTTTTCAGAGCCAACTTCAAAGGGGAAATGGGGCACACTATTTAAATTTACATTCACCACGCTCAGATTTTCGATATGTCCGCGGACATGGCGGTAGTCCCCGGACATGAAAATCACTACGAGGGGGTTAGTATGTTCTATGTTACATGTATATGAAGTCAGGGATATTATGGTGAAGTTGTGCTACTAAAAACCTATGAAATTCAGTGAAAAAACGTTGTTAAAGGGACGTTATGGTTAAGTTGCGCTACTAAAAACCTATAAAATTCAGTAAAAAAAGTTGTTAAAGGGACGTTATGCACATGTGATGTCATCAGTGATGTCATCAATGACATTTGTGATGTCATCTTTGATGTCCTGGGTGTTAGTGTTAGCAGTGCACGGTGGCGCGAGTTATGGTTGCTTATGTTACTATAACTGCCGAATTTCAGGGGTTTTTCGGTTTTACTTTGAACCATAACGTCCCTTTAACAAAGTTTTTTCACTGAATTTCATAGGTTTTTAGTAGTGCAACTTAACCATAACGTCCCTTTAACAAAGTTTTTTTACTGAATATATTTATATATATATACATATACATTTAAGTAGCAATTTTTTTACCCCTTAAAAAAAAAACACACACAACTCACAAAAAAAGGACATAGAAAAATTCATGTTTTTTTTTCTACCCTTGCTTACATGTGTGATTCCTAATGTTTTCCCCTTCTCAGTTCCATTCTCCTCCTTCCCTCTCCCCCAAAATGGCCCTTTTCAGGGCCAGATTTTCAGTTATAAAAATAGACAATAAAAAACAAAGACTGTATAAATGGATCAATAATTCTTAATTGGTCCTTTTAATACAGTGTGTGTTAAAGAAAAAAGCACCTATGTTTACATTTTTAGTTTAGCCGCGGTTGGACTTCATGGTACCCATGGGTACAATGACATGATGACAGCAGCCCTGAAAACCATGAATATTATGTTATGCTATGTTGTGCAATGTTAACTCTCATAGCTGCATCTACGAAAAAAATGTAAACACATAAATAAATAAATACATTTGTAGGTATGTGGTAGGTAGTCCTGAAATTCTTATATTTTTAAATATATTAAAATATGCAGCACTGTCCCCATGGTATCCCTTTCTGGTGGCTTCTCATCCCTCCCTGAGGTTCATCTGCCCTAGCACTTAGCCTGAGGCCTCCTCCCTGGCTCTCCTTGGCACTT
Organism: Ambystoma mexicanum; assembly: GCF_040938575.1. Classification (NCBI taxonomy): domain Eukaryota; kingdom Metazoa; phylum Chordata; class Amphibia; order Caudata; family Ambystomatidae; genus Ambystoma; species Ambystoma mexicanum. The sequence goes on along the minus strand of NC_090925.1, from coordinate 426,718,323 downwards.
CCCTCCCATGGTCCACCAGCACTTGTCTGCTCCTTCCCCCCTCCAATCCCCACCTATCCCTATCTCCTACACTTCTCTTCACTGCACTTGCATGGCCGAATGCCACAAGGCCTAGTAGGACCACGATTGTATGTTTACTGTTTTTACCATTGTTTTTTACTCCCCTGCTCCCTCCCCATTTTGCCTTGTGGTGCTTGGAAACATAATTCTGTTGTATAAGCGCCTAACAAATGCTCAATAAATACAAATACAAAATACTAACATTACACTAGCTATGGCCTTCGGACATGCACACAGTATATATTATACACCACTAACTAGTAACTAGCTAAGGCCTTGCGGCATGCCCACTGTATAGTATACACACTAACCAGCCACTAGCCATGGTGTTCAACACAATCCTGGCCAGTGGTCACAGCCTTTGGCCATGCCTACTGTATATTCTAACATGTTCATGGGCACTAGCCATGGCGTTTTGCCATGACCAGTGGCTACTGCTTTTGACCTTGCCCACTGGATATTTTAAAACAGTAACGGGCCACTAGGCATGGCTTTGAGCTAATGACTAATCGACCACTAGTTATGGCCTATCGTGATGGCCTGTGACCACAGCCTTCGTCATGGCCAAGTCTACGGCCTAAATTGTTATTAAGATAACCAACGTTTTTATGAGCTAACTTACTAATGATGTTATGTCTAATGCCCTTAGTAATGTAATCTGTTATATACAATGTAATTAGTGTTGTCACCAGTGATAGCATCAGTGATGTGAACTGTGATGTCATCAGTGTTCTCATAGAACATGTAATTGGTGATGTCATCATTGATGTCATCATTGTGGTCATAGGCTACTTAGCCGGGGTTGCGAAGTTAAGGTGGCTTTAGCTGAATTTCGGGGGTTTTGTTGCGTTATGTCCTCACCTTAACGTCCTTGCAACTAAAGTGTTTCCCCTGAATTTATATATATATATATATATATATATATATATATATATATATATATACACATATATATATATATATTATTAATATTTAATTTCTCATACAGCGCATCACACCCAGAGGCCTCATTGTGCACAATGTGAACAAAATAAGGGACGAAGATACAAATAAAAGACTGGACCAGGTACCGGGAGTCAAATCGAGAAATATACTTTGTTAGTCCTTAGGGTTCAAAACATGGGGGTTTTACTGCCTTCTTAAATTTGCCGAGGCATGGGATCTTGCTTATACTGTTCGGAATTGAATTCTAGAGAATGTGTGCACACACAGTAATGCTCATGCAACCAAATATATTTAACTTACATTTCGGGATAGTATGTTTCTTGGATCCGTTGGTGCGTACGTTCTCAGTGCGGGTGCCTTGTGTATACACCTTTTCAGGTACTCAGAGGTTTTAACGGATATGCATTTGCAAGCAAAGGTAAGACTTTTGTGAGTTATTTGGTGACAGACAGAGGGGATGTGCAGGGATATTCTATCCTCTGTTATTTGGTCTCTTCTGTTTCCACATACAGTTTTCACGGTTCCATTCTGAGCCACCTAATGAACTTTAACATTGTTTTTTGTAGTGCCTACTATGTGAAGGATTCCAATCGGGCATCACACACCAGACCAGGACACTTGGTTTTAGCATAGGATGTAGCGCTCAATAGGAATGCTTTTTCTTTATTTTCAACGAATTCAAATTGAGCTGGTACCCAACCCATCTCACACACCCTTTTACAAATACCCTGGTTCACAATGGACAGTGAGTGGTAATACAATATTTATTTATTTTGATTTCAAAGAAAATTATACAATTTTTATATTGGGCAGCAATCACCAATCGGGTTATAAGTACAATGAAAATTACTGAAATACATTTGGTTAACCTTCTACAAGAACATATCCAAAGCACAAATGACTAGGAGCACTTTTTCAATTAGGAAAGATAGCAGCCTAGTTAAGATTTCCCCCTGCAATGTTCCCTCTAAACCCCAATTAATCAAATTTCGAGTGGATTTAAAAGAGCAGCAATGAGTCAGGGATATAAGCAGCAAACAAAACCCTTTGCAATTGCATAAAATGATACTCGGCATTGGACAAATAATTAATTAAATGTGTGGTTAAATAATGATGTGCATATGTTTTATCACAGTATCAGGGATGTTATCTCACAAGCAACTATAAGGCAAGGTATCACAAAAGGCATACAGTTCAAAAGCAATTTGAAAGTGAGAACCTGATGCAGTCAAAATCACATGTGGGAAAGTTGCATTTTACACTTTTTTCAGTTTTAAATGTCAAAACGGAAACAAACAAAAAAAACAGGTGAAATAAACAAAATTGGAATGTGGTTTTCAGGCTGGGGAATAGATGCGCATCACAGGGATCATATAGAAGTGAAAGAGTAGTGAAAGTGAGAAGTCCCCAAAAAATGCACTTAATCCTCCCAAGAAGAGTCAAACAGGACACATCCCTGGAGGGAATGAGACCAAGACCAAGTGCTGGTGATATCAAAAATCATTTATCTAAAATAGGGCAAGCAGAATCTACTCTGCTCATACTGAGAGCACTCTGCATAAAACATGTTACAAGTCATTTTTATTCAGCTTTTGTGCCATCCCAGAGAGGGGAGGTCTAGGGGGCACATGAAGAGTTGGGATTGGTTACTAGGGATGAGCACCTACAGGTACCATAGGGTCGACATGCTGGGTTGGAGCAGGATCACCTGGTGCTGTGATGATGCTCCTCAGGTCAATCGGTCAGCTGGGCTCATCGGATTGGCATGGGGTGTTGGCAACCTTTGCACTTGACATTTGCCCTTGTAGCCACACATTCCCATTCATCCAATAATACACTTCATCTTGTCCAGCAGCCTCTAAGGCCTGTGAATGTTGACACCAAAGGAAAGACATTTCTCAAGTGCAGGTTAACTACCATTGGGCATAGGTCATAGTTTATCTCTCAAGCTTAGTGTTAGATCTGTTACTGGACAGTCCACAGTGTTTGTACAATACAAAATATATTGTTCATAGGGCTAAGACTTTGAGATCATGGTGTGGTCTGGAATGTCCAACTGGTACACAACAAAGAGGGCTCTAAATGTAAAGCCTAAATTACACATTAAAAGAATAGGTCACAACAGCACATACCACAATGGTCATAAGTCTTATTTTGGGGGTTAAAGGTGGGTTGTTTAAACATCATTAAATCGTTGCTGGTCGGTTTTGGCACTATAAAGGGTAGAGGAGAATCAAAACACCTTTGCTGTGCAGTTCTGCTTTGCATGGGGAGACGGGACCTCCTGAGTGGCGTTTTACAAAATGTTTTCTTTACACATGGTTGTTACATTATGATTGTAATCGACTAGAGAACGTTATCATTTCTCTTTGGCTGTGTGCTCTCGTTGTTATAAAACTCATAATAATGATTTGCGTATGCACAGGTTATCTTCCATGCTAAATTAAGCAGTCCATTAACGAATTCTCTACATGCAGGCCCTAATGCATATTCTTATATTTAAATTATACTGAATACAACATTTGATTGCTAAATTGCTTTTACATGATATCATGCATATATTTACATTGAACTTGGAAATGAGGTAGCTTCATGCTGGCATATACAGTGTTATGTTCTGTTGTGCATTTTGTTATTGCAATCCATTTCTAATAAACTTCATACTACACTTTAATACACGTCACACTTATATCACTGGATCCTAACGTTAGTGCTTCTGATTAGACATATATTATACAACGCACTGATATGCTTATTGTTCTACTACAAACCTTTCATTGTTTCGCATGCAAGGGAAACAGTTTATGAGCAACTTATTTCGATTGCTTGCAGAAAAGACACGTTAGTTTTTCTCATATTAAGGCGCGAACAACATGACATACTCGAGAGTCATTCTTAGTTATTTGACCATGTTCAAAGGATATGGGGGTGGTATTCTTTATGGCCTGGGTCTGCTTGGTGGGGGCAGGTTTATGGAGATGAACAACTTTCTGCTGCCAGGCCTTGAGCTGGGCCACGGCAGGGTCAATGAGGTAAGACACAAGACAGAGGATACAGTGTGAAGTTTGTTGCATTTGTGTGGCCAGTCTCCCATGAGAACCGGACGGCTGCAGAGATGACAGAAGGGAGGAGGTTGGGGGGAGAAGCTTGTTTGCTGTGCACGTCTTGCGGGGAGAGCTGTAGGCCTGTGTTCTAATTTCATGGATGGCCTGCCATTATGTGAAAACAAAATGGAGTTGGTGGCACACAAAATGGAGTCTAGTCGGACTCTGATCTGGACTGTCTTCAGGGGTCACAGTGTCTTGGGGTATTCCTGCATGGGTGATCCGGGGTCAGTGCCCTGAAACCAAAGCAGCCGCAACTGGGCCTACTCAGGAAGTGTGAGAATGGAGGGGGGGTTCCAAGACCCCCTCCTCCCACACATTCCCCCTTTTGTTACTTAAGTAACGAATATTGTAATTGCCCAACCGTTTGCCTCTTCTTCCTCAGCCACTGCCTCCTCCCATGCAGGTGTTCCCTTTATTGACATCCATGCCCTACATACCGCTCTGAGGCTTTCCCCTTTCTAGCGTATTCATCTGGGTTGCAGGTCATATAAATGCACCCCCCTTCACCCTCCAAGTCCACCCATACTTCTTTGTACCACTGTAATTCTCTTGGCTCTTTTATGGTTGTAAGATATAAATTATCTACTATATGCCCTGTATTGTATATTGCGGTCATTCTATATTTTGGTTTTGAGCTTTCTCCTGTTTGAACTTCTGCCTCCTGCTTTATTTGCGCCACTCCATTTGCACGGCCCTTTGTTTCCATCATCAGTGCACCATTAGGTACCGTGTTTGCACAGCATCTTAGAGCTAATTGGCACACACAAAAAATGAGTAGAAAAAAGACAATGAGTGGTATGAGGAGTTTCACTGTCATTCCAAGCCACGATGGTACCCAGGAGAAAAGATTGTCAAACCAGGTGCTGGGCTGTGCTCCCCCTTCATCTTTAGTACGTTCTCCAAGGTCGTGTACCGCGCTATGACATGGGAAAAGGAGCCATTGTCCGCGTCATCAGAAGGTACAAAAGTGGAACATGCGCTCCCGATTTTTTGGCAAACACCTCCATCCATTGCTGTTAACATGTCTAGCACATACCAGTTCTGCATGGTCATCAGTCGTAAGGCTCTGAGTTCCACTTTGATAACGTTGAAGTCTTCTTCTGTGTCATTGGCCAGCTGGATGATTTCCCATCTCGTGATCTGAAGCCATTTTGCATTTGCTCTCGTATGGATGCTGGGGACGAGGGACGCGAAGAATGTCTCAACGGAGCTGACTAGCTGAAATCGATCTGGGATCTGTGCCAGAAGTTCTGACGATTTAGCAGAGATATAGTTGGATGACCTTTTCTTCCTCCGCAGCGTGCTTTGTAAACTTTCCTTAGCAATAGCATACACAGGAACTTCTTCAGGTGGTGTTGGAGCTGGTTCGTTTGGTGCTGCCACTTGTGTGTTTTCTCCTTGGATGTGGCCTTCTGGGATCACCATTACGGCAGAATGCAGCATTGCCAGGGAGCATGTGCCCCTCCATGATTGCGGGAGGTGCAGGTATTCCAGGTTGCCACAAACCCAGTATGTATCCATCATTGCATCTGTTCATTTTCTTCATATCGGGTATTATGAGAGTTTTGCTGCAATTTTTGTTCTGTCCCATGTTCTTTTTCCCTTCCCCACGAAAGCACAGTTCGTATGGAATGTCTTTTTACAATTTGAAGGGTTTTTCGATGGCACTAACCCAAGTGAGTTCCGTTATATGTTCAGTCCATATGGGAGGCACGTTCTCTGTACCCAGGAAAGGTTTTCTTCAGACAGTCCTCGCAACGTGTCTGCTGTACACAATATTTCTTCGTTCTGGCACTTGTCTGAGTGTAATGTTCCTTTTATCACCAAAAAGGCTCTTTTACGCAAATCACTCCTTGCAGCCTGGAGTAACATGTCCGTTCGTTCTGCAAGAGTTCGAATGAGACAGTGTGTGCTTGGAAAGTATTTTTGATTCTACATAGTGCGAGATGTAAGAGACACTGTGCCTCTGCAAATGGAACTTCTTGTGGCAGCAATACCTTACGGGTTCCTGAGTTATGGGGTACTAGTGAGCAAATGTAACAAATTGTATTTTGTTGTTTGTTTTGCCATGTTGCTCATGTCAGCGAACCACTTGTTTGTTTGGTGTGGGTTTTGAGTATCATCAACGGTGTCAAGGCCAAATTTATAATGCTCTTCTCATTTTTCTTGTTGTGTCCCCCTCTTTTTCCTTCAGTTGCCACCCCCATCATTGCCCTGGAGAACCTTGTTATTCCCTTTATCCTCCCATTTGGTGTATATTCTAAAATAGCTATCGGCCATGTGTTTGTTATGATTGTTTTCTTGTCTGGTGGCTATATTATCTGGTAATTTGATCTCTGCAACTGGCATTGTGGTTGGGTATGGGTGATTTTGGAGTTCTGAGGGTGTTCTGTCACTCATTGAATAAACACTAAAATCAGATTCATTAGACTCAAGGGGCTCTTGGGTGGCCTGCGCAAGTGTACCATTGAAATTAATATTATTATTAGATTCGTTCCTATGATGCCCGTGGGCCCATATCAACTTAAAGCCATCCCAGATTAAATGGGTTCATTGTTTGATTGATTTTATCCCACCACACCCCGTGGCTTATATCGATTGAAATAAAAGCTATGGCCCAATACAAAACTAGGCCAAACAATGTTGAAAAGAATACTACTGCACATACAAACAACACACATTCATATGAATAACTAGGTTAAGTACTCGTTCTTCTTCTATTTCTATCTACACTATTGTCGGTTGTCGTTAGGGCCTCTTCCATGCCCATTGTAGCTCCTAGTAAATGAGATGTAAGCATTTGTTAAGCATACACATTCGATTTTCGTTATTACACATTTTAATTGTAGACACTTCCACTTTTTGTGCTTACTTTTAGACCTTAATACAAGTGTTTATTTTGCGTCCTTCCTTTTCCCTCTTTCTGGGGGAAACTATTTACTAACAATTTAAAACCTACAGGAAGGAGAAGTGAGAAAAAGAGAGAGGGATTGAGAGAGAGAGAGAGAGAGAGAGAGAGAGAGTATGGAGGACGTTCATCATTTTATTTATACAATTATTTACATTTTAGAAGTGCTTTTTCATTTTGCATACTGTAATTGACGTTTGTACTCATTAAGGTCGTGCACCTTTACCAACAATCTTTTCCATTATACACTCATTCCTCACTACACTTGTAGCTAGTTTCTGTGTTTTTGCTCCCTTATTCATAATAATTATACACTGTGTTAATTTCTACAATTTTTGTGGTCTATTCAGTCTGTGCTTTTGTAAGCCTTTCGGTCATCGGTTAAGTGCACCCAATACCTTAAGCCCTGCACTTTGACTGCCGTGGGTGTGCAGGATATTACCTTATAGGGGCAGTGGAAACAAGGTCCATTCTACCTACGCAAAAAGCTTCTTACGCATACCATGTCACCAGTCATCAACTGGCAGTCCGGGCTATCTGTGGCTGGGGTGGTCATGTCTGTGGCTGTTTCTTATGTGAATGGGGGTGCTATTTGCTTTGCTATGGCACATGCTGCTCTTGTAAGATTTCTGAGATACTCATGGAACTCTTCTCCCAGTACTACAGAACTCTGGTGTGCATCCGACTGTCTGCACAAGGGTGAGTGGGCTGTGTGCATCCTCCTGCCTGTCACAATCTCATGGGGTGGCAGGTGGTGTTCCTTACTGGGTTGGTTCCTCATCTCAAAAAGGGCTACGGGTAAACAATGTACCCAGTTCTTTTTGAGTTTACGGCACAGTTTTGACAATCTGCTTTTAAGTAGTCGGTTAATTATTTCAACAATGCCGTTCAATTGCGGATGATAAATCGCACAGAGCTAATGTGTTATTCCCAGCATTGCTGTTATGTGCGTGAACAGATCATTTACAAAGTGTGTACCGTTGTCGGAACGTATGACATCACATCACACATACCCCAGCTGGGGAATACTTTCCTTGACCAAGAATGTGGTGGCACACCGTGCGTCCGGATAAGCGCAGGGGCCCGCCTCCACCCACCGAGAAAAGGGACAGACTACAACAATCAAATATCATGATCCTTTACACTGCTCTCCCATGTCTGCATAGTCTATATGCAGCTCTCTGATTGGCCCTACAGGCTTTGGCAATGTCCAGCTCAGTGTTCGTAACGTCACGCCAGAGTTGTACGTTTGGCATGTGGTACATTCTATTATTAGCTTCGTAACTTGCTCCTGCAATCCCGGGGCGAACCAATCTTCCTGTATGTCTATGATAATGTGTTGTTTTGCATTGTGGGCGGGGAAGTGCAGTTGTTGGAATGCTACCTCCAGTAATTCCGCAGGCATTACTACCTTACCGGTATTATTTTGTCTCCATAAAAGGTCAGTGGATGACTGGCTATACCCTCTCTTCACCCACACTTCCTTTTCCTCACTGGGTGTATCTTGTTGAAGTTCAATAATTTGGGAAATTGGCAATGAATTGAATCCTTCTGGGTGCTCTTCCTCAACTACCTTTTGTAGTATGTACTCACCTGTAGGGCTCTTTGGTAAATAAGATGCTTCCTTAGCAGCTGCGTCTGCTGCCGCGTTTCCCAATTGATGACGTCATCACCTTGTGTGTGGGCCTGGCATTTTACGACAGCTAAAGTGTGGGCACCTTTAGTGCATCAATTAATTCTCTTAACAGTGTTGCATGCTGGACTGGGGACCCATCTGTTCTTCGGAATCCCCTCCTACCCCATCTGGCTAAACCACTATGTACAGTCGTTGCTATGTAAGCAAAGTCTGTATAGATTGTGATTGCGCACCCTTTAGCTGTATGCAATGCTTCTATGAGAGCTACTAGTTCTGCTGCTTGGGCTGAGAAATCAGGTTGCAGTCTTTTTTGGACAACAACTTCAAATTCCCCATCTTCCACCCGAACTGCTGCTGCTCCCACATGCTTTTCTCCCGTTTCACAATCTATGGAAGCTGAACCAGCAACAAAATAAATTTCTCCTTCTGTTAGTGCGTTTTCATGTGCTGTGGACGTATTGCAATCATCACCTCTGTAGGTGGCAAAATCATGCTGCTGCATGTCCTCTACCGTACATGCTTCTGTGAGGAATGTGGCAGGGTTTACACTTACACCGCACGATATATATGTTTGTGCTGGATACTATTATCTCGTATGCTGTTTCTCTTTGGGTGGTGAGTGCGCTTTTTGATCTTTCCAGAATAGCAAACAATAGCAAAAAGGGAGTGTTCCACATACAACGTGACGGAGCATCCCATCACGATTGTAGAGCTTTTTTCGATTGCGAACGTGGAGGCTGCGAGAGCCTGCTCGCAAGCAAAATGTCCTTGCATTACTACATCCAGTGTTCCACTATAGAACGCCAAGGGATTGTGACCTAGAGATGTTTTCTGTGTTAGCACAGCTGTCATGAGTGTGCGAACAGGTAGAACTCACGATCATAGTTGGGGGTTGCCATAACTGGAGCTGTAGATATCAATTCTTTGAGTGTGTCAAAGGCTGTGTGCATTTCTTGTGTCCACTGCAACTGAGTGTTTTCTCATTGAGCTTCCTTGAGCGCCTATAATAGGGGTTTTGTGTATGCTGCATAGTCTAATATCCAGGCTCGGCAATAATTACACATGCCAAGGAACTTCTGCATCTCTTTAACTGTAATGGGCTCTTTTACCGCTTTTATTGCTGCTGCTCTGTCGGGTATTATTCTTTTGCCATCTTTGGATATTAACTGACCTACGTATAACACTTCTGTCAGGCAATATTGCAGTTTTTGTCTGTCCACTTTATATCCTTTCTGTGCTAACTGTGTTAACAGGATGATGGAATCTTCCATATACTCCTTTTCATTCTTACTACAGACCAACAAATTGTCTACATATTAAATGATTGGACTGGTCGTGTGTATGTTTCCAAGGTCTTCATGCAAAATTCTGTTAAAAATACTGGAACTCTCACATTACCTTTGGGGCAATCGGCAGTGTTCATACCTTTTCCCTCCCAGCGTGAACACCGTTAGGTACCAAGAGTCTGGGTCGAGCGGGATTGAAAAGAATGCATTTTTCAAATCTACCACAGTGAAATATGCAACCTGTGTTGGGATACTGCACAATATTGAAGCAGGACTTGCGACAAGGGGAAACTCCTTCTGTACTACGTCATTAAGGGGGTGTAGGTCCTGGATCATCCTCCACACCCCTCGCTTTGCTTTCTTGTTCGGGTAAATGCAAGTGATTCAGGGCGAGTTGGATGGCACTATTATTCCCTGTATCATCAATGCGTATATGGTGTCTTTTATTCCCTCTTCCGCCTCCCTGGATAAGGGGTATTGTTTTACCCGGGGTAAAATGGTTCCGGATATGAGTTTTATCTTTACAGGTGTTAATTTGTGTAGCAGTCCTACATCGTGTGGGCCTGTGGTCCACAACTGCTGCGGTACCTGGGACATGTCTTCCTCGAAGTATGCTGGTGGGGCTTTGACGACTGCTACGAGGGGTAGTGGCACTTCTCTTTTTTGAAGCATTATGTCACAGGGAATTGCAATTTCCATCACTATTTCCCCATCATCATCTGAGTCACTAAAAAGATCCTCGTCTGTAACATCCCGCAGGGCCATATTGGAGTTGTTGCACAGTACTGTTCTCCACTGGCATCCCTGCATGTCCATTGCGATTACTGCTATTCTTTGCGACGACACCTGTATTGCATGTACGTCTGAGGACAATATTGAACCTGGCACTATCTCTGGGTCTGTGATTGGGCGGAAAATGAACTCTGAGGGCACTCTCCATTTGTTACTTTTCAACTATGGCACCACACTTGCTAGTAACCTCAGCCCTTGTATGAACATGTCTGTATCATCAGGTATGCCACGAGTTTGTGGGAAATCTTCTTGAGTGTGTATTACTAGCATAGCACAATTGGGACATTTTCCTGGTGTAGAGCACACTATTCCTCTGTCAGTAAAGGATATGGTCATGTTAAGCTTGCTGAGAAGGTCCCTTCCCAGCAAGTTAATGGGCGAGTCTTCGTAATACAACAGGGGTGCTCGTACAGTTTCCCCCCCCACACTGTTATGTTTAATTCTTCAATGTATGGAACCTCGACCACTGCCCCAGAGAATCCTTGCATTTCCAAAGTCTGATTAAAAAGTGTCAACCTGCCCTCTTTGAGGCATGATTTTTCCACTACCGAATCCACCATAAACATTAACTGTTTGTTTCCTATCACCGCCCCTACCAGTGGTTCCTCTGCTGCTTTAAGGGTCGTTGACAGTACTGGACACGCAGGTGTTCCCTGTGGGCTGTCCTGTGCTGAGTACCTTGGGTGTTCATCAGTATTGAAAACATTTCCTGTTACCATTGCCATCCCTCAACATGGTGCAGGTGTTCCATTTGCCGTGGTAGCATAGGCGCTTCCACGGGTGGGGGTGATACGCTCATGGCATTGGGGGTGTTGTGGTGCATTTTGTGTGGGGACTTGGCGCTCATTATGTACCTAGGGTCGGGATGACTCTCCCTTCTATTCCCACCCATCGATAATCCATATGGGCTCCCCGGGTGGGGGTGTCCATCCTGTTGCTCATTTGAATATGAATGGTGGGCCTGCTCTGACACTCGCTCAAGAAATGTCCCCACCTCCTGCAATTCCAACATTATCCTTGTACTCCTTCCCTGGGCCCTCCATACCAGACACCCCCTCCCCTTTACCCTCTGAATCATATGGGGGTGGTGCAGTGGCAGATGGCTTAGGTGTGGGTGGTGATGTGGATTGTGCTACATATACAGGGTCGCTATATCCCTCTGCAGGCACTGGCTTTGTCAATAATGGGTATGTACCTGTAACCTCTGTCTTATTCTCATTCTGCTCAATTGGCCCTTCACTGCCAGTTGTTGTCAGGGAAGAGGCATTATACTCGCCACTCTTACCCGGAGGAACTTCATCAAACAACCGCCACAAGTCCAATATTTCCCTCCTGTTGTGCAGTTGTTTTCCTTTATATTTAATAAATAAACATGTGGCAACCATGTGTAGCCCAGCCTTACCAAAGGACCCTCCTTGGGGCCACACTTGGGGCAAGCCTTCTCCCTTCAATTCCATGACCCACTGGCCATGGTATTTGTTGATCTTTTCTGCGTACCCTGGCAGGGTTTTACAAATATGGGCCAGGGGTGTTTCTGCACCCATTTTATCAACCTGAAGTGGTTATTCATTTAAGAACCTTTTTCTACAATTCTTACACTTCCGATATGACCAGCTCAATCTGCTTTGTAACACTTCTCAAAACAAAATCGTTTGCTCACACTGGGTTATTCATAAACAATAACAATATAGGAATATTCTCCAACACAATTTTCAAACCGTTTTTCATGAACTTTCACCAACAGAAAAACAATACCTTTACGTAAAACAACACTTTAGGGCATACCACATACAACAAATGACATAAACAACACAGATTCTACCTCACCTTCCCTAGTACCCTAGTACCCTCTGATACCCTTTTCTCACTGCCCTTCCCTGATTCTCCAATCCCTTTAAAGAATTCTCTCCATCCACCCTGTCTATACCCAGGCGAGAGTGAAGAGGAGTAAGAAAAAGTAGGGAAAGAAAAGCATTTCTAAATACTACTCCGAGTCTTCCTTTGAGACCCCTACGTTATTTTCTTCACCTTAGTTTTCCCATATCCATTTGTCCTGTACTAGTCGAGATAGCACTCTGCGGCGTCGCCTTCCACCCCCCAACAGAGATAGGATCCCTTTATCCTCTTTTCACCTTATTTTCCGCCACTGTGCTAATGGCCATATGCGATAGAAGAAGAATAGAATAGAATATAGAACAGACCCCAGATTCCCCCTTACTGCTAATGACCTCCCCTCTTATTTAGACCTGCTGGTATTTTATATCCCAAACCTCCTAATCTGACTCCAACCCCCCTTTTAATATCACCCGCACTCGATACTCATGTGTCTGTCTTGATTCGAGACCCTCAGGACCAAATCGGTCAGGGCACCCCCCCCTCGCTCAAAGACCACGCCCGGCTCTGGTGAGTGGTATGGTGGGTTTTCTAAAGGGGGATCCCGTACCCTTTCACCCACTGTGTGCGCACGTCTAGGTGTACCAGTTGTCGTTGGCGGGTAACTCTTGAAGGAGCATGCTCCGGGTCGAAACAGGGCACGTCTCGTGCCGAAAGAACAAAAAGAACGCTATCACGTCAGGGTCACCAATGAAAGTGAGAAGTCTCCAAAAAACGCACTTAATCCTCCCAATAAGAGTCAAAACAGGGCACATCCCTGGAGGGAATGAGACCAAGACCAAGTGCTGGTGATATAAAAAATCGTTTATCTCAAATAGGGCAAGCAGAATCTACTCTGCTCACGGGGAGAGCACTCTGTAGCAAACACCCGGGAGGATAGCTTAACGGCCAGGTGCGCGTCTTGGAAGCAAGACGACACGAAGCAACACAGGTTCGATCCCCGAGTCCGCGCTTAGAAACATCTGGTTGTTTAAGCGCGTTATAAATACGCAACTAAGACAAAAAAAAACAATTATGCAACAAAAAAAACGAACAATTCCTGTAACAGCGCCTCGATGCCCACGGGCTGTGTGAGCGCTTTAAAAATGCAAAATAAATAAATAAATGTTACAAGTCATTTTTATACAACTTTTGCATCATCCTGGAGAGGGGAGGCCTAGGGGGCATATGAAGTGTTGGGATTGGTTACTAGGGATGAGCACCTATAGGTGCCATAGGGTCGACGTGCTGGGGTTGGAGCAGGATCATCGGGTGCTGTGATGACACTCCTCAGGTCAATCGGTCAGCTGGGCTCATCGGACTGGCATGTGCGGTCTGCAACTTTTGCAGTGTTACATATTCAATTAGACACTTGACATTGCCCTTGTGGCCACACATTCCCATTCATCCAATATTAAACTTCATCTTGTCCAGCAGCCTCTAAGGCCTGTGAATTTTGACACCAAAGGAAAGACATTTGTCAATTACAGGTTAACTACCATCGGGCATAGGTCATAGTTTATCTCTCAAGCTTATCTGTTACTGGACAGTCCACAGTGTTTGTATAATACAAAATATATTGTTGAAAGGGCTAAGACTTTGAGATCACGGTGTGGTCTGGAATGTCCATCTGTTACACAACAAAGAGGGCTCTAAATTTAAAGCCTAAATTACACATTAAAAGAATAGGTCACAAAAGCACATACCACAATGATCATAAGTCTTAGGGCCTCATTCCGAGTTTGGAGGCAGCCATGGTGCTATTAGCACCATGGCTGCCTCCAAACCCGGGTCCGGGTCCGGTCTGGCTGAATGGGGACTTACCAAGTCATTCCCACCTTGGAGGACCCGGTAAGTCCCCATTCAGTAAACCATTCCCCATTCCCATTTGAGCCCCCATAGGGCTCAATGTGAATGGGGAAGGTGCTAATTACGAGCCTGCAAATAATGGGCCCGAAATTAGCGCCCTGTTCCCTTAGCGGGACCCGCAAAGGACGTGTGGTCAGACCACACGTCCTTTCCGGGTCCTGCTAAGGGACCTCGGAATAGGGCGGTAAGGGTTTACCGGCACCGGCATACTTACCGTTGCCGGTAAACCCTTACCGCCCAACTCAGAATGAGGCCCTTGTTGTGGGGGTTAAAGGCGGGTTGTTTAAACATCATTAAATCTTTGCGGATCTGTTTTGGCACTATGAAGGGTGGAGGAGAATCAAAACACCTTTGTGGTGCAGTTCTGCTTTGCATGGGCAGACGGTACCTCTTGAATGGCGTTTTACATAAAGGCCTTTTTTACACATGGTCGTTACATTATGATTGTCATTGGCTAGAGCACGTCATCATTTCTCTTTGGGTGTGTGCTCTCGTTGTTATAAAACTCATAATAATGATTTGCGTATGCACAGGTTATCTTCCATGCAAATTAAGCAGTCCATTACCGAATTCTCTACATGTAGGCCCTAATGCATATTCTTATACTAAAGTTATACTGGTTATAACATTTGATTGCTACATTGCTTTTACATGATATCATGCATACATTTACATTGAACTTGGAAATGACGTAGCTTTGTGCTGGCATGTACAGTGTTATGTTCTGTTATGCATTTTGTTATTGCAATCCATTTCTATTAAAGTTCATACTACACGTTAATACACATCACACTTATATAACTGTAACCAAACGTGAGTGCTTCTGATTATACATATATTATACAATGCACTGATATGCTTATTGTTCTACTACAAACCTTTCATTGTTTCGCATGCAAGGGAAACAGTTTATGAGCTACTTATTTTGATTGCTTGCAGAAAAGACACGTTAGTTTTTCTCATATTAAGGCGTGAACAACATGACATACTCGAGGGTCGTTCTTAGTTATTTGACCATGTTCAAAGGATATGTGGGTGGTATTCTGTATGGCCTGGGTCTGCTTCGTGAGCGCAGGTTTAAAGAGATGAACAACTTTCTGCTGCCAGGCCTTGAGCTGGGCCGCAGCAGGGTCAATGAGGTAAGGCGGAAGACAGAAGATACAGTGCAAGGTTTGTTGCATTCGCACGGCCAGTCTCCCATGAGAACCGGATGGCTGCAGAGATGACAGAAGGGAGGAGGTTGGGGGAGTAGCTTGTTCACTGTGTGTGTCTTGCGGGGAGAGATGCAGGCCTGCGTTCCAATTTCAATTATGTGAAAACAAAATGGAGTCGGTGGCACACAAAATGGAGTCTAGTCGGACTCTTATTTGGGCTGTCTTCATGGGGTCACAGTACCTTGGGGTATTGCCACACAGGTGCTCCGGGGCCGGGGCCCTGAACCCAAAGCAGCCGCAACTGGGCCTACTCAGGAAGTGTGTGAATGGAGGGGGAGTTCCAAGACCCCCTCCTCCCAAAAAGTAGCTCTAGCTGAAGTACTGGATGAGATTTTCAGGGTGGAAGGAGACTTGGTTTTAGGAAAATAAAGCAGTTAAAAGAGAAAATCGGTTGCGAAAGAAAAAGACAAATTTCACTTACACTAGATTTAATGGCTAGAAAAGGGGAACGCCACCAGTGAATAGAAAAGTTACGCAGCAGTTGTAACCCTTCACGTAATGTCCCTCTTGAATTAATTTATTTTTATCAAAATATTGCTAAGGAGTTACAAGGTGGGATGAATGAAAGGATGGCACTAAAACTCGGAAATCAAGACAGGATGCACAGAGAATTCTAACAGTCTTAAACAAGTTACCAGGGTATGGATTGGATTACTTAGATAATAGGAAAAAGGTAAAGTATCAAGATGGGATAGGCTAGGTGTTGTTATGGGATGGGGAAATACTCACAATCCGCACTTGAGTTTGGGATTTGGGACAACCAACCGGGTTCTGGACTCAAAGGGCTCTGGTCACAGGATGGCGGGCAGGGCACCGCTTACAGCAAACAGCTGGGCAAGCCTGGTCACTGGATGGCAAGAGTACAGCATGCATGCAGGTAGTGGGGAAAAAAGCTGGTCTGGTCACAGGATACTCCCCAAAAGGTACCACACCTTTTCCCCCTTGGGATTTTTAGTGGGATTACTGGATCAATGGCCTTGCTGGGATAGGGTCAGCTTTGCTTTGCCCTGGCAGTAGAATCTGGAATCTTGCAAAGGTGGATCTGGAATGTCTGGATACACAGGCGCTGGAAATTCAAGAAAGAGTGTCTCCCTGTGAGCTCCTACCCTTTATATAAAGCGGGTGACATCACAGGATTTATTGTTGAGCAGAACTAAGCTATACCGGATAGGTCAGCCTATGCTGGTCGCCTCCTCCAGGAGGGTACTCAGTTTATTGGGTTATGTTTTATGAGGTACTAAGCCATCCCAGAGTCCTTTTGCCAAAAAGCAATCTTATCATAAATCACACATGTATACGGTTGGAGCCTTTTGCAAATTACATAGGTAGATTACATATTTCACGTGTTCAAGTTTGTAGGACTTTGTTTCATCCGTGGAATGATTTTATGTCATTTTCAATTAAAATATTTTAGCTAACATTCTGTAACTTTATACATGTCTACATATGATCATACGGCATGTGAGTATTGAATTTCAAAGTGGCACCATATACATTTTCCTCAGAATATCCAATTGTCTGCCATTTCTGTCCCCAATATGCCAGTGAATGCTACAACGTCTTGAATTAAAGCCAACAAAATTGCATCTAGATTGTGAAGCTTTTGCATTACTGAGTTGTCCAATTTTGGAGATAGGAAGTCTTGAAATGTATTAATAAAATAGTCATTTGAGCCAAATGGCCAGCATTGTCTAACAAATAAGGGCATAACTTCCAAGGCTGCTCTGGAGTTGGCTCTGAAGCTCCCCAGTAGAAGTTGAGGGGAGGTGTTTTTCAAAGGTCACATGTAGGTGTCTAGAATCTATTATGCCAACCTGGAGCACAGACAGAAGTCTGATGAGCGTGTGATATGCGGCCTTTTGGTCCATTCAGAGTTTCAAAGGGCAAAACTAACACATAGGTGTCCCAGAAATCCATTGTGGCTCCTGTTGGGGTAAGGTCACTCTTGTTGTCACCACCCCCTTCTCCCAACTGTCCCTTGAGCCATAATAGAAAGCCTGTGTGGCTAATTTTCCAGTACAGCCAGTACATTTATTTCTTTATTTTATTTTGTTCTGAATCAGAAGCAAGCCTGTTGCAATAAAACATCCCATTTATGTTTCCCAGCAAACCCCCCTTTACATTGCTAAGCAAGGGTATGACTTTATTCAGCATTACACTTTTAAAACAGGTATTTTTCTTATTTGCAAAAGCACATTTTAACACGTGGTGAAGTCTGCTGGGATGTCCCTTTGAAAAGGTTTTTTCTTCATCTGAATTCCCAACATGGTTTTGCAGCCCTAGTCAGTTTCTCTTATACAGCAATATGTTTAAGACACAGGTCTACTGAAATTGACATGTGCCCAGAGAGCTAGGGTTTCTTTTGAAGCATTGATCTTTGACATTTTGTAGCCCAAAAGTCAAGTGTTTTTCCCGAGGGGTTGAAAGTAAAGTTTCTGTTGATTTCCCAGATCTGTCTTACACAGCCTGTCATTCAGGAATAATGCTCTATTTTGCAGGAGCACAATCTAAATATAGATAGGCATGGCAGGGTCTCACTGATAACAGTAGTGTGATGTTAAACCGATGAAAAGTGCATCAGGGCCGCATCCTTTTCAATGTGAAATATTCCCTTTTCAATGGGAAATTTTTAGCAAGCAGCAGAGCAGCAAAACATGCTGGCAGCCTTTCTCAGTGTGCTCACTGTTCCAACTTGCCCAATAAGTGCTTGGCAAGACAGTGTAGCTATTTTGTAGCTGCAAAATGCAGTTTTGATGCGAGGCAATGGCGATCAAAGAAGCCAGCAGAGCCATTTTGCTGGTAACTGCTGAAGTGCAGCTTGGAGATGGAGGGGAATTCTGCTGAGTGGGTACATGTATCCCACTACTAGTAGACTGTTGTAATAGTCGATACTTGTATTGGCCATTACAGAGGCCACTGATAACAGGTTAGTAGTGGATAGGTAGGGTTTGATTTGCTTCATAAATTTTCTTAGGTAGGCACGAGAAACCTTCATCTGCAAACCTTGTTTTTGCATATCAAGCCCAGAATCAAGAAGGACTCCAAGGGTTTTCACATGGGAGCTGACTTGAATAGAACAGATGACTGTATTTTGCCACCATGTTTTCTGCCTTTTATCTGAATTTACGAGCATCAGCTTAGTTTTGTCATTATTAAGGGTGGGAGAATTAACGATTGACCAATTTTGGATGAGACTGTATATCTGTTGACATCACTATCAAATTCATAGACACCTGTAAGTTTAAGCTGAGTTCCGTCAGCATAGTTAGTATATTTAATGTCGATGCCATCCAGCAGGTCAAACAGTGGGCATGTGTAAACATAAACAAGTGTAGTTGAAAGGTTTCCATGCAATGGTTTGATCAGAACAATTAGTGAGTCTGCCCAGCCTTTCAAGCGGCAGCGAAGGTTTAACTAAATCGAAAGCTGCAGAGAGATCTAACAGCATAATCAAGTCGACACTATACTTTTCAACACATTCAACCAAATTGTCTCTCAAGTAAAGCATTGCGGTCTCAGTGCCATACATTGCACAAAAACCGGACTGATGTACACCCAATAGGTTGTTGTCATTAATATGTTTTTGTAGTTTTAGGTAGACAGCCCTATCAAGAACCTTCAGTAGGAAAGGAACAGTTATGATGGGGTGGTAGTTTTGTTATATATAACAAAAGGTTATTCTAGTTTGCCTGGCACGTGCAAGCTGGATTTACCCACATAAGCGGCTCTATTCATGTGGGCCTCGTGGTAGCTTGACCTTTAGAGTGTAATACCTTCAAGGACTGACAGTAGGATGGTTTAAAACATAATAATGCAGATGCTGTGTTTTCTTAGTGTGTTATGAGATATTTAAAACTAAGAAAACACTCAGCATCCGGGACTGTGGTCGGTCTCCCACCCAGGACCGAACCTGCTTAGCTTCAAGGTGAGGAAGGGGCGGGCACCCTCATGCCATGTTTCTGTAAGTGATCTTGTATCTTATGCCTTCAGACCATACCAATGGTATATAAGGCGCTATACAAATGCAAAATAACATAACATAACATAAATTTTGCCTATTTATTTGACAACGTGGCCTGAGCGGTCATGCTAAGCAGGGTCAGTCCCGGGTACTACATGGATGCCTATTTTAGTATGGACAGGTCTGTTTACTTTTATAGCTGAGAATATCAGCAGAAATGGCCAGATATAAATGCTTTTTTGGCCCCCCAGGCCATCACCAAGTGCCCCCCTCATCTGTGCCAGCTCCCCAATCACCTGAAAGCCTCCTCACCTCCCTTGCTGTCTACTCCCCCCCCACGACGCTCAGTGTTTCTGTGACACAGTTTGCTTTGTGATGTCGGCTACTTGAAGCTATACCCCAGGTTATAGCCGAGGGTATGGGAAATATGTTTGAGCCTTGTATTACAAACTTGGTGCCTAGCTGCCCTACAACTCTCAAATTTCACTTGGAGTCCTCTTGCCTGCCCCCACCACCGCTAGCCTGATGGCATTTCCACGTTTTTTGACCTGCAAAAGCATTTTTTCTCTGTTTCATTTTCTGATACCCTTAGCTATAACCTGGGGTATAACCGCAGCTTTCTCTCGCAATGAGGAAAATAAAATGATGGTGGCTTTTTTTATTTCTGCAAACCCTGATCCGGCAATGTACCATGGGAGATATAACTATTTTTGGGGGGAGAAAGGGTCACCCGCTTCTGCATCAAATATTTAGAAAACTACTTTACGGAATAACCCCAAACCACAAAAGGATGGTAAAAGTCAGCATTTTCTATCCAAATTCTTTTGGGCCTGATCCAATTAATTCCAGCGGTTTTGGCTGTGCGGGTTCGATAAAAACTGACCTTTTTTTGTCTATGGGAAATTGAATTGGGACCAGGCTGAAACTGTGTTTTATTGTTTTCTTAATGACCATTTCAATTTTTTAACAATATTTCCCATATTTTCCAATCTGGGTGGGCCCAGGCGTACAATTGTGTCTGCAACATTTCAGCCATGTCAATCATACAAGCCAAGGTTATTAGCAATTTTTGGGGGGATTTCCTATGTGACTCCAACTCACCTTAACTATAGGTCAGCGACCGCCTGCAATATATATGTATATATAGTCTACCTTAGAGTTTTGTGAGTTGAGCTATCAATAGTATATGTGAAATATACTTACATTTGGTGCCGACTCAATCTATATAGGACATATATTATGTCTCCTTCCCATACTCTCATGTCCTACAATATCAAGGGATGTCCGACTAAAAATGTATGCGACAAGGGCATTGTTATTGATAAACTAATGGAAAGGGGTATATACTGGAGTATTATCTTTAAGTTAAGTAAGCTGCCTGTTATTGAAACCTGTATAACGACTTACATTACAAAATCAGTCAGGTCTGTTGATTATGAACACAATATAGTAGAATATGGTAGATCTTACACCCAAGGGACATTGTTGGGAATATTATTGTTTCATACCTGAAATGGGTGAGATTCCAGAATATATTGCTGAATTTCCCAGCAATCCAATTAGACGAGACCACATGTGAATAAAGTTTAGTCTTGTCCAAACTGGTGAAATTAATGGTGCATGGTCAAAAGTTTATAGATCCCTAAAGAAGTGTCATTTCTGCAGCATAGAACAAGTTGAAAGTGGTAGTTATTTATCACGACAGAACTCTTGAAATTCAGGTGTTGTGCTAAGTGACACTCAGAGCCCCCCATAGATGTCTCCAAGATGTTATTTTGCATCTCATTGTTAATCCCTGCTGTGATTTCATGCTTCTGCTCATGGGCTGAATAACGGGGACTCTGAGTTTAAGATGGTCGTCAGTTCTCACACCCGCTTAATTTCTAGGGCTTTGTTACTATCAACCTTATCATCTTAACTGTGCCTTACGTACAGTTGTTTCACTGAATTTCAAGGATTTTGTAATGGTATATACTCTGCATGGCACTCCGGC
This sequence comes from Ambystoma mexicanum, assembly GCF_040938575.1. Classification (NCBI taxonomy): domain Eukaryota; kingdom Metazoa; phylum Chordata; class Amphibia; order Caudata; family Ambystomatidae; genus Ambystoma; species Ambystoma mexicanum. The sequence goes on along the minus strand of NC_090925.1, from coordinate 426,696,680 downwards.
ATGGCCTTTAGCTGTGGCCACTGTGCATGTTGCACCAATTATTTAAAAAAGAGGTAAGACCACTGGCTGTGGCTTTTGGGTGCAGCCAGCAGCCCCTGCCTACTGGATGTGACCCATAAACCCACTCCCCCTATTAACTAACCAGATCCTACTGGCCAATTAGGCAATGTCTTCCTCAAGGCCCAGTGGCCACAGCCCACAGAGGTGGTCACTGTACAAATTGCACCAAAAATATAGAGCCTTGGCCGTGATCCTTATCCCTCTCCCTAGTAAACAACCAGATCCCTTCAGCCAGGGAGCAGCAATTAGGCAATATGTTCCTGAAGGCTGTGGTCACTACATATTGCACCAATGTGGCAAAAAGACTAACAAGCCGATTCATGGAATAATTAGCGCGGCGCAAGTGGGCAAAAACGTGCGAATCGCAGTGGAATAGCGAAAATCGCAGTGCAAGTGCGAAAATCGCACGAAAAGCAGCACACGTCGATTCATGGAAGGCCGTGCGCGAGAAAACCAGCGGATGTGCGATAAAAAAGTGCGCGGCGCACGTTGGCGCACGTTGGCGCACAGGCCATCTAACAGCGTGCGCCAGGTCACAGCGAAAATCGCACAGGCCACAGCGAAATTCGCACATAGCGCGGCGCACGCAATAAAAGTAGGCGGAACACGGGCGTAACACTCGGAATGGGGAACAACTTGCCAAAACGTGGGCGTCACGGGGGAAGTACAGGGCACAAGTGCGCGGAACGCCCACACGCTCGCCTACAACACGTATTCATGGAATAGAATAGGGGAAAAAAGCGCACGCTCAAACCAGCGCACAGGCACAAACACGACCGCCACAAGAAAGGAGGCGGTAGCGTCTCTGCGGCTGTAAGAAATGTGCGCCAAAAGGTGCGCCAACAAATAGCACCTATATACTGCCATGATGAATGTCCCATACTGTGGGCCTCCAGGAAAAATGACGTGCAAAGGGGTACCCACAAACACGGACACCCGCTGACAAAAAATACGTGTGCATGTATACCGGGGTGCGCGGGAAGTGTCACACGCGATTTGCAGGGTACGTGCATCACAGGGGTTCGCGTGAAGTAACTTCACGCGATCGGGCCGGGTTCGCGTGAAGTTCCTCACGCGATCGGGCCTGGGGGAGCGGGCTACGTGTATTACAGGGGTTCGCGTGAAGTTCCTCACGCGATCGGGCCTGGGGGAGCGGGCTACGTGTATTACAGGGGTTCGCGTGAAGTTCCACACGCGATCGGGCCTGGGGGAGCGGGCTACGTGTATTACAGGGGTTCGCGTGAAGTTCCTCACGCGATCGGGCCTGGGGGAGCGTGCTACGTGTATTTCAGGGGTTCGCGTGAAGTTTCACACGCGAATAGCCTGGGCGCGTGAATTTGAGGGGTGCGCGGGAAGTTCCACACGCGATCAGGCCTGGGGGAGCGGGCTACGTGTATTACAGGGGTTCGCGGGAAGTTCCTCACGCGATCGGGCCTGGGGGAGCGTGCTACGTGTATTTCAGGGGTTCGCGTGAAGTTTCACACGCGAATAGCCTGGGCGCGTGAATTTGAGGGGTGCGCGGGAAGTTCCTCACGCGATCGGGCCTGGGGGAGCGGGCTACGTGTATTACAGGGGTTCGCGGGAAGTTCCTCACGCGATCGGGCCTGGGGGAGCGTGCTACGTGTATTTCAGGGGTTCGCGTGAAGTTTCACACGCGAATAGCCTGGGCGCGTGAATTTGAGGGGTGCGCGGGAAGTTCCTCACGCGATCGGGCCTGGGGGAGCGGGCTACGTGTATTACAGGGGTTCGCGGGAAGTTCCACACGCGAATAGCCTGGGCGCGTGTATTTAAGGGGTTCGCGGGAAGTTCCACACGCGAATAGCCTGGGCGCGTGTATTTCAGGGGTGCGCGGGAAGTTCCACACGCGAATAGCCTGGGCGCGTGTATTTCAGGGGTGCGCGGGAAGTTCCACACGCGAATAGCCTGGGCGCATGTATTTCAGGGGTTCGCGGGAAGTTCCACACGCGAATAGCCTTGGCGCGTGAATTTGAGGGGTGCGCGGGAAGTTCCACACGCGAATAGCCTGGGCGCGTGTATTTCAGGGGTGCGCGGGAAGTTCCACACGCGAATAGCCTGGGCGCGTGTATTTCAGGGGTGCGCGGGAAGTTCCACACGCGAATAGCCTGGGCGCGTGTATTTCAGGGGTGCGCGGGGAGTTCCACACGCGATCGGGCCTGGGCCCGTGTATTTCAGGGGTGCGCGGGAAGTTCCACACGCGAATAGCCTGGGCGCGTGTATTTCAGGGGTGCGCGGGAAGTTTTACACGCGAATAGCCTGGGCGCGTGTATTTCAGGGGTGCGCGGGAAGTTTTACACGCGAATAGCCTGGGCGCGTGTATTTCAGGGGTGCGCGGGAAGTTCCACACGCGAATAGCCTGGGCGCGTGTATTTCAGGGGTGCGCGGGAAGTTCCACACGCGAATAGCCTGGGCGCGTGTATTTCAGGGGTGCGCGGGGAGTTCCACACGCGAATAGCCTGGGCCCGTGTATTTCAGGGGTGCGCGGGGAGTTCCACACGCGAATAGCCTGGGCCCGTGTATTTCAGGGGTGCGCGGGAAGTTCCACACGCGAATAGCCTGGGCGCGTGTATTTCAGGGGTGCGCGGGAAGTTTTACACGCGAATAGCCTGGGCGCGTGTATTTCAGGGGTGCGCGGGAAGTTTTACACGCGATTTCTGCATGGTACGTGTATTTCAGGGGTGCCGGGGAGTCCCACATGTGATTTGACAGTGTGGGTCCTCCCAGGTGTACCCTGTACACCCTCCACGGCCCCTGCAGGCAGCCCACACCACAGGGGACTACCCTGCATCCCTGGTCATGTCCCGCAGGCAGCCCACCAGACATGGGCATGCCCCCCAGCAAAGGCACATGTCTCCTTGAACTAATGAACACCAACACATGTCCCCTTGCACCCCCACCCCCCAGCACTGTGGGGCACATGCCAGCAGTCCCCCACCCATGTCCAACTCATGTCCCCCACCACCCCCACCCCCCAGCACTGTGGGGCACCTGCCAGTAGGCCCCCACCCATGTCCAACTCATGTCTCCCACCACCCCCACCCCCCAGCACTGTGGGGCACCTGCCAGCAGGCCCCCACCCATGTCCAACTCATGTCACCCACCACCCCCACCCCCCAGCACTGTGGGGCACCTGCCAGCAGGCCCCCACCCATGTCCAACTCATGTCACCCACCACCCCCACCCCCCAGCCACCAGGGTCACCCTCCACCAGGGCCCCACTCATGTCTCCCACCACCCCCACCCCCCAGCACTGTGGGGCACCTGCCAGCAGGCCCCCACCCATGTCCAACTCATGTCACCCACCACCCCCACCCCCCAGCCACCAGGGTCACCCTCCACCAGGGCCCCACTCATGTCTCCCACCACCCCCAGCACTGTGGGGCACCTGCCAGCAGGCCCCCACCCATGTCCAACTCATGTCTCCCACCACCCCCACCCCCCAGCAGTGCAGGGGAAGCCTCCACCAGGCCCCCACTCATGTCCCCTATCACCCCCACCCCCCCGCCACCAGGGGCACCCTCCACCAGGCCCCCACTCATGTCTCCCACCACCCCCACACCCCAGCAGTGCAGGGTCACCCTCCACCAGGCCCCCACTCATGTCACCCACCACCCCCACACCCCAGCAGTGCAGGGTCACCCTCCACCAGGGCCCCACTCATGTCTCCCACCACCCCCACTCCCCAGCACTGTGGGGAACCTGCCAGCAGGCCCCCACCCATGTCCAACTCATGTCTCCCACCACCCCCACCCCCCAGCACTGTGGGGCACCTGCCAGCAGGCCCCCACCCATGTCCAACTCATGTCTCCCACCACCCCCACCCCCCAGCCACCAGGGTCACCCTCCACCAGGGCCCCACTCATGTCTCCCACCACCCCCACCCCCCAGCAGTGCAGGGGCAGCCTCCACCAGGCCCCCACTCATGTCCCCTATCACCCCCACCCCCCCGCCACCAAGGGCACCCTCCACCAGGCCCCCACTCATGTCTCCCACCACCCCCACCCCCCAGCAGTGCAGGGGCAGCCTCCACCAGGCCCCCACTCATGTCCCCTATCACCCCCACCCCCCCGCCACCAGGGGCACCCTCCACCAGGCCCCCACTCATGTCTCCCACCACCCCCACCCCCCAGCAGTGCAGGGGCAGCCTCCACCAGGCCCCCACTCATGTCCCCCTGCACCCCCACCCCCCTGCCACCATGTGCAGCCCCCACCAGGTCCTCACAATCCCCAATCATGTGCGTAATGGTCAGCCTCCACAGCCAAAAAGACCTACCAAGTAACCCATTCACCCACATGGAAATGGAAATCACATGTTACACCCCCAATGTACATGAAGCAAATGAACCCATGTCCGTCACACACATATTTTCAAATTGAATGGGAAAACACACAACATGACATGCATGAAACCAATGAGATGAAACCACACAGTGAACAATGGAAAAAAAAATGTATTGAAAAAAATACAAATGCCAAAGAAAGAAAACTAACTACAATGTAAATGTGAAAAAATAAGCTGCATGTCCGCATAAAAACACAAAACTAGAAAATCAAATCCAAAAAATTATGTCCAAAGTGAAATGTAAAAACTCTCCATGCAACAAAGAACTATGTACAAAAATAACAAGGGTCCATCATCACAACTGAACTAAGGAAACCACCTAAAAAACCTACCTAAATATCAACTATATACAAAAAGTGGAGCAGTGTCCGTCGACTCCAAATAATAATAAGAACGAAAGGAAACCTAAAACTAAAGAACTATATACAAAGGCGGCGGGCAAGTCCAGCGGCTCACTCTGTGGTGTTCCGGGCCAGGGCATCATCGAACTCCTGTTCAATGTCCCGGAGGCAGTCCAGTTCCATGGCCCCGAGGGTCCGCAGGGACGACGCCGTGTCCTCCTCCAACCCCCTGCGGATTGCCTCGAGGCACTCGGCCCGCCTCAGGGCCCTCCGCATGGAGTTCTCCGCCCTGACCATTGTGAGCCGCGCCTCTTCCGCCCGCCGCCGCTCCGCACCTATGGCGTGGCCCAACCGCTGCCACACGGAAGACACTCTCTGTCCTGGGTCCTCCTGCCCTCCGGCCGATGCCTGCCCCTCCGATGTCGAAGGCCCCGAGCCTTCATGGCTCCCACCATCTTGCTGCTGCTGCTGCTCTGCCTCTGCCCGTGCACTGCCTCCTGCTGCCTGCACATCCTCCGCCGGCTGGGGTGCACCTGTTGATGTGGCCACCCCTGCTGGACGTCCGACTCCCGACTGTGGCAGGGATGCCTCCTCCACCAGCCTGGCCGCACTGTCAGAGGCAGCTCCACAGGGCACCCAGGTGACTGATGGGTGGGAAGATGGCACAGAGGACGACTGGCGCGTAGGGGGTCCAGTTGAGGAGGGGGTCGGAGCAAGCCCCATCAGACAGCGGAATCCGGCCTGGGTGACCTGTCCCAGCAGGCTGACGTGGTCAACGAGCCATTCGAGATGACGTGCAGTCTCTCCATGAAAAGACTGCAGGTCACCTCGCATGGCCCGTTGACGCAACGCCACACCAGCCAGGACAGGCTCAACCCGGTCCTGGATGGCCACGTCCGCAGGCAGAGGAAGGCCAGTTGACGTCAGCTCATCCCCTGCCTGAAAACGGGTCTGGACGTAGGCATCCCTGCTGGTGCAAGATGATGCAGGGACAGGATCGGGGACAGGATTGCACACAGGCACCTCCGCGGCCGCCTGTGCTGCCTCCTGTCCCTGGTCCTGCACTGCACCACTAGCACCAGTGGGATCCCCACCTCCAGACCCCGTCTCTGGTGCTTGCACGGCCTCCTCCTCCACCAGACCCCCCACCAACCTGGATGACTCTGTGCCATCTTCCCCTGTTGGGCCCTGTGGGGTCCCAGCTGCCCCTTCTGCTGCCGAGGAGTCCAACTGCAACCTCCGCCTCTTGGACCTCCCCCCGGCAGCTGCGGCCTGGGACGCGGCACCGGACTCCTCACTCCCCGACGAGATGACAACACGGGAGGGGAGCCGGGCCTTGCGTCTCCGGCTGGCGGTCGGATCCCCGCCGCTGTGCTCCACAGCACCTTCTCCGCCCTCTTCATCAGTTGACGCTGCAGACAGGGAGAAACAAAACACAGGCATCAGGGCACTGTACAATGGACACATACACGCACGACAGTTGCACATGAGTGGCATTGGCAAACCTCAGACATGTCATCACAATCCCCAACACACATGTCATTGCAACTGGCACACATGAGCCATACCACAGCCATATCGCAACTGCCACCACCATCCCTACACATACAACAGCATCAGCAGCCAAAGGGGAGCCATACATCACATGCAACACAGGAAGTGCACCACACATGTACACACACCACCACACTTGCATGCATGTCTACACCTCTGCCAAGTGTCGCACTGTTCAGACGGGCATCCATGTCACATCTGCCAATCAGGCTTCCACATACCGCTGTCACATGCATCCATGTAGCATCACTGTTGCACCTTTGACAAATACACACACATGCACATGTACACAGTGCTCATACATGCAGCCGAAAACAACATACATGCCTGACATCACGGACATGTCTACTTACATACACATTCATCCAAACATGTGTGCACGCACAACTGCATTTGCCATGCAAGCCCACACACACAAGCACCATCCATGTCTCACACATTACAGCCCTCGCATGTGTCAGCCCCACGGCCCTGTACACCCCCACCCATACTCCACCCCATACAAACAGATGTGCAACCGTCACAATGGGGAATGATCACCACACGCCCTGCTCACAACCAGGATGCATGTACACTCACCGCTCGACTCCAGACGGCTCTGCTTCTCTAGGACCTGGACGTGGAGCGCTGGGGATATGCGTTCCAGGACCCCCATCTGTTCTTCCGACAAGTGGCCCCGGCGCCCCTTGGCATCCGCTGCCTTCAAGAGGCGCCGGGCCTTGTTAAGGGTCCTGGACCTGAAGTCCTCCCAGCGCTTCCTGACATGTTGTAAGTCCCGGACTGCCACCCCCTCCGCGTTGATGGCAGTCACGATGTCTGTCCAGATCCGAGTCCGTCCTTCCTTGTCGGCGCGTGAACTTCCAAAGAGGGCATCATACTGCCCCAGGACTTGCTCCACCAGGACACCAACTTCGGTGGCACTGAAGCTGGTGCCCCTCTGCCTCTCTGGCCGGGGGTTGTCAGTGGTCACAGATGGTGTTAGCCCCGACATGACAACCCCAGAGGCAGGAGTGGGTGGGCAACTGGGTCCTGGGGCTGGGCTGTGGAGCGATGGAATTCCAGTCGGGAGTCTTCTGTTCCAGCAGGGGTGGTCACAGCAACAGCACCCCTGGCTGATGTGCAGGCAGCAAATGGCAGTGCACGTGGGCAGCAGGCAGTCAGGCAGCAGCAGATAGCAGGTGGGAGCGTGCTCGGGGCTCTGGGGGGCAGTAATTCCGCCTTCTGGGCAGGAGCGTGGTCTCCCGTGTGCTCACGCGTGGCCAGCTTGGTACGGAGTGAATTGGCACGTGAAAATCCTGCACGTCAGCGTGAAAACTGAGGAAAGGCCCTTAGCGCGTAAGCGCGTCAGCACGCATACGCGATTCCATTGGACCAAAGGCCCTCAGCGCGTAAGCGCGTCTGTGACGTGACCCGCACGGGTGTTTCCACACAGCACGTGATGACAGAGCACACGTGGAAAGACTGCACGTCAGAGTCTCATCGCGTGTAATTGGACAAAAGTGCGTGTACACGCGATTGGCCTATGTACGTGTATATGAGGTGTGCGCGGACACTTACACACGCAAGTACGTCAGCGCACCTGTATCCCGGTGTACGGCCATTTCCGCGGCGGGCGGAAGAGGCGCGGCTCACAATGGTCAGGGCGGAGAACTCCATGCGGAGGGCCCTGAGGCGGGCCGAGTGCCTCGAGGCAATCCGCAGGGGGTTGGAGGAGGACACGGCGTCGTCCCTGCGGACCCTCGGGGCCATGGAACTGGACCGCCTCCGGGACATCGAACAGGAGTTCGATGATGCCCTGGCCCGGAACACCACAGAGTGAGCCGCTGGACTTGCCCGCCGCCTTTGTATATAGTTCTTTAGTTTTAGGTTTCCTTTGTTTTTTCTTATGATTTGGAGTCGACGGACACTGCTCCACTTTTTGTATATAGTTGATATTTAGGTAGGTTTTTTAGGAGGTTTCCTTAGTTCTGTTGTGATGATGGACCCTTGTTATTTTTGTACATAGTTCTTTGTTGCACGGAGAGTTTTGACATTTCACTTTGGACAAAATTTTTTGGATTAGATTTTCTAGTTTTGTGTTTTTATGCGGACATGCAGCTTCTTTTTTCACATTTACATTGTAGTTAGTTTTCTTTCTTTAGCATTCGTATTTTTTTCTAATACATTTTTTTTTACATTGTTCACTGTGTGGTTTCATCTCATTGGTTTCATGCATGTCATGTTGTGTGTTTTCCCATTCAATTGGAAAATATGTGTGTGACGGACATGGGTTCATTTGCTTCATGAACATTGGGGGTGTAACATGTGATTTCCATTTCCATGTGGGTGAATGGGTTACTTGGTAGGGCTTTTTGGCTGTGGAGGCTGACCATTACGCACATTGTGAGGACCTGGTGGGGGCTGCACATGGTGGCAGGGGGTTGGGGGTGGTGGGAGACATGAGTGGGGGCCTGGTGGAGGGTGACCCTGGTGGCTGGGGGGTGGGGGTGGTGGGTGACATGAGTGGGGGCCTGGTGGAGGCTGCCCCTGCACTGCTGGGGGGTGGGGGTGGTGGGAGACATGAGTGGGGGCCTGGTGGAGGGTGCCCCTGGTGGCTGGGGGGTGGGGGTGGTGGGTGACATGAGTGGGGGCCTGGTGGAGGCTGCCCCTGCACTGCTGGGGGGTGGGGGTGGTGGGAGACATGAGTGGGGGCCTGGTGGAGGGTGCCCCTGGTGGCAGGGGGGTGGGGGTGATAGGGGACATGAGTGGGGGCCTGGTGGAGGCTGCCCCTGCACTGCTGGGGGGTGGGGGTGGTGGGAGACATGAGTGGGGCCCTGGTGGAGGGTGACCCTGGTGGCGGGGGGGTGGGGGTGATAGGGGACATGAGTGGGGGCCTGGTGGAGGCTGCCCCTGCACTGCTGGGGGGTGGGGGTGGTGGGAGACATGAGTGGGGCCCTGGTGGAGGGTGACCCTGGTGGCGGGGGGGTGGGGGTGATAGGGGACATGAGTGGGGGCCTGGTGGAGGCTGCCCCTGCACTGCTGGGGGGTGGGGGTGGTGGGAGACATGAGTGGGGCCCTGGTGGAGGGTGACCCTGGTGGCGGGGGGGGGTGGGGGTGATAGGGGACATGAGTGGGGGCCTGGTGGAGGCTGCCCCTGCACTGCTGGGGGGTGGGGGTGGTGGGAGACATGAGTGGGGGCCTGGTGGAGGGTGCCCCTGCACTGCTGGGGGGTGGGGGTGCAGGGGGACATGAGCAGGTGTGCAGGGTAGTCCCCTGTTTTGTGGGCTGCCTGCAGGGGCTGTGGAGGGTGTACAGGGAACACCTGTGAGGACCCACCCAGCCTAATTGCGTGTGATAATTCCCGCACACCCCTGTAATACACGTACCAAGCCAAATCGCGTGTGATAATTCCCACGCACCCCTGTAATACACGTACCTGGCCAAATCGCATGTGAAAATTCCCGCGCACCCCTGTAATACACGTACCCAGCCGAATCGCGTGGAGAACTTCCCGTGTACCCCTGTAATACACGTACCCAGCCAAATCGCGTGTGATAATTCCCACATACCCCTGTAATACACGTACCCTGGCCAATCGCGTGTAGAACTTCCCACGCACCCCTGTAATACACCTACCCAGCCAAATCGCGTGTGATAATTCCCACGCACCCCTGTAATACACGTACCTGGCCAAATCGCATGTGAGAATTCCCGCGCACCCCTGTAATACACGTACCCAGCCGAATCGCGTGTAGAACTTCCCGTGTACCCCTGTAATACACCTACCCAGCCAAATCGCGTGTGATAATTCCCGCGCACCCCTGGAATACACGTACCCAGCCAAATCGCGTGTGATAATTCCCGCGCACCCCTGGAATACACGTACCCAGCCAAATCGCGTGTGATAATTCCCGCGCACCCCTGGAATACACGTACCCAGCCAAATCGCGTGTGATAATTCCCGCGCACCCCTGTAATATACGTACCCAGCCAAATCGCGTGTGATAATTCCTGCGTACCCCTGTGATACACGTGCCCTGGCTAATCGCGTGTAAAACTTCACGCGTACCCCTGATATGCACGTTACCCGCTTTGCGTTCCTTGTTTGGCAGCCCTGTGGACTGGTCCAGGGTTAGCGCTGCCCTTTGCGATGATTTAGCGATTTTGATGGCTTTTCCTTGCGCGAGGGCGTTCTTGGGGGCGTTACTGGCGCTGCTGCAGGGTCGCTGCGATACTCTGCGCCACGGCTGGTTTGGGAGCCTGAAATCCATGAATACGCTGTGCGCGGAAATCGGTTTTAGCGCACGTGCCTGGCGCAGTCAATCGCACGCGGACACTCTGCGCCAGCCGCTTGCGACACTTTTCTGCGAAATTCTATGAATTACCCTGTAAGGCCATTGGTCCATTTCTCCTTTTTTTCCGACTATAATGCAGTGGATACCGAATTCTGCCTGCATCCAATGAGTTTATCCCCTAAATACAAAGGTCAGATGACACATCAAACACTTTCAAACCCCAGGCACTTTGCTATATGCTCTTAAAAATGGTATTAAGATCCCAAAACGAATGCCCACAATCCTGGCCTGCTTATCATACTCATTACCTCTCCCACCACCCCCACGAAATAGGAGCAGAACAGCTTTTCCTAATTTTTTTGGTTTTTCTGCACAGTGTGTGAATTTAAAACAATGGTCAACACTTAAAGTAATTGAAGGAATGGATGTCATTGACAAGCCCAATGTTGGACGTTTGGGTGTAGAGTAGTACTATTGTTGTAAAATTCTGCTGTACCCAACAACGAACAGCATCTGCTCTACAGCTCCATACAAAAATGCCGTTCTACTTATTAGAATTTTATTAGAAGATTCTAATAAGTAGCTTAGAAGAACTTGTGGGATACTAGAGGGGTTTTTGGGGAACAATATTAAGAACTTTATAAGAACGTACATGACACTGAAATGCTTATTTAATTCTTCTAAAATCGTATGAGTTTGAAGTATGGATGCATGCAAGATCTTATCAGATTCTGAGAAGACCTTTATAATAAAATCAATAAGAAATTGTTGCATGACCGCGCAGTAGTACTGCTGCAAGGTTGTTTAGATGCAGAGGCAGACTTCACAAATCTCATCTAACGCACAAAAGCAACATATAACAGCACTGAAAAATTCAAACAAAAAGACTGCATACAATCCCCTGGCTGAGAAGTCAAGCCTACTCCAGGCATTTCCTACATAGACGTTTTTCTTCTCTGCTCTGTACTGTTGCTGTTTGTCGAAGATTAAATCACCATACTTAAGTAGGCTCACGCTTACTGCTCGATGTTTGTTTGTAAAAATCAGACTCTCTCACGGGCTGTTTAACATCTGCAAACAAGGGGAGTTTCATTAGCCAGAGTCAGACTCTAAGAAAAACGCGTGACATTTCTGCAGGATGCCCTGTTATCTGGGAGCCTCACGCAGGCCCGTGAACTTGAGTCCCTGTACAGGTGTAAAAGGTATCGGGTTTTAGAAAATGCAACGTTATCCTGCAATGGATATGTGCAACGGTCGTGCATGTCTGGATGTGACACTTTCGCTCGCACGCTGGGCCCAGGAGCCCGGGGCACTGAAAGCGAAAACTACCACCATTGTCATATCACTTTGCTTGCAATTCCCGCGGGAGCAAAGTAGTGGTTTCATTTACAGTGAAACCACTTTCTGTCATCGCCTGATTCTGATCTTTTCTGGAAGAACAACAGGTATATTGAGATATTTTTTCGGGGGTCGCTCTGTGATGATGAACTCTGTTCCACCTCCGGGTTTCGTTTACAGCACACGCAGTGCAGGGTTAGAGCTGTGTGGTGAGTTATAGGATTTCAAACTTCGTTTTGTAAACAACACATACATCGTTTTTTTCTCACCCCCTAAAATCTGTAACTCGGCCCACCTGAAATGTTCCTTGTCCCTTTTATCATCTTGTTCTGGAAATAATGCAAAACACTTCTTTTACTTGGTGACTTACGATATGTCATCGAGTCAGCACCCAGCAATGCAACTAGAGACTTTGGGGCTGCTTCACAGAGCGTTTTTCAATGGGATTGCACCAGAGCTGGTCAGCAGCACGCGTTTTGCAGGGTCCCAGATCTAGCATAAATGCATGGACTCGTATGCATGCAAATGCCATAACCGACCCACCCACCCTGCATAAGTGAGTTAGACCACACCGTTTGCAAGTGTTGGCAATAAAAGGCTGTAGGATTTTATTTTTACAGATACGGTTATGGAAACAATAACAATAATCACATATCCATATATCATCATACTTTTGGGCACCGGGTCCAGAGGTAGCCCTGTCTGGCCCGTGCCGCCTTTCCTGTCCCACGACTTGTTGTGGACACCGTACAGTGCCCTGTACCTCTTTTTCCTGTGTTCTTCTCCCTTCTTTTCTAGGGTGGGAGGGTTTTGCGGAAAAGGAGGAAGACATGGAGGACACTGAGTTCACAGTGTACATCCAGCCTGTTTGAGTCCCCGTTCAGGGTCTACAAACAGATTGTGTTTTTCTGTTGAGCTGGAAGCTCTTTTTATAAGACCCAGAGCAAGCCCTGAGTCTTTGAAGTGTATCTGTTGGGGGCTGACCCAGCCCCCAGGACGGCAGAGCCGACTGACTGGCCCCCCAGGCAGGGGGTGGGGGGGTGTTCCTGCTCTCTCTGCCTGCCTTGTTAGTTCCTTAGGGCTCTTAGCACCCTGCTGATTAGTGGAAGGGTGAGGTGTTTTTCCCACCTCACCCTTCCTTTGCTTTGTACTGGAGGGAGACTGCTGTCTCCTGTCTAAGTGGTGGAGTGGAGAGGGGCCAGGTCTGGATGGTAGGGGGAGCTGGCCCTCTCTCAGGCTTGCTGGATGGTACCAGCAGTTACCCTGCCTCACTTTGGGAGGCCCTACAGCATTGCCATTAACTGCTGGACCCATATGCATGCAAATGCCATAAACGACCCACCCACCCTGCATAAGTGAGTTAGACCACACAGTTTGCAAGTGTTGGCAATAAAAGGCCGTAGGATTTTATTGTTACAGATATGGTTATGGAAACAATAACAATACTCACATATCCATAGGATATCATACTTTTGGGCACCGGGTCCAGAGGTAGCCCCCTCTGGCCCATGCAGCCACACATGGGCAGGTTATCGGCTGTCCATGTTCCCCCAAAAGTGATTATCTGCAGCCCCTGTTGGCTAGGGTGGAGGAGATTTCTCAGGTACCGTCCTTGAGAAATAGGTCGGGATCTCCTAATGTGATGGCCTGGTGTTTTATGAACCCTATGTCCCTGGCTATGCAGAATTTTTCTATCCCTCTGTTGAGTTTTCTTCTGGAAATATCTATAGATTTGTAACAGGTGGCGCCCTGCCATTTTCATCTGGGCAGGATGGCTAAAAAATAGATTTCAGTATCTCTCCAGCTATGGGAGATTCCTGCTAGAGAGGCACACATTTCCTCGAGTAAGCTTCTTCTTCCTGTGGACACTAGATCATTGCCACCTAAATGTATTATCAAAAATTCAGGCGGGTCCCTGTAGGCGACCAGGTCAGATAACTTGTTGTGTATGTCTGCCCAACTGAGGCCTCTGTAACCCCACCAGGATGCGATGGCATTCTTAAATGGTGAGCCCTCCTTGGTTTCTTCTGCCCAATGCCCTGTCCTGAAAACGAACGAGTGGCTGACTATCCATGCTGACCTGTGGGGGTTGATTCACTTGGCTGGAGGTTCTGGTGGGAAGAAAGGGGGGGGTGGAGAGGGCTATATTAGTTCTGGTCTGATGTATCTTTTGTAACAGTCTGACTTCCATCCGCCTATGTTTTTTACCTGTTGGGGGGCGAGTCCCCCTTGCCATGCTGCTGTTGCGGCCCCGATTCTAAACAAGTGGGTCCCGAATTCCTTGGGGTCCCATCCTGCCTTGCTGATGGATTTAGACAGAACCGCTTTGATTTGATATCGGCTTAGTGCCGAAGCATCCCTGTGAATTAGGAACCTCCCCACTACGTTTGGCCTCTGTGCATAGTATAGGTTGGTGATGCACACTGGGCAGTTTGTTGCATTGTCAATGCAGCAAATGCTGATGGTTCTTCTGGCCCCCGTTTTGGACTGTTGTATTATGCCTAGCCCATTGTTGCTGGCTTTGGTGGTGGAGGCGATGAGCTCTCCAATGAGGAAAGCCCCAAAATATGCCAAGGGGAAGGCAGTTCTAAATAACAGGCCCTCATATGGATGATGGCAAATGTTTTCCAGTTGGCTTGCTATTTTTTACTAATTTGTCAAAATCAAGAGGGTGGCGGGTGTCTACCTGGGGTCCCTCTATTTTGCCCCAGCCCTTCATGGCATACATGACAAGTGCACACTGGGTGGGGTCTGTGTCCCCCTGGAGTTTGGAGTAGTAGGATATTGCCACTAGGTGTCTTCTTGCCCAATCCCTTTTGTACCCTTTGTCATGTGCCCATTTTAAAAACATTTTGATCTCCTTTACTGTTATTAATTCAGCGTGGTTTAAACCTGTTGTTTTAAACACATTTTGTGAGCACTTACTCTACTGTGCTGTGGTAGTGCTGGCCAGCGCTTTCTCTGCCATTTCTGTAAGGAACCCTGTACCAGGGTTCATGATTTCTGCGAGCAGAGTGTAGTTGGCACCCGTATATGAGGTGCCTGATTTTTCTTGTACATCCCAGCCTTGCCTCTCTGGCGGCGGTGTTGATGTAATTTCTTTTATTTTCCCATTATTTCTCAGAAGTCCACTGGTATTAACGTTATAATTTCTTGGGCGTGAGGCGCTAGCTCCCGGAATCTTGTCCACTGAAAACAAGATAAAGCATCTGCAATGTTATTATCCGTTCCGATGATGTGTTTGGCTTTTACCACAATGTTCTGTTTTAGCAAGACCGTGGTAATGGCTCTTAGGACTTTTAGTACCAGCTGGTATTTGGTGGTTCTTCTGTTTATGATGCCTACCACTGGCATGTTGTCACACCAAACCATGACTTACGTGTTACCTAGCTGTCTGCCCTAGATGCATATTGATAGCCAGATGGGAAATATTTCTAAAAGTGTGATGTTTTTTGTCCATCCTGCGGACTGCCATGTTTTTGGCCATTGCCCGGCCACCCATTCTGTGCCCAGGATGGGTCCAAAACCTTTGATCCCGGCTGCGTCTGTGAAGAGGGTTCTCTTGGCCCATGCATTCGTTGTGTGTCACAGGATGGTCCCATTAAAATATTTAAGGAAGTTCTCCCAGATTTGTAGGTCCTCTTTCACTTCTTTGCCTAGCTGGATATGCTGCTGGGGTTTGGTGCAGGATTTGGTTTTGAACTCGAGACTCCTAGAAACAACCTTCCCTTGTGGGATGATTCTGGCTGCGAAGTTGAGGCTGCCTGCCAGTGATTGCAGATCTTTTACTTTGCCCTTATCTTTTGCGCTTAAAGTTCTGATTTTTTCTAGTAGTTTCGCTATTTTTGTGTTGGGGATTCTGTAAATACCCCTGGCTGAGTCTCAATGCCCAGGAAGATTATGTTGATGGATGGCTTGGTTGTCTTTTCCCTGGCCGGAGGGATGCCCCATATGGTGGCCATCTGTTCCAGCTCTGCTAATGCCAGTTTACATTCTCCTGACTCTGAAGGGCCCATGACCATGAAATTGTCTAGGTAGTGCACTATTTTTGCCCCGGGGTGTTGCCTCTGAAAAACCATTGAAAAAAGGAGCTGAACTGTTCCAATAGGGCGCAGGAGACTGCGCAACCCATGGGGAGGCATCTATCAACATAAGATTTGCTTTCAGAGGTAAAGCCCAGCCATTGTTGGGATTTAGGATGAACCAGCAAGAGTCTGAACGCGGATTTGATGTCCAACTTGGCCATTAGAGCGTTCTTGCCGCATTCTTGCATGAGTCTTACTGCCTCTTGGAATTGGGTATATGAAACCGCTGATTCATTATGCGGAATGCCGTCATTCAGCGAGTGGCCCTTTGGATAGGACAGGTGGTGAATTAGCCTCATTTTGCCTGGTTTTGCCTGGAAACTAGGTAGTCATGGAATGGCATGGTGTCCCAGGGGTCTGCTATTCTGCCCAGGCTTAGCTCTTTCTTCAACTTGTATTTCACTGCTTCTGGGTTGTCCCTGGCGGATATTAGGTTTTTTGGGATGTTGGGAGACCCTGTTCCTTTAAAATGGTATGATAAAACCTTTTTTTGAAACCTTGTAGAATTGCTGCGCTTGTTTCCTTGTCCGGGTAATTCCATAGTGCTTTGCTGAAATTGCTGGGGTTGATGAGTGTTCTGCCTGGTGTTAATATTGCTTGTTCTTTTGGCTGGCTTGGGTGTTTGTTAATCCTTTGCATTTTTGGCGGGGAGTCTGGTGCAGTTCTGACCGGGTGGTCGCCACTGCAGTTTGTACAGTTGTGTTTGTACCAACACTCTTGCCCCATGTGCATGAGTTTTTTGCAAAGTCCCTGCATGGAATATTGGCTTTGGGACCGTGTTGGTTTTTGTTCTGTCCGTGGGCATTAGACTTAGCCACCCAGTGCTGGTTTTTCCGAAAGGGCTGCTCCCATTTTTTGGTTTTCACATTATCTGTGCCCCTGTTGCCCTGAAAATCTTTGTTGGGTTTGGTTGTTGTTTGTGTGACTTCTTCCTCAGATGTAAGCTCGGCATTCAAAATGTATAAATCATTTTGCACCTCATCCCATTCTATGGCAGGCCTCTCTGACATACTCCACCTGAATCTGATGTCGTAGGCCAACCAGATTCTGCCTTTTTGGGCGATTTTTACCTCATTGACTGTATCCATGTAGGCCTATAGTTTTGCCTCATCCCCGGGGATTGTTTCCAAATATATGGTAGCTAAAATGGTGAAGGATTTTAGCCAGTTGTCCCAGTTCTGTTCTACTTGGGCATTTCTATCTATTGCTTTTTCTTCTATTTTCTTGGGATCCCTAAAAGCCTCTCTCCCTTTTCTTTGAGCTTCAATTAGCGAGAAGATTTTGATACATTATTTTGCTCATATGGCTTCTTTGATTGGGGTGTCTATGTTCCATGCTAGGCATTTTTGTATCTATTCAAAATTTCTGTTTGGAAAGATTTAAAGTTTTGGTCTAATTGAGCACTGTGATCATTACCATCTCTGGTTCAACACTTTTGGCTGCATCTGCTTGCCCAGGTGTGCTGGCGTTGGGGGTTGCCCATGCTTTTAATGCACCCTCTTGGTTGGGTGTGGCTGTTGTTGTTGTAAGCCTATTTGGGCTTGGATCAGTTGTCTTGGTAAGTGGCAGGGGTGTTGTTGCTGCTGCCTGGTCCACCGTTGCTGTTGCAGGTGTGGGCAGGGGGGGTGGAGGCGGTATTATGATAACTGATGGCTGAAGAGGGGTGTTGTGGTTTCTTGGGTCATTTGGGTTTGCAGGGGAATGCAGTTTGTTTTTAAAATCCAGCATCATTTGCTGTATGTCCCTCATGTTCTCACACAATTTTGACAAAATATTACTTTTGTTACCTTTGCCTGATCCTTTGCTTGACTTCTTCTCTTGGGGGATGATGAGGTATCACCTAAATCAGGTGGCATTGGCATCCCTTCTTTAGGTAGGCCATATAGGTTTTCCCTGACCCAGGCCCAACCGTAGTGTTCAGCTGCCTCAATTGCTGCAAGCAGGTGGGGTGATTTGGCTTTTGGTGGCGGGCTTGCAGTGCCCTGCATTTTTCGTTTGGGAGCCATCTGCTTGTCAATTGGAGGAAAAAACAACTTTTATTCTGTGTACAAGATGTTGCTCCCTCATAGCTGTTTGGCTTGTTTCTGCGCATTTATGCCAATTTTCATGTTAAGACAGGGTATGGGGGCGTGTTTCTTAAAGAAGGACTTGTGCTTTGTTAAAGGCTTTTGCCAACCTTCCTTGCTTGTGAACTGCGCTTCGAACTGCGCTACGCGGCTCAACGGGATGCAACCCTGCGTTGCTTTGTGTTGTCTTGCTTCCAAAGACAAAAGTGTTGTAGTTGATTTATGATCGAGTAAAATAAACTGTTGTTTTTTCTACAAGAAATACCCCTGTTGAGTTGAGACGCGTGGCACCGTACTTGATTTAATGAGTGCGGTCCGTTAATATTTTTTTGTTAGCGTAGCGTTTCCAAGCCATTGTTTCAAATATTGTAACGTTTACATAGTACGCCCCCTGACTATCACGCTGTTCTCTGTGGCGAGGTCTGGGGAGGGGTTTGCATATGCACGCTCTGATCGGGCATGCTACTCGGTGTATGTTGAGATTGCATAAACGGCCAGCGTGTGGCCTGTTGCTGTGCAACCTGGGCTCGGGGCTCGACTTACTTGCAATTTTGTAGAAAAAATATGCCTCCCTGCGTCGGGCTGCTACTTTGTTTTCTTCTCCTTCCTGGATCGCGCCGCAGACACCGCCGGAGCTCCTGGGCTTCTGCAACTCCATGTTCTGCACATCTTTGAACAAGACGATCTTCAATAGAGAGAAAGGGGTGAAAAAAGACACAGCGAGTACGGTGAACTTTTGTTTAGATAGAAAGCCAAGCCTCAAGAAGATGCCAAGTTATGATGCCAAGTTATAAGCAAACTTCAAAAGGAGGAAGAAATGGAGGACACTGAGTTCACAGTGTACCTCCAGCCTGTTTGAGTCCCCGTTCAGGGTCTTCAAACAGATTGTGTTTTTCTGTTGAGCTGGAAGCTCTTTTTTATAAGACCACCCTGGGTCTTTGAAGTGTATCTGTTGGGGGCTGACCCAACCCCCAGGCTGGCAGAGCCGACTGTCTCGTTTCCCGGGCGGGGGTGTGCTCCTGCTCTCTCCTCCTGCCATGTTAGTTCCTTAGGGCACTTAGCACCCAGCTGCTTAGTGGAGGGTGAGGTGATTTTCTCACCTCACCCTTCCTTTGCTTTGTACTGGAGGGAGACTGCTGTCTCCTGTCTAAGTGGTGGAGTGAAGAAGGGCCAGGTCCGGATGGTGGGGGAGCTGGTCCTCTCCCACGCTTGCTGGTGCTGGATGGTACCAGCAGTTACCCTGCCTCGCTTTTTGAGGCCCTACAGCATTTCCCATTAGATGTCTCCCCGGATCTCAGACCCGGCCTGGCTCAGCCCTGATAAATCTTTTACCGAGCACCCAGCTTCGCTGAGGGAAGCTGGGGGATCTGTGATCTAATCCGCTCTGTACTCCTTTCCTCAACCCTCATTCGCCCGTTTTCAGGTTCTATGTGCTCAGCCTGTTTTTTTTCTTCTGGCCTGTAAGGGACAATCAATGGGCCATGACTATCACTTGGGGTGAGGGCCATCGTACACTTTCATAGAAAGAAAAAAAAATCATTTCCAAACTCAAAAATGCTGCTTAAACTTGAATTTGCTAGTTTTCTTTGAAATGTGTTTCTTCTTTGTCAGACTACCACACAAATACCCTGTAATTTGTGCACCCTTCCTTTGTGTTTTATCACAGGTTATATTTATAAAGATGTTATATATGCTTGTCAAACTGCTTAATAACGGATACATGCTTGTGCTGTGCTGACAGCAATTATTAGGAAATTAAACTGTGTGTTCATGGGTGCCAACTTTTGATTTTCACTAAAGGTGCTGAAATGCTCCCGCCTCCGCCCTGAATATAAGCAAGAAATCAGCCCAACCCATCCTCTGGCCAAACACAGTTTATAGCACTTATTTTTTTTATAAGGAATTGCAAAAAGTAACACTATTAACAAGCAGTTTTTAGTATGTAACATCTCAGCAACGATTTCTCAACCTGCTGAGCTACCCTGGTGCCTTCTACTGTAGAGAGTGTTTATGGATCCCTCGATGTACTAAAAGTTACAGCATTACCAACAGAAATTGCACCATTTTTAAACTATTATTTTGACATTTCCGTTCAACTGCCAGTTCTGCTCTGTCAGAACTCCAACCCCACCCCAGCCCTTGTGGGATCCCTCTTTAATGTGTGTCCATTTCCCCCATAGGATTGCACCATTATAAAATGTTTCTGCAAGTAAGGCCCTGTGCATTGCCATTCCTATTGCCTCCACACCCCTCTTCCTCGTGTCAGTACTTACTTGATAGACCTTAAAGATTCCGTTTGAAGGATTTCTGTCATAAATGCTGGTGTGTCATAACTAAGTACTGTGATGAGGAAGAGTAAGTAATCCCCATAATTCTGTTCCATCAGTATACAGGTCTGTAAACTAGCAGTGCATAAGGCCTAGTACTATGCCACACTTGCATAGATCAGTCAGCTGATTGTATGATAAAGGAAAAGGTGGCATTGACTCTCAACACATTACATCACCATTCCCTCCATCCGCTGCAAACATGTGTAAATTTGTACTGCCAACATGTCTCTACTACATTCTAAAATTTGAGAATTCACTACCCCGTTCTTAAAAGGCATTTCAGAACTTTCTACTCAATTCCTTATCCATTTGTATCTTTTGCCACAGCAGGGGTATGAATGTACGATGAATAGAGTAATTCTCTGTGAGTTTACATGTAAAAAAGTATAAACAAAAAGGATTATAAAAAAAAAGAAAATTAGGGTACTCAGGCAGTGTCATCATGCACCAAAAGGAAGAAAGTCCAGAGATAGTATTTCATAGTTATTTGCAAAGCACAAGTATCTATAACCATAATCAATATAATGATACATTACTGCCCGGGTACATGGGCGGGGGCATTATAGTGTGTTTAAGACCCTACATTTAAGCTATGTGTAACCCTTCATATATATTTTTTTTTATTTAAAGGAAGCAAACCCCTGAGTAGCGGAGATGGGGGAGGAAATGTGTATGTAAAATAAAACACATTTTTAAAAATTCCAAAAAATCTTTTGCTGGCCTCCAATGTGAACTATGCCTTGGCAAAATGCCAGTGGTATGTATAATGTGCGGAATTTTGTTAACTCACATATCGGCCTTATGTGCTTTATTTATATCTATGTTTGTGTAGTCTGGTCATATGTTTCACAGCATGAGCATTTGGGAGTTAGACAGAGAGATCGTGGGACAGGGGATTCCTCAGGTGCTCTGGAGTTCTGGCGGGCCCTGTTGGCAGGCCTTTTCGGCATGTTTGGTGCCACTGTCCCTCAAAGGGAGCTGAGGAGTGTCAATAGAGGAGGCTCACACGCATCCCCAATTATACTGACCACTGATAGTCAAGTTGTGAGGAACGTTTGCTCATCCTCACAGGGTTGAAGTAAAGGGAAGGCCGAGGGATTTGTTTCAACCTACGGGTGTGTTTCGGGCCCGTTGCGGCAGGTCTTCCTGGTCTGTAATGTGCCTGCCTCTCTCCCAACCCCAACATGCGGGTGGGTGGGTTTGGGAGTGTATCAGAAGGAGAATGAGAGAAAACAAGGAATCTGAAACAAGGGGAGATGAACAAAGGGAGTTACGGGAAAACAGGGTTCTGTGAAGTAATGGGAATCTACGATTGGGTGTAGGGAGGGAATGGGGTATGAAACCAGGGAAAGAGGGACAGAAAACAGTGGGGATAGGAAAGAATTGGGGAACGGAAGGGATCAGTGTAAGAAAGGAATTGGGAATGTAAAGGATGGAGACATTGGAATGCATTGGGCCAAAAAGGAACAGGGATTGGGAAGAATAGGGGAGAACTGTTAGGAGCTGGAAGGGGATGAAGATGGGGAAGGTGATGGCGGGGGAAGATTCACGTAAAGAAAAAGGAAGGAACACGAGGGAGACAGGAGAACCGTTGTGGGAAAGAAAGGTTAACAAATGGAAAAGGGGGAAAAGTAAAGTGAGAAAGTAAAGTGAAAAGTAAGTGGGAAAGTAAAGTGGAAAAAGTAAAGGGGGAAAAGTAAAGTGGGGAAAGTAAAGTGGAAAAAGTAAAGTGAGAAAAGTAAAATGGTAATGGCCATGGGTAGAAAGGGACGGCTAGGGAAGGAGGGGGCCCCAACAGGGTCCTCAAGGATCTTAAGGGTGGGGGGGGTTAGGATGCCACACTCAGCACAGAATCCTGAGGTGTGTCAGAGAAACAGAACACCTGTAAGATAACTCCTGACTTTATGTATGTTTAATAAAGTTTGCTGTGGCAGTTTCAACTTCCACTCAGCCAACTGGTCCTGCCTCTTATTTGGGTATCAGGGTTGGGGTGCAGGGGGGGGGCTCGCAAGGGGAGAGGGGAGGCAGAGAATGGAACATGGACAAGTTGGGGTAAATGTCTGTGGAGTATGTGCGGACGGGCCTTGATGAGGGGTGTCCGCGTTAAGATAAATTCAGGTCTGCTTGTCAAACTAGAAATTATATCGTGCCTCCTATTGCTATGAATATATGTATATTGGCCTACGCCAAGCTGCTAACAAGCTGCTTATAAACTACATGTGAATAAACTCGCATTGCAAGGTCCTGACCTTAGAAACCATGTAAACTGTCATTTTGGGTGAAGCCGCCATTTTAGGTTTTCTTGCTCTATAAAGTCACCATGTGAGCTAAAATGGTAGCCTATGTTATTCAGAACAGAACTTGATTGTCATGACCTCTGTACAGCTAATGTATAACTTGCCTGCAGGCCACTTGTTAGGGTCATGAGCTGAGACCTTGTCCTTCTGCTGACCTGTGTGTAATGGATTACCTGTGTCACCGAAACTGATCTATAATTGAATGAGAACACCTGCTTAACTACATTGTATAAACTAAGTCCTGCATTGTAATGTTAGGCCTAGAGCATACATTATTACCATTTCTTCTTGTTAATGTATAAACCTAAAATGAACTAGATTTGGCCTGGCAAGGGACCCTAGCGCAGTAACTTATTTATGGAATGGTTAACCCAAAAGAGGGCTGAACAGCAGGCTTGAAATGTATAAAAGCCTGACTGTTTCAATGAATATTTGCACTCACTGAGCACACCGAACCACGCCGGAGTTCGCTGTGTTGTACTGAGGGTCGATAGCTATCTGAATTTTGTTCTGTTCTTTTGTAACTGGATTCAGTATAAAATAAAGTACTTTGTATGTTCCTTTGTAACCTGTGTTTGATGTGTTTCCTTTTTTGGTTACCCTGCCTCATATTATTTCCTTGTTTTCACAGTTGGCGCCCGAATAAGGACCGTCAAGATTGATGCCGGATTATTGAAGGTTGACGCACGCTATCGGACCGGGATCGGACGGTGTGACATAACGAGACGCGACACCTCAACAGTGCTGCACAATCCATTCCCTGACAATAGCCGTGTGGTCTGAGACGGCATCTTGATGAGGGTCAATTTTTTGAGGCGGGCAGATTTGCCGAAATCACCATACACAAGGTAAAATTTGTTAGGTAAGTCCTTTGTAAACCGATCGGTCCTCCTTAGGTTTGGTCAGGTGAGTCGTTACCCGACTCTTAATTCAACCCTGACAATTTGAATTTGGTGCATTGTATCTGCAGACACAATTATTGACCAGGTAACAGCGAGTATTTGAGAAATGCCTGGGAAATTGTCTAGCTGCTTTAGGGCATTATTCCGCAGCGATAGACAATCTTTGGAATTTACCCATCCGGCACCACAGGAGGGGTCGCTGGCATGTACTATGTACTGTAAGCATGGCATTGGAAGTGTAGTATTTAATAAAATTTGGCACAGACAAACCAGACATGCCTCCGAACTTCAGTGGCCAGTCAATGGTAGTTTTGAGATCCCTCGTATTGAATATTTAGAGTCAGTCTTGTTAAAAAAGAAGGCCAGACCTGCAGCATTTGATGTTTTGCTAAATTGGAAAAGAGAAGCGTTGCAGCAGCTTAAAAGTAGGGAAAAACATGTGCGCCGTCATAAAACAAATGCTGAAAAGGCGTTGTTATATGATCAGGACAAACAGTCTGAGTCAGTTAGGAATATGGACAAGGCTTTCTCACTCGGTATTCAGAAAATCTATCCTTCTAAAGATCTTCATGTTTCTGATGAGTTTATCGACAAATTGTTAAATGAACAAAGGCCTGGTGCCTCTACACCACCTCCGTATGTTCCTCTTCCTCCTGCTGTACCTCTTCCTGCTGTTATTCCTGCTCTTCCTGCTCAACCTGTTGTTCCTATTCCTCCGGTTGTTGTTCCTCCACCTGCTCCTCTGCCTCTTCCCATTGCACCAGTAACAGTACCTCCATTGAATTTGCCTGCACCCTCACTCCCAAGTAGTTCTGTACCGCTTGTAGTTGATCAGGGTGCGGGGTCGAGGATTGTTACTCGTAATACTGTTCCTACAGAAATGAAACAGGATTTGTTTGCATGGGCTAAGCATTGTATGGAGAGAGATGATCGAGCTAATGTTCCTGAGAAAAATGTTTTCATTGAAGGTTTAGGGATTCATTTATGTGTAATGTGGGGTAAATTAAATAATGCAGCCCTCCCACAAGGGTTGAGGGACCTGAATACTTTAGCGTTTTCAAGAGACACTGTGGAGAAGGTACATGAGCATGTTGAGAGGATATTTGAGTATAGAAAGGAGTTGGAAAGGTTACGGAATGAGGATGACGAAGAAGAAAGTATGTATGTACAGAAACGATTTCTTCCGTGTCGTAAATCGACATCTGAGGAGGCGCGAATTGTACAAAAGATGCGATTAGATGGATTTCAGACATATCGATAACTCCAGTTGAGGTATATGACACATACAGTCAATATACGCTAGAAATGCAGAGGAAAGTGATACAGGTAATGGTAGAGTACCTGCAGGATGAATGTTAAAAGAGAAAGGTTAGTTGTCCCACAGAGTTATTGAGCATTTATAAGAGAGCTTTTTCACTTGACACTTCTTCAACTGCTTTAGCGCTCGATTTAGCTCTGTTGCTTAGTAAGCGTTCGGCGTTGCCTACATCTCAGTTGCCTATGAGAGAGGTTCCTTTGACATCTGTCCCAAAGGTTGAGATTCCTGCTAATGCTGCAGCAGGTACACCTGCTGTGGACATTCCTGCACATTATGTATCGCAGTTTGTTCACGTCCCGTTTTCACGACAGGAAGTGAATACTATTAGACAAACTATGAAGTGAATACTATTAGACAAACTATTCCTGACATTAAGAAAAATCCGACAGGGTTCTATAAAGAGATAGAGTCCGTTTTGCAGTCCTCAGTGTTTACCCTAGGCGACATTGATTTGCTATTCCCTGTACTCCTGCCTGTAGATTTGTGGAAACAAGTTAGAACTATAGACAATGTATCAGGGTTGGGAGATACATGGGCTCACATAGTTAGGCTTGATGGGGAAAGGCCAGCTGGTGAGAGACCACCGCAGGTGATACTAACTTTGCCTGACAGAATCATTGCAAAACTGAAAACTATAATCCCCGAAAAGAGAATTATTTGGGACAAGCTTACGGCCTGTGTCCAAGGAAAATCTGAGGGTGCCACCGAGTTCTTTAATCGATTCGAACAGGTATTTTCGGATTTTAGTGGACAAGACTTAGGCACAGAGTCTGGGAAAAGATTATTTGTGGACAGATTTGTACCTGGATTGCTGCCTGACATCCAGTCGCAAATTATGTCTTCTGAGAGCGCTTGGCAGGCGAAATCCCAATCAGAAGTACTGCACATGTCTCGGTACTACGAGAACTGTGTGAATAATGAAAAAGATAGAGTCGAGAAGAGAAAAGGTGATTTGAAGACTAAAGTATTGTTACAGCAAATTGTTAGAGGACCCAGAGGGGGTAGTTCGCAGATTAGAGGTCAGTATGTTCCACAAGGGAATGTGCCCTTGGGTCCTGTGAATATTAACCAGTGTGCCTATTGTCGCCAGGAGGGTCATTGGCGTGCACAATGCCCCGTCCTTCGACGGAGGTCGAATAACACATTTGGAAATATGGGTAGACGATCCAGAGGTCGCACGGGTGTAGGAGGCCCTGGTAGAGGCCAGTTTTCGCAGGATCCCCAACAACCTTTTTCACAGGATAATCAGACTTCGAGTGTGGATACTAGAAACATATTTGATCATCCTTCTGCTGCATATCTATCTGAAGAGCTTCCTTTTGATGATATTTTGTTTCGTTAGGATTGCCCGAAGCAGGGTTTGGAACCTACACCTATTCCCGTTAATCAGAAAGGTCCCTACATTGAAATGGTAGTGGGAAATAGGAAACATCAATTTTTGATAGACACTGGAGCACAGAAGTGCTCCATTGATCATTCTCGGGTTCCAAACATTCCACTGGGCAAACCAATGTTTCTGTAGGGTTTTCTGGCACACCAGTTGTTTGTCCAGTTTCTTCACCGGTACCTATTTGTTTGGGTCCCTTTACGGACCACTGTCCATTTCTCTTGACTTCGAATTGTGGAGAGAATTTGCTGGGGTTGAATCTGTTGAAGGAATTAAATGCGGTAATTCATTGTTCTTCTGATGGACTGCGTTTGACGATTTCACCACAGCAATGTTCTGTTTCGCAATTCTTGACTAGACCTTTGCCACCAGAATTCAGTAATGTACCAGAGTGTTTGTGGGCAGTTGATGACTATGATGTCGGTGTTTTGCAGATTGAGCCTGTTAAAATAGTTTTGAAACATGGAATTAAGCTGCCCCGTATTCCAAAGTATAAGATCTCAGTTGAAGGCGAGCGAGCTTTGAAGAGCATTGTTTCCGATTTTGTGCATCGTGGAGTGATTGAGGAGTTTGCAGGAAGTTTGCGCAATAGTCCGATTTTACCCGTGTACAAAAAAGGTGATAATGCAATTCCATTTCGTTTTATAATTGATTTACGTGCCATTAATAAAGTCATTGCTCCGCAATTTCCAATTGTGCCTGATGTGACGACAATATTAACCATGATTCCAGCTACGGCTACTCACTTCAGTGTTGTGGACCTAAAGAATGCTTTCTTCAGTATTCCTATACATGAGGATAGTAGATACTTGTTCGCGTTCACCTTAGGGGGACGCTCATTCACATTTACTCGTGCACCTCAAGGTTATACTGAGAGTCCTAGTATTTATAGTAGGGCTTTGAAAGAGCAGCTTGATACCCTTGAATTGCCCCCTACTTGTACGTTGCTTCAATATGTTGATGATTTGCTTTTAGCCGCTGACTCTGAGAGCTCTTGTAAAGAGGGCACTGTGTTGTTGCTCATCCATCTAGCTAAGCATGGTCACAAAGCTTCGCTTAAAAAGTTTCAATATTGTTGCCAGGAGGTCGCCTATTTAGGCTATCTCCTGTCAAAGGAGGGAAGAAGATTGACACCTGAAAGAATAAAACACATTTCTGGCATGTCTGTCGCAAATACACAAAAGGAAGTTAGAGCCTTGATAGGTATGGCTTCTTACTGTAGGTTATGGATCCCAAACTTCTCACTAGTGATAAAACCGATGTTGGCCTTGACGAAGAAGGGTATTTCTTTGCCATTGCCATGGAATACGGAGCATCAACATTCATTCGAGTTGCTCAAGACTGCACTATGTTCGGCGCCAGTTTTGGGCACACCGAACTATGAGAAGGCCTTTGTGTTGTTTGTGCATGAATGTGATGGATGTGCTTTGGCTGTATTAATGCAGGAACATGGAGGGAAGAATAGGCCATGCGGTTACTACTCTTCCGCCCTTGATCCTGTTGCATGCGCTTTGCCAAGATGTTTGCGCGCTGTCGCTGCTGCTGCGTCCGTAAAACAGAGTGAGGGAACGGTCCTAGGCCATGATTTAACCCTGATGGTGCCTCACTCTGTAGATATTCTATTGAACAAAACCCAAACGCAACACCTCACTTCCGCATGACTGACAAGATATGAATTAATCTTGTTTGCTCCCCACATTCAAATTAGGAGGTGCTGCGTTCTTAATCCGGCTGAACTCCTACCTTTCCCGCAAAATACTGTTTGCGGTGACGAAGAGTCACATGACTGCCTGTATACTACTGAACAAGATACAAAAGGCAGAGTTGATTTGAGGGACACTCCTTTGGATAACCCACAAGGGGAGCTGTTTTGTGATGGCTCCTGCTTCAAACTACTGTATGGTACATCCACAGCTGCTTATGCAGTCACTACATTGAGTACGGTTGTGGAGACCAAGAGAATTACGCATAACTCTGCCCAGGCCGCAGAGATTATAGCATTGACTCGAGCTTGTGAGCTTTCTGAGGGCTAACAGTAAACATATATACTGATAGCCAGTATGCCTTTGGGGTGGCTCACAACTTTGGGAGACTTTGGTCAGAGAGAGGGTTTTTAACTTCGCATGGCACCAAGATCCAACATGGCTCCCTGATAGTACAATTGCTTTCAGCGCTTGCGCTCCCTAGTCAGTTAGCGATCATTAAGTGCGCAGCACATCGCAAGATTATAGATGATGTAGGGAAAGGGAATGCTTTCGCTGATCAAATAGCTAGACAAACTGCCACTGATCTCTTCACGGAGATGTATGTTTCAAGGAAGAATGTAGATGCCTATGCAATGGATGAGGGTGTTAGGTCTGTACGGGATATCGAAGCCGATGCCACACTAGAAGAATCCAAGAGGTGGGCTGAGGGCTTGGGGAAACTCAATGATGATGGGTGTTTGGTGGACATGGTTGAAGGGAAATGGTTGCTTCCTAATGCCTATATAGTAATGATGGTTACCATGGCACACCATCCCACACATGTGTGCGCTCAACAGATCACGAAAATGTTAGAGAAAGTCTGGGTAAATGATAAGATTTCAAAAATTGCCCAGCATTATGTCCAAAATTGCATGATTTGCCTACAACACAATGTGGGAAAGGGGACAGCAACTCCAAGAGGTAGCTTTGGGCCTCCTTCTGTCCCGTTTGAAGTGATTCACTTTGACATTATTGAAATGGAGCGATGTAACAATCTAAAATATGTCCTTGTGGTCATTTGCGCCTTTAGTAAGTGGGTCGAGGCTTTCCCTGTTAAAGACGCTACAGCCATGACCACTGCAAAGACCATGTTAAAGGAATTCTTTCCACGGTTCGGTTTGCCGAGAGTTATCTGGTCGGATAATGGTCCGCATTTTATCGCTGCTGTAATTCTACAGATATGTACGGCATTGCAAATTGACAAACAATTCCATTCGGCCAGACATGCTCAGAGCGCCGGATTAGTGGAAAGACACAATGGTATCATAAAAACCAAGCTCGCTAAGACGTGTGCCGGCACCAAACTAAAATGGCTGGACGCCTTACAGATCGTGTTACTTTCAATGCGGACAACCCCTCAAACTAAGATTGGGCTCTCTCCCTTTGGGGAGACCTGCTAATATTTGGGGTTTGCCTAAAAGCTGCGCATTGCGCGATGTAGAAAATGTACTTCTCTCCGACTATTGTAACCAATTGACTAAAAACCTGTTTTCAATTTATCACCAGGTGCGAGAGGCATTGCCGGTGAGGTACGAGAGCCCCGGTCACAGTCTACGACCAGGGGATTGGATCCTTGTTAAATCCTTCGATAGAGCGTCTTGCCTCGCACCACGTTGGAGGGGCCCCTACCAGGTGCTCCTGGTCACTGAGAGTGCGGTGCGGGTAGGAGGACGACGCCACTGGATCCACGGCAGCCACACCAAACGGATCCCACACCCAGTGCCATACAATACAGAAGACGCAGAACCCCTTTCCGACATTGAAACCAACGTACCCGAAACGGCAGACGGTGGAGAGAGAGTATCGGAGGCCGTTCCGGAAGTTGTAAGGCCCGACAAAACGGCCATCTTGCCTCCTTGCTCTCCCACTGCATCGTTTGTGGATCATCCATCTTCTGATCCAACTTCCGTGGGAAGTGATGACATCCTGTCTGCTGATTCTTTTGCACCGGAAACTGCGAAGTATAATCTCCGCCCAAGGAGATAGGTTTGCAATACGGCTCTTGCTGTACAATTGAAAGAATTTGAGGGCTTGCCTTTTTTTGGCCCAATTGCATAAAGGGTTCTGCTGGCTAAGGGTTGTGGGAAAAGACATTAAGAAGACGCGCGACCGGAGTCGCCAGCAAACGAACAATTGGTGTTTCTCGATTGAAGACGACAATGCCCGCATCCGCTACCGTTCGTACTGAACTTTTGGACAAAAATGTGACTAGGAGAGACAATGAGCAGATATGTATGGGGGCCCCGAAAACGTTTTGTTGTCTACTGGTGATAATCACGGGACTTTTAGTAACTGTTGGTTGTGGGTTTTGGTATTTGGAGAGAATGTACCCTTTGAATGATTTCCTACCTGTTGAAAATATAACTGTTGTTCCCACTCCTTCTGTGCAACTACATACCTTGTCACCTAAAGATCTTTTGCATAGACGGAATTATCAAAATAACACTACTTCTAATTATGAATGCTACCCATGCAATCTTTAACAGAACCAATTGTTGGATCTGCTCGCATTTACCGCAACATGGGGATAAGGGGCTAGGTTGGTATATTCACCCTTTACCTTTGACAACTGCTTGTTATGCTTCACTTAGAGCACTTTTCTTTGGCCGATGGAACGATAGCATCTCGGGGAACTTTGATGGCACTAATTTGAATAGTTTTGAGAAACGTGTTCTGACTCCCCTGGGATGCTCGCTTTTCGCAAATAGGAGTAAGCTCAATATTGCTTCTATTAGGCCTTCTGATAGACTGTCTCGTCCTTTCCAATCTTTGATTTCCTTTAAAATGGCTCTGATAGGCAATAAGGATGCCGTGCCTCCTTCTTATACTGTTAACCATAGCCCTGATTCAGTTTCTTTCTGCATACAGAGGAATGGCACCCGGTCAATGGGAGATTTTAAAGATTGTGCCAAAGTTGCAAATTTGACTGGGGAAGACAGACCTTTGTATGTAGGCGAACCTATCTATTTTGTTTGTGGTAATGTAGCATTTCCATGGTTGCCCAGGGATTGGCAGGGAACTTGTTATCTAGGAATCCTGTTACCTGGGGTGTTTATAGCAAGTACTGTAGAGGTTTCGAAGGCTCGTCCACGGCGGGACGAGAATGGCAACACTCCAGCACAGGTTTTAGGAGATGTAGCAAAATCATTCCTTCCATTCTTTGGGCAGATAGCGAATTCCTAGGATATTTTCTTTTTTTTTTATTTTATTGACATCAATTTGTGCACAACACACAAACCTTTTTGTCATTTCATCTCTACATTCAAACATTGACTTCCTAGGATATCAGGAAACTAGCGAGAGTACTGGAGAGAACCATCAACCGGACCACAGATATACTCTATAATATGACTTTAGAGCAGAAAGCGATCAGATTGGTAGCGCTTCAGAACCGGATGGCATTAGATGTCATTCTGGCTGAACGTGGTGGAGTATGTAAACTAGTGGGGTCCACTTGCTGTGTTTTCGTACCGGATTCCTCCCCAACTATTTTTAAGGCAATACAGAATCTGCACATTCTTAGTTCAGAAGTGCATGTTCCCGAGGGAAATTGGGATCTTAGCGCTTGGTTCTGGGACTTCTTGTGGTCTTGGGGTTGGAAAGTGCTTTCAATCTTGCTGATTATTTTGGGAATTCTGCTATTTCTTTGTTGTTGTATCCAATATCTACCAAGTATATGTTCAATGCTGGGGGGATGTTGCGCTCAGGCGATAGGTACAATAGGAAATAAAGTGTATGCCCCGGATAAAACCTCTAAGGAGTATGTACTGAAAGAGATCTTAGTAAAAGATGTAATGGCGATAGATATTTCTGACAGCTATTCAGGGTGTATGGACGATGACACATGGAGTTATTTGCAGGAAGATCAGAAGTAGTTTAGCACTTGGCATAGGCCAAAAGGAGGGTTTGTCAAACTAGAAATTATATCGTGGCTCCTATTGCTATGAATATATGGATATTGGCCTACGCCAAGCTGCTAACAAGCTGCTTATAAACTACATGTGAATAAACTCGCATTGCAAGGTCCTGACCTTAGAAACCATGTAAACTGTCATTTTGGGTCAAGCTGCCATTTTAGGTTTTCTTGCTCTATAAAGTCACCATGTGAGCTAAGATGGTAGCTGTTAAGAAAGATTTCATAATTGTAGGGAATTTTCCTTCCATGTGGCAACCCCTAAACTTTTTGCTGTTGTTTTGCACCTTGTTCTTGACTTTGCCAGAGAAGTGCAGCCTTCTGCCGCACTCCTCTGGGCTTTCGCTCCTTTTCTTACGGGGAAACTGACATGCCCTTAAGACAGTCAGTACCGGGGAACGCTGTTTCCCGTAGTTTCTTTTATCATGTTGCGGCTTTAGTGCAACATGACACAAGAGGGCACTGTAAGCTAAGTTACAGCTCTCTTGGGTCTCTAGCCTTCTACAGGCCCTAGATACTCTTTTAGGATGGTATTTGATCGGTGCAAGTCATTCAGGGACTGGAATGGTGGCAGCGATCGTTTTGTTTATTTTGAGCTCCTTTTGGCGTTCTGAGCACGTTTTTCGCACTGAACCCAAAATGGTGGCCTGGCTCCCAAAATGGCCAGACCACGAGGCTCCTTTGTCCTGTCCACTGACCGTCTTGCTCCCTTCACCTTCCCCAGGTCGGGCGACCCGGGGAATTCCTTATTTGGGCATGTACTTTCCCGCGAAACGTGGTTGCTTTCGCGGGCTTCTACATGTCGTTTGTGTGCCTCCAGGGTGTGGGCTGGGATGTCTGGTCCCAATACACATCCTGGGTGCCAGAGAGTCTAGGGTGGTGTGAATGCCTGGGACCACCGTGGTCCGTGATTGGTCCACGTATGGTATGTGTGTTGATGAGCGGATCTCCCATTGGCTCCCCTCCGTTTTGGCGCGAAGGGAACCGTGGATAAGAGGGGGCTGGAAACACCACTACCATGTCGATCTCCTGAGTTCTCACGAACGAAGGAATACAGGAGCCAAGTATCCTGCAACCAAGAGGCTGGACCGAGGAATCGCTGGTGACCCGCTGAAGGAATCCTCCTTTGCACTGCTGTCGTCCTGTGAAACCCTTTCCTCCTTTGATCGAACCAGAAGGCCTATACTGGTGCTTCGACCTTTGGAATAGCAGGAACAGCTATTCCCGGCGACTTCATCATCTCCTGCCAAGTAAGCCTTCGGAAGTGTCTCTGGGTCATCCAGTTGACTGACCAGCTTACAAGGGAGTCCTGCTCTGTAACCGCCGCCAGGTTGTGTTGTATTTCGAGTCCTTGTCACTCTCCCACGCTTCGTACACTTGGCGTTCCCAAGTCTGAAGGGAGGAGTGTACATTTGGCTCGAATACACATGGCCGCTCCGTTGCCCTGCGGTGGTGACAAAACTGTGCAGGTTTCTTCGATTCGGACGTCTTTTTGCTCTACACGACGACGAGGCATTCCCGGCTCTTCTGAACCTGCCAGCTGCTGAAACTGACGTGGAGAAGCCTGGGTCTGCTTGCTTTGGGGACCGGTGAGTAGTATAGCTAGGATCTGGTCGCCCTCCTGCAGTATCCCATTGCTTTTTCCTGCTGTGTAAAACAGCACCCTTTTTGTCTGTACTCGCGCTCTGCTTCTGCTCGCTGTGGAGGCTGCGCTTGAGTTGCGGAACCTGTTCTTCTGCTGTGCACTAACCCGAACTGCCTGACTTCCTCCGAAGAGCTTCCCCTTTTGCCCGTTGGCACCGGTGTGGCAGGTACTTTGAGCACAAGGCTCCACTCTTCGCAGGGCTCGGACTTCCATCTAGTTAGGTGCCTCTGAAGGCGAACTGAGTCTAAAGCGTTATCGCACTGCCTGTTTTCCTTCCCTTGTAGGTGGACTACACATTTCGTGCCTCTAATGCTTGCGACTGTCGTATTTGTATATATATTGTGTTGATATGGTATGTGTTGGTTTAATATTGTGATATTGTGATTTTCTCGCTACGGTCATTGATTTAAAGGCCTTAAAATAAATGTGCATATATATTTTTGATATAACAACTGTTTGGAGTAGTTTGTAAGCGCTCTTGCTTTGTGTGCTCATTGCGGGCTTTCAGTCACCCTCACCCCTCTTGAGACCTAGTCTTGACCGCCGCGATCGCTACCTTGATTGGTCTGGCTCGTCCAGAGGTTACCCTGTTCCAAGTAATTAGGTTGGCCTTCTGAACTTCTGCGCCACCAGGACCGAGTTCAGAAATCCATCTTAACAAATTGGTGTACAGCGGTGGGATACGACTGAAGGTATCCAGTGTTGCGCTCGAACTAAGGCATTTCAGGTTATTCCAACCAGTACACGTAGTGAATTGTTGTAGTATAACTTTAAAAAGGCCATAGTCCTATCAAACAGTATGGAAACAAATACCTTGTTAACTTTAAATGCTTCCAAATCAGAAACGCTGAAAAAGATGTGTGCGGAGAGAGGTGTTTCCTCTCAAGGCACAAAATTGGAAATGATCCAAAGAATTGTGGCGTGGCAAGAAGCGCAGCTTGACGCTATAACTTCTGAGGACAGTGCAGAAGGTGGTGGGGCTGCTCTCACTGGTAGAACCGACGGTTCTGCCGCTGCACTGATCCATCGCGACCACGAGGACAGGGAGGATGTGATGTCTAATGTTTCCTCTGCCAGTGTTGATGGGGAGGCTATGCTTGAATTCAAGAAGCAAGAGCTGCGGTTTAGGCAGCAGGAGCTTGAATTCAGCATAGCCAAACTAAAAATCGAACAGGCAGAAAAACAGAAGGACAGGGATCACCAGTTGGAACTGGCCAAGCTTCAGGTTGCAAATGGGTCCAAGGGTCCTGGACATGGGTCTGGGGCTTCCTCTCATCCACGGTTTCCGAAAGATCTGCTCAGTGTGTATGAAGAAAGGAATGACATTATGGACTGGCTGAATGCGTTTGAGTATGCATGCGAAGTTCAAGAAGTTGACAATGCTGATAAGATTGCGTGGTTGCTCAGTAGACTGCCCCATTCTGGCTGTAGTGCCATTATGGAAATGTTGAAGGCTGAGCGAGCTGATTTCGCAATGTTAAAGCAAACTCTCATTTTAAAGTTTGGGAAGACTCCGGCCCAATATTTAAAGCGTTTTCGAGAGTATAAGAAAAAGGAAGGTGGTACTTGGGTATCTTATGTCGCTGAATCCTTGAAAAACTTAACTGGCTGGGTCGAAGGTTATAAGGTTTCTACCTTCGAAGGCATGATAAATCTTGTCATGCTGGAACACATTTTTGCTTCTTCTTCCCCGGAGCTCAAGCAGCATTTGGCCGATTCGAAGGAGATAGATCCTAAGAAGCTGGCCATTGCAGCAGACTTATGGGTGTCACATCGAGTGTCCCATAAGGACAAAACTCATCCTGGTAAGCAGGAGGAAGGGAAAAAGTCCAAAGATATGGAGGGTGGGGAATCTGCTAAATCTTCTTTCCATAAGGGCCACAAAAAGAAAAACAAGGGTAAGACACAAGAGAACTCACAGGGTAGTGGAGGTCCGCCTCCGAAACAGAACTTGGGTTACAATAAGCCTCCCTACGTAAACAGACCGACTGGGGCTTGTTTTTCTTGTGGAGCAACTGACCACGTGAAGGGGGATCCCCGTTGTAAGGTTAGACCTTTGGGGGTCCACTCCGCTAATCTGGCCTTCTCCTCCTACGAGGAAGAAGAGATTACAGGAGCATCCTTCTCCTCAGACTCATTTCCAAGCGGGATAGAGGCTGAGGTAGTTTTAGTGTCCCTGGGTTCCTGGGAGCCTAAAGTCGCAGAGGCTTATGCTAGGATTCCAGATAATACCAAGCACTACTTTAAAGACAGTGTGCTGATCAATGGAGTGGATACTCCAGCTCTTAGGGATAGTGGGTGCAGTCGCACTGTAGTGGATTCTACCTTGGTAGACTCAGAGGAAGTTGCCAGAGCTACTCTGATGCCCACTAAGTTGGCTGACGGCCCCCTCCGTATGTTTCCAGTAATACCTGTAAATCTTACTTTAAATGGTACAGCAGTCAGGATTCCAGTGAGCATTCAGAGAAACGTCCCGGGAAAGGTCTTGTTGGGTAATGATCTCAGAGCTTTAGGGCTCGTAGGAGACACTGCCGAAAGACCCTACACATGGTCTCAAGCACGGGCAGCATTGGCCAAGTCCAATACGCCGCCCCAGCCGCAGGGGAAACCCAAGGCGAAAGGAGTCTACAAGTCAAAACGAGGGAAAGAGAATATTCCCCCGAGCTCGCCTACCACTGCGGTGGAGGAAGTTGGTCAATCGCCCGGGCCTGACGAGGAGGTGGCGATGCCTGAAGTATTCGACCCCAACGATCATCCTGAACTAAAAGACTTGTTAGTTGAAGGAGGTCCTGATAGGGACGAATTCAGTAAAGGCCAACGTGAGTGCCCATCTCTGGAAGGCCTAAGGAGACAGGCCTGCTCCCAGCTTGAGGGTGAACCTCCTGGGAAGCATAGGATTTATTGGGAAGGTGGACTCCTGTATAGTGAGCCCACAGAGTCTACAGAAGGAGACCATAGGAGGTTGGTGATTCCCCTTGCTGTTAGGCCCTTCCTCCTGCAGTTGGCGCATGAAGTTCCCCTTGTTGGTCACCTTGGTATGAAGAGGACCAAGCAAAGGTTATCCATGCACTTCTACTGGCCCAAGATGGGGGTGCAAGTAGAAAGTCACTGCAGGAGTTGTGCCTCCTGCCAGTTGTCTGGTAAGGTTGGCGCGACAATCCAAGCTCTGTTGGTACCGCTCCCAGTTGTGGGGGTACCATTTGAAAGGGTAGGGATCGACATCGTTGGTCCCCTTGACCCGCAAACATCCTCGGGCAATAGGTTTATCCTGGTGCTGGTCGACCATGCAACCAGGTATCCTGAGGCCATCCCATTGAAGACTGTAACTGCCAAGTCAGTTGCAAAAGCTTTACTCGGCATATTTACTAGGGTTGGCTTCCCTAAAGAAGTTGTGTCAGATCGTGGCAGCAACTTTATGTCGAAGTATATGCAGGCTATGTGGAAAGAATGTGGGGTCACCTACAAGTTCTCTTCTGCATACCACCCCCAGACCGATGGTCTGGTGGAACGTTTCAACAGAACGTTAAAGAGCATGATTGGGGCTCTGGAGGAACCCCAGAGAAGAAAATGGGATCTTCTTTTACCATGCTTACTGTTTGCCTACCGAGAGGTACCACAGGAGGGTGTTGGCTTCAGCCCCTTCGAACTTCTGTTCGGTCATCCCGTACGGGGACCCTTAGCCATCGTCAAAGAGGGATGGGAGATGCCCACTCCCCCTGTTACTACCAACGTAGTTGATTATGTGCTAGGGCTCAGAAAACGGATGGTACTTCTGATGGGCTTGGCTAGTGATAAATTGAAGGCAGGGCAAGCGCTGGTGAAACATTGGTACGACCAGAAAGCTTCCCTCATCAACTTTACACCTGGTCAGCAAGTCCTGATCATGAATCCAATAAGGCCTCGAGCTTTACAGGACAAATGGTCAGGCCCCTACACAGTGGTGGAGCCCCTGGGTGAGGTGAACTATTTAGTGGACCTTGGAAGGCCTGGACAGGCTCCAAAAGTGTTTCACGTGAATAGGCTGAAGGCTTTCGTCCCAAGAGTCGAAATCGCAGCACTGCTACTGGCTTCAGATGTTGAGGAAGAGGAGTCTGAATCTCTCCCCGACCTATTCCACAGCGGTCCTTCAGATAGCTCCTTTGAGGGTGTCCGAGTGGCCCCTCACCTGACTTCTGATCAGCAGGCTGAGGTGAAAAGTTTGCTGAGGCAGTTTTCCCCCCTGTTTTCACAGTCGCCTGGTTTGACACCTTGGTGCAAACATAACATTGACACAGGAGACAGTGTACCTACCAAAAGTAGGGGATACAGGATGTCAGACAAAGTACGGTCTTATATTAAGACCGAGGTCAACAAGATGTTAGACCTTGGGGTGATTGAACCCTCTAGTAGTCCTTGGTCCAGTCCTGTGGTGTTGGTTCCAAAGGCAGGCACTTCTGAATTGAGGTTCTGCGTGGATTACAGGGCTCTGAATGCTGTCACCAAGACAGATGCACACCCCTTGCCTCGAACAGATGAGCTGGTGGATACTTTGGGTGCCTCCAAGTACCTCAGCACGTTTGACCTCACTGCTGGCTATTGGCAAATAGCTTTAGCAGAACATGCCAAGGAGAAGACAGCATTTTCTACTCCAGACGGCCTTTACCAATTCCGGGTAATGCCGTTCGGGTTGAAGAATGCACCTGCCACTTTCCAGAGGCTTGTGAATCATGTGTTGAATGGGTTGGACGAATTCTGTCTTGCATATCTGAACGATATAGCAGTTTTCAGTGCCACCTGGGAAGACCATGTGAAACACCTCGGGATTGTGCTCCAGGCTCTTCAGAAAGCCCACTTGACCATAAAGGCTAGTAAATGCCAGATTGGACAAGGCTCCGTGGTTTACCTTGGACATGAAGTAGGTGGAGGGAGGATACAGCCTCTACCCAGTAAAGTACAAGCAGTACAAGACTGGCCTACCCCCACTACGCAAACCCAAGTGAGAGCCTTCTTAGGACTCACGGGGTATTACCGCAATTTTGTGGCAGACTATGGCACCATAGCTGCTCCTCTGACTGCCCTCACAACTCCGAAGAAACCCAAGAAGGTAACTTGGACCAACGAGTGTGAGAAGGCCTTCAATGGCTTAAAAGACTCCTTGTGCCAGGCCCCTGTCCTTAGGGCCCCTGATTATCAAAGACCTTTTATCGTGCAGACGGACGCCTCTGACACTGGGATAGGAGCTGTACTATCACAAGTAGATGAGAAGGGTAAGGAACACCCTATCGGTTTTATTAGTCGCCAGCTTAAGGACAGAGAGCTCAGATGGTCCACGGTAGAGAAAGAATGTTTCTCTGTTGTGTGGGCCCTAAGGAAGCCGAGGCCCTACCTCTATGGGACCCACTTCACTGTGCAGACTGACCATAAGGCGTTAAAGTGGCTAATGAACATGAAGGGGGAGAATCCAAAGTTGCTGAGGTGGTCCATAAGTCTACAAGGCTTC
Source organism: Ambystoma mexicanum (assembly GCF_040938575.1). NCBI lineage: Eukaryota > Metazoa > Chordata > Amphibia > Caudata > Ambystomatidae > Ambystoma > Ambystoma mexicanum. The sequence continues at coordinate 426,657,586 of NC_090925.1, read as the reverse complement.
GACTTCACTATTGAGCATAGGCCAGGTGTCCAACATAGCAATGCTGATGGGTTGTCCAGAATGTTTAACCGACCTGAACAAGAGACTCATCCAGGGGTGGATTAGTTCCCCCTGTCCATAGTCTGGGAGGGGCGAGTGTTAGGAAAGATTTCATAATTGTAGGGAATTTTCCTTCCATGTGGCAACCCCTAAACTTTTTGCTGTTGTTTTACACCTTGTTCTTGACTTTGCCAGAGAAGTGCAGCCTTCTGCCGCACTCCTCTGGGCTTTCGCTCCTTTTCTTACGGGGAAACTGACATGCCCTTAAGACAGTCAGTACCGGGGAACGCTGTTTCCCGTAGTTTCTTTTATCATGTTGCGGCTTTAGTGCAACATGACACAAGAGGGCACTGTAAGCTAAGTTACAGCTCTCTTGGGTCTCTAGCCTTCTACAGGCCCTAGATACTCTTTTAGGATGGTATTTGATCGGTGCAAGTCATTCAGGGACTGGAATGGTGGCAGCGATCGTTTTGTTTATTTTGAGCTCCTTTTGGCGTTCTGAGCACGTTTTTCGCACTGAACCCAAAATGGTGGCCTGGCTCCCAAAATGGCCAGACCACGAGGCTCCTTTGTCCTGTTCACTGACCGTCTTGCTCCCTTCACCTTCCCCAGGTCGGGCGACCCGGGGCCTTCCTTATTTGGGCATGTACTTTCCCGCGAAACGTGGTTGCTTTCGCGGGCTTCTACATGTCGTTTGTGTGCCTCCAGGGTGTGGGCTGGGATGTCTGGTCCCAATACACATCCTGGGTGCCAGAGAGTCTAGGGTGGTGTGAATGCCTGGGACCACCGTGGTCCGTGATTGGTCCACGTATGGTATGTGTGTTGATGAGCGGATCTCCCATTGGCTCCCCTCTGTTTTGGCGCGAAGGGAACCGTGGATAAGAGGGGGCTGGAAACACCACTACCATGTCGATCTCCTGAGTTCTCACGAACGAAGGAATACAGGAGCCAAGTATCCTGCAACCAAGAGGCTGGACCGAGGAATCGCTGGTGACCCGCTGAAGGAATCCTCCTTTGCACTGCTGTCGTCCTGTGAAACCCTTTCCTCCTTTGATCGAACCAGAAGGCCTGTACTGGTGCTTCGACCTTTGGAATAGCAGGAACAGCTATTCCCGGCGACTTCATCATCTCCTGCCAAGTAAGCCTTCGGAAGTGTCTCTGGGCCATCCAGTTGACTGACCAGCTTACAAGGGAGTCCTGCTCTGTAACCGCCGCCAGGTTGTGTTGTATTTCGAGTCCTTGTCACTCTCCCACGCTTCGTACACTTGGCGTTCCCAAGTCTGAAGGGAGGAGTGTACATTTGGCTCGAATACACACGGCCGCTCCGTTGCCCTGCGGTGGTGACAAAACTGTGCAGGTTACTTCGATTCGGACGTCTTTTTGCTCTACACGACGACGAGGCATTCCCGGCTCTTCTGAACCTGCCAGCTGCTGAAACTAACGTGGAGAAGCCTGGGTCTGCTTGCTTCGGGGACCGGTGAGTAGTATAGCTAGGATCTGGTCGCCCTCCTGCAGTATCCCATTGCTTTTTCCTGCTGTGTAAAACAGCACCCTTTTTGTCTGTACTCGCGCTCTGCTTCTGCTCGCTGTGGAGGCTGCGCTTGAGTTGCGGAACCTGTTCTTCTGCTGTGCACTAACCCGAACTGCCTGACTTCCTCCGAAGAGCTTCCCCTTTTGCCCGTTGGCACCGGCGTGGCAGGTACTTTGAGCACAAGGCTCCACTCTTCGCAGGGCTCGGACTTCCATCTAGTTAGGTGCCTCTGAAGGCGAACTGAGTCTAAAGCGTTATCGCACTGCCTGTTTTCCTTCCCTTGTAGGTGGACTACACATTTCGTGCCTCTAATGCTTGCGACTGTCGTATTTGTATATATATTGTGTTGATATGGTATGTGTTGGTTTAATATTGTGATATTGTGATTTTCTCGCTACGGTCATTGATTTAAAGGCCTTAAAATAAATGTGTATATATATTTTTGATATAACAACTGTTTGGAGTAGTTTGTAAGCGCTCTTGCTTTGTGTGCTCATTGCGGGCTTTCAGTCACCCTCACCCCTCTTGAGACCTAGTCTTGACCGCCGCGATCGCTACCTTGATTGGTCTGGCTCGTCCAGAGGTTATCCTGTTCCAAGTAATTAGGTTGGCCTTCTGAACTTCTGCGCCACCAGGACAGAGTTCAGAAATCCGTCTTAACAGTAGCCTATGTTATTCAGAACAGAACTTGATTGTCAAGACCTCTGTACAGCTAATGTATAACTTGCCTGCAGGCCACTTGTTATTGTCATGAGCTGAGACCTTGTCCTTCTGCTGACCTGTGTGTAATGGATTACCTGTATCACCGAAACTGATCGATAATCGAATGAGAACACCTGCTTAACTACATTGTATAAACTAAGTCCTGCATTGTAATGTTAGGCCTAGAGCATACATTATTACCATTCCTTCTTGTTAATGTATAAACCTAAGATGAACTAGATTTGACCTGGCAAGGGACCCTAGAGCAGTAACTTATTTATGGAATGGTTAACCCAAAGGAGGGCTGAACAGCAGGCTTGAAATGTATAAAAGCCTGACTGTTTCAATGAATATTTGCACTCACTGAGCACACCGAACCACACCAGAGTTCGCTGTGTTGTACTGAGGGTTGATAGCTATCTGAATTGTTCTGTTCTTTTGTAACTGGATTCAGTATAAAATAAAGTACTTTGTATGTTCCTTTGTAACCTGTGTTTCCTTTTTTGGTTACCCTGCCTCATATTATTTCCTTGTTTTCACATTCTGGCATTGGCCGGCGGGTCTAGCTCCTGTCAGTCCATGGCAGTTGGTGAGCTTTTGCCAACCTTGGTGATACTGGATGGTCAGCACCAACAGGAGAGTAGTGTGGTGAGCCCAGGCTGATCATAACCTATTTCTAGGTAAGGAAAGTGAAGTTCTGTTTATTTTGTGAAGTTTTGCCTGGCTGGAGAAAGGGGGACACGGTATACCACACTAGTTTGTGTGAATTTTCAGATATTTGCCCCACCTGAGGGAGGGGGTACATATCTAGCACAGGTTTGTAATCACCTGTTACACTGACTGTCATATGGGCAGTTTCTCTAGGAGCTTGTGCAAGCGAGATCACACTTCTTACTGTAATACATATATGGCTCTGAGTTTGGCATTTCCCCCCGAAACCAGAGAGGAGGGAGGTACACAATATTTACTAGAGTCATCCAAGCGCTCTGGGTTGAATAAACAGCCCTTGGGTGCCCATGACCTTTCTAGACTCCTCAGCATTAGTACACGACCGAAGTGTGGTCCCTGCACTGAGTGCAATAGCATATTGAGTACACGTCGGATAGTAAGGATGTATGGCTACTGGCTACGTGTTCATTTGGAGTCTCAGACTTCTCAGACCACAGTATTACTTAATTTAGCTCACCGGGTTTATTGACCCTGGCTGCTTTGACGGTTTAGCATTTAGCATCACATGTGGGTGTTGCTGTTTAAGTCTCTGCTGGGCTTGTGGCGTGTGAGCCAAACATTATAGTGTCAGTGAAGTTGCTGTGTTGGGTACATGCAATAGGTAGGCTTTCTGGGAAAGGAATAGAGACATTCAAACATATATCCTCACCAGGGAACCTAAGGGGAGGGTTGTTTTGTGGGTTTGTCTCTCTGACTCTCTCACCTTTTTGGGCTCTCCTAGTCGAGTGTTTGCCACGGCTGGGCACCTTTCCTAAACTCTTAAAGTTAAGGCTGACAAAAAGGTTATAGATATGAGGGTGGCGTCTCTTCGCCTCATGGAGTAGCTAGCAATCCACTTACCTTAAACTACTGCAGAGTGCCCTGGTTTTGAGCTATAACATTGGGGGCTCCTTGAAGGAAGTCACCAGCTGGGTTAGATAGTACTTTGGCCATGGTTACTCTTGTCGCATTCCCAAAGCCCTGGTAGGTACCAGGATAGGATTGTTTTGCCTTGTCATGTTTGTTATTCTGTCTAGGTTTGACCCTTCTTTGTGTGTGGTAGACAACAGCTACCATTAGGTTTCCAGTTTGGTTTCTTTCAGAAAGTTCCCGTTGTATGTTTTACGCCGAACATGTTGACCAAAGAAATGCTGACTGCAATTACAGCGAGGCGCGGTGATCACATGGACCACCTAATCCCTTTTCCACATACCTGCTTGTCGTTTAGTGCCGACCCCCCTCTATTCCTGCAACGGAAGTTACATCCCACTTACATGGGTCGGAGAGGGGGCTGCAGGGTCCATTTCCATTTTATTTTACCTTTCTTGTCCCCCACTTTCCATGTAATGGACACCCCCTCAACCCCTGACTCCCATTACACTAAATAGGGGGAGAGGGGGACACCCATGCAGCCCCCGGTCTCCTTGGTCGGTGTACAGTACTGCACATTTGCACCATACCAGTCGGAATGTTGCTACGGCGCAAATGCGCAGTACTGTATTAGTCGGAATTTATTTGGCAACATTTTCGTATGATACCATAAAATACACCAATTATTGTTAGTTGGGTGGGAAGTCAGTGCATTTGGACAGACACCAATTTATGTCTTTGTCCCAGGTGTTAATGTTCTATAGGAGGGTGCAGCCCCTGGACCACGTCCTGGTTTCTGGGTGCTGTCAGACAGGGACATGTTTCTTTTATTTCATGTTATTTCTATACCATGGTACAGTGATTCACTTAATTTTTAAATATCAAATGCTGGGTTTTACAGAATCATTTTAATAGGTATGAATCTGTGATTGGAGAGGAACTTTAGACCATACCCCAGCAGTGAGCAAAGGGGGTTGTTGTTAATTCTACTGTTCTGAAGACAGTTAGATATCAATAAGCTATTTGCATATTTAGTAGGTAAGCCCTCCCTGACTCTCACTCAAAATGAATGAGAATGAACTCAATGGGCCTTATTACGGGTCCGGCGGTAACCCTGCCGGTGCTACCAGCGGGTTTGCCGCTGGACCCATAAAACATTACCGGTGCTTGGCTTCCCACTGCCACCGGGCTATTCTAAGTCCGGCGGCCGGGAAGTCATCCTATGGTGCATATAGTATTTATTTCCCAGAGGGAAGGACAGCAATGCTTAACTGGTCCCCAGAAAGGGGACACCCATCTGTACTCAAGTGAGCTCAAGTCCAGCTGACAAGCATTCCAAAATCACGAGGGAGTTCCCCCAAACACGTAAGAGACTGCCATGATGGTAGGAATGCGAGGCAGTAAAGTGGCTATCGCCTCTGCTAGCTTAATGTCTGTCTTTCTTTTCTGGCCCATCATTTATACATGACCACTACCCCCACTGCATCACCACATCTCTCTTCATCTTCTCCTTCCAGTGCATACCAAAAAACATGCCATGTCGACGATCAGGAGAAACTGAGCTTCCTGGTTGAATCCCTCACCAGAATTCTAGCGTCAACCAGCATGTCCATTAAGCCAACAAAATATGTGGGAGCCTTGCTGCATTGGAGCATTGACAGTGGTCAAAATGAGCGGGAACGGTCAGGAGCAGAGTTTCACTGCTTTTATTTTTTACTGTTAACAGCTCCACCGCTTTTTGCAACCATTTTCACCATTCTGGAGCTGTTCTTTGTGAAGTTATAGCAGCATTTGTCTCCCTTTTACTACCCAATAGCAGTATCAGGTACACTGAAATTTGTTTTAACTCAAATGGCTGTCAACAGCATGGCTGCAACCCTTGAAAACTGTGTTGCACGTTGCTCCCCTTCTGCCTGTCCTGTGCGCCACTGGGTTCACTGTTCCACTACTATTTTTGGTACACTTCTACCATTGGTCCCAATGAAAAAACACCCATGAACAGGGCAAACATATCAGTGCTTTACATCCGCTGCAAGCACATTGCTAAAAGTTTAAAGTCTAAGCCTGGGCAAACCTATGAAGTTAGGAGTTAGGGGGTGTGAATGAGGGAGCGAGAAACATTCATCATCCCAAAATGACAAGTGAGTTTAACTTTTTCAGTGACTTTAAAATCTAACAACTTGGCAGCTACCCTAATGGAGGCACATATATATATTTTAATTCTATATTTTATGGGAAGTCAGAAAATACTAATTTTATTTCGGCATGCCCTTAGTGGGCGGAGCTACCATTTTTGCAATGTGCTGCTTTGCCAAAATAGTCAAAAAGCTTCTGCTTCCTGATCCAAACCTAACTTTCATAACGTATCATCACAACAAATTTGGTATGCAGTCTTTATATTGAAAATGAAATACCGAATCACATATAGCTAAACATATAACTTGAAAACCCTTATATCGAATATATTTATGGTGGGATAAAGGGATAATTTTTGGGAGGTAAACGGTCGGGATGGGTTTTTGGGGGTTCAGAAACAAGGGTTTGGGGGACCACCCAAAAATAAAAAAATAAAGAATTCAAGTTTTCAAGGTATATGTTTCAATGTATAAATGATTCTGTCTATAATACCTCGGTATAAAGACATTTAACCAGCAACTTTCTATTCCCTTGGAATTATGAGAAGGTTGGAATCATACTTTTTCTCATAACTCAAGTTGTGTCCATCACACAAAATGTTTATGTGGTCCCGACGGGCTTCTGGTCCCCTTTAGTTTGAACCCGGGATGAGCTCATTGGAACAAATGATGCACTTTTTATTCAAGAAAATGTATTCAATGTTAGTCAATGGCAATGCACCACAAGTGTCCCCGAGTTTCACACCAGCCTCCACCATTTCTTAGGTTTCATTTTTCTTCTATGACCTGATCAGGACATATGGCTGGCCCATGTGGTCATGCCCTCCCCTCCTGGGCTTCAAAGGTTTTTGTTGGAAGCTAATGCACAGTTAATGTGGCGACCTGACCTTTAAGGTCATATCTGCTGGCTGTGTTATCTGCAAATCCCACAATTTTGATCGCATTCTCTGTATATCTCAGCATTTAAACTGTAAAGCAGACCTTCACCTGGAGGTCTTCAGCCAAAGGTCTTGAGGTCAAGGTTTCAGAGACACAGGCCTTCCAGTTCAATGGGGACAAACAAGTTACAAACATAATTCTAAAAGAATAACATTTTACATTGGCACATGTGACATTTTGTATTACACCTGGGCCTGCTGTTCATAAATAGAATCTTTCTTTTCTACTATATTAGAACAGACGTAGAATCATTATTTATCTTATGTGCACAGATAGTCTACAGTTAACATAGGAAACCAGTGTTCACTTCTACAAAAACGAAATAGGCCTTTCTCTTTACAGGCTGTCATTTTATATGATGAAAATGAAGTCTCTTTATTCCTGATCAATGCAATCTGTCACTTGACTTAATTTTTTAAATGTCAGGCATCATTCCTCCTTGTTATCTTCCAAATGCGCAGTGGTTCAAATGTAACTTTTCTTTCCATGTGCACAGCTGCAGTTTTATATCTCTCAATGGTGCCTTTTCCCAGTTTGCACACAGTCAGCAGCTACGGCACTGCATGTTTCCTTGTTTGCCTCGATTGGACACAGTTACAATATTACTTTTCTAAAGCACACTCTCCTTCAACTCTATGTCTTTGTATTTTACTAAAGTTGAAATAGGCCAATTTTTCTTAATTCACTAGGCCTTATATAACAAAACAATGTTGTGTACTGGCTTTTATATTTCAATGGAACTCCACATTAGCCAGCTTCACTCTCACAATAGGGGCCTAGCATGGCCTCTCCATCTCTGGCACTCTGGCGCTGTTTTATCACCCCACATCTGACAGGTGGAGTGTGTAGTTAACTTTGTAAGCAGAAGCAAGAGATTGCTGGTACCTTTGCTGGTGTAGGGTGATGGGGAGGGGGGTTTCCTTAATGCACAGTAGGGTCGTTGGTGGAGGGAAGGGTAGAATCAGGATAGGTTGTTTTTAATTCATGCATTGACACACACGCGTGTTGTGACTAGACAAGGGATTAAAATCAGTACTTGCACATGTAGCTGAGTGGAACACACACATGCCCCTTGTGACTAGGGAGGAGAGAGTTTGGGCACGCTTTGGGGGCATAGGTGACCCTGGCAAGAACTGGGAATCTGCAGAATTGCAGTTATGGGATTCCAATTGAATCATAAATTTGGAGAGATGGAAGCGTTCCCAGCATTGGTTCTGGCGCATTCCAATATTATACTGATGAGTCATTCTTTCCTAAGGCCCTCTGTAAAGTAGAACGTTTGTCATGCTTATAAAAGAAACATTATTCTGTCAGTGTTACAGTTCCTTTGTCCCTCATTCGGACAGGCAGATCCTAAAACAAGCACAGTGATTTCGGGATTTGGACTGCCCCGTTGCCATGCAGACAAATGCTTTGATAAAACCAAAATCTATATCTGCAGAATGGAACAGATCTAGGCCAACTAAGAGGAGCAAAACCTGCCCGACTACCCAACAGGTGTAAGGAACGGGACAATGCAAGGCTTTAAGTGGACAGGCGCTAGCTAAGGTAGAGCCAGAGTAGTCTCCCAAAATGTTCCCTATGCCAGCGCTCCCTGACTCCCCCACGAGGAATTAACGAACACCAAGTCCCTGTGAGCATGCACAGGCATCTCCTGAACTGATAAATAAACATGTTTTAAAATATGCAAAAGGGGGTTGTTAGCTTGCAAAAGCAGGAAAGCCCACACACACCACTCCCAAAAGCTTGCGCTCACGAAACGGATATATATGACTCATAGTTTGCCACCATTTTATGGGTAGGGTGTCATCATAAATCAAATAAGCAGACAGGCCAGAGAACATTCTGTGGTCAGAATGCTTGCAGGCGTAAATTACTGTCTCCTGTATTTCATTTCTTTAAAAAGTATATGCTTGTTCTTAAGTTCACAGAATGCCCCTCCCCCAGCTGTATAGTGAATGTTAATGCAGATGCTTTCTAAACCAGACTGCAAAGGGTCGTTTTTCGGGGTTTATCATTGAGGGGAGCACAGAATGAGCCTCACCGTGAACGTCATTATGTCCCAACCATAATGCCTGCCCTTCCCACCAAACAGCTTGCAAGCATGGTAAAACATTTCGGGATACGTTAACCCCCTGAGGTCTGTCTTTTCCCAGCAAAAGCCCATTTAAAGTGACACCGACTTTAGTTTGCGAAGGCTGCTGCCTCCCCAGGGAGTATAGGAGTACTGCTACTGCTTCCGTGCAGGAGGCTCGGTGCTACAAGCAGCCAGCAGCACTGCAGAGCCGATGCCATAAACGAGCACTTAAGAAAAGCGAGCACACCAGGTCTGGGTCATTTGTTTACAGGGTGAACGTGATATTCTCGCTGATTTTATCCAGGCCTGGAAGGGATTTATTTATCGACAGCACTTTATGTACAAATTGATCTACAGCGAGTTGTAAAATATGCAGCCAAGACCCCTTCGGACTATACGGAGTGACCCAAAAATGTAAGTGTGCAGGGCCTCATGGTATATGGATGTTTTGGGGCAGGTGACCCATGAAGCCAGCAGCCCCTCCTTTAGGCGGCGCCCAACACAATTTGCCGCCACCCCCTTTTCAGAGCACCCCCCTCAATTTCGCATCTCACTTAAAGCGCTTTGCCAATGAGACGGGGTTTGTATTAGACATCGGTTCACAGCACACACACGTTGCGCTCTCTCTTTATGTACATGTTAACTTTGCAGTGCCTCGCCGGAAGTGCCATCCTCTACTAATCAGTCTAGCAGAAAAGCACGGTCTTCCTAGTTTTCCATAACGTATTGAATTAGCGCCGGATTAAGCAATCTCTGACAATAAATGACGTGTTTACCCGAATCGAGGTAGCATTTTGTTCGTTTTTCAGAGATTGCACATGGGACAGGAAAGGTTGTCACGCCATGTCTCTATCGACACTGCATGTAGCCAGAACCGCCAATATATAGCGGTTTGCAGGATGGGTATGGAACGTGTTGCTGCTGAAGCTCCCATCACAACATGGCGGCCCCCTCCCTGGGGGTCTCTTTCAGCGTCACTCTGCCATACACTGGAAAGCATCTCACAAGCCGCACGTGCACTGTGAGCTGGGATGACCCAGACCGCGCTTCTGAGATGCACAGAAGACGCCTGGGTGCCTCGGGGAAGACATGGATATAGCATCGCCCTCCGCCTGCGGCACGAGGCTGCGCGAGTTCCGGCTCCTCCGCCGGCGTCTATACGCGTGAACCCTGCGCCCCAAGTTCAGCCGACATGTCCCATACACACGAACGTGCGGGCTAAGCTATTGCTCCCCAATAATACACGCATACATTGAATGGCAGGTGACACATTGTGCACGGGAAATCCCGCTGATCTCGGAAAAGAAAAACAAATGTATAACTTGTTAGGAAAAAACGCGAAATACTGCTTTGGAAACTTACATTGGAAAGTGTGCGTGTGGTTGATCCGTGTATTCCATCTACTTAACTCCTTTGTTGCCGGTCGCTTCAGCACCCTTGCACAGCTATGGAATTGCTTGGCGAATATGTGTACATCGCACTGTGGCCATACACGCGCTGGCACATGTGCGTTTATAGCTTTTGAATGAAATAAGAACAAATAAAACAAATACGTAGAATGGGCTGTACACGAATCTATAGCGCAATGTTGCCACGTAGGTAGAGTGCGCGCCGTCGAGGGTGCAGACATGCAGAGAGCCATAAAGAGACAGGCTACTACGGATACAGACAGGCGGGCAGAGAGATAGATAGATGCATAGCTAAAGAGCGATAGTCAGACCGAGCAATAGATAAAGAGGATAGATAGATAGATACAGAGGGGTAGATGGAGCGATGGATAGAGAGAGAGAGAGAGAGGGGGGCTGTGTTTACAGGTACACCAACAGGCGGGTAGATGAATAGACTGAGGAGCATAGATAGATAGACAGACGGAAGGATAAACAGACAGACCGAGTAACAACGAGTAAGAGGTTACATAGGTGGACATATACATGGTTGGAAGGATACATAGATAAGTATATAGAGAGAGAGATAGGCCAAACAATGGGAGGCAGACGGATAGATTTAGAGAGACGGAGAGGTGATTCATCTAATAGAGATTATAGTTTTGAGATCTTGCGCCGACAATGTCTTGCAGTGTTCGCATTTTAAACGTAAAAGCGGCCAAGTGTCTGTGCTTTACGCAGTGAAACTACTGCCCTCTACCGGCAGAGCCATAAAACATCTCGCACGCGATTGCTTCTGCGCCGGTCAGATTTACATCTCAAAAAACGTGCGCGTCCTTCGTCAAAGATGCGCGTGTTGAGCGTGCTTGCAGGGAGAATATCAACTCCTTGCATGAAAAGCTGTGCTCTCGTCCCAGCTAATGCGATGGGCGGCTCTACCAGATGACAAAGATTCCATGCACACAACCCGTGATGCAGTGATAGTACAGCAGACGTGCACGAAAGTCGCACTAGAAGCACCCACAACTCTGTGTGATTACTCAGTACAGGACACCTCTCCATTCATACCCATAGCTTAGCACAACGGCCAGTCAAACTCGCACTGACACGCCTTTTTAATCCACCTTTCTAAAATGAAATAGCAACACCGCAGGACACGCGCAAGCGCAGAGGATGAAGAGCTTTCGGTAATGGTCACTGCGTCATAAGGAGAAGAGAAGGCGTCGCAAACGTCAACGCCTCATCTTCTCTTTCTCCTCCAACGTCAGTACGTTCGGATTAAGAAAAATGTAAGTCTCACTTCATTGGTTCTCTGGGGTAACTGTCACATTTATGTGATTTCATTATTTAATTCGAATAATAAATGCCCAATCTAAAGCAGAAGAAACCAAAACGACGAAAAACAACCTGACAATAGTAATAATAAAAAAACTGTAAATACAATATTGCCTGCATACATTGGCGAGAATGAAGCTTTTCACCTCTTCTCCCCACCCATTCAGTAGCCACTTGTGTCCAGAAGAGACATTCCCACATATGCATCTTACCCGCCAATCAACTTTAAGGCGCCTAGCCAGCCCCTCCCCCACGAGCCCCTTCTACCCCCCTCACTCCCTTCAGATATGTATTTTTGTCTTTCTCGGTCTTTCTTTGCAGACTGCAGGAGCATGTCCTTTAAACCTCAAGGCATACACACTATGCCGCACTGTGCATAACATCTTTTCCTGGCCTTCATTTTCTTATAATTCTATATTTTTTGTTTACACACTTACTCACTCTTACAGGCACTTAAGTTATACTTTGGAAATGTAGAGACCTTTACTTTGCGGAATTAATTCAAACACCAAGAGTAATCACGCCCAAACTTTGTTTGAAATCTCACTTGGAGTTGCTCAATTTCTTTCCACGGTTTAATTTTTAAAAAGTGCCGTACACTATTATCAACATTCCGTAATTTTCCTTTAATTAAAAAATGTTTTCATTCTTTTTGCAGAATTCTTCACGATTATAATATACGCCTACAATTTAAGCCGCCTATACTCTCCGTTTGTCGTTGCAAGAAATACGACTGCATGGCTTACTTGTTTTTCTTAAACAATTCTCGTTTTAAAGTGGTACATATTTACAGCACCGAGGTGACATTTTGGATTTTGAAATGTGTGTGTCAACACATACATTGTGTAAAATTGTCTATGATCAGTTTTTGTTCCTATTACACATTAAATAAATAATGAAAAGAGATCAGTGTCTGCCCCGCCAAAACACACACACTTAGGGCAACCATTAAGGCTAAAAAGTGGAGCGTGTTGTGCTACACACCCATTAAGCGAAAACACTGATGCGAACTTAATTAGCTTAATTTTTGCCGGGAACGACTTTGATGCCCGCAGGCACGGATTCGAACGCACGCCCCTGGAGGGTTCTAGCTGCCGACAACACACGATGCGGTATTTTATAACGACTTCACATTGCTGCAGCAGCAATTCTAGAAACCCAAAACGAGTGTCAGGATTTCCTCTTCTTGCAATGCAGATGCCCCAGGTCACCACCGAGTAACACCTGTGTGTTGCCGGCTGCTGCTTGTTGTTCACCAATTAACAACAGGAGCAAAACGAACGACTTTGCACTAGTGAAACACCACAGGAACCCACTCCTTTTGCAAATTACACGTTTCACCTGTATTAATTGCTCTAACAAACTGTGACTTTCGAAATTCAATGTCTAGGATTTAAAGCCGAGTGCGAGTGAGCATTTAATGGCCATCCATAGTTTCGGTAGTGAATGATAGTTTGTGATAGAAAGACGGGAGGGGGGACTTACAAAGCAAAGGTACCGCTGTGCTCAAAGCCAAAGGAAGAGCGCCACTACCCCTGCTGCCCGTCTACTAATGTGTGCGGCACTTCACTCCTCCTCCTGGTAGTAGTGTGTACAACACGTCTTTACTTCTTGAAGATTGTATAGTCTTTATCATCGCTGCACCGTAAGATGCTCACAAACACGCAATGCCCATCGAAACTGCAGCTCAGCAGCAAAATGCCAGGGTACCAGAAAGAAGGGAATTTTTGCCAGGGTCGTTGGTGAATATTTTGTTTGGAGGGGAGTAAAGATTTACCACAAATAAGCCAGAGCGATCGAGTCTATTGAGGAATCTGAACCAACCAAAGGGGGCTCGAGGAGGGTTCTGTACCCGAAGATATATATATCTATTTTATAATGGGTTAAAATGGTGCTTTTTACAGCACACATTGGGACAGATTCATAGAAAGTTTTGGGTTGCGCAGAGAAAAAGTATGTTTTACGCAGCGCAAAACTCATGTTGCTGAATCATGGATTAGATTTAGTGTGGGTCTGCACTTATTTTGTGCGGGTCCTTACCTACTTTGGGTCGTGCTGAGCACTTTGCGCAACACACAGCACAACATGTGGGAAGGGCCAGCGCAAAGAAACAAACGGCGGGTGAACATGCACATGTCGAGCCAACACGATGCAGGAGGCAAATCACCCATGGCTCCCCTTTCTCCTCCTTAAACTGTAGATACAGGTCCGACGGCAGAACTCCAGGAGTTTACCCCTTAAAGAATTTGAAAGCAGAGACAGGATATACCAACTCCATTTTTTCACCACCCGCGAATAGCAGTGAAGACACACTTAAAGGCGCGAAGCAGGCAAATAAAAAGGCAGTAGTTATCAGTGACAAGCATATGGAGTGCAGCGACTTGCAAAAGAAACAGAGAAAAGACGATGCGGGACGGACAGGACAAAGTGGGGATCATGAGGCAACAGTCCTGACAAATGAATGGGTAGGCAGACAGAGACTGCTTAAACTGGATGGGAGGACTACAAGCGAGATAGGACATATGGGAGAGGAACTCCAAATCGTACATATGGGAGGAAGAAGCCAGAGAATAGCAGGGATAATGGAGGAGGTATAGAGATGGGTAAGGGAAGAGAAGGAGGAATACAACAGGTTGGGAAGAGAACAAGAATGAGCAGAAGAGAGGAAAAGGGAAGAGAGCAAAAAGAAAAGGCAGAGGGGGCTAGAGGAAACAGCGATGAGATAGGCAAAGAAGATAAGGAGAGACTGGTGCAATAAAAGAGGGAAAAGAGAAGGTCGGAAGTCGAGCGACTCTTTAAAGAGTGCTGACACAGAGAAGAATAGGGTGATCTGAGATGTGAATGCGAGACAGACGAAAGTAAAGAGAGACATGCTAAGAAAGCAGTGAACACTAAGGGCCTGATTCACAGAAGCCTTTTATATTGGCGCAATCCCATTGGAAAATGCTCTGTGAATCAGGTCCTAAGACAGGATTGACACGTCTGAATAATTTTTTTTTTTTTTTTAATTTTATTGGTTTAAAATCAAACCTTTAAAATATGACAAAACAAACAAAGCTTTTCAACATTGTCAATGCTCCTTAATCATGCCCCTGAAGTCATCCTTTCATTTACCCTACATCTGAAACGTGGGAACCTGTCCCCAAAGCAGTTTTCTCTTGGACTGTATTTAACCTCTCTTCTATTACTGCTAAAAATGAGGTCAGGGGCATAATTAATTTCAGTTCCAGACCATTCCACATTTTCTGCCACCATTCGTCCGCGTCCACTGTTTGATGATTTGCGTACCATTGTCCCAAATGCACAGATCTCTCATTTTTTAAAGAATGACAAAAAAGCACTAGGTGTTTAAGAGATTCCGGTTCCTTAAGACAGATACGACATGTGAAATTTACGTTAGGATCTTCTGGTCGATGTCTAATACGATCTTTCGTTTTAAACGAATTCAGCCTGAATAGCAAGAAAAGTCTACGTGCCTTCGAGTTTGGATAATGGCTCATATATGGTTGCAACTCATTGTATCTTCTCGCTTCAGCGGGCGCGTCTTTCATCGCACTAGCAGCCTGGCGTTCACTGCCTGTATTAATCCAATCAGTGCGCCAGATCTTTAGTTTTGCTGCTGTTGGATTTCCGTGCAGGATTTCTGAGTTAATGTTGTTCATCATTAGTAGCTCTTCTCCACGTTTCACCCATTGGGACAAGATATCAGTGCCTGAGCTGCATGCATTATGAAAGATCTTAAATTGTAGAATTCCCTCTTCAGTTTTAGATTTTCGGAACAGCGCTATTTGGTTCCAACAGACTCTTGCATGTAATGATATCAGCGCAAGTTCGTACCTTATACATGCCGTAGAGATTCCTATTGGAAGACTTAGGGCCTTCATCCAGAACATATGTTCTAATGATGCCCAATATGTAGGCGGGCAACCAAAAGCATTTTCTGCGCCATATGTTAAGATCGGGACCACTTTCTGTTCATAGAAATTTCTCAAAGGTCGTATTGAAAATCGCCCGTATTTTTTGTGAATTATAAGGGCTTGGCATGCCAGCTGGCCACATTTCCTCTTCGACTCAATCACCCACGGGTCGTCACAAATGCTAGAATTCAGAGTCATACCTAAGTATTTTACTGCATCTGATGTACTAATGGTCACTTGCTCCAAAGACCACTTCTGTTTTGCCCCCCTCTGCTTTTTGCGTGATCTTAAGTTCGCAAACACCAGAATTTCAGTTTTTGCTGGATTTAGCTTCAAGCTATTCAAGTTCACATATCTTTGCACCGCGTCAAGTTTACATTGAAGGCCGATCGGAGTTTTATCTAGGATTACCAAATCATCGGCATACAGCAACCAACTTATCGGTGCCGAATTAAGTTTTGGAGGAAACGCTCTCACCGATTCAATTGCCTCTCCGATATCAAAGATAAACAGGCTAAAGATTGCCGCAGCTAACGGGCAGCCTTGTTTCACTCCCTTCAGCGTCTTGATTTTTTTCGATAGTAAGCCTGAGTGATCGAGCCGGATTGAAATGGAGGTGTCTGTATGCAGCTCTTTGATTGCCGCAAGAAGATCTTCCGGACACCCCCAAAGTTCCATTTTGACCCAAAGCGCTTCTCGGTCTATCATATCGAAGGCCATTGAAAAGTCTACAAAAGCAGCGTACACCTTTGTATTTGTGCGCAGGGCTTCCATTTTTAGCAGATTTAAGATTAGCAGGTTCAGGGAACAGCCCACCATTTTCACAAAACCTGCCTGTCTTTCATCTACTTTTTTTGCTGTTTGTGCCCAAGTAATTAGCTTCTTTTGCAACAATGATGCATAAAGCTTGCCTAGGACGTCAAGGAGTGCCACTGGTCTGTAGTTCTTCGGAGACGCTCTGTCTCCTCTTTTAAATATTGGCACTATTATCCCTGACTTCCAAGATGTCGGCACTTGTTTCTGTGAGTTTATTCTTGCGAAGAGATCGAAGCATAAGTCTGCCCACAGGTCTGGGAACTGTTTTATCATAAAGTTCGATAAACCATCTGGCCCTGGGGCTCTCGAGATTTTCGTATGCCTTATTACCTCTCGAATTTCTTCTCTCGAGAAGTTTAAATTCCAGGTTGTTGCAACAGGTGAACGCACCCTTGGTACAAGGGGTTTGTAATATAGCGTAGAAAAGTGCTGAACCCATTCAGCTTCGGTCACCTGACTTGTAAGTAAGGCCTCTTGAGGTGCTTCCATCTCATTTATTATTCGCCAAAACTCACCACTATTTTTGTTTGATAATGTCTTTAGCATGGCCTCAGCATCATTTTGATATAGAATAGATTGATGGCTTTTAAGCCAATTTTTGTAACGCTGTTTTGTTGCTTTGTTTCTTTCTCTTCTTTCGTTTTTAGGCCCCTGGTTATTTTTCCGAATCTCGGCTCGCATAGATCTTTTATGTTGCATTACCGATAAATCAAAGCAATGTGTTTTCCGGAGTGACTGATTTTTCATTCCGTTATTCTTGCTTTTAAATTGCGTTAATAACGGGGCGTACTCAATCTCTGATGGTTTCAATTTAAATTGGGAGCACATGTTGGCCACCTCATGCTCTTCCAATCTTATTCGAAGACGGTTTGGTTCAGCTGCAATTTTTACGCCCCATTTTATACTCTGAACTTCTTCTGTATTATGAAGGTCTGCGACCAGCATTTCGTGGTCACTGTTTGCCATCGACAGAACCTTCAGGGATTTTATTCTCGTATGCATCTTATCGGAGACAAAAATGTAGTCGATGGTTGATTTACTGTGTTCACGCTGCCACGTGGGCTGTGGGGGGATATCGCCCCGGGTACAGCCGTTTAGCATGGACAGACCTCTTGCAGACATTTCATCTGTCCAAGTTTTAGCAAGGCGACCTTTAGTGACACTCTGGGGATTAAAGAAATCAACATTTAAGTCACCACAAAGTATCACACCAGAACCAGCTGCAGATTCGCACAAGTTATCAATTATGGAGGATACTTGGTCAATGAATGAATAGGATCCAGCCGCTTGATGATTCCAATATATGTTGATTATGTAAATTATATCAAAAAGTGTCGAGTGCTCAATCAACTTTTTTATTTCGCATACTTGGATGTAGGGCGTGTAGTTTTTGGAGGTTATCAAACGGTACCCTGACGATCGTTTGATCAAAGTTAACAATCCTGCTAACGGGCGCCCTTTGGCCGCTTTAATCGCAGGATTCAAAGCGCCTTCATATTCATTGATCGTCGGCATTTCGCACAACCAGGTTTCTTGCAAACATATTATGTGTAAATCTCGGGTCCAAGCGTTGTTTAGCAGATGGGTAAAGCCTCTCGTATTCCACGAGGCAAACAAGCATGCTTGGGCCGTGTTGGTTATTGAGCATTAGCTGAGTTGTTTACAATTTAAAGCTGATGCTAACCAGTGCCAGTCCTGCGTTTTTTCATTACCTCGTGATCAATTTCGTGATGTTTCATCCGGGTTGGTCTCTATCACTCCATTACTTATGGTTATTTTGATTTTAGCCATCGGACGGGTTCCGACTTCTCCATCCTGCTCCGTAGGCTCCGATCTCTGGCAGCTTACGGCCGAACGTACCTTCTTATGGTCTATCTCATCTTGCCCCCGCTGGTTCGTCTGAGCTAGACCGATTGCATTGGAACGTTGAGGCTGGTCTGACCATGGCAATGATTCTTTTTGGGATGACCAAGGGACTCCCGCTCCTGCGGTCTTCAGTGCAGTTTCACATGTGTCCAGATCGTGTATTTTGTAGATATCAAAGCCCAATGATAACAACTCTTCTGTCGCCTCCAGTATCACATTTGCAATTATGTGGGAGTTTATGTGTAAAATCACCTTGTCCATCTGCAGCTCGTCCGGAAATTCAACCGTTTGCAGGTCTTTCGATGTAAGAGAACGCAGCCGAGGTATGTGATGAAGTAATCTCAGCACATTAGATCTGTTCAACACTAAATCGTCATT
This sequence comes from Ambystoma mexicanum, assembly GCF_040938575.1. Classification (NCBI taxonomy): domain Eukaryota; kingdom Metazoa; phylum Chordata; class Amphibia; order Caudata; family Ambystomatidae; genus Ambystoma; species Ambystoma mexicanum. The sequence continues at coordinate 426,638,888 of NC_090925.1, read as the reverse complement.
ACATACCAATCTCTCCAGGCTTATTTTGATCAAAATAGATGCTTCGTTTGGACCGGTTTTTTCATGCCGGTTCTCTTGCTGTGGATTAAATCTTTTGGCCGATACGACTTGATAGTTGGCGTTTGTCGAGTGTGATGTTTGTAATGCAGTGGGGGCAGACATCCCAAGCCCGTCGTTTTTTTTTAAGAAGTGCACTCTCTTTGCTGCTTGTTGGTCACTTTTCTCCAGATCTAGCTTCCCCATCCGACTGTTCAGAATCATCCGTTCCCATTTTGCTTGAAGTGTCGTAAATTCCGGACTCTTGGGTATAATGTCTGCCTCCTCTGTTTCATTTTCCAGAGGAATCAGCTCACATCTCCTCCCATTATAGTCCAATAAAGCCAACGAAGCGTAGCTCTTGCTGCCATGAATTATAGAGCTTTTTAAAGATTTCGCTTCTTTTTCGTCTTTCTTAGAAGCGCTACTCATTTTTACGGCTGGTTGCACTTGCGGGCTTTTCTGTAAGCTTTGATCAACACCCGGTGCTTTCGTACTAGCAACGTACTCAACCCACCTCGTATGTTGATACATCCATTAACTCGTTATGGATTATCAGGTCTTCATCACAAGGCAGGATTTCAGTCGGGTTCGTCACATTTTTTGCTGTTACTGGTAAGTCCACTGTTTTGTCTTTAATTGTGTCAGCTAATTTCAGACTAGAAGTAATGGCTTTGTCCACCAAGTGAAACATATTCAGATTGCGTAAAAATTTCTGTGCTCCTTTTTTCTGGATTTTTTTACGAGCAGGTAAGTTCTTTTGCTTTTTTTCCGTCTGTGGGGGATTTTTTTTTTTGTAACCTTATTCACATTGGCCTGGGTTTGTGTGTCTTGATTTCCAAAAATAGGGAAAATCCCACCAGACGACTCCAATGCTGTCAGGCCATCTCCGACCTCTAGTACCTGATCTGCCTCTTTTACAGGCAGCGTGGAACCAGCTGCTTTTTGAAAGTCTGATAAGGCCGGATTAGCAGCATTTTTAGCTTGGTGGAAGGCCGTGTTAAATGATATGTCCAATGGATTAGGAAGCCCCGTATTTCCACTCACTTGCACCTTACCGATGCTGGAGATCTCTGGCACAATTATGGCCGACGATGGTTCATCGTTACACCTTGGAGGCTCAGGTGCTTTATCCTCTGTTAAAAAGCTTTCAGAGGATATTACCACCAGGTGTTGAAGTTGAGGCGGCTGAGTTTGGTAGGGCATCTTTGAAATCCCTTGATCGACATTTTGAACGAAATTTATGGGACTTTGCTCATCTGCCGTCATTGGCCCGCTTAAAATCCTTGTACTGCCACACATCTCTCCTTTTTGTACAACCAGAGAATTCCGAAAGAGGGACAAAGCTTCTTTTGCAACCTCTGCAAACAGCTTTTTATCAAATATATCATTCTGCCTCACATTATTAATGGAATTTATTCCCACCAATATATTTTGAGTTAGCTCTTCCTGTTTGGTCTTTTGAGCACAATGCGAAGCTTCCAGATGTAGCACCTTTGAGTTCATCATTGCTAATAAAGTTGTGACATCTTTCACGTTGTCATTTAGAGATTCGTACAGCTTAATGAGGGGTGTTAAGGAGATAGCCATTGCTGATGTTAAGGCTATTAGCAATTCATTTGCTGGTACATGGGCACAGGGTGCTGCACGTCCTTCATTCCCACGTTCTTGATTGTACCGAGGTGCACGTCTATGCCAAGTCTTTTCTCGACGAATTTTAGGGAATGGGCGTTCAATTAAGGACGAATCTCTTGTGGAGGAGCCGGTTAACGAATCTTCCATGGATATAACCTTATGTTCGTGGTGTTGGGGTCGCTTCCAAGGTGTCGAAACTAGATTACCCTGCAAGGGCAGTCTTTTCTGGGAGTCTACTATTTTGGTGTGATGTGGAGAGGTTGTCTCATCCGAAGATGCCGAAACCAATGCCTTCCTTCTTTTATAATTGTTAGATTCCCAAATGTCCCGATTTGCATTAGTTATATTCACCCAATTCCTTTTCAAAGGAGCTTTGGATTTTGCATCTTGCACAGGAGTTGGTGACCCGGACTGTTTATGGGATTGGGTTCTATTTAAGTTGATCAAGTTTTGAAGCACATTTGAAACAACTTCCAATGAATTCCTTTTATTGCCAGTTGGGGAACCTGGCTGTTTGTCCATGTGTTTATTAGCTATATAAGGTTCACATGGTATAACATCAACAAGCGCTGGTGTTATCACCTTATTCTGCGGCAATGGTGGTGCCCCTGCGGGCATTGGATCATCAGCATTTGTCATTTTATTTAAAATCGAAAATTCATTTCCAAATGTTGAGCCTACCTTGAGGGCGGAGTCGAGCTCAACAGGGCGACTCACTGCAAGGCCGTCCTGACTTCGCTCCGTGGGCAGCTCCAATGCAGCACGGGCTGATCGACTGACACAACGCGCCTCCACCGACTCCAGCCGGCGCTGTGCTAGCTCCAGGTCGGCGATCACTACCTCCCGTCCTCCCACTGCATTCGCTTCTTGCGACGGGTACCGCCCGCTGACGTCAAAGGGCACGCACAGCGCGTCGGCTGGCCATGACGCGACCCGGCACTGTGGCTGCTCCGTGCCGAACGCCTGTTCCAAACCGCCGGAGTCCCGCGACTCGGCCGCCGCCTCCACGGTGGGACACAGCTCTCCTGCCGCCGCCACTGGTAAGTCTTGCTGGATATTGACTGGACTATTATCGGACTGACAAGATGTATTTTGTGTCAATTGCACACATTTGTCTTCCGCTTGAGTGGGGCCATTTAACTCAGCCGTTTTGGGGATTTTTCCATAGGGGACTGAGCAGAGACGGACTTCCTCATGAAATGCAATTGCACCATCTTCGTGTACTGAAGTTTGAAATACATTATCTTGCATCAATATATCATTGTCTATGATATAGTCGGTATAGTCGGTATTTTCTGACACCGTCGCCGACTGACAGGAAAAGTATTGACTAGCCAATTTGTTCCGTGCATGTTTTGTATGTTTTGATGGCAGCTCGTCTTGATTTGCCATACGTTTAGCCTGTGCTCTGGTCCTCAACGCTGAGGATATGTTCGATGAATCCATCTTCTACGCACTACGCCACTCGCCACAGCCCAACAGAAGAACCTCAGCCCTTAGACCTCAGGGCTTAACGCCGCAAGGGCGGGGGAGGCGGCCTTATGTGCCTGCTGACCCAGTCAGGTGACTTGTCAGGTGGCAGATTTTGTTAAAGCCACAGGCACAGCACAGGCACACGCACCTCCTTCTCCTTCTTCCTTCTTCCTTCCTTCCTTAGTCTTCAGAGTATCCACAGCATGAGCCACTCGCCACAGCCCAACAGAAGAACCTCAGCCCTTAGACCTCAGGGCTTAACGCCGCAAGGGCGGGGGAGGCGGCCTTATGTGCCTGCTGACCCAGTCAGGTGACTTGTCAGGTGGCAGATTTTGTTAAAGCCACAGGCACAGCACAGGCACACGCACCTCCTTCTCCTTCTTCCTTCTTCCTTCCTTCCTTAGTCTTCAGAGTATCCACAGCATGAGCCACTCGCCACAGCCCAACAGAAGAACCTCAGCCCTTAGACCTCACGTCTGAATAATGATGAGGGAGAGGCAATACGAAGAAGAATAGAGGAACTTTATAGGAGCAGAAAAGGCAGTTTGGTAGTTCCAAAGGCAACTAGAAGTACAGCAAAGTCCTTTTTGAGGGGGCAACGTGATTTTTCAGATGAAACAAATGGAAAACAATGGGAGAAACCTATGTCAAGAAGACTCAGCTTTGAGGACAAAAGAAAGGGAGACAGTGACAATAGTATTGTGACCATGGGGTTAGATGAGGACCAACAGGAAAGTGACACTGACAAGGGCGGTGATGCCTCATCGCCGCTCCATGGAAGTAAGCCCGGACAGAGACATATTGTGGGGATAAGGGGAAGACATGGGAAGAGACCAGGGAGAACCAGAAGGACAACTGGGGCATCCCAGGGGACAGGTCACATACTGCAGACAAAATTACCCCATATGCGCAAAGGCTCAGGGCCCTACCAGGATGAAAATGGGCAGAGGTGACAAGGGCGTTCACAGCCACTAAAGACATAGGGAGACATGACAAAGGAATGGGACTCTATATAAATATAAGGGTACCTGGTAAGTGTCTATGGTCCTCCAGGTAAGCTTACATAAACAAAAACAAAATATGAACCAATAGAGTAAGGATGACGGGATTCTGATTCAGTTTTCAAAATCTTAGCAAAATATAATGTTTATTTCACATACCACAAGTAATTAGTACTTACTAATGAATGCTTTACACACTAAAAAGGCTCAAACTATAAACAGCTTCTCCCATCATTCATCATTCATTCATAACTCATTCATACCATCTTCATACTAACACATATTTCATATATGGGTAATGGTTGTCCCCAAGCATATAGTCCAGTTTTTGAAAATTCAAGTCCAACACTCTCGTGTGTTTTAGATGTGGCCCTCTGTATTTTTACAGGTTTTTTTCTGTCAACACATGTTTCGGTTGTAATTCACTGTGGGCGGGAACCACCTTGCCTCAATATTCTAGCCAACCTTCATCAGGACGGAGTGCAACTGTCCAGTGTGTGTTGCCTCTTGATAGGATGGGTGAGCCTTTAAATCTATAAAATAATGTAAATAATCTCATTACCATCTATAGTTCATACCCTGTCATCTTAATTCATTTGAAAACATTTAATGTGTGTAACCAGCAACATTTTCCATGTGTTGCTCATCTTGAGACTCACCCACGCTGTCTGTTCAGTGGGCGGTGACTTGATTGTTCGATGTATCCACATTTTGGAATTTTCTGTATGGTGGTGTAACCATAAGCTGTGTTTACACACCTACAGAGTGAAAAAACAATGCATATACAATAAAAAAAGTTTTTGTTAGCCTTTTCTTTAAAACTCTACTACTTTTAGTGGTATGTTTTTATCTATATAGGGAAAATAATTACTAGTGGTCTTTTCTGCAGCTCATTAGTCTGACATTATAGAAATAGTCTGCATAATATAGAATGATGTAGACTCCAGTTACATTCATATAATTCTCACTAGTGGTACCATCCAAGGATGTGTCCACCTGCAGAGGAAGAGACAAACACAAGGGCCTGTGTCACGAGTATAGTCTACTGCCCTTGTTCGCTGATGTTCATAATTCACAATAAGGATACTCACAAATAATTATGCCGCCCCGTCGTGTGGATCACGAACAATGGTACAATGGAATGAAATCTAATGCAGTAGCATATGTCCCGGTCTGTGGAGACACAATCGGACAACAGAATCCTCTAAGTGGGGAGTATTTCCCTGGGTGGCGTGTATGGGAATTGCCATTATAGTGCAAATGCACATTGTTTTCCTAGACACTCACTAAAGGTTATCATGTGCTCACAATCATATTTTATACATTACGCAAGTACCACAATCCAAGCGTACGCTATTGTCACGCTCACCTGGTCTCCACGCGGCGTGCCCGTGTGCGTAGGGTGTTGTCTTTCCTGATGCTGCTCTGCTTGGCTGGTGATGCTAGCTTGCGTCTCCCCTTACTCCTTGCTTCAGGAGATGTTAGCCTGCAAGTCGAAACAAGATATTAGCTACCGAAGGGAGCTGGTCAGTGGTTTCACCTCCTTCCGGTCTATCCTCCACTTCTTCTGGCTCACCTCTGTTTTTTTAATGGGCGAGCTCTCTGTCCTGCACACTCTGGCAGGGGCGCGGTTCACAGTCTTTCCTGGATCGAGTTACGTCACTGATCCGAAGGAAGTTGCTGAAGTAGAAGGCCCGGGAGTAAGCAGGTAAGTCTCTATTCCAATAACTGCTTGGAATGACTGCCTTTAAGTCTTTCTGTTCAAAATAATTAATGTCCTTTATTATCTTGCAGGTGCGGCGTTAAGCGACCTTCGGATGATGGATGACCCTCCTGACAATGATGCTCAGGATTCCTGCCGGTAAGTATTGTGCTGTGCTGGGCGCACAAATGTTCACCTCTGTAGCTTTCCTTTGCTACGTGCGACTAACCTGTTTGTCCTTTTCTGTTCTGCAGGTACGGCGCGAGTCCTGGAAGAAGAATAAAAGATCCTTGTGGCGGTGTGGAGCTGCGGCGTGCTGCTGAGTGAAGAACTGTCCGATGAAGTTCCTGGAGCGGGCCGATCAGGTGAGTAGCTACCCGAGAGGGTGCTTTTCGTTCTGTTCTGCAGATGCGGTGGTCCGTGGGAAAGCAGGAGATGAGATCTGGATGTACTGCAGGTAAGGCCTTCGATACTTAAATAACTCCTGTTATTCTCTGTTCGCAGGTGCCGATGGATGAAAGATTCTGGACGGGCGTGGCAGAAGGAAGCAAGAACTTGTCTGACACGGTGAGCGTTACGCTGCAGGAGTGCAGAATAACACGAAGCGTGTTCAGATTGTTGGGTGCGGTTTAAATAGCCTTGCAAGTAGTTCCAAGAAAATAGTCCTCTTCTCTGTATCCCTTCTCTCAGGTAAAGTAGTTCCAAGCCACACCCTGAACTGAATGGCTCACCTCTCAGAGCCAAGTTAATGGACCATGTAACTAACACCACCATGAGCCTGGAGCCAGCGGCACCAGGACTGAGTCCAGGTGAGCCTGGCTGGGGCCTGATAAGCCCCCAAGGGGGCCAAAGTCCGGGATGGCCCCACCAGTTTCAGGGTTTTGGGTGCCTGCACCATGACAGCTATAAATACAAAATAACAAAAAATGGCAGTGAAGATCAGTCTTTCTTCTATCGCTGTGACATAATCTATCCACTATAATGGCGTTGTAAACAACAAGACGGCCATTGTTTGGTGCTGATGCGAATACGAACGCTGCAGCTATTCCTGACTTCTGGTAAAATATGCGATTTTTCACAACCAGCCAGCTGGTGCTCTCACGTGTTATACGTGATTTATTGCGATTCTGATACACGTGACCCAGGGTAATACTCCCCACTAAGAGGATTCTGTTGTCTGATTGTGTCTCCACAGACCGGGAACTATGATACTGCATTAGATTTAATTCTATCGCACCATTGTTCGTGATCCACACGACGGGGCGACATCATTATTTGTGAGTATCCTTATTGTGAATTATGAACATTAGCGAGCATGGTCAGTAGACTATACTTGTGACACAGGCCCTTGTGTTTGTCTCTTCCTATGCAGGTGGACACATCCTTGGATGGTACCACTAGCGAGAATGATATGAATGTAACTGGAGTCTACATCATTCTATATTACGCAGACAATTTCTATGTCAGACTAATGAACTGCAGAAAAGACCACTAGTGAGTAATTCTTTTCACTCTATGGATGAAAACCCACCAATAAAAGTAGTAGAGTTTTAAAGAACAGGCTTACAAAAACCTTTTATTGTATATGCATTGTGTTTTCACTCTGTAGGTTTGTAAACACAGTTTATGGTTATACCACCATACAGAAAAATCCAAACCGGGGATACATCCCACAATCAAGTCACCGCCCACTGAATACACAGTGTAGGTGAGTCTTGAAATGAGCGACACATGGAAAATGTTGCTGGTTACACACATTAAATGTTTTCAAATGAATTATGATGACAGGGTATGAACTTTAAATGGTAATTAGCTTCTTTACATTATTTTATAGATATAGAGGTTCACCTGTCCTATCAAGAGGCAACACACACTGGATAGTTGCACTCCGTCCTGATGAAGTTTGGCTAGAATATTGGGGCAAGTTGGTTCCCGCCCACAATGAACTACAACCGAAACATGTGTCGACAGAAAAAAACCCTGTAAAAATACAGAGGGCCATATCTAAAACACACGAGAGTGTTGGACTTGAATTTTCAAAAACTGGACTATTTGCTTGGGGACAACATGATATATGTGTTAGTATGAAGATGGTATGTATGAGTTATGAATGAATGCTGAATGATGCGAGAAGCTGTTTATAGGTTGAGCCTTTTTAGCATGTAAAGCATTCATTAGTAAGTACTAATTACTTGTGTTATGTGAAATAAACATCATATTTTGTTAAGATTTTGAGAACTAAAGCAAAATCCCGTCATCTTTCCTCTATTGATACATATGTTGTTTTGTTTATGTATACTTACCTGGAGGACTATAGACACTTACCAGGTACCCTTATATTTATTAGATTTGTTAGGATAGCCCGTGGCTGGAAGGACATTGACTGTGACTAAGTTCATTAAGTAATGGATAGTGTGAACCTGTTTGTTTTCGGACGAACACTGTAAGAAACTACTCGAGACACCTGCTCACCTCACTAAAAACCAAATAGCCGAATCAACGGGTGGTGAAAAAGACAAGATTGAGAAAATATTGCAAAAAAAGAAAAAAAATTACACGTACAGAACTCCATGAAAAGTTTATGTTAGAGTATTTGAGAGCAGGAATTATCCCGCAGGGGCTCCAGGTGAGGAATATCCCCTGCATTTTTATGGATAATCGAAAATTCCCACACAACTTTAGAGGAGTTGGAAATCGCTGTTCGCGAGACTGGATCATATTAATAATAGAGACTGCAGAGGAAGAAACAATAAAACAAGGCGAGGAACTGGAAGTCCATGAAAAGGAATTCCTAGAAAAAAAGAATATACAAGACGCCAAAAAATTACTTGAAAATTTGGACACCGAAATTTAGACAAATCTTGACAGCAAAATATTCAAAATACAAAAGGATATCACAAATCACAAAGAAGATAAAACATACACATATCTAAAAGAAGGGTTCTTTACCAATCAAACGATAAATCAAAATCAAACCCTGCGCCGTAACAACAGGATAACCACTTTTTCTAATTCCTCAGGGTCCTCAAGTGGATCAGATCCCTCACTGTGTGGACCATCTTGTTCACTACAGAGAAGCGGGGGACAATTCCCACAACAAGGGTTTTTTTTTTCAGAGGGGTGCCACGGGGTCGACCACGACAAAGAGCAGCACAACGACAGGGAGTCAGGATCTGACAATGGTACTAAAATCAATAGAATCCAATACCATCCCGATATTCAGTCTCTCTACACATACTTTGAGTACCATCAAAGCTGATCTCTCAAAGGGACTATCATATGGATCAAACATTTTTTTGAAATACACTTGCCCAGTAAAAAACAAGAAAGATCAGAGGGGACGACATCCGCTCAAGCCGAGATCAACATCACTGGCTTAAAGAAAAAATCTAACTTCAAACCCCCCCCCCCCCGCACGTATGCCCTCCCGAAATATTCACCTTTGAAAATCTGGTGACAAAACAGGTACTAGACACTATAAAAAAGAAAAATGACCACAAAGACAACCTTAAAACGGAAGAGAGAACATGTCTCAAAAATCAGAGTGAGATGGAAGCTTTGACAATGAAACCTGCAGACAAGGGAGGCGGGATTGTCCTGATGGACACTATCAAATATTAGATGGAATGTCTCAGACTCTTGGGTGACATTTCATACAACAAACGTGATTGTGACCCCACTGGAAGACTCCAAGAGGAGATTAAAAGATTAAAAGTCTTACAGACCATTCTCTCCGAGAAGAATGGATATGTACAGATGAAGCACAGTTCTTGAACAAACAACATCCCAAAAAGACAGCTTTTTACACACTGCCCAAAATGAACAAAAATAGGGACAACCCCCCAGGAAGACCCATTGTGTCTGCTATAGACTCTCTATTAGAACCCTGGCCTATATACAGCAAGTTTTTTCTGAAACCTTTTGTACTCACGATGCCATTATATATAAAAGACACAACAGATACGATAAAAATCCTAAAGGGACTGGACATCGAAGAAGAAGATCTGATAGTGATCATGGACGTGGAATCCCTGTACACGTCGATACCCCAAATGGAATGTTTGAATGTACTCATGGAATATCTTGACGTGCATTACACCCCATAAACCACACACAGATTCATATTGGAGTGTTCTAGAATTGCTATGACGGAGAATTAATTTCCATTAAAAAACAACTGTATAAGCAACAGAAGGGTGTGAGCATGGGGGATACCTTTGCTCCCCATGTGGCAAATTTGTACATGGGCAATTTTGAGGCTCGTCACATATCTGATATCCAAAACAATACAACCAAGTTTCAGCAAGAATTGCCAATCAATTGCAGATATGGCGACGATATTTAGACAAGTGTTTGTCATCTGGAAAGGTACCAGTGCATCCCTCTTAAAATTTCACACATGACTGAATACATGTGATGAAACCATTAAGTTCACAATTGAGTGGAGTAAAGACCAGATTCGCTTTCTAGACCTGATGATCAAAAAATCAGCATGTACTCTTACAACCTCACTATACAGGAAGAAAACAGACAAGAACACATTGTTACATTACTCAAGCTGCCACCCCGATGACTTAAAATTGATTCAAGAAATTCACTTGTAAACAGGATTGAAGGAGTCTCAATTTTTTGCTATTGTCCTGGTTATAGCACACTAACATTTATTATGACTCAAATTGGTGAAATACCATACATTGTAGTATTTGTAGTGGGATCACGTTGGTTCCCCTGAAGAAGTCCTTATAGTGAGCATAAATAACTGCTCCCATAGGACGAAACATGTTGGGCATAAAACACTGTGATTTTATAACAGTGTTCTAACAAAAGAGCTATTAAGTACGGTATACTTTTCGGAAGAAAGGAGTTTATGAATATATCCTAATATAAGGGTCCAATAGTTCCCTTGCTTATGGTGAAGGGTTCCTTTATACATTAGAAAAAATTGTATACAAAAAAGAGCCAACGCAGTGTTTACACTACAATTGTATTTGCTTTTGTTCAAATTGTTTTTGAGGTATTAATGTGGTTAGTTTGCACTTTTTTGCACTTTGCACTCTTTGCACTTTTGTACTACAAGGTCGTTTTACCATAAGTGGACAATTGACCACTGAGATTGCATCAACCAATTTGAAAGATTGACCTGTAGTACAGTTATAAATATGAATTTTTGTATGTTTGTTGATGATTGTTTTTAACAATACCAGGCTGTGTATAAGAAATTGTGTTTTAGAACTTTATATGTGAATTGAAGTGATTGAAATATATATTAAATAAAAAATGTGTTTTAAGATTCTACCCGTGTGTTACCCAGTACCTATTTGGTTCATGGTCTGGGAGTTCTTGTCTTGTTTTGAGGTAGTGAGGAGGGGAGATTGAGGAGAGAAGGCACTAAGAAGGAGTGACACATTGGTTCCTTGGTTTCTGATTTCTTTGTTCAAAAGGGCAGAATCTCTGTGTCTTGAAACTAGCCCATGGTCTCTTCTTTTGTTGTTGTTGTTAAAATACAATCTGCCATATGGGCAATTTTTACGCATTCGGCGTAACTGTACGGCAAGAATGGACTTTAATGAACATGCTACACAACTGAAAGAACGGCTGCGAATGTGGGCATACCCGAATAAAATGATGATAAACAACCTTAAAAGAGCAGCGAATACTGACAGAGAAATATGTCTGACCAGCAGGGAAAAACGACACAGTGGCAGGTTGGTCTGTGTGACCACATGTAATCCTGTTAGCAATCACATCAAATTTTCAGCCTGCTGTGACTGCCCATGCGGCTCAATTATCTGAGTAACTGGTCCAGTGGTATTCAGAACCTCTACCTGTAACTGCATACTAGGTATTTCTGGGTACACTGTGATATCAGGCACTGGAAGATAGGCCACTATTTCGTACACTCAAACTTAGCACAGTCTCTGGCTTTTCTAGCACCAGGATACAGTTTAATCATTAGCATCAGGGCCTTCCGTGGCCAAGTCTCTTTGCCTTTCAAAGTCTCTTCATTCAGAGGGCCTTTTGCAACAAACAAACAATACGTTCTTTTACCTCTTTCAGATTATCACAAGTACTCAATTTCTTAGGCAATTTGTTATTCACCTCGGATCTCCCTGAGCCAGGCTCAGATCCTTTCAACACAATGGGCCTCATCACAAGTCCGGCGATAACCGTGCCGGTAAAATCGGCAGGTTGCACCCCAGACTTGCAAATTTTACCAGCACCTGGCTTGCCAGAAGCACCAGGTGATTACAACCCTGCCGTTCCGGGAAATCAGGTGCTGGTAATTGTAAATCCCCATACCCATTTGAGTGGGAATGGGAGTCACAGAAGCACCGGCACCATTAATAATGGTGCCGATGCTTCCGTGAAACTCTGCGGGCAGGTGCCGTTCTGCACGCCAGGTCTGACTCTGGCGGGCAGGACGGCACCTGCCGCATAGTCGTAATGTGCCGGTCTGGTAAAAACAGTGCCAGTGGGCTTACCGGCACAAATGTTACCATACCGGCATAGTTAGAGTGAGGCCCAATGTTCATACTTTATTTATGCATCTAATTTCTTGTAAAGTGTTCTTTCTTGGGTGCCTCACGGTTCACCCCATAACCCCCTCAGGTGGGCTCAGATCTCGGATACCCCTCTGTCAGGCTCATATCTCTGATCTCCCTAGGTCGGGCTCAGATTCCTTTTAACAAAATCTTCATAACTTTACACAAACTTTCTGTAAACTAAACTCTTAGCTGATCTCCCTCGGCCAGGCTCGGACCAACTTTCTACACAATTTCATCAACTTTCGAATGTGCACAGGGATTTTGCTTGACTCGTTGCAGGACCACTTCGATTTCACAATTATTTGTCACTCTTCACAATTGCCACCTTTCTGCTGGATACCTAGCAGAGTCTTTCAAATGAGCACTCACATGGTGCCGGACCACTCTGTCTAATGTATTGTATCTTGGCTTCAAAGTTCAATCACTCATCTGCTGGTTTAATTGTGTTTGCGTCGGTTGCCACATTCGCTTCATGCACTGTTCTCTTCAGTTTTCTCTGTATAATGTTGCCGCTTGCAACCTTGCATCAGTCTCCCCAACTCACCGGCTGTGTTGACTTCACTGGTGCTGCTTTGTTGTAGGAACCAAGGACAGTACCACAGTGGCAAACCTTACTCCCCTCCTTGACTATCGATGCGGGAGAGCCCCGGCTACCTCCAACACACAATGCAGTATTCTTCAGCCTCGATTGCTGGTCTTACATTTCCTGTTCCCGAAGGTTCATGAAAGTAACAGTCTTAATTGAAAAGGTTAAGGGCACATCCCTCCTTGCATCCCTCTTCAGTTTTGCCATCTTTTGCCTTGTATCAAACTGTCATCTTGGAACTGCTGCTTCCTCCTGTGCCTTGCCTTGCTCAGAGTGTGTTTTAGTGCTCCACTTTTAGTCCGTGTGGGAAAGTGTGATGGAAGTCAGGTGCGTGTAATGGTCAGTAATTGCCTGACCCTGCCTGCCCATTGTATTCGGACATGTTAGGTATACCGCTCAGGTGTTAGTCCGTTTTCTCTCACAGTGAGCTGTCTGTGAGAAAGTTTTTGTGTTGGAAAAGGGATGAGGTTAAGTTCCTAAGTATTCTACCTGGTAGGATGGGGTAAAGGTGTCACAGGAAAGGGGATACCACATCTCGCTATCCGGTGTCCCACTTCCACTGCCCGAGGACCCCTCACTCTGGTGACCCCCCCGCACTGGTCTGCTCACAGGAAATGGATCCAAAAGCAATGGCCATGTCTTGGTCAGCTGAATGATGGATCCTCAGAGACAAACTGGTGAGACACAACCCCTTCCTCTTCTCTGAAGACAGTCTTGAATGAACTGTAGTGGTAACATACACTGAATCAGAGTAGATAGTAACCCAACACCATTGGGATTTGAAGTGGGAGAATGGAAGAACAGGCTCCCGCCCTTCCCCTCTCGCGCTTGGCCTAGAGGATCACGGCCCAGACACCCGCCACGAGAGGAGTTTGCCTATCTACCGGACGACCAAATACCCTGGTACAGGAACATACGGATGTGCCCATCTACCTGCCCAGCAGCCCGCCCTGTCCATGCCGACACCTGCGGCACGGACCAACTCGACTAAACCTACACGTCGTTAGAGATGCCATGACGACCTAGCCAACGGTCAGCACACCTGTGCAAATATACACACCGGACACTCCCGCACCAATCTACACGAAGAAAATACTCAGCGCTATGACGTAGGCGACAGACATACTCACGGACGTACATCTTTATTATTTTCCACATAGGCTCTCAAAATGCAGAAACGCAAGACGCATCATGAACTTATATAAAAAGGCTTGCTCACGCTTCTTCTAAGAGCCATGTACCATAATGAAGAATATAACGGAGACACGATACTGAGGATAAAGCAATATGATACCGTAACCTAAAGCGCCCTGCATCAAACGGTTCCACCTATGCACCAGGCCCAAGTAGGCCGCAGGCAAAAGCTTCCATGAACATTGAGATTGAGTGAGCAAGAACTGGGTTGCTGACCCTGCAAAATGAGCCCGGCGAAAGCACACCGCCAAGGGCCCGATGTTGCAATCTCGCACGCTGCAAGCCAACGCCAAGGTCGCACCTGCAAGATAAACCAGGCACACAGTAGGAAAAACAAAATAATTGTGTTGAATTTTGCCTCAAACACGGTCCCACCTCACGTGACAAAGTCAAACCTGACAAGATGCCAAGCCCAGGAGGAAGGAGACGCCTGAATCCCACGTTTCGAGACACAGGCAGATACAATTAAAAGACTCATTTGGACATCTGCAGCAGTGGGGAGTATTCGACCTCCCAACATATGAATAAATCCTCACATTGTTTACACCTACCCATATTAAAACATTGTTGCAAATGACAGGGGCACGCGAGCTGGGAACAGCGATAGTCCCAGACTGGGAGGCTCGTGAGCGGACCAATTAGAACATGGGGTTCTTATCACTGACGCCATTCACATTGACCAATCCTCAGAGGTCTTCATGTAACAACTTTCATGTATCAAATTGAAGGGACAGCCCAGGTATACCACCTGACTAACCCTCAGCCACTAACACCGTCCTCTATATGTGTGCTATACTAACCCTACCACTCGAGTAACCAATCCAGAGTGGAGATAGGTTTTTTGCTAAACTTTCCAAGTGACGCAAGTAGCGCGTCATACAAAGGTAAAAAGGGCCTGCGAACCCCACGACTGTGTGTGTGTGTCAGGACGGACGCGTACGCTTCTTGACCCATCCCTGCCGTTTTGTCTAATAAACAGCAGAGTCACCTTGCTTCTTGCGTGTGTCTCATACTCTATCTCTTTTGGAATATACGGGAGGAGTTGGGGCCTCCCTGCCCGGAGGTCTGCGGACGGCCCGGCCGACCCCGGCAGAATTTCCCCCCGACAAGTTGGAGGCACTGCTGAGATCTGTTTAAGATCTGCTTTTTTATTTTTATTTTTCCAGGTACTCCCGTTGCGAGGAGGCCCGGCGGCGCGGCCCCCTCTGCCGTTGCCCCCTTCTGAGGACTACAGGACCATCGCGGAACTGCGAGAAGACCGGACAGCGCAATCCGGATATTGGCCTTCGGGAGCCGGTTGAGAAGTATCCCGCCCGCGGTTGGCGAGTGTCCAGACGTGGTCCAGACGAGGGGAGGTGGCGAGCCGCTTGGAGGGGTGCACGCAGTCGAGCGGCCCCGCATCAAGAGAACTTGGTGAGCATGCCACGCACAACAAGCAATGTGAAATTGTGAGGGAGGGGGGAGGAATTAAATACGGGAGGTGGGAGGTGTTGCACAGGTGCGCGGCGAAGGTTTGACAATTTAGTGTTGGCAATGGAATGAATGGTAGCCGAACGAGTGTGAGAGCAGTCGGCTACGTTACGTGAGGGGGGGGGCAGAGCACGAAAACATCACGTGCGCCCGCTCGTAGACACTGATTGGCCTAGGTCGCGACTACGTGTAAGGGTGTGTGTGTGTGTGTGGTTTCCTACGATTTGGCATTTATTGATCAATGAGTAGATGAGGATCCCTATTGTTCGAGCAAGAAACTCGATAGGTAGATGACGTTTCCCTGTAGGCGGTAGCTAGTTAGTTGCCCAATACGGAAAATAATTGGCTGGTTAAGCCCTCCTGTCGAGGGGCGTATCACACGCGAGGCGACGCAGCGTGCGCAGTCCGATTATATTATTGATTACCTTGTTCCAGGAGTGACAGGAAGACAGCTGTGAGGTTAACGGGGGTAGATTGCAAGTGTATTTTGAATTTAAAGAATATATGAAGAACTTACCAGTAGCTCGAAGAGATTGGTGACGTCACCAGTAGGGCTTTCATAGGATATCCCGAGCACAAGGCATCTTCCTTTCTGAGAGTGGTGGGGAAGAGAACTGTGGTAAGGGAGTGGAAACTGAGACAAACGGTAATGAGTTGATCGGGGAAAGGGGAAACGGGGGATGTGGCTGCGCACGGGGAGCGCCGGCCACGGCAAGTGTAGAAGAAGGAGGAGGAGCAAGTGAAAATAGGACGACTGTATAAGAACGTCATAAGGGGTACGCAGCCGCAGGGGGCTACGTGCGCCTCGGCCGCAGGGGGGCGTAAGGGTGTCGTGTAAAGGAAGAAAGACAGAAGAAAATATACAAATGTAAATACTATATTTTTATAATTTTCCTTAGCGGACTATCGCAAGTCCCCAAACTTACGGGGCCAGGTAACGATATAAGGCTGTATATTGTAAACTGCTAGTGAGATAACCGCTACCAAATAGGGGAAGGGTAACAAGTGGAGCGCTACTATGTCATACAGGACAGGATCGGGAGGGTGGGGGAACAAATTCACTACCCCACTACAGCACATATGTACAACACTGTCACCCCATAGGGAGAAACTGATTAAGTATAGCATAGAATGGACCCAGGGGACGGACAACAAAATGATAACACCGTGGCCGCCTAATGGTAGCTTCGATCCATATGCCCAACATTCACTACTAAACCATCTGCATAATACATACAAAGGGAAGAAGTTGGCAAACCACGTGGAGGTGTTTAACTTATGGAGGATGTTCCAAGGGTCCCGACCAGGACCAAATGGAATGTTCACTGTGGAGGAAATACCGGAAGAAAAAGAGATTAAGGAGGAAGGAGAGGATGGGAAAAAGGGGAGTGAAGACCCAAAGAACACGGGGAACGGACAAGAGGGAGGAGAAAAGAATAATACATCAAATGAAATAAAAAAGGAACCGAGCAACGATATACCCCTAGCAAAGGGAGTGAAAACGGAGGGAGGGGGGTTGTACCCTTTAAGGGAGTTAGGAGAAATAGAAAGAGGTCAGTTAAGGGCGGCTGAGGGGTACTCGAACCTGGCATACAGCCCTCCACCATATGAAGCTCATAGGAAGATGCCAGCAGGGGAGGGGAGGACTGGAGGAGAACAAACTGTGGAAATAGGAAATGATGAGTGGGTAGCTGCACAGATACTATTAAAATTACAAGGTTCATTAACAGGGGAAGAGAAGGAGGTAGTAAGGAAAACAGACGAGGATAATACCAGGGAGAGTGGAATGAGAGGGGAAGAGCTGTTAGGGCAAAAGGAAGAGATTTTGGAGGAACGACTAGCAGAATTAAGGGATGAGCAGAATGAATTGATCAAACAGCTCGAGAGGGAGGAAAGAGAGAGAGCGAGGAGAAGGAAAGAAGGTAAGAACGAATTGGAAAAAAGAAGGGAACGAACTGAGGAGCAAAGGAGAGAAGCTGAAAGGGTAAAAGCAGCAGCAGAAAGGGTATCAAGAGCAGTGCTGCGAGAAAAGAAAAGGGAAGAAGAAGAGAAAGAAAAAGAAATGGCAATGTGGAAGAGGAGATTACTATCAGAAACGACTAAGAAATACAAAGAAGGGAGGGTGATAGAGAGCATATTAGAAAGGGAAAGGGTGAAATGGGAAAGGAAGAAAGAGGATGAAAGAATACTGGAACAGATGAGTAGTGAAGTAATGGAGGAATTAAAAAGGAAAAGGGAGGAAAATGGTAGGGAGATGGAGGAGAGAAATGAAGGAGAAAGGGGAGATAGGAGAAGGGAGAGTGAAGTATGGGGGGATGTATATAGAGAGACAGAAGTAGCAACAACATCAGCGCAAAGGGGAGCGGTTGATAAAGGAGAAACAGGAGAACTGGACCTAATAGACTTACAAACAGTAACAATAAAGGGGAAAAAGACCGAGTGGGGGGTGCCGTTTATGTCTGACTTTTGTAGTGAGGAAGAAGAAGGAGTGGAGAAGGAAGGAAGAAACAGTGAAAGGGAAAGCCTCGATAAACTATACATCACCCGGACCAACACAGACTCGCCATGGAGAAAGGATGAGCTGGAGAGAAGTGAGGAGGATGAGCAAGGAATAGCGGAAAGACAGACACATGAGGCCGCACCGTCCCCATCACGCCCTCTCCCATCGCACCCTACATGCTCAACCACCTCACGCTCGTTACGCACAATAAAACTTGCTCCCTTCACAGACAAACTGACACCCTATGCATGTCGGCTTAGGGACCTCCCTAGACGCAGGCAGGAAAGGCGAATACACATGCCCACATTAAATACAGGAAATGATGGAAGAAGGGGAAAAGATGGAGAAGAAAGAGTTACGAGCAGGGGAAATACGGATGAAATTGACGATGTAGAAGAAAGGGAAGAAGAGGAAGGGTGTGAGGACTCGATTTTATGGAACACAAAGGGTAAAACGAGACATAACTTAATGCCACTTCTGGAGAGGGGAGGGGTTAGGCCACAGTATGTCCCTTGGAAACATACAGACAAAGAAAATATAAAATGCAGGCTCCCATCATTAAGTGGAGGTGCGGGTAAGTGGATATATGAAATGGAAAAACACACCGCAGGACAGAAACTGGCAGTAGGAGATGTGAAGGGCCTTCTAATATCGATATTAGGGGATGCAGCGGATGACATTTGGAAGAGAGCGGGATTCCCTGGGGTAACAATAACAAACACATCGCATGATGGGGCACCGTTCACAAACTGCAGACATGCACTATGGCAGGCACTGAGGGTACAGTACCCAGACACATCAGACATAGGAGCAATTACCTCCCGCAAGATGCGTGAGAACGAAGATCCTGTTGATTATATCCAGGAAATCCAAGAGAAGTGGCGCATGGAAACTAGAGAACAATGGGACAAAACACCCGCAATATTTTATCATATACTAGTACAAGCGCTCCCGGAAGGAGTTCAGAAACAACTGAAGAAAGTAGTGGGAATGGAAGCAAAAGCATGGCCAGAAATACAACTGACTATAGTGCATCATTGCAGGACATGGCAAGGAAAAATGAAACAAAAGGAAGAGGACAGGAAAACGGAAGAGGCTAAACTAGTACAGAAAAAGCTTACTAAATACACAATGGAAGGGGCACTAATAACTACGCCTACAACAATGACCCAAAGCCCCACACAAGTAGTGGCTGCACAAGATCCCTCCCAAATACCACCTTCACAGACTATAACACAACAGGTGCCGCCACTCCAACCATACACGACCAACATGGGAGGAGGATACCCAATGCCAGGAGCTAGGTATTATAATTACAACAGGGGGAGAGGAGGAATTATGAGAGGGAGAGGATACGGATATAATACCCAACAGCAGGTGGGAGGACTTAGAAATTCCTATCCCACAGGGCAACCAGTATACCAGGACAACACAGGGAGCTTTCCATGGCAGAGTAGGGAACCACCGGTGTGTTGGAGTTGTGGATTATTAGGGCACATGTCACGCACGTGTAGAGTAAGACCAGGAACACCATCATGGAGTGAACAGGGACAACCAAGGCCCACACAGGAACAGCAGGGCATACAGCAACAGCAGACGTTGCAACAGGGAAATGAACAGCAACAACTAATAACACAACAACAGCCACAGACACATTCACTGCCACAACAACAGGTAGCGATAACACAACAACCCCAAGTACAACAAACACAACTGGGTAGGGTGACGGTCCTGGGACACAACCCTTACACAGGAAATGGTCAATTGTTGTACCCTCAATAGGACAGCCCACAGACGGCCTTGGTGTGTCCCATCCTGTCAGTAACACCTAATAGTGCGGAGGAACCACGCATAGAGGTAACGATAGGTGACAAAAAGTTATCATTCCTTGTTGACACCGGGGCGACCCGGTCTTGCATAAGGGAAGGTAAATTTAAGATGTCAGGCGAAGCCATGAACACCCAAGGATTCTCTGGGGCTAAAGAGTTGGTTCCTTTTACTGATAACATTCCCTTATCTATAGGAGATTATGACCTGTCAGTCCCACTTCTATATTATAGTGCCTCACCAGTAAATATACTGGGGAGAGACATAATGGACAGGTTGAATATGACAATCTCATTTACTGAGGACGGCATAATTTGCTCCACTCCAGGGATTAACATGCTCACAGCACGACAGATTATGCAAGCATACTGCGGACAAACAGCGATTAGGGTGGAGCCAGTAGATGGCGAGCTCTTCCAGTACGGGACAGACATGGCATTTGCATGGATGCCAGGGATAGAGGGAAAAATGTGGAGGAGGCCAGCAGCCTATCTGTTCAGACCAGAAACACCAGTCAATGAGCTAGAAGGAAAGGTGGTTCCAGTGGACATTGAGAGCATTATAGCCACAGCTGATTACATTGCTGTACATGCCCAAGACAGAGAAGGAAGGGCATGGAGGGCAGTGATAGCACTAGCGGAAGGATGTAGACTCACCCAGGTGTCAGATGAGGAGCTGTTCTCAGAAGAAAAGGAGGAAGGTGAAATGGTGTTTATGATGAGTGTGGAAATATGGCTAAGAGTGGCGTACAAACAAGTAGCACAAAAAATTGCAATGGCACTTGAGGCACCCGCATGCACCCCAGTCCCCTTCTTTAAGGAGGATATGACAAAGGTACCCACATCACTGTGGACTACTAGCCCCTATGACGTGGGGTGCATAAAAAGTATAGGGAGAGTAAGGATAAAATTGAAAAAAGGTGCAATACTCCCCAGAGTGAAACAGTACCCACTATCAAAAGAGGCAGATGAGGGCATATATGAAACCATAACGGCCCTTATAAATAATGGCATATTGGTCCCCTCAGAATCACCATGTAACACGGATGTATACCCAGTGCGCAAGGCTAAAGGGGGTTCTTGGCGCTTCATACAGGATCTCAGGCCCTTGAACAACATAGTAGAAGCAGAGTATCCCATAGCAGCAAACCCGGCCACAATATTGTGTGGCATTCCAGCAGAAGCATCACGATTTACAGTGATCGACCTTAAAAATGCATTCTTCTCAATACCATTGCACCCAGACTCACAAGATCTGACTAGCTTCACTTACAGGAACACAAAGTGGAAACACACCAGATTGCCACAAGGGTATTGTGAATCACCCTCAATTTTCAACAGAGTAATACAGATGGATTTGGGTAACATTGAAGTGGAAAGCACAGTGTTGCAGTATGTCGATGACATAATAATTTGCAGTACAAACGAAAGAACATGCACAGAGGACTCATTAAAGATGTTGATAATATTGGCTGAGAAAGGTTACAAGGTAGACATGGAAAAGTTACAGTACTGTCAAGAACAGGTACTTTACATTGGTCAGCTCATATCCCAACATGGAAGAAAGATTGCACCACAAAGAGCACAGGCCATTTCAAACACACCAGTGCCACAAACAGTGAGGGAACTGCAGCAGTTCCTGGGTCTGTGCAACTACTGTAGAGCATGGGTATTTGATTACAGTTCATACATAGGGCCCGTGCTTGAGGCGTTAAAGGAAGCTAATAAAGGGGAGAAAAAGCTGAGGTGGACAATGGAAATGAAAGAGGCTTTTGATGAGTTGAAAGATGCGATATCAACTGCTCCGGTACTGGCATCCCCAGACTATGAGCGACAATTTTTTATATTTTCACATTGCGGCTCAGCAGTAATGAAAGCAGTGTTGGCCCAAAAAACAAGCATGGGCTACAAACCAGTAGCATTTTACAGCGGCCACTTAGATCCTGTGATGCTAGGTCATTTCCCTTGCGAACAAGGTCTCGCCGCAGCTGCTTTTGCGGTAGAGAAGGCATCAGCAATAACCATGGGGTGCCCAACTACACTGTTTGTGGAACATGCACTATTTGCCATATTGAATAAACCTAAGTCCACCCTAACCACGCAAAGGGCATCAGGCTATGAGATCATCTTATCCAGAGCTGAACTATCAATTGTTAGATGTAGCACGGTCAACCCTGCAAGGTTCCTAGCAGAAGTAATTGAGGAGGGAGATTATGCCCACGACTGTACGCAAATAACTGACATGTACTCATGTACTAGAAAGGTTGAAGAAAACGCGCTAGAGGGAGGTGAGCTCTTGTTCATTGATGGGTCATCAACTATCGACCAAAGGGATGGTGTAAGGAGGACTGGGGCAGCAGTGGTAAAAATGATGGAGGTACCGGTGTGTGTGGCCATGAAATGTGTACAATTACCACAGCATTACTCCGCTCAAGCAGCGGAATTAGTTGCACTGATCTTGGCGTTGAAGGAAAGCTTTGACAAACGAGTGACCATATACTCCGATAGCGCGTATGTTACATCCACTGTCCACTCAGGGCTGTCGAAATGGAGAAGAAGAGGGTTTAGGAGAGCTGATGGCACTCCAGTGCAACATGCCCTCCTATTGGCTGAACTAATTGAAGCAATAAATGACCCCCAAGAATTAGCTTTAGTGAAATGCACCGCACACACCAATGGTGAAGATCACATCTCAAAAGGGAATGCAGCAGCAGACGCACATGCGAAGTATGCTGCATACTTTGGTGAGATATGGAACCCCCCAGAGTCACAGAGAGGGAGAGGGAGGGGAATGGCTAAGGAGATGTTGATAAGAGAAGGGTACACCCATCTCCCAGCCACACAGATTATGGAGCTACAAGCGGCTGCACCAATGGCCGAAAAAGAAATATGGGTAAAAAGAGGATGCACAATGTCACCAACCGACGCACTATGGCGCCAGGGTGACACTGGAAAGGTTGTAATACCATTGGCACTTTTGAACACCGCCCTGAGCCAACTACATTACCCAGCCCACACAGGCAAGGAAGTAATTGCAGCACGAATTAGGGAAGACTGGTTCTGCCCCGAGTTAACTTCTCATGTGTCAAATTTTATCAGCAACTGTCTCACATGCCAACAGTTTACGGCCGGCCACACTCTGAAGGTGATAAGAGGTACTATACCCCGGCCAGAGGGACCGTTCCGACCTCTCCATATTGACTATGTTGATATGATCAACGTATGTCAAGGAAATAGGTATATGATTGTAGTAGTATGCCCATTCTCGAGGTGGATTGAAGCAGGGCCCTGTTCACACCCAGATGCATTTAGAGCAGCTAAATTCCTAGTGAGGGAGGTCTTCCCTAGGTGGGGAGTGTGTGAGGTATTAAGGTCAGACAATGGCCCACATTTCGCAAATGAAATGTTCCAGCACATTACATCCTTGCTGAACATCAAACATACATTTGCATGTGCATACCACCCACAGGCCAACGGTTGATGTGAACGCCTGAACGGCCTATTAAAGGAGGCAATTGCAACGATACAGCAAACAACAAAGAAGAGTTGGTTATATTGCCTTCCATTAGCCCTATTTGAGCTAAGGAATAGACCAGGGTCCGACCACCACCTCACCCCTCACGAGGTGGTTACCGGACGTCAAATGCGCCTTCCCCTAACGCCAACATCAAGAGCATTTACTGACCACGAGAGTACTGCGAGTGTTCTTGGTGATGAAATGTACCAATATGTGTCTTCTTTGATTACTAGTGTAGTGTTTGTGTCTCAACAGCTCGAGCGCACACGGGGCGGGTCTAACAGCGACCAACAAGAAGACGTGGATAAAGAATTGGAAAAGGAAAGACTGTGCAAAGTTGCTAAAGGTGACCACGTACTACTTCGCAATTTCAACAGAAAGTGGAACAGTCCACGATTCACTGGCCCCCATCTGGTAGAAGAGGTATCAACTAGAGCAGTAAAGTTACAGGATAAACGTGCTTGGAACCACCTACACGAAGTAAAGATCTACAAACTCCAGACCCGCCCCAGCGCCACCGACAGGGCCACAGGAAGAACAACAACAGCGTCACCAACAGAGGAAGAAACTTCTCCCACAACTAACAGCCTAAGTGTCCCCATACCCTGCCACCCCCTAGATTCCCCAGAGACAACTATTAGAAAAGAAAGGGGTGATCCCCATACCGCCCACCCCATGGTTACACGATCAAAAGGTAAAGAGACTCCCGCCAGCCTGAGCCCCAAACCCTCTGCCCATTGACCCCCTACCCACTGTAGTAATAACTGAACTGAAGGACATTGTTTTTGCACATATACACATGTAAACACCTGAATGTTCTCTTTCTTTTCTCTCGCACATGCAGGTAAAGCGTATTA
Organism: Ambystoma mexicanum; assembly: GCF_040938575.1. Classification (NCBI taxonomy): domain Eukaryota; kingdom Metazoa; phylum Chordata; class Amphibia; order Caudata; family Ambystomatidae; genus Ambystoma; species Ambystoma mexicanum. Next base: position 426,614,546 of record NC_090925.1, on the reverse strand, counting down.
TTGTACTGTTAAGAAAGTAGATAACTAACTAATTCACTGCCCAGGAGTAGATGGTACCCTGAGACGATAATTACCTGGAAGAATTGTCACACCAATTTGTATATGAAATAAAACGGCCAACGTACCTGAAAGGAAGGAGGGTACGTGTCTACTACACAGCATTCCTCTTGGCCATAGAACATTCAATGCCCCACCTCCAACCATACTTGCCTGCCCTAAGAGATAGATCGCTTAGATTGGCGTGGGAACAGCTCTTCGCCTGGGCACTGAATGACTACTTGATAGGGAGAGCTTAATAACAATAACTAACCTTAATAACGAGCATATTAAGAATTTTCAGGCGGGCAACTGTAACGTCGCAAGAATAAGCTGCCGGACTGCAGCAAGGTAAGAGCAAAATGCGGGTGACATTAGCATTTGTAATAAAATTGATAGGGATTTTAATGATCACCGGGTTCTTGGCTGCCTCTGTATGGCAGTACAGCTATGTTATTGATATTATTGCTGTACCCAAACCTAATATACCCCCACCCCCAGCTGTTATGTCAGGTGGTACTAGTAAAACCCCACACCAGGAAAATAGAGTTAAACGCAGCACATACTCAGATAATAAAGGCATTGACAACTATGTACAAGATTCAGCACACGTCTCTAACAACATGTCGTACCAACACATGACCAAAATAGGCAAGCAGACAACAGGAGACAGCTGCTACGTTTGCTCATTGGTCCCATACGCCATGAGCGCGTCTCGAACATTTGTTGCTACGGAGATAGATGGAAAAATAGCACGATGTATAATATACCTGGCACTGTTCCAGACGAAAGGAAGATTTCAAGGGACAATGGTCCAACTGGTGTGGAAAACACGGGATACATATCCATATGAAAATAACTTCCTCAAGACTTATTTGAGTTACCACAAGAGCAGTTTACATGCTGAAGGATTCAGATACATAACGAGTGGTCCTGAAAAAGGAGAAACAAAGAAAGTAACACTGCAGTACCTACCATGTGATTGGTACGCCACTGAAGTCCCTGGTAAAAACGGATGTTGGGAAAGACCACTGATTACAATAACAGGGAAGGTGTACATGAACAACAAATGGGACATAGGAGTGGTTGGCAGCAACATGGTAACAAGAGAAAATATTTCAACTATTGATGGACATAACCATAGATGTTGGATGACTTGGATCAAGTACGTACCCATGCTCACGTGGATGGAGAAGGATGAAGACCCAATAACAATACTGCCTTTAACTGCGCCCAAGGTAGGCTACCAACATAAAGGAGAGGTGGATGTAGGATACAATACCAACTGTGAAAGCGTGATGGAGTTACCTGAGGGGGGAGCAGGAACAGCAGTAGTAATGGACCATTACTGGGCCTGTGGAGACAAGGCGTATCACACACTGCCCCCTTTGTGGAATGGTGTATGCACTATAGTACACGTTAATGTACCATCACTAGTGGTACCCCAGAAGCATGTGAATATGGCGAATTTCCCCAAGGTGGATGAAGGAAACAAAAGGAAGAAGAGGTCTGCACAGTCTCGGAAAGGATCAGAGAACAGACGCAACGGCAACGACACTGTCCTCAACAGAAGGAAAAGACAAGGAGAACCTCTGACAGGAAATTACCTGTGGGGAAGGTCGGAAACAGCACTGACCTCAATACCGCCGGAAGACAGACTATTCAGCAGAGCAGCTATGTTCTTCTCCTCAATAATACATCCTGGACTGCAGGTTTACGCAAACGCAAAATGGCTCCAGATAACTAGGTGGGAACTAATGATGACAATCAACTCTACAGTAAATGGATTCAATGCAATAAAAGAGGAAATGCGAGCAGTAAGAATGGTTGCACTACAGAACAGATATGTACTGGACCTCCTCACAGCAATGGAAGGAGGAGTTTGCGCAAAGATAGGACAATCATGCTGCACATTCATTCCTGCTAACAATGCTGACAATGGTACACTCACGGAAGCTGTATCACAATTGGCCCAGATGCACTCAAAAATGATGGATGAAAGTAAAGGTGTGAAAAAGGATGAGAGCTGGTTTTCAATATTATGGTCATGGATGCCATCGTGGCTGTCAGATGGACTGAAGATTATAGTTGGATGTACTATTCTGGCTGGAGCTACACTGATCATAATAAGATTTTGGAAAGCCCGAAAGGCACGCACCACAGACGAGATGATCGAAATGGTTGGTATACACCTCTTGATGCCAACAGATGACGGCCAACACACAGGCGCAATAATAAAGGAGAGAGAGAGTTTGCGCAACCAGATCATCACCAACCACCTGGACCCACCATCTGTGAAGCTCGAAAACCCAAGAAACCCAAGGAGCTACATAGGGAAATGGGTATACTGCACTCCTGGAGGAACATGTGAATATATGTATTGGTCATTTGAAGACCATGTTAACCACTATGGACATTTGGGAGGAATAACTAAAATATGGAGAGTAAGAGGAGATAAAGAAAAGGATATGTTTGTGGTCGACAAGTCGACCAGAGGGGGGACTGAAGTGGGAGAATGGAAGAACAGGCTCCCGCCCTTCCCCTCTCGCGCTTGGCCTAGAGGATCACGGCCCAGACACCCGCCACGAGAGGAGTTTGCCTATCTACCGGACGACCAAATACCCTGGTACAGAACATACGGATGTGCCCATCTACCTGCCCAGCAGCCCGCCCTGTCCATGCCGACACCTGCGGCACGGACCAACTCGACTAAACCTACACGTCGTTAGAGATGCCATGATGACCTAGCCAACGGTCAGCACACCTGTGCAAATATACACACCGGACACTCCCGCACCAATCTACACGAAGAATATACTCAGTGCTATGACGTAGGCGACAGACATACTCACGGACGTACATCTTTATTATTTTCCACATAGGCTCTCAAAATGCAGAAACGCAAGACGCATCATGAACTTATATAAAAAGGCTTGCTCACGCTTCTTCTAAGAACCATGTACCATAATGAAGAATATAACGGGGACACGATACTGAGGATAAAGCAATATGATACCGTAACCTAAAGCGCCCTGCATCAAACGGTTCCACCTATGCACCAGGCCCAAGTAGGCCGCAGGCAAAAGCTTCCATGAACATTGAGATTGAGTGAGCAAGAACTGGGTTGCTGACCCTGCAAAATGAGCCCGGCGAAAGCACACCGCCAAGGGCACGATGTTGCAATCTCACACGCTGCAAGCCAACGCCAAGGTCGCACCTGCAAGATAAACCAGGCACACAGTAGGAAAAACAATATTAATTGTGTTGAATTTTGCCTCAAACACGGTCCCACCTCACGTGACAAAGTCAAACCTGACAAGATGCCAAGCCCAGGAGGAAGGAGACGCCTGAATCCCACGTTTCGAGACACAGGCAGATACAATTAAAAGACTCATTTGGACATCCGCAGCAGTGGGAGTATTCGACCTCCCAACATATGAATAAATCCTCACATTGTTTACACCTACCCATATTAAAACATTGTTGCAAATGACAGGTGCACCGCGAGCTGGGAACAGCGATAGTCCCAGACTGGGAGGCTCGCGAGCGGACCAATCAGAACATGGGGTTCTTATCACTGACACCATTCACATTGACCAATTCTCAGAGGTCTTCATGTAACAACTTTCATGTATCAAATTGAGGGGACAGCCCAGGTATACCACCTGACTAACCCTCAGCCACTAACACCGTCCTCTATATGTGCGCTCTACTAACCCTACCACTCGAGTAACCAATCCAGAGTGGATATAGGTTTTTTGCTAAACTTTCCAAGTGACGCAAGTAGCGCGTCATACAAAGGTAAAAAGGGCCTGCGAGCCCCACGACTGTGTGTGTGTCAGGACGGACGCGTACGCTCCTTGACCCATCCCTGCCATTTTGTCTAATAAACAGCAGAGTCACCTTGCTTCTTGCGTGTGTCTCATACTCTATCTCTTTTGGGATATACGGGAGGAGTTGGGGCCTCCCTGCCCGGAGGTCTGCGGACGGCCCGGCCGACCCCGGCAGAATTTCCCCCCGACAGATTCCTCTAGTGCTTCTATCAGGGCATTGAGTTCTGCAGCCTGGGCAGAGTAATGCATGGGTAATCTCTTTTGCACCAACACTTCATATTCCCCACCCACTAACCAGAACACTGCACCTTTTGCTCATCTTCTGGACCATAGTTGCTGAGCCATCAACAAAGAATACTTCTCCATCATCAAGGGCACAGTCTCTTGCTTTGGGTATGTCATCATCAGGGCCTTCATATGTGGTGCAGTCATGCACATCATCAGCGTCAGTGATTGGTTCAGTCAGTAAGGTTGCTGGGTTCACTGTCTTACATCGGATAATATAAATGGAAGGGCTGGACAGTATGACCTCTTATGCTGAAGCTATTTGTGTTGTCAGTGTGGGTTTGGAACTTTCCAGGATGACAGATACTGCATGCTCTACATATAGGGCCTCATTACACGGTAGGCAGTAAGGGATTACCAGTAAGGGCACCAGTGCTGGTAATCCCTTACCGCCCTACTAAGAGGTCCCTTAGCGGGTCCCTCCCCTAATGCCTGGTTTTACCAGGCGTTATGGAAGGGACCTGCTAAGGGACTTCAGAGCTAATAACGGTACTGCAAATTGCGGTACCGTTATTAGCTCCTTCCCCATTCCCATTGAGCCCTATGGGGGCTCAAATGGGAATGGGGGGCTCAAATGGGAATGGGGAATGGTTCCCGGAATGGGGACTTACCGGGTCCTCCAGGGTCGGAATGACCCGGTAAGTCCCTATTCCGGGAACACGGACCCGGAATGCGGTAAGGGGGTAGCCATGGCGCTAATAGCGCCATGGCTACTGACTACCGTGTAATGAGGCCCACAGTGTCACTGAGCATCCCACTGTGATAGTGGCAGACTTTTCAATAGCAAAGGCTGCTGCAGCCAGAGCTTTTTCTCACAGGAACTCTGCCTGCATCATTGAGTCTAGCATGCCACCGTGGTACGCTTAAGCTTTGTGGACCATGGTGCTTTTGTTCTCAAAACAGCCGTCATCATTTGCCCATCTGAGTGTGAGAACAGATAGAAGTCTTGGGTATAGTCAGGTGTCGCTAGAGCTGGGGCAGTAGCAATATCATCCTTGAGCTCTTGAAATCTAGTGAGAAATTCTGCATTCTATGTGATGGTGCTCTTTGACATTTGGGCATCTTTAAGTGCCTGCAGTAACAGTCGAGTGTACATTGAGTAATCAAAGATGCATGCCCTGCCGTAATTGTACAACCTTGGAAATGTTTGCATGTCTTTAACCATCACCGGTTGGGGTGTGCTGGGCACTGCTGCTGCACGCTCTGGTGTCGCTTTCTTACCATTGACAGAAATCAATTGCCCCAAGATACTTGTCTCGCAAAATAACAAAGCTCAATCTATCGGACCTACCCGTTCTACCTACATGAACCGCCTCATCACCCCGGGATTCTCGGTTATTGCAGTACAGAACCGGCATGCCCTCCCAGTAGCATTAAGAACGGAAAAACTTACTGTGCCTTCTGAAAGCACCTAAAAACATGGCTTTCTGCTCACAATTCGTAACCTATAGGCAGCTTCTAAGAAGGTTCTATGTTAACCATATTTGCAAATCTATTCCCCTACATTTGCCAAGCCACAAGTATTGTTGTTTTGTCTTGATGTAATGCAAATCGACATAACCAATCCAAGCCTTTGGGCTTAAACCTGCTACTTTCAAATTACTAACTCTGCTATGATGTCTTCATGTAACACCTTCCAATACAACCAGTGACTTGATGCCCACGGGCTCAGTGCGCTTTACAAATGTCAAAATAAATAAATAAATAATACTTCTTGTTGACGATACTGCATTTTTGCTCTGTCCACTTTATACCTTTTTTCAGTAAGTAATTTCAACAATATGTTGGAGTCCTCTGCATTGCTATTCATTGGCGCTACAAACTATCAAATCGTTGCCAGGTGCTAGATCACTTTGGCAAAGGGTGGGAAACTTCCTGCTACTACCATGGGACATGGGACGTGTCGATATTTGCACCATTATCGCACATGGGACACAAACAGCCAATATTATTTCCCCATTATTGTTCCTGTCTTCGAATAAGTCGCTTTCTGTGATGCCTTTCAGGGTCTGGGTCAGATCAAGCCACAGAACTGTGCACCACTCTCCTCCTTCTGCATCTGTACCTATCAGGACAACCTTCCCTTTTAACACCAGCACCCCTTCCATGTCAAGCATAATTATTGTCCATGCAACATTTTCCTGGGGCTGGGATGGTCTAGGTAAGAATTCAGAGGCCACTCTCCAACACTGGTTGGCTACATTCGGCACTGCATTCAGCAACTCTGTAATCTATTACATAAACAAATCACGGTGCACTGGTATTCCTCTGGCTGCTGTTTCATTCCCGAATGCATTTATGGTCAGTATGAGCCATACATACCATATTTCTGGGGTGGAACACGCCACCCTCTTTCAGTGAATGAGACGGTCATGCCCAGTTTATTGAGCATGTCTCTCACTAACATGTTAACAGGTGAAGCCATTGAAAACAACAATGGGACTTGTACCACCCTGTTACCTTCCTTGATGGGCAGTTCCTCTGTGAATGGAACTGACTTTACTGTACCCAGAGACCCCAGTGAGTCCATTATCTCTGCAGACAAAGGGAAATGCCCCTCTATAATACAAGATTTTGTTGCACCTGTGTCTACCATAAAAAGTAATTGTTTGTTTCCTATCTCCATGCCCACCAATGGTACCTCTTCTTGGTCAGCAGTGACTGATAGGACTGGGCATGCTAAGGTTCTATGTGGGTATGTGTTTGTCCCCAGAAAGACAAAAGGATTTCCTCCAACCACACTGGTCCCTTGGTAGTTTGTTTCTCTGCCATGAGGCACTGCATCGTTGTTGGGTATTTGAGTGGCCTGTGACTGCACAGGGTTTACTGTATATGCTGGAGCACCACTGGGCACCAGCGCTTGCAACTGTGGAAACTGTGGTGGGGGAGCATGTGGGGCAATGGGCGGTGGTGTGCCATACAAGACTGCTGGGTGTTGGGCATTTGGGTGGCAGATATGGGACCGGGGTGACTTGCACGTATGGGGAATCTGCTGATTGTATGCAGCCACCTGCCTGCTACTAAACTACTGTGAAAAGTGCACAATTCTGCCACATGTCCAACATTGCCCATGCTCCCCCCCTCTTGGGCCATTTCCTACAAATCCACCTCTTCCTCCCCGGGATCCTGCAAACCCCCCTATCTGTCTGGGATACTCTCCCAGTGGCCATTCCTAATACTGTGGTTGATACCCACCATTCCAATCATATCCACCTCCCCATACTGGTGCTGCCCATACGTCTGCCAGGACTGCGCTGTATTATGTGTGCCCTACTTGCGGTGCAACCACTACTACCCCTTCCACTGACATTTTTGCTAACTTATTTTGCACTAGTTCTGCTTCCTCTGTTTGTACCCTTCATTCCATTTCCTTTTCCTTCTCGTTCACCCACTTACAATGGTGTAACATTGTAGACTGTATCTCCATCCACACCTTAGCCGCAATCTCCACAATCTATTGAATGCTTTTCACACTTCTTTGGGGAGCCCTTTTTAAGAAGCAATGGACCCATCCCATGGTTCACCTGTTTCTGCCCTCCACATCTCTTTTATTTGTAAAATATACTGAGCCGGGTCATCATCATCCCGCATTGTGCTTTGCTTAACTGACTGAAGATCTGGTGTATCAGGTTATGTGACTTGCTGCACGGACAACATTCAGGCCCTGATATAATTAATGTGGGCTCCATCATGACTGTTATCTCTGAAGGCATCATGAAGTAGACACAGACAACTGAATTCAAGTTCAAACAATACACTCTTATTAAACCATAAAGACGGTGGAAAAAGGCCTAACTCGCCCTATGCTAAAGTGGGATTTCCCTACCTAAATGAAACTAAGGTTAGTCTATGTCAGGATGTCCAAAGTAAATGTCGGTCTGTGTCCATAACCTATACTTGCCCTCACATCTATTTGTATACAATGTGTAGGGATGACAACGTCAAAATGATAAGCATTCAATTAACAGTTAAGAGCTTCTTCCAGCTCTTGGTGGCACAGGGTTTCCCTTCTCCAAGATTTGAAATAGTTCACAATGCACAGGCCCCCCCCCCCAGGCTCTCAAATCATTCGACCTTTCCAAAAATGCAAGCCGCTGAAATACTTCCCAGCTCTTCTGGTTTGGTTACCTTCACCAATTTCACTTAGTTCAATTCCTTAATGTTAGCACACACAGGATTTTCCTTCCATCGAACCACAAGCTTATTTTCTATATATTTTCAGTGGCTTTTCCATAGGTGGGTGTCCTCGGTCTAGGCACAGTAATTGGACCACACTGTCTACCAATTACAGGACACAACCAACACACCTGACTTGCTTTTTTTCCATATGCACATTTCCACTGTTTCAGCTCTACAGTGGTACTTGGGTTATTCTCAATTCACATCTTCATGATGCTTTATCATTGTTTGCTTTGCCACTATTCACGTGTTGCACTTTCACATATTCTTATGGCTCTTGCCAGTGCTTGTTCTCTCAAGTTTCACAGTTCCTTTATGCTCTTATGGCTTTTGCCAATGCTTGCTCTCAGAGTGACACATTTCCTTTATATTCTTCTGGCTCTTGCCAATGCTTGCCCTCTCAAAGTTACACAGTTCATTTATATCATGAGATTCCACAAAATTGCTTTCATTTCAATCAATATTCAAAATGATTTGGTTCGGTATTCAAAAAGGACTTGCTTTCACTTATATCACCATTAATTAACGTTTTCACTAGTCTGACAGGCTCGCATGTCATCCCAGTGTACCCCTTCCCAGGTTGACTCACCAGTTAGTGCTTACGATATTCCAGTGAGGTTTATGGCCGCCACAAGCTCTTTTCCTCTCGTTCGTCACCTTGCTCCATCTCCACATCGGCTCTCCTTGGCTTTGCTCCCACCTCTGATGTGTCTCTTGCAACTCGGGCCTCACTTTGCAGCTTTACCTGCTCATGCCGGTTCCTTCTCCATAGTCCGGCATAGGCTTCCAGCTTCCTTTAGCCTTGCTTCCCGCTGCATACACTCTGTATCCAACCGGGGTCCATAATCGCTCGGTCATCCACGGCGCCTTCCAGGAGAGGTCTGCCCTTATCAGCAGGCCATAGATCTGCTTCCACAGCGGACTCCATGTTCACTGTGCTTCCTGCTTTTAAACCTCCCAGCAGGTATATTGGTCCAAAAAGAGCTACACCACTCATTGGTGGTTTTGGATTTCTGCTTTGCTCTGTGTGCCTCCTCCCTGTCCCAGTACCTAAATTGTGTGTGTGTGCGTGTGTGTGTGTATGCAAGTCAACAGAGAGAAGAGGTATTGCTCTGGTCTGACTCTTCATCCTCCCAGTACCAAACTGGTATCTATTAGGGGATGTTCTACTGGAAAGATAGGGAAGGGACTGGCGATAACCTATACAGGCTTGAGGGATGTTGGACTGTTTATGGAAGGAAAATGGGGCATATGGTATCTCACCGAATGGTGCCATGGCTCCACTCCCCAATTCGCCTCCAACCAAGTAGTCCTCCCTCACATATCCACCTCCGGTGTCAGGATCCAGTAGCGACAGCCTTTCCCTGGCCACCTGGTAGGAGGATACATGGTGAAAACAAGTGAGGATGCCCTCAGATTCCTCACATACCCTTCCCCTTTGCAGGCTGGATTGTGATGTTTCACTGGGATACTGGGATAGGAAGTCGACATTTACATTATCTCGACCCTTCCGGTGTTCCACTGTGAAACAAAAGGGTTTGAGATCCAGGAACCACGGCATGACTCTTGGATTCGCCTGCTCCATTGGCTGATCCACACTAAGAGTGAATATTCGTGATTAGTCTAAATTTCCACCCCAACAAATAGTATTTCAGATGGACAATAGCCCATTTAATGGCAAGGGATTCTAGTTGTTTTTTTTCTTTCTTTATTTTTTTAATCTTGTGCATTTGGTTACAAAAAAAGTAAAACCTACAGCACACAGATTAAAATACAAATCTCTAAACATTACAATCCTAATCCATAATAGCAAGTTTTAAATGCCCAATTCTCTGATTTGCCTATCCCATCATAACACAAGCAGTATTTTCTCATTTCATCCACAATATCGCTAATATCAAACATTACAATTTACAGTTAAATATCTAAAACACACGTTTTTTTAAAAAGCAAGTGATGTAAACCAGTTTCATTCACTATTCGTGGATACAATTTAATTCAATATAATTAATATTCTAATTAAAATTCCATCCAGCCCTATTCCGTAATCTACAGTTCATGTCAACCTTTCCCTCCATCCTGTTTTTAGAGGGTTTGTTTAATGCAAAATAGGGTTTACACCCTCTTTTCATACATAAAACCCTGCACCCGCTATAACCATGGAGGTTGTGCCATAGAGGTTGCCCCAGAATGGATTATTTTCTATATTACCAATCTCGGTAACAAAAAAGGCATAGCCCTCTCATAATGAACCCTCAGGCTTGGGCATTGTGTTAATATGTGCCGATTAGTTTCAATGAAACTTTAACACAGCCTACATTTTCTATCCTCATAGGGGACACCTATCCAACTACCTGTATATTCCAATGTTGGAAGAATGTTTAGACGAAGAAAGATGATAAAGTCCCTCATTTTCCTATCACAAGGTTTTAACAAGTAAGTGCAGGGCCCGTCAAATTTAAATCCCTGTTGGGTATATTCCAAATATCATTTCTTTGTGCTCAGTTATTTCATCCATTCATCCATTCAGCTCTGTCCCATGCCCAAGTCTTTCTCTTAAGCTGTTTCTCAAAATATGGGATTTGCCGGATCCTGTCTAGCTGAAAATCTATATTAAGACAATGCTCCCGTACCTCCTTTTGCAATACCCCTAAGAAGGGATTCAGTGGCTCTGTCCTGCAATGGGTTGCAATGAGGCCCATTAAGGTGTTACCTCAGGCTCTCTGAGCAAAAGGGCGCGATAAAGCTTTCACTGCTTCAATAACCAATGTGCTCAGAGAGAGCGCAGGCCCAATTCACAGCACAAAGCTTCTACCGCTATTCCCTCAGGAACACTTAACAGAGACCTCAGTAACTTTCCTTCCAATTTGTTCAGAAACTTAACATGTCCATCCGAGAATAGCTCCAACCCATGTATTAGAGCAGGAATGCTGGTACTGGAATATATTTTTGTTGTGCGACTTCCAAGTTGTTGCCTTCTGCGCTAACTATATAACTATTTTAACAAGTACCATTTCTTTAGGATACGTGGGTTAGAGTAGTCACCATAGTATGATTTAATGGGTGCCACACTGATCCGTATTCCTAAATATATATATATATATATATATATATATATATATATATATATATATATATAATAATCATTCACTTCCAGCTTAATATGGTTTAGTTTCTAAATAAAGGATCCTTTGTTTCTGTGTCCTCTACTCCCAAACACCATACATTTTGTCTTCGAGGAATTCGTGGACACATTATTCTCAAAAGCATATCTAAGCAATGCATCTATGCTACGCTGGAGACCCATTGGCGTGTAGTCCATGAGCATGGTGTCATCCACATACATTATACATGTGATTGGATCAGTTCCAAACTGGGGGGGGGGCATTTCTCACTTTCACCAGGCACTGATCAAAATCTCATGTGTGTGTATATTATAAAACAGAGGTGCCAAAACACATCCCTGCTTTAGTCCGAACCTAATTAGTTAATTTCCCCTCTTGAGACAGCCGTAATGTGACCACTGTGTCAATCTTTAAGGCCTTCACAAAGTGCAATAATATCAGATCCAGACCCTAGTCCATGAGTTTGCTCCAGATCTTTGGGCGAGACACTGTGCCAAACGCCTTTGAAAAGTCCTCATAGCACACATACAATTTTCCTTTGCTTAGGTTAGCGTCTGCTATTAAATATTGCAGTACGCAATTATTGTGTATCATGCTGTGGGACTTTCGAAATCCAGTTTGACACTTGTGCAAGTGACCTGTATCTTCTGCCCATTTGGTCTGCTTTCCCAATTGAAGCATGGCGAATATCTTAGCACTTGTGTCCCGCATTTCTAGAAGCCTTTGATTTGTAGGCTCTGCTTTGCCACTCGTTTTTGTGCACAGGGATTAAAATTGATTCCTTCCAACTTTCTGGCATCTGACCAGATGCCAAGATTTTACCAAAACGTTCAGTTAAAATCTCTGCCCAACGTGCACAGTTAGATTTATTTACAAAGTTTGGGAGAGCCTTTTAACCTTTTAATCACTGCTTCTATGTCACTGGCTTTGAAATCTTTTAACAGCTCCCATTTCTCCTGCTATTTTATCCTGAATGCATAATATATATTAGAGTCATATTATAGACTTCTCAAATATGAAGTCCACACTATCTCTATAATGGGATTGAGCTCCAGTGGCTTATTTCCTGCCAAATAGGTTCTAAAAAAGGACCAGAATTATGTTTCAATCATTGCTATGCAACAAATCGAACATCTTTTTCCAATTTGTGCTAAATAGTGAGCTCTGATGAAGCTTGACACAATTCTACCTACTTTATAGTCAGTGCTTTTAGGTGCACTGAACACGTCGATTTTGAGAGGTCATCTCGTTTCTTGAGATTTGCCCGATTTTATTTTATTTTATTATTTTTTTTGTAAATCCCTCTTTTCATGAAATATTATTATATCAACAGGGCTATGCTTTCCCTTATTGCGTATATGCTTCCTTTGTTCTGGGCATACTTCAGAGATGGGTGGAGGAAAGGAAGATTTTGAAATTTGTCCACATGGGGTTTCGACCGTGGAGCTCTAACACTCTCACAACCTTAGAATTTTGGATGCACTCATAACTAGGGCATCAACCCAAGGAGGAGCAGCACTATATATATATATATATATATATAGTATTTGTTGATTTTCGAGCCGCGTTTGACGGTATTGATCGTGCTAAACTTTGGAGTAAAATGGAAGCAGTGGGATGCCCCACATGTTGGTATCAATACTAAAGGGACTACACCATGACACTGGGGCCAGAGTGAGACTGGACCATACAGGCAATGTTTCAGCCAATGTCACGATAAGTAGAGGGGTTAAGCAGGGTTGCATTGTAGCCCCTATGCTGTATAACCTGTATATGGTGGACCTCCCTCATAAACTCCTAACAACTGTAGGATGCTGCCCCAAAATACGAGGGATCCCCATGTCAGCCATGGTATATGCCAATGATATTGTGTTACTCTATCATACTTATAGTGGTGTGAAGCAGATGTTTGAGAACTTGGTGAAATATGTGGCTCTAAATGAACAGATAATTAATATGGATACAACAAAGGTCATGGCTATAATTCAAAAAAATGTAAACCAGCGGACGTTCTTTTCAACCTTGGGCAATTTAGCCTACATGGACAAATATCCTTATTTAGGGCTTCTGATGAGCGCAAAGCAAGATTACACACATGAAGCTAAACAAAATATGGCATACAGCCAAATGCATCTAATACCTACATTTGAAAAACGGTCAGCTGGATACACTATTGAAGGTATTCTCATGCTTTATAAGCAATGTTACTGCCCTGTTATCTTATATGGCCCAGAAGCCCTGGCTTGGAGAGACTTAAGCTGGAGGGGCAGCATTGGAGAATGGTCTTAAGATGCTCTCCATTGACCCCAGTAGAATATTTCAGACTTGAGCTGGGGCTATTATGATTGAAAGCGCAGCTATGGAAACAACAGGTTGTCTTGTATTTAAAGGCAAACTCTAATCCAAAATGACATTTCTGAAGATTGGTGGTGGAGATGGGTGTCAAGACATTGATAACAGCAGCATCACATTCCATCAGGAGTTAGATAAACTATACAACAACATAAATTGGCACACATATTTTGTTAGGGGCAAAAATGTTGTCATCTTAAAATCCATATTTAACAGAAAACTTGAATGCTTGGATTGGGCCAATAATTACAATCAGTTATCAGAAATGAGACCATAGGAACATATTGCAAAGTGTCACATAGGTTCATGGCTACTTAGGTTTACTTAAAACAGTTTCCCAAATCACAGTTGTGCGCAGCCTAACATTTAGGTAACGTACAAACGTGATACCTGTGATGGTCTTCAAGGGGACATACATCAAAATTCCCCTGGATCAAAGGATATGCCGGGTTTGTGGGCTACCAGGAAAAATTGAGACACCAAGACATTGTCTAACGGAATGTAAAGCCTTGGGTCCAGCCTACATGACCTTACTGGGTAAATATGTACACGACTACGACACAATCAAGAGTCAGTCATTTTGGATATACTGCCTGAACAGTGAATCTGAACAGTTGCAGATAGATTTCTATTGTCTGGTGGGAGTTTGTAAAAACCCTAAAGCGATTAGGTGCCCCATGTGATTAAAATAATTTGATACATGAAATCAATTATACCAGTATTGCGTGTGTAGCAACTGTTAGTGCCAAAAGGATTTAACATTAGCATGCTTCCTTTGTTTGCAATAATTGCGAGATGACAGTGTATCAATAGTTTATTGATAAAGGTTTTAGCAGGGCTGTGGCCCTCATGGTCCAAAGTACGAAATTACAACAAAATAATGACATTCTGTCACCCTGGAACTGTGGTTGATGTCATAATGAAATTGTGACTGCTTTTAAATGTGTACATGATAGTAGTGTTCCAGTATTTTAGGGTATTTTAGAGTATTTATTGTATTGTCATTTTAGATTCAGTCCGATTGGTTTAATATGTAGCCAAAGTTGTAAAAGGTGTACAATTCTAAAATTCTAAAGTTGTAAAAATTTGAAAGTTGTAAAAAATTGGAAAATCTTACATTTGTAAAGATTCTTTAAGAATCAAACAATAAAATAAAATAAAATTAAGTGAGTAGAAAACTCTTACTGAGAGAGAAAAACGAATCAGTTATAGAACTAGAAGTGGATACCCATAGCTGATTTGGTGAGTGGAAGTTGGATATATTTTCTCTCTAACTGCAATGGATACTTGTGGGGGACAGAAGATGGAACTCTGTAGTGCTGTGACAGGAATAAAAGCTCTTGAGTCCTATAATAAAGAGGGTTCTTTGAACATCCCTAGTATGCCTGAAAACTTAAAGGGCAAATCTCAAAAAAATGGATTGAGGCCTAAAACAATTAAAGCCTATTTTGGAGCCATGCAGCAGAAGGGGAAGGGGGATACCACATGCCAAGGAAAACCTGCGAACGGAGCAACTGAAGGTGTCATTGGAAAGGCGGGACGAAACTGATGAAAATGGTATAGGGAGCTTGGGGATGTTAGGCCCCCCGGAGCAGCCGACAGAAATGGCTGATAAATCATTGTCGAAAGGGAATATGTTGTAGGTTATGCCACCTCAACCACCGTCATCGGAAAGGCTAGAGGTCCCTTCCACTCAATTATTGTCCCCTTTGTCGTTCACATCCTTTGATTATAACAACTCATTACTGAAACATTGCAATAGACCTAGTAGGAATTCATTGGATAATGTGGAGAGGAACTCAGGGTCATGAAACTGATATCCTTCTGTAAGCCTCACCTGATTTACAAAGGTTCATAGCAAATGCCAGTTCTTCCAGTAGCCCAAATACTGATAGTGAATATATAAGTGAGTCGGACACTGAAATTGGGGTAGCAAAATCGTGGGTGCGTTTTCCTCAAACAACTCGAGACAAAACACTTTATGTCGGTTACAGCCTACTCTAAATGGTATTATGGCATTGATCGACTCACTATTTATACTGTGCACCAACTTGGCAGTGGAACAGTGCAAAACAAAGGACATTTTGGCTAAAGTTGTGGATGTTATTTTGTCTGCGAATGAAAAACTTTATTGTGAGGATCTGGCCGTATCATTGGACAATTTGGTGTGCACGACAAACCAAACGGTAACTAGGGTAGAAAGCAAAGAAAAGAACCATGAAAGCCAAGAAAAAAGTAGCGGCCGATCCCCAAGTTTTGTCTCTATTAATGCAGGAGATAACAACCACATCGAAAAAATAAGAAAAATAAGACTAAGCCCAAGAATGGAGGTAAGAATAAAAAGAGGAAAATTGTGCACCAGCCTTGTGCAGAAGGGGAAACATTATTGGGAAAGCAGCAGGGGAAAAACTGAATGATGGAAACGCCAACCCGCCAAAGGAGGGGAGAGGTGATGCATTGGAATTAGAGACTGCGGTGACACATCAGTGTTCAATGGGCAAAAAGATCACTGTAGTCTCCAACACTTTGGTGGATGGTACTAAGCGACAAGCCCCGTGTGGACCGCTGGAAAGGTGGCTTCAGCCATGACAGGGAAAACATCTTTCTAGGCCTGCAACTCTGCTTTCTCCACAAGTGGGGAACGCCCAATTGCAGGATGGTCTGGACAAACAGTGGGGAGATTAGAATCAAGAGCATATAGAGAATGGCCTCAAGAAGGTTGCTAATGTGCAAAGTGTGACCGAATATCTAAATATGTCTTGGCAAAAGTCACAAGATGAACAATGTGATGAATATGGGTCTGTCCAGCCAAATAATTATGTATGGAAATTGGGCAGGGGGATCAAATTAGAAGAGATCTGTCCCCTTTCTACTAGTCCATTGTCAAATAGAAGTACTATAATGAAGCTATTTCCCTGTATACCTGCACTTAGAAATTTGGATTGTAAGGATATAACACAACTTATTCTTCCAGATATATATATAGTAACACTATAGCAACATTGTTGAGTTTACATCAGAACAATGTAATGCAGTTGGGTGACCTGCTAATGGTGTGTTGGAAACAAAAAATGAACCCCCATGGGTTGGGAAATAAACTGGATGGGGCAATTCCACAGACAGGTAGAGCATATTGTTCTGAGGGCTGCTACCCGGATTATCTGTACAGGGACTTAGATCCCATTAAATCCAAATTTAGGTTCACGGCCGTAAGTAGTAGCAATGTACCATGGCAAATGGAGCTGTTTAAACCTGGTGAGAATAGACAGGCATGAATAATTCGGAATTCTACCCAATTTAGGTGAGCCTCTTGGAACTCCTGTGGGTTTAATTCATTTTTGATCAAACCAATTGGATTGCAAGGGTAAACTGCATTTGATTTATTTTTAATAGGAGAGACTTAATGATGATTTTTATGTTGATGGTTTTAACATAATTTGCTGTCCAGCCATACAGAATGCTTGTGGCCGTCCAATGGGGGGCTTGGCCACAGGGTCCAAAGTCTCCTTAAGCTTGAATGTATTGAAAATAGGTAAACCCTTGCATCACGTGTTGTCTGCTGTTCTTAAATATGAAATGCACCTCCTTGCTCCCTGCCTACTCATAAACATATACAAACCTCCTGGGGTGCCCTTTAATAGCATAATACAAAAGATAGTGATTGGGACATTAGATTATTGGTAGGATCGGCATCCCCGAGGGAGAGTATTAGTTGTCGGTGGATTTTAATGAGCAGATCTATAGTAAGGATGGTATTCCTATTTTTCCCCTGAAAGCGAAGAAATTGAGTCAGTGCTTGGAGGTGTATAACTTGGAGTGCCTTCATTTGAAAGGGAAAGACAATAATATTGTTGAAAACACATGAACCAATGGGAAGTTTGCAAGTTGCATTGATTATATGTTTGTTAGCCAGGAAGTTTGGCCCAATTGCAGTCCTATATAATTGATACAGACCAATCTTAGTGATCACATAGTGTTGACTTGGGAATACACTATTGAAAGAAATGGCGAACAAATACTTAGAAAGTACTGCCTGGGGATAAAGGGTTAACAATGAGGGAAACCGCATTTACTGTTCGGATACTACTATGGGGGGAACAAACTCCCATTAAAAAAAAATGTTTTACCTCTTTCCTGAATAAGTTGAATGAGAGTGATTGGGATGTGAACAGCGTATTGCCACAACTCTTTCACAATCTGAAACGTTATGGTGTGAGTAAGGGGGCTAAATAAGGATATTTATCCACATAGGCAAAATTGCCCAAGCTTGAAGAGAACGTCGGGCGGTTTACATTTTTTGGAATTATAGCCATGGCCTTTGTTTTATCCATATTAATGACCAGTTCGTTTAGAGCTGCATATTTCACCAAATTCTCAAACATCTGTTTCACACCACCGTAAGTATGATAGAGTACCACAATATTGTTGGCATATAACATGCAGGGTATGGGGACCCTTCCTATTTTGGGGTTGAATCCTACAGTTGTTATGAGTTTATGAGGGAGGTCCACCATATACAGGTTATACAGCATATGGGCTACAATGCAACCCTTCTTAACCCCTCTAATTTACATGACCCTTGCTGAAACATTGCCTGTATCGTCCAGTCTCACTCTGGCCGCAGTGTCATGGTGCAGTCCCTTTAGTTTTGATACCAACCATGTGGGGCACCCCCCTGCTTCCATTTTACTCCAGAGTTTAGCACGATCAATACCGTCAAACGCGGTTCAAAAATCAACAAATACCAAATATAGTGGTGCCCCTCCTTGGGTTGCTGCCCTAGTTAGGAGTGCATCCAAAATCCTAAGGTTGTGAGTGGTAGAGCTGCACGGTCAAAAACCCCATCTGGAAAAATTTTAAAATCTTCCTTTCCTCCACCCATCTCTGAAGTATGCCCAGAACAAAGGACGCAAATATCGTAACCATCATGTCCAGTACGGACAACAACCTGTAGTTGTCTGGGAGGATATGGTCACCTTTTTTATTGATGGGCAGCAGGATCGATTGCTGCCATGAAGACGGAATCATCTGTGACTGGCATACTTTCCCAAACAATACCTCCAAAATCTCAGACCACCGACCGGGGCCGGACTTCAAAACCATGCTGGCTAAACCATTGGGGCTTGGTGGTCTGGAACTGCTTAGTTTCTTGATCTTTACCTCTTTGGCAGGCTGTGCGATATTTAATGGCCATCCCTTTGAGCAGTATTACAGGGTCAGACCCTTATCGTTCCCCGCCCCCTTTCCATCAAATGGTCTAAACACACCTGTTCCTTAATAGAATTTGGTGTCTGTTTCTTTACATTCCCTTTTGCCCCTGCTTGTGCCAACTATATCTTTCTGGGATCCCTTCATTTGAGCAAGCCAATCATATTTTACCACTGTCTGCTTTGAATTGACAGTCCGAGTGCTTTACCCAGCGTTTGTATTTACAGATAGTTACCCTTACTCGATGAGTCTGCTCACTGTAATCGTGTCCTGCCGAGCGTATGACTCTCAGCTTCTTTCTCATTACTCTTTTCACAGCTCGTATGTTGGGGTCATACTCGTGAGTCTGTTTATCCAGTGCAAACAGTTTCCCAGTAGGGAAGGTGCCTGTTTTGGCCGCTAAAGTGTGCAGCCATTGTTCTTTCTGGTTAGCACCAAGTTTGTTTATTAACCCTGGTTCAGGGTCATCGGTCATTAATTGCCCAAGTAAGGTATATACTTTGTGGACATGGCCGGCGGTCCAGCAGATACAGTTACCACCGCAGTTGGTCTGTATCTCTGCGCAGGATCTTGCAGTGTTTTCCTTAGCTGGTCTTTGCATTGTCAAAAACAAAATGGCATGATCGCTATGATCTTTCAGTGAGACGCTTAGGTCCAAGACACCTTCTATACAATCATTTTTACCAAAGAAGTAGTACAAAGTGGCCATATGGTTATTTTGGGCCCATTTATATTGCCCCAGCCGCTCTCCACCAGCTTGACCATTAACGAGTGTTAAATCGCAGAATCTAATGAAATGTATTCATTGATCTCCCTTACTGTTACCAGCATTTTGAGCATCTCACTTTTCTTTGATGCAAATCTAAAGGCTGCGTATTCTACCCCATCTGTGCAGCATGCATTTAAATCTCCAGCCAGGAGGTTTTGTTGATTTTCATTTTCTTTCCCCCACTCCGAAAATGCATCCACTAAAATAGTATGTATTGATTCTAGGGACTGTGTGTCTGGAGGGATGTAGGTGTTTATCAATAACAGTTTGCTCAAGTCATGTTTATTCATGCGAACTTAATTCAATGGAGAGCAACGTCTTGCAACTGGGGGGGAGTATCACCTGTCGTGATTCAATGGCCTGACTAACACCTATGATAAAACCACCATAGGGACGTCCCTTAACCCCTCTTTCTGCCATGACCTGGTAGATGTGGAAACCGTCCACATGCAAGGTGGCATTCAGTTAGGTTTCTTGCACTGGAATATATCGTGCATGGCTAACTGGGGCATTGAGACTTCTTTGTGGATAAGATGGCTATATACTCTAGTATTCCAGCTAGCAATGCTATAAGTTCAGGAATTCATGTCACTTCTAAATCAGAGGCCTATTTCTTGGCATCCCTGTGGTATTGTGTCCTCAAACCTTGCTGTCATAGTGTGCATGCCAGCAGATGGAGGGACACAAAAGAGACTTCCGTTTGTCAGCAGCTACCGTTTTTGTTGGCACCCTGTTTCCCGCTTTACTAAATGTCTTGTTCCCACATTTTCCTACCTTGGGAGGTGTCAGGGAGAATTCTCATTTTAGTGTTTACTTCCTCCCACATTAGAGACACCTAGCTCTTTAACTGGACTTAAGGACTTTTTAATTTTAACCATTTGTGTTTCTTTTGTTTTTGGAGTCTGACAAACTCCATAAGCATCTACTTTTTGTATTGTGACACACAGCACCTTCAGTGCAGTGTCACAGAGAAGTCCTTTGGATTTCTCATAAGGTTTAAATGGACTTTACCTACCTTTTCCCTATGTAGGTCCAGCACACCCCATCTTATGTGGAGGGCTGTGGGGGGGTTACTTAGTAGCCCCTTTTCCTACTTACTGCTGCAAAAATATGTATGCAACTCTCACAACTTTAAAAGGATGGTAGCAGTGATTAAATGTTCCTACCATTGTGCTTTTCTACCACAGTCTGAATCCTCAGCTGCAGTGTAGCACCCATGGGTGACCATTGTGTAAAAATTGCCTCAGTCTTCTTTTTTCACCATTTCTTGTTAGTGAGGTCTTTCTTGTGTTTTACTCTGTGTGCTAAACCAGGTTTAATCCTTTTGTTTGTTTTGCCTTTGGCAGACTTCAGTATTAAAACCTGTCTCTGGCTCCAGTGTGTCTGGCAGGGCAGGAAGCGAGGGAGGTGCCCGAAATGCCCCTCTCCTTAGTCTCCTTGGTTATCCAAATGCACCCAGTGCTGTTTGGCTAGCTGGCTGTCGTTCCTGGACAGCCACCCTGCTGTGTGATTGACAGCCAGGCTGTGAATGAATGGGAGAAACCTGCATAAAAGGTGAGGCTTCTTGAACTGAAGACAAAGTCGACCACTGGACGAAACATCCGATGAAGGAATTGTGTGGAGAAGCTTGCTGCATCATCCTGGACCCTTGACCTGCCTGGTGAAACCCTGCTGCTATGCTGAAACTGCTTTTCCGAATCGACTAGAGAAGCTCCGGAAAGGATTTCTTCCCTTGGGTTGGTGGGACCAACGAACCCCAGTAGGAACTTTGCTGGAAGACCTTCCCCAACTGGTGTACCTCTTTGCTACTGCTGGAACCGAGTGCCAGGGGTGGAGAAATCCGTAGTCGAGTGCAATGTTTTATTTATTTATTTATTTATTTGAATTTTTAAAGTGCTCACACAGCACGGGGGCATCGAGGCACTGTTACACAAAAATGTCTTAGTTGCATATTTATAACACGCTTCATACCCAGAGGTTTCTAAGAGTGGACCCGGGGATCGAACCTGTGTTGCTTCATGTAGTCTTGTTTCCAAAGCCAGCACGTTGCCGCTGAGCTACCCTCCCTTTCAGCTGGACCAAAGTACCAGGAAGATCCTGAGGACCCTCCTGAAGCAGGATGACCCAAGCTCGAGTCACCTCACCAGAGTGCTGGACTCAAGGAGTGAAGGAAGCGCATTCATTGTCCAATATCCGCGGTGCTGCTATTTGCCATTAGCTGAAACCAAGAAGTGCTGCGGAACTGAAAAGAGCCAGTAGCTGCCGCCGACCTTTTAACTGTAGTGCAGGAGTCTTCCAGATGTCCTCCCTCTTGTCCACACAACTGAGGCACAGGAACACAGGATCTGCAACACTGCAACCAGAACAGAAGCCAGCTGGATCATCTTCTTTTAACCTAAGGTATTGTGCTGACTGAGGTGTACTTACCTCTTTTTTTCTGTAGCTTGCATTATCTCACTTGAGACTTGCAGTAGCTGCTTTTTGCAGAGTTGATATCAGCACTACCTTTCAAAAGTCTAATAACTTGTGGCCCAACAGTGATTTTCTACAAACTCTCTGACTTTGTGCAAGACCTTTGTGCTATCTAAGACGCACCTCAGCTCCATAGACACTGTTCACATTGACTTTGGCTGTCCTGGGTCCCTGCAGACTCTTCTGACCCATTGACTTTGATTCTAACTGTCCCTCATATGTGATACATTGGTTTAACGAATATTGCTGGGAAAGATTCTATCTAGACTTAATTGGGAGATTGAAAGTGCTCACATGCTCTGAGAACCTGTTAACCTTTTTCCTTCCCTTAACCTTTCCTTTTCACAACCTCAGAATTTTACCAAGTGCAAAAAGTGATGTATAAATGCCAATACTGTCCTAGTAATTGAAGTCACCTCAGGGTGTAGGAAGTGTGTATGAAACATCTCTAAATAGTATTTACTTGCTTATGTTGATTCTGAGAACATGTTATGAAGTGTATTTTTATTGTTGCACAGTGCACCTTTTAAAGAATGCTTATTTAAAACTAACCATTAAATAAATAAGTAATGATTTGACTAGAAAACCTTGAGTATAAGTGTTATTTGGATATGTGTATGTTTGGATTTCGATGCTACAGCTCAACAGCTCACATTTACCCCTGTCGAGATAAGTCTGGCTGCTCAGTCACTCTACCAACTTGTGTAGTACAGACCTGTACCAATAGGTGGGTTACCTAATACCAAGAGGACAAGACTGGTGTAGTCTCCCACAGTGTTACTGCATTCAATCTTGCCTAAGAGGGGGTCACCCATGATGACGGTCAGTCGAAAGCCACGACTCCACAAAGTATCTACATTAGAGTACACTAAGGATGCCACCAAAGGAGAAGCAAATCTTATCCATGCCCAGTTCGTGTCTCTGTTATATTTCGGTAGGGCAATTTTCAAAAGGTCTCTTGTGCAGATCCTAGCCAAGTCCGGGATATTTGCCAACATGTCCAACTGTTTTGCTCAATTCAAAAAAGGACTGTTCCAGGTTGGGGAAATTTCCTCGATTTTTAATAAAGAGCTCATCAGTGTATCAGAGCTGACAGGACCCACAGGCCGCTGTACATGTTGCCCCATACCAGCTTGTCCATACTGCTGTGCTTGCATTTCCGTGTGCAAAGTTTTCGGGATGTACTTTTGCCTTATCTTGTCATTTTGTACAGGTACATGCAGATCTTGAAATTGACTAGGAACTGGCTTTACAGAGCCAGGCTAGCCGGGAATAGCATTTTGGCCATCCTTGTTCAACATGGGTGTTTCTTTATACATTGGGGGGTCATTTTGCACTGTGGCCCATTTGTCCATGGGGCCTCTGAGTGCTACTTGTCTGTTAGTGCCATGCCCCTGTACCTTTGCATAGAGTAGGGGTGGTAGCACTTTGTACCCCCTTGGCTACTCCCTGTGTAGTGCTCATTCTTTGCCCTTTCTGTGGTCTAATTAGCATGATAACTGCTGTTACTGCTTTTAATGTACCAAGTTCATGGTAATTTTTACCTTGTTGTGCTACACTCGTAAATCTTGTCGCTTCCAAGTGTTTCATCATTGAGATTTCAGCACAGACCGCTTGCAGCGCATCCTCTTTGTTAAATGAAACAATAGTAATTGAAGCATCCAGCCATATTGAGGAGGTATTAGTCTCAGAGGTGCTGGTCTTACCCCGAACCTTGTCCCTGGACAGACTAACTTTCGGGACATCAGTTGAAAGGGGCCCCTAGGGGTCCCTTACGTCTATGGAAACAAGGCGAGTCACCACACACGAAAGATACGCCAGACACAAGGCTGTATTCCCAAAGCTAGGGTTAATTGCAAAGCAAATAGTCTCAGTTGGCCAACTCGGTCTCACGCCCCGCGACGTGTATCTCTAGACCTCGAGGGACGCAAGAGAGCGAATTACGTACATCGGTTACATATATACAAAATGCATATCAAACAATCAGCTATGACATGTTTAACACCACCCTTTATTGGGTTTCTTTGAACTCGGTGTGATGATGGACACTTTCGACAATTATGACACCGTCAAATATCTATTCTAGTAACAATATGCAATTTGTGAGTGCGGAGGCATCTTTCAGTTGTTGAACAGAACACAGTGCTTCTGTTCTTGGAAGCGAGCTACATACGGGGGAAGAGTCGCATTCCAGACCTTGCTATCTATGAGGTGCTATTCGTGTCCTGGGAGCCGACATGCTCTAACAGGGCTCAGTAAAGGCGGGCCGTAAGAAGAGCATAATTCAAGCCTTTAGCTGCTTTATTCTAAACATATTCTACCATATAACGAGACTGGCTGGCAGCTGCGAAATGATTAAATGCCCTGCAGCTCTGCTTGAAGGCTAGATTCAGGAGGGAGCCGGGCATTCTTCCTGGCGCTGCCTACGTTGTGTTTCAACTAACTGTTGTTATCCTGGAGGCCCTGCGGCCTTGTCCTTTTACGTGCAGACAACAATGTTTTAAGGTCGAGCAGTGTAAGCAGAAAATGTACTGCGAAGCAATAAGAACAGAAAGCAATGAGCAATGGTTAGAAAACAAAATGGCGATTCTTGTTACATCAAAATGGTCGTTCATTGGCAAACTCGGAAACCTATATGTCTGTCATATCGTGCATGAGACGGTTGGCCCACAGCCATCAAAATACGTTTGCTGTTACATATGAGAGGTATCCATTTTTCTAGACTGACAAACCCTTCTTTGGTCGTATGCCAAACGTCTCATCCATTTATTGTATCCTCCTCCAATGACGATAAGTCTGAAGTACTTATGTCTGAATTTGCATGCTATTGTAAGCATCACCATATTCATTAATATCTATAGCCATCAATTCTTTTACTGTTTTCATCTCATTTGTGTCTTGGTCAGCCCGACCATGAGTTTATTTTGTTTTCTTTTTGTCATAAGATGCATACATCCCTGAGTACATCCCTCAGTTACCTCAGCACAAACTATTGGTAAGCAGTGTATGCAACAACAACACGTTATGAATGTTCCAAACACCACTACTAATATCGAAATCAACTTCCATCCCCAAGACGCAGTATTCCCCAAAACCAGGACTCTATTCCCCAGCCTCCTTCTCCAGTAGGGAGTTTGGAACTTAGGACATGCATTTTTTTTATTGCTTCAAAGATTGTAGGGGAATAGTCATCTACAAATACACAACACACTGATCCCACTATTTTGCAAATTCCCCCACGATCAACCAGGATCACATCGAGAGCCATTCTATTTTGCAGCGACATTAACCTGATTCCTTTTTCTTCCAGCGTCATGTTAAATCGTATATCTGTCATTGTGTTTATGGTATTTTTTAGGTTTATAGTCATAATATCGAAAAAATAATGTCGAATTACAAAAATGTCGAATGCAAAAATGTCGAATGCAAAAATGTCGAAAACACATACATATAATAGAAAAAGTCATTAATTCGAAAAAAAATGTCGAAAAAAAATCGAAAAACCAATGTTAAAATAACTATGTAAAATGTCACACATACTAATGTTTTTTATTGGGGGGGTCCCCCCCAAACTCCCCATCCCAAACCCCTACCCCAACCCTCCACTCCTCCCCATCCCCCCCAACACCCCCCATGGATATACCTTTAATTTTTCAAAAAAAGTATTTAATAAAACATTAATTAAATAATTAATAATTAAAAAACCCCATCCCAAACCCCTACCCCAGCCCCCCCTCCTCCCCAACCCCCCACCCACCATGGATATACCTTTAACCATTTAAAAAAATTATGTTTTATAAACTATAATTAATTAATTATTTATTTAAACATTAATTCGAAAAAAAATCGAAAAAAAATCGACATTTTTGTAATTCGACATTTTTATTTTCGACATTTTTTTTTCGACATTTTGACTTTCGAAAATATTGCATTCGATATTATGACTGGACACCTATTTTTTAGTATCCTGGACAGCTGCCTTGTATTATAGGAGTTCACTATCTGCCCCAAGAATGGAATGAATGATTTTGCTACGTCCGTCGCTATCAAAACACCTTCGCTACTCCTTTTGACTCTAGATCTGGATAGTCTGGCCATGTCTGCTGTTTCTAAGAGGAACACTCCTGGGAACAGTAGACCTAGGTAACATGTACCTCCCCAGTTTCTGGGCAACCAAGGATATGCTTTCTCTCCACATATAAATAAATTGGATCTCGAACTTATACTGGTTCTATTTCCCATTTCAATAACATTGTATTCATGCATCCAGTAAATGTTCCGACTGAAAAGGAGCCTTTCTTTTTTAGACAAAAAGGGACAGTTCTTGGGTTACAATTCACTGTATAAGAAGTGGGAACTGCATCTTTATCCCCGTCTGTTCTTACACGAAACGTCATCACAGATGTTTTAACTGGTGGGGACAATCTATCTTGTCTATTTTGTTGGGTTATCTTTCGCGTACTTTTCCTCGTAGGCTCTGGGGTCATTACTTGTGCTTTATGGAATATGGAACAACCCACAGGTCCCATTATTATTTCCTCAAACTCATTCATGTTGGTTCTGTCTAATTGATCTGTACTACTCTCATTCCATTTCCCATAGAACATTGCACTTAAAGATGTACTACATGCAGAACTTAATGGTAATGGCTGTACATACCAACCTATTCCTTTCCCAGCATGCTGTGTTAAATGGGCACATACCCAGCAATTTGTTTTCTTCAGAATTGCATGTGTCATATTCATAATTAATAACAACATGTTGTTACCAAACCCTTCCCTGTGTCTTTCTTCCATTGGGGACAGGGTATAAGTAATCACCTGAACCAGGCTTTCAGTAGTGGATATATTAACTATGGGTAAAAACATTCCCAATGGGTGTATCGATACCACATACCATAATAGTAGGGCTGTCGTTATTGGTGCTACCACGCTCATAAAGCACATAATTATTGTCAGTGCCAGCATACAATTCTTTTTACCATGCGTTTTTCTAAAGCTTGCAGTCTTTACAATTGACTCATTCTCAGCAGTGATTCAGGAGGAGGCTGAAACCGGTCCCGACATGTTTCTCACCGTCCTTCTTCTTCCTTATTACAGTTTGTCGTGGATATCCCTCTTCGTTGCACTTGCTCTGATGTCAATAAGTTCAACGGAATTGTCACAGTTCAGTTCTGCCAGTCCTTTATAGCCTGGATTTGCTTATTTATTTTTAGGCAAGATCACTTGTCCTTTCTCATACTGCTCAGAGGACTTTTGATCAGTTATCTTATTGCCTTAGTACCATGTGCGCCCAGCTTGTCCACTCTGGTTCAGGACACATGTACTTTTTATGATCGCACCGAGGAGCCGCGAGTCTTGAATTGCCCGATTTGCACAATTCTCACGCTTCTCTCCTCTACACCTCTAGTTCCTTCTACGTCCATGAGCGGAACCAGAGGTTGACATAAACACCAAAGAACTGTGGATTACTTTGTCTTTCGAGGCCGCAAATTGTATCGCCTTACTCCTGGTATTGTGTGATCCGTGAACAGTGCCGGCGCACTTCCAGATTCAGGCTCAAAGTCAGCCTGTGGCGCTACTGCAGGTGCTGGTGTGCGCCGCATCAGTGATGCAGATTCGGTCTTTGGCATGCTGGCAAGTGCTGGTGGGCGCCAAAGAGGCACACGTTTAGTTTCTGCTGGTATTTGCAGGGCAGATTTCGTGTCGGCCAACAGTGATGTTGATTCTGCTGGGCAACGTTGGGGCACTCTTTGCCCTTTCCCCTTTTTGGTAATCGTCTCAGGCTTTGGTTCAAGTTTCACTTCTCACTTGGGCAGATTTGGTGGCGGCTTACTGGCAACAGTTTCTTCCGTTTCTGGGACCGCTGTCTCTTTCCGGTCGTCTGGGTCAGGCAAGTCTTTCAGTGAAGTTGGAATCTTGGGTGGCATGGATCCAAGACTTCCGTCCATCCACCCGTATCGCCGCCTGCGTTGCCAAGAGTACTTGATAGGGGCCACGCCACCTGGGTGCTAACGATGACTTTCTTTCAAAATTTTTAAGCAGCACCCAATCTCCTGGCTCCAGCGCTTGCCCCGGACCGGTGTATCTCACTGGTAATGCCTCCTGCACCTGCTGATGAATCAAACGCAATTTCTGCATTAAAAGGCCACAATAAGTACTAAGTACAGGATGTTAAACCTCTCTAAATCGTTTTGGCTGAGGTGCGCACCAAACATTTGCCGGCCTCCCCATTACAATTTCGTACGGGGAGAGCCCAGTTTTAGCCTGTACAGACGTATGCATGCGTAATAGAGCTATTGGTAATGCATCCACCCAACTTAACTTGCTTCCTGCACATATTTTGCTGATTTTTGACTTGAGAATCCCATAGTGCCTCTCCACAAGACCGGCCGAACTCGGATGCCTTGAACTATGGAGTCTCTTATCAATCTGAAGACCCGCACATATCTGTAACACCACTGCACCCACAAAATGCAGGCCATTATCTGACCATAAAACACGGGGCAAGACAAAACGGGAAGAATATTCTTTAAGCATTACTTTTGCCATGCTCATTGCTGTGCAGTCCTTTAAGGGATATGCCTACACCCACTTTCTGAATGCACAGATCACCACTAAGACATATTTCAAATTTTGGCATGTCTCCATTTCTATGAAATGAAAATGGATCACTTAAAAAGGCATAGAGGGCGGGCCAAAACTGCCTATTGGAGTCACTGTTCCCTTTCCTACATTGTGCTGTAAACACATGATACAGTTATGCATCAACCTCTCTGCATTCTTCTTTATGTTTACATTCTGCCATACTGTTGATAGGTGCTGTATTATCTTTTTCGCACAGATGTGAGTAGGGCTGTGGGCCATTGTGACCATTGCAGTCACATACGAATTTGGCAACATCCAGTTTCTAGTTCCCTTGTCCACCCAACAACCCTCCAGATCTAACTCAGCAGAGCCCCCTGCCTACCCTTGTATTTCATCGGCCGTAGTTTCGGCCTGCATTTCTTTGACAGTGGCAACTCCATTTTCTATCATACAGGGTACTTCCTCAGTCTGAACCGTCATCAATGGTATTTAAATCAGTGGCAGTTTGTTTCGCAATTCTGTCTGGAAACGTGTTTCCCTCTCCTACTTTGCATGTTACCTTTTTGTGTGCCTCGCATTTCACTATTGCTAGTCGCTTTGGAAGCGTGAGTGCAGACAGCAATCGTACAATCAAAGAGCCATGTTGAATTCTGGCCCCATGTGATGTCAAAAACCCTCTCTCAGCCCAGAGTCGACCAAAGTTGTGAACCACCCCAAAAGCGTACTGACTATCAGTATATATATTCACATTCAAATTTTCAGAAATCTCACAGGCTCTGGTCAATGCTATTATCTCTGCGGCTTGTGCCGAGTTGTAGGTTATTCTTTTGCTTTCTACAACGCTCTCTAGGGTAGTGATAGCATACGGGGCAGTTTTCGTGCCGTCAGGTAATTTAAAACATGAGCCGACATAAAATAACTCTCCATCTGGCTCTTTCTGTGGGGTATCACTTAAATCAACTCTCCCCTTGGTTTCTTCCTCAGTGACCATTAAGCAATCATGGGGGGGTGATTCATTCTCCCCAATTTCCTTTATGGGTAGTGGCATTAATTCTGCAGGATTCAAAGCGCTACACCTCATAATTTGGATATGGGGCGCGAACAAGATAATCTCATATTTTGTCAATCTAGCAGAGGTGAGGTGATGCGTCTCTGTTCTATTTAATAGAACGTCTATGGCATGTGGCACCATCAGAATTAAAGTATGCCCCAATACCATCCCTTCCGATTGTTTCACTGACGCAGCAGCCGCCGCGACTGATCGCAAACATCGTGGTAGTGCGCGCGCTACAGGGTCCAGCGCACAAAAAAATAGCCGCATGGCCTATTTCTTCCACCTTGTTCCTGTGTCAAAACCGCCAATGCACATCCTTCACTTTCACACACAAACAGTCTAAAAACCTTCTCATAATTCGGCGTGCCCAAAACTGGAGCAGAACATAATGCAGTTTTCAATTGATCAAATGCTTTCTGACATTCCTCATCCCACTGTAAAGGCATAACCGCATCCTTTCTAGTCAAATTCACCATCGGTTTCACAATTAACGCAACATTACCAATCCATTGTCTGCAATATGAAGCCATGCCTATTATGGCTCTGACTCCTTTCTGTGTCTTTGGAAAAGGCATACAAGAAATACTTTCTATGCGTTCTGGCATTAGCCTTCTCCCTTCTTTCGAAAGTAGGTAGCCCAAATAGGCCACCTCCTTTCGATTATATTGACATTTCTTCAAACTAGCTTTATGGCCATGTGCTGCTAGGTGTGACAGTAGTAATACAGTGCTTTCTTTACAAATCTCCTCTGTGTCAGCAGCTAATAATAGATTGTCTATGTATTGCAAGAGTACTCAACCCACTGGTAAGTCTAGCATGTCTAGCTGCTCTTTCAATGCTCTACTGTAAATACTCGGACTTTCCGTGTAACCTTGCGGAATCCGCGTGAATGTAAATGATCGTCCTCCTAATGTGAACGCGAACAAATATATGTTGTCCTTGTCCACCGGAATGCTAAAGAACGCATTTTTCAGATCAACTACACTAAAGTATTCTGCTGAAACAGGTATCATTGTCAATATTGTAGTGACATCTGGCACTAAACGAAATTGTGGATCTACTACTTTGTTTAGCGCACGCAAATCAATTATAAAACAGTATGGTACTTCATTGCCTCCTTTTTTACAAAAAAAGGAAGAATCGGGCTGTTGCATGCACTGCCTGTAATTTCTTCAATTACCCCTAATTTCACCAAATCTGTAACAATACTCTTCAATCCTTTCCCACCTTCAGCCGAAATTCTGTATTGGGGAATTTGCGGTAGTGTAACACTCTCTTTCAAAATGATCTTTACTTGCTCAATTTTCAAGCATCCTACATCGTTGTCATGCATTGCCCATATACAGGTTGGCACTTTACTTAGTTCTCCTTGTAAAGTTTCAGACATGAATTCTGACACAGGGCATCTTGTGGCCAAATCGTTAGTAACACCCCGTCTGCTGTACAATGTATAACGGAACCACATTTTTGCAACAAATTTAATCCCAACAAGTTCTCCCCACATTTTTCTGTTAAAAGGAAAGGACACTGTTCAGTGAATGGTTCTATAGTAACTGGGACTGGTTGGGACACTGGGTTTATGACTGGTGTACCTGCGAACCCTACGGAAACATTCTTTTGCCCTGACAGTGGTATATCCGGAACCAAGTGATGGTCTATTGAACACTTTTGCGCTCCTGTATCTACAAGAAAGCTGTGCTCCTCATTCCCGACTCTCATTTCTACGTAGGGTTCTTTCTGATTCACGGGAATAGACACTGGTTCCGACCCCTGTCCTGGGCTGTTCTATTGGGGAAATAACACATCGTCCGATGTGTAATCATTACTGTTACTGTAATACGTGTTTGGCTGTGTATCAAAAACGTTCCCACTCTTCCCTCTATTTCCCCCACTCTGGTTTCCATACTGTTGGTTTTGCTGTCCCTGACTCTGGTTAGGGGCACTTTGGTTTTGGGCTTGGTTTTGATTACCTCCATTATTGTGGTGCTGCTGCATAATATTCCTATTTCGTCCATTCGCTCCTTGGTGTCCTCTATGCTGTCTCCTCTGAACAGACCCATTTCTATTCTGCAGATGTGGACATTGCGCTCGCCAGTGTCCTTCCTCCTTACAATACGCACACTGATTTGGTCCCACTGTTCCCCCATGCATATTTGAATTACTCCTTCCTTGTGCGTTCCCTCTCCCTCTATTGTGTCCTACTACTTGCTGAAGTAGTACCTGCGTTTTCAGTAGGCATGCTTTCAAGTCTGCCCCCATCTGTTTTAACAATGATAATTCGTCCACCATTGCCTTCTGCCCCGGCGATGGTAACTGCTGCCGTCCATTAGGTGACCCCTGCATTCCCTTCCGATGTCTCCCGATATCCTTACCCCTGTACCCAGGTGTAGTAAACATTTCGGCATAATCATTATCTAATTCATCTTTAAGTTCAAAAAGTCCATATACATGTTCTCTCACTTCTTCATCCCTTTCCCCACAGCGTGCTAATGCATTCAAATCTAACAATCGCTGCAGTGGTAATTTCCCAATTAACTGTTTCCATTTCTCCACCAAATATTCACCCATGCATTCCAACACTACCTGTCTTTCGTTGCTTCTTCGAAAGTCATACATCGAAGCCAATGCTGCCATCCCATCATTCCCGTCTATATACATCTCTGCCTGTTGCTGCAATTCCACCTTCCTTTCTTTTCTGATCTCACTGCGAGTGACCCTCGTGCATCCACGTTGTTCAGTCCCACCTCTCACCCCCGTGGTTTCAACTTCAACCCCGGGAGAAACGGACGGTACCGAGTCCATGTCTAAGGCGGGAGGTGCGGATGGGACAATGAGAACAGGGAGTGTCTGTTGTAGGCCTGGTTGGCTAATAGGAAGTGTTATGTGCGCGGTCTGTGGCTGTGGGAGGGCTTGAGCTACAGGAGGGAGAGTTTGGGCTACGGGCGGGGTTTGGGCACGAGTTACTGACGTGTCTGGCCTCACTTCTGATCTTGGGCCTTGTTTTGTATGGGTCAATATGTTTTCTATCAATTCATCTGCTATGTGTAATCCTCGTTGTGGGTATATTTTTTCTATATTCAACTGGTCACGTCTACCTGACCTCCTTAGACTCTTCGTCCACTCCTCCTCTTCCTTTTCTTCCGCTACTTCACCTTTCGATTTATGCCTGCGCGCATGCTTCACTCTACTTCTAAATCGGAGCATTGCTTTCCTTCTCCAGTCTTTAACGATATCAAATGCTGCAGGACGCGCTTTCTTTCTTATCAACACCCTTTCCAAGTTATCTATTCTCGCTATCTCAAAACTACCATTAATCAGCCACTGATGGTCTAGTTGCTTTCTGGTTTGCCTATGCCAAGTCTCACAGAATATTATCGCACCCACTTCATACTTCACATACATCTCATACGCCGGCGTTCCCCCGGGTGGTGCAATTTGGCCATCTTCCAAAGATTGTCTACCACAGCGGAAAAACCCTGCTAGGCATGTTTCAACCTTGCCCCTGGTTAATCAACCTTACCTAGGGCATTTGATTTTGCAAAGTCAACTCTCAACCAATATCAGGATTACTTTTAATCGGGGAATGACTCACCTGATGAATCAATTTGTCCTTTCGGACACAAGTCGTCTGTATACTGACGCACCCAATGACGTCGTATCTGAGTTTCTTGGCTTCCGCCCCGTTTCGGGACCCTCGCCTCCTTGTTCTCTAGCCAGGCACGTCGATCAGGGATCAGATGTGTGCAGATCTGCAAAGGAGTCTCTCATTACTTCTACAGGGCGCCCCGAACACCTCTTGATCCCGGCTCGATCGTCCCGTCCTCGCCGTTCTCCGCCTTACTCAATTACAATGTATGCGATGGAACAAGTGGGGGAGGGTCCCTATTCGGGCGCCATCTTGAAAGGGGCCCCTAGGAGTCCCTTACGTCTATGGAAACAAGGCAAGTCACCACACACGAAAGATAACGCCAGACACGAGGTTGTATTCCCAAATCTAGGGTTTATTGCAAAGCAAATAGTCTCAGTTGGCCAACTCGGTCTCACGCCCCGCAACGTGTATCTCTAGACCTCGAGGGACGCAAGAGAGCGAATTACGTACATCAGCTACATATATAAAAAATGCATATCAAACAATCAGCTATGACATGTTTAACACCCCCCTTTATTGGGTTTCTTTGAACTCGGTGTGATGATGGACACTTTCAACAATTATGACACCTTCAAATATCTATTCTAGTAACAATATGCAATTTGTGAGTGCGGATGCATCTTTCAGTTGTTGAACAGAACACAGTGCTTCTGTTCTTGGAAGCAAGCTACATACGGGAGAAGAGTCGCATTCCAGACCTTGCTATCTATGAGTTGCTGTTCGTGTCCTGGGAGCCGACATGCTCTAACAGGGCTCAGTAAAGGGGGGGCCATAAGAAGAGCATAATTCAAGCATTTAGCTGCTTTATTCTAAACATATTCTACCATATAACGAGACTGGCTGGCAGCTGCGAAATGATTAAATGCCCTGCAGCTCTGCTTCAAGGCTACATTCGCGAGGGAGCTCTTGTTATCCTCGAGGCCCTGCGGCCTTGTCCTTTTACGTGCAGACAACAATGTTTTACAGTCGAGCAGTGTAAGCAGAAAATGTACTGCGAAGCAATAAGAACAGAAAGCAATGAGCAATGGTTAGAAAAAAAAATGGCTATTCTTGTTACATCAAAATGGCCGTTCATTGGCAAACTCGGAAACCTATATGTCTGTCATATCGTGCATGAGACGGTTGGCCCACGGCCATCAAAATACGTTTGCCGTTACATATGAGAGGCATCCATTTTTCCAGACTGACACAGTGATTAGTTTTTTCCAACGTGACCCATTGTCTGTTGTAACTTTCTCAGTATACATGTCCCGGCCTTGCATTATATGGTCCACCACTTTAGAGGTCAGCGCTTTTAGTTCCTATTGGCTTGCTGCTAAAGATGAGCACAGCATAAATAGTGACTCAATTCTTGCAAGTACTGTTCATTACTGTCTGAGTTTTCATAACTTGAATACTCTGTGTGAGCTGCCAATCCAGTAAGGTCTGGGCTTGCTGACAGATTTCCACCAATAAGGTTACTACTACACTCTATGCCTTGCCCCATAGTATTGTGTTTAAAGTTCTGGCACATTTTTAGTAGTGAACCATTATTGTCTAATGACACTGGTGAACTCAGACTGCCTTTTTCAAACTCTTCTGCCTTCCAATAATGTTGCTGGCAAGGGGGGAGGGGAGGTCATGAGAGGAGACAGAAAAGGAGAGAAAGAGAAGGCGGAGGGAATGGGGATAGGGATTAGGGATTAGTTTGGGCAAAGGTGATTAGTTACTTAGGTTTAGTGTGCTTCAATGCTCACCAGCACTGGCGGTCACGACCATAGGCACAAATATAGTCGCAACCACCCAATCCCCGACATAGACAACAACAGTCTCCCTCTTACCAGACCTTGTTGAAACCACCCGTAATCACCCTCACCTCTGCCTTCCTGCCGAGAGGGTACCCTCTGAGGTCTATGCAGGGATTCAATGTTTGCTAGGTGCAGGACTTACTTGATTGGTATCGGCACTCCTTCAGCAGCAGCAAGGTGACCGCTGTCACTCCCGCTGGGTTCACAGTTTGAACAGGGCTCCCATTCACTCCAATCCTCCACAGAGGTAACAGGACAAGTCAATTATATGGACAATACACCACATACTGCGTGCACTACAGACCACTGTAGACCACTCTGTCTTGACCACTCCGTGCTGCGCTCTGCGGGAGATTATATGGTGTTTAAAGCAGCATATTGTCTCTATTTATTTAACTGTTATCCTATGTGCTGCACTGCCCCCTCCCCTTTCCCCCGCACTTTTCCCCTCCCTTTCCCCTGCACCTACGCGATCGCAATGTCACCTTGCCTAGTAGGATCGCTATCTCTGTCTTTCCTCTGTTTCCCCCT
Organism: Ambystoma mexicanum; assembly: GCF_040938575.1. Taxonomy (NCBI): domain Eukaryota; kingdom Metazoa; phylum Chordata; class Amphibia; order Caudata; family Ambystomatidae; genus Ambystoma; species Ambystoma mexicanum. Next base: position 426,578,679 of record NC_090925.1, on the reverse strand, counting down.
CCCTTGCCTCGTCGCCTTGAAACACTTGTATATAGTCACATTATAAATGCTATATCATATCATATCATAACTCCTGCTTCCAGCAAAGTAGGTGGAGAAAAGACTTCCTCAGCTCACAGTCCACTGCAGACCACTCTGTTTTGACCACTCTGCACCTACTAATTTAGAGTATTGAGTGTTCCAGGCTGTCATGGTCTTGGGAAAAGAAAGCTCCTAATCCTGCTTCAGAGGCATCTGTTTGAAGGAAAAATTCCTTTGAAAAGTCATCAACATTTAGGATGGGCCTTTGACAGCGGGTTTCTTTTAGGGTTGTGTAACATTCTTGATCTTCTTCAGTCCACATGATCTTCTGGGGCTCTGCATTTTTCAACTTATCAGTGACTGTAGCAGTTTTGAAAAATTGGGGATGAATCAGTGATAATAGCCGATCAGTCCTAAGAAGGCCCTAAGATCGATCTTTGTTCTGGTTGTAGGGGTATCTAGGACTGCTCTAACTTTCTCTTTTTGAGGCTGTACCATACCATTCCCCACAACGAATCCTAAGTACTTTACCACTGATTGGGCCAATTTTGATTTCCTAGGATTAGCTGTTAACCTCGCTGCTCTTAAGACTTGCATAACTGTATAAAAATGAAAAAGATGATCCTTCCAGCACTTGCTGTGTATTACAATATCATCTATGTAGGACCCGCAGAACTCAGAGTAGGGTTTTAAGATTTTATCCATCAATGTTTGGAATGTTGCAGGGGCCCAATGTAGTCCAAATGGGAGGACTTTAAAATGGAACAGACCTAGGGGTGCAGCAAAGGCAGTTTTTCTTGATCAGAGCCGTAAAGTGGCACCTGTCAATACCATTTTGTAATGTCTATGGTGGAGCGATAGACAGCGTTGTCAAGCCAACCAATAAGATCATCAATACGGGACATCGGGTAGGCATCAAACACAGACATGGCATTGACTTTTCTGAAATCCATACAAAATCTCCAACTATCATCAGGGTTTGCCACTAATATGATGGGGGAAGACCATGGGCTAGTAGATGGTTCAATAATAGGAGCTTCAAGCATCTGCTTGACTTCCTGGATGATGGTTGCTCTCCTTTCCTCGAGAAGTCTATAAGGTGTTAGGTGTACAACTTTGCCCTCAGGGGTGCGGATGTGGTGGTAGGTTCCTTTCACTCTCCCTGGCTTTTCTCTGAATACATCAGTAAATTGTAGGAGTAAATCATACAGATCCTGTTTCTTATTATTACCAAGTTCAGGAGGGATAAGTGCATTTCTGTCAGAGTCATCAGGTAATAAGGACGACAGAATAGTAGTAGCATTTTCTTTCCACTATTTTAGAAGATTAATGTGTTATAACTGGGTCTTTAATTGGCGGTCTGGTTGAGAAATGTTGTAGGTACAGGATTCTGTCTGTTCGAACACCTCATAAGGCCTGTGCCATTTGGAAATTAGTTTATTCTCTGAGGTTGGCAATAATACTAACACCTTTTGTCCCACCGAGAAAGCTGTTAAGGTGACCTTCCAATTATATGAGGTTTTCCGCTGTTCTTCTGCTTTGGCCATATGGGTTTGAACTAAAGATCTTACTACAGTCATGTGCTTTTTAAGACGGTGGGTAGTTTGGGTAAGTGGAATTGGGGCTTCCTCACTTCCTTACCATGTTTCTCTCAACATATCCAGGATATCTCGGGGTTCCTGCCCGTATAATAATTCAAATGCAGAGAATCATGTAAAAGCCTTGCGGGTCTTCCGAACAGAAAATAAAGCCCAAAGTACCATCTGGTTCCAAACCCTTCCGTCTTGTTCAACTAGCTTACCTAGTATAGTTTTCAAGGTTTTGTTAAACGTTTCTACAAGGCCATATGTCTGTGGGTTGTATACTGAAGTTCTTAAGGTGGTAATATGTAAAAGTTGTTTCACTTCCCCCATGAGTTTGCTCATAAATATAGAGCCCTGATCCGTTAAGATTTCTTTGGGAAACCCAACTCTCAAAATGACGGGGAGTGGGTGTTTAAGGATGTATGGGTGGTGTTAGCTCTAAGGCGGAAGGCTTCCGAATACCGTGTGGAAAAGTCCACTAGTACAAGCATTTATTTCTTTCCTAATGTAGATGTTCCCAGGGGTCCTACAATGTCCATGCCAAGTCTTGAAAACGGCACTTCAATAACCGACAGTGGCTTTAAGGGTACTGATGGTGGCATGTGGGCGCTGGTCTTTTGGAAGATTTCATACGTTTGCACAAAGGTTTTAATATCTGCGTGAGTTCCAGACCATTAGAATTTATTGAGGATTTATGCCCAGGATTTTGTCTGTCCTAAGTGACCACCCATCAGATAGGAGTGGGCTATTTCCAGGACAACCTGTTTATGACACTTATATGTGACTAATTGTTTTCTAACTAGGCCTTTTTGGAGTGGTGTCTCCCCGGTACATCAACCTTTGATTGATAAAGAAAAAGGGTCCTCCTTTCTCATAGCCTTCTAGTTCTGGTATGATTTGCAGGAAGGCTTCAGACAACAGCCTGTCATTCCTTTGGGCAAAGTCTAGGTTGGGAAGAGTTTCTGGTTCTTCTACCAGGACCCTACTGGGCTAAGCTCTAAGAGGGACATCAACTGTTTCATTAGCCTCCCTGAAGCCTTGGGTACCCTGATCTGTTACTTATTTCCCAACCTTTTCCGTTACACTAGGACACATTGCTCTTCTAAGCACTCCTTGTACAATGTTATCCCCTGATGGATCTGGAAGGGATCTTTCCCATGGTTTTGTAGTAACACCTTTTATATCTCGCCTGAGGTCTGGGTCTATGGCTCCTGCTAATACATCAATTCCAAATTTCCATGCTAACCCCGATTTGGGAGCTAATGTGATGTATGTGTGTGGTGGTGAAATCAAGACCACATCAGTGGGTGTTAGTCTTCTTTCACATGGGGAATAACTTCTTCCCTACTGCTGCAAGCATTGAAACCAATAGAGCCTTCCATGGCTACTGAAGTGTCAGATGCTTTTGGACTTAATTTCTCAAATTTGAGGGTTTCCCAATTGTATCTGTTGACCCGCATCCCACTTCTAACTTCCCCATTTGTGAAGGCACCATGAAGTAGACACAGACATTTGAATTCAAGTTCAAACAGTAAACATTTATTAAACCAAAATGAGGGTGGAAAAAGGCTTAACTTACTCCATGTTAATGTGCTATTTCCCTACCTAAATGAAACGAAGGTTAGTCTATGTCATTAAGTCCAGAGTAAATGTCTGTCTGTGTCGAAAACCCATACTTGCCCTCACATTTATTTGTATAAAATGTGTAGGGATGTCAGCATCAAAATGATAAGGATTCAAATAATAGTTCAGAGCTTCTTCAAGCCCTTGGTGGTACAGGGGTTCCCTTCCCCAAGATTCAAGATAGTTCACAATGTAAAAAGGGAATTCCCTTCCCAAGGTTTGAAATACTTCACAATGCACAGTGGTTCTCCACCCCAAGCTCTCAATTCTTTCATCATTTCCAAAAACACAATCCATTGTATGACTTCCCAGCTCTTCTGGTTTGGTTACCTTAAAAAATGTCACAAAGATACATTCCTTAATTTTAGCTCACACAGGATGTTCCTTCTATCCAATCACAAGCTTCTTTTCCATTTAGTTTAAGTGTTCCGTAGGTGGATGTCCTCAGTCTAGGCACAGTTATTGGACAACATGGTCCACCCATCACAGGTCATGCAAGCAACACACCTGACTTGTTTCTTTTCCATATACACATTGCCTCTGTTTCAGCTCTACACTTGGGTTGTTCTCAATTCACATCCTCATGATGCTTTATAATGGCTTGCTTTGCCACTGTTCATGTGTTGCACTTTTACATTCTTATGGCTCTTGCCAGTGCTTGTTCTCTCAACGTTACACAGTTCCTTTATATCGTGAGATTCCACCAAACTGCTTTCATTACAACCATTATTCAAAATGCTTACTTTCATTCGGTTCAGTTTTCAAAAAGTGCTTTCTTTCACTTATATCACTTATATCACCACTCATTAACATTTTCGGAAGTCTGACATGCTTGCCTGGCATCCTGGTGTCTCCCTTCCCAGGCTGACTCACCGGTTGTTGCTTACAGTGTTCCAGTGAGGCTTCTGGCCACCACAAGCTCTTTTCCTGCGGCACCTTTCTCTGTCTCCATAGCAGCTGTCCGTGACTGTGCTCCGACCTCCGATGCATCTCTCGCAACTCAGGCTTCACTTTTTATCTGTGCCAGCTCATGCCGGTTCCTTCTACGTAGTATGGCACGGGCCTCCAGCTTCCTTTAGCGCTGCTTGCCGGCGCATACACTCTGCATCTAACCGGGGTCATCAAACTCTCTGTCTGCCCTGCTGCCTTCCAGGAGAGGTCTGCTGTCATCCAAAAGTCCTTAGATCTGCTTCCATAGCTGACTCAATTTTCACAGTTCTTCCAGCTTTTAATTCTCCCACCAGGTTGATTGGCCCAAAAAGAGCTAGACCGCTCATTGCCGGTTCTGGAGTTCTGCATTGCTCTTGTGTGCTTCCGCCTCATCCCAGTACCTAAATGGTGTGTGTGTGTGTGTGTGTGTGCTTGTGAGTCACTAGAGAAAGGATGTATTGCTCTGGTTTGACTCTTCGTCATCCCGGTACCAAAATGGTATCTATTAGGGGATGTTCTAAAAGAAAAATAGGGAAAGGACTGGCAATAGCCTACAAAGGATTGAGGGATGTCAGACTCTTTATGTTAGGTAAATGGGTGATAGAAGCTCTCACTCAAGGCTCCCTCACCTCCACTGTCCAATTCTCCTCTACCCAGGCAGTCCTCGCTCGTATAGCCACCCCCAGAGTCAGGATATGATAGCAACAGCCTTTCCCTGGCCATTTAGGAGGAGAATATCTGGCAAAAAGAAGTGAGGACGCCCTCTGATTCCTTACTCATCCCATAATTGCACCCCAGGATACCCTGCTTTAGGCCAAATGACAGCCGGCTGATCCCCCAATATTGTGACAAACAAGCTTTTCATGTTGCCCACATCCAGAATAACGCCTGCCATCTTTTTTTCAAATGCATAAATCCTTCTTTTTTCCTACATGCTCCCCCTTCGTGACTGCCATGCGGCCCTGGCAGTCCCTCAACCTGGGCCCCCACAAGCTCTCCACTCATGGCAATATCATGAGCAAGGCCTCTTCATTTCCCAACTCATCGACCATGTCCCACTCCTCTTCCCCTGCTCCTCCTCCCATATCATCAACAGAGTTCACCGACCCATAATCCAAACCTCTGGCCGATGTCTTCCCTGTCCCCTATTTTCCTTCGCAATATGCACATCTCTGATCGCTGTACTATCAATTTGGAACAAGATGTCTCCTGCTCTCCACTCATCTGTCCCAATGTGTGCTTGCTGCCCGTCCCCTCTACCCAACTTCATTCTCGCCAACTCTTCCTCTGTCCTCCTTAACGCTTCTTCTAACTCTTTCTGTGGCTTTTGCTCTACATCGTTCTGTTGTTGAGCTTGCATGGATGCAGATCCTACCGGGTTTGGGAGATTCTGGTACTGGGCCCATAATTATGGAGGGGCAGTGTCGGGCAAGGTGACATAGGTTGGTTTTGTGTACCCTGATGCTGCACGTGTGGGATAGCACACTAAAGGGGGAGGTTGCACTCCTTGTGTCGGCTGCACTGCTTGTGTTGTGACCAATGGGTTGGGGGTTCCTGACACTCTGGAGCGGTGGGTGTGGTTGGGGTCAGGGGAACAATTTCAGGGAGACCTGCTGGCCATCTTTACCGGGTCCTGGGAGGCATCTTCTAAATCCTCCACCATCTTCCATAACTCCAAAACCTTTTTTCTATTCTTCTTCTTATATTTTGCTGCTAAGAACGTGTACATGTGATTTGAAACGTTGTTGTTGTTTGTTACTGTTTTTGCTATGGCTTCTAAATGCCCCTTCACATCCCGGTTAGCCCCTCTCTAGAATACTTCATTATCTTTTTCCTATTCAATGGGAGCGCTGCACACATAAACTCTAATGTGTTTGCTGGCTCCATTTTAGCCGCCACTTACTCAGATGTTGTATAATAGCCCACTTACTTGAGCTACGATCCAGTGGGGCCTCACCGCTCCACAACCCCACCCTTTGTCCTGTTCCAAATAGCTAAAAAAAATACTTATTTCCAAACTCACACTCACGCAGCCCTGCCTTATTACCACACACTACTAAAACTCCACACGCCCTCACACCGCCTGCTCACACCTCCATTATACTCTACTTCAATGCATATATATATATATATATATACAACAAAAACACAGATAAAAACCACCAAAATACTACTTTTCGTTCTCACGCCCCCTTTATATGGGGCGGAGACATTCCAGGACTACTCAATACATGGGCCGTCTACCCTTATTCCTCTTGCCTCTTTGCCTCTTAATCGTACAGCACTTTCTTTTTCTCCTAATTGCAGAGGATCATGTCACTCCTTTATCCTCTTTACGCCATATAATAATAAAAAATAAGTAAAAAATTGAAAATGTAATGTAGTCTTTCTACTCCACAATCACACCATGATCACCACGTCAACACTTTTCTCCACACCCTCTAACCGTCAAACTTCCCTCACCCATGTACATGCTCTCCCAAAATCCACCATCACGGGTTCCCATCAACAGCCCGCACAGTCCGGGAGTGCCGGCCTGCTCCAAAGAATAGACAGTAATTCAGGCAACACAGCGCTCCAAAAGGAGCAAGCTCCCCCTCCTCTAGTGGCCTTCTTTCCGTGGCCTGGGCAGAGGTCAGGTTGCCACTAAGCTTCTCCTTTGTCCTCTGAATGAGGTCATCTATCTACTTGCGGACCTGTGCAGCAGTGCTCCTCTCAACACCACAAGCATTAATGAGGTCTGGACATTCTGCCACATCCTCTGCCACTGAATGCAGGTGCTCCCAACTGAGGGGTAGAGGTCCACATAATGATCCTGCTCATACTCTGTGAAGATTTCCAGCTCCTCATTGGTGAAGGGCTTCTTCCTTGGTGGCCCCTTCTCCTTCACCTGTGCCTCATCACAGGGTTGTGCCTCTTCCTGCTCTGCAGGATCTCTCCTCTTGGCCCTGGTGGCCCTTGATTGTGCTGGGCCACCAGTAGATCTCCGACCATGTCCGCGTCCTGGTGCATGGTCACCTTTAGGCTGTGGTCCACCACGTCCTTCTCCTGGTGCTGGGGCATGTGTGTCCTTATCACATCCCCATCCTCTTCATCTCGGAGCCTACCCACTCATGGTGCAGGCAAATGGAAAAGCAAACCACAAAAAAATACAAGCTACGTGATGGACAATGTAGATGAGTGGGCCTGCAAGGCTCCATTGCACCCCGCAAAAGACAATTAATTGTGCAATGCGTATAGGGGTCCAGAAGGCTCCCCATAAAAGAAAATGTGGTATGCGAGTCGTAGAGGGCTCCAAAAGGCACCCCACAGAAGAAAATGCGTCATGCAATGCAAAGAGGGCTCTGCAATGCACCCCACAAAAGAAAATGTGGTACGCGATGCGTAGAGGGCTCCTCAAGGCACCCCACAAAAGAAAATGTGGTAGACGATGTGTAGAGGGTTTTGCAAGGCATCCCACTAAAGAAAATGTGCTATGTGTTGCGTAACATGAAGGCAACAGCTGTAAAGTAACCCAAATGCATGTCTGCTATAGTAAATCCTCCATCATCACATGCACAACTGGAAATGTGCAAATCTCCCCATTGCTGCTATGGGCCACGTAGGCGTGCTGCATGCAGCATGCAACTTATGCGCTAAAGCCCCTTGCTCATTTATGCATGCTGCTTCTGAATAGATGCAACACAGAACTTCCTCCTGCCTCCATGCCGTTGTATTTGGCTCCTCCTGCTCTCTATTGCCTCCAAACCTCACAGTCTGCTGCTGCTTGGTATTGTGTGATTGCCTGCTGCCCACTAGACCTGTCTTGGAGGGCCTGCAGTTCCCCCTTTGCCTGTTCTCCTGTGTCTGATATGTAAGGCTCTGTGACCACCTCATCTGGCATCTCAGGACTTCCATCTCTCTGTTCCACCACCACAGCTCCACAGCACATTGTCAGGACCCAGCTAGCACACACCTGCCTCAGGGGTTGACATGTCTGCTCAATCGTCCTCTCCATCCTGCAGCACCCCCATTGCAGTGAGGCAGAGGGCTGCCAACTTCACCTGCACTGAAGTTGGCACCTTGGTGGATTGGGTCCTGACAAAATATGATTCCCTCTTCAATGCATCTTGGAACAGACGGATGTCTTCGGATCTGGAAACACATCACAGCTGCCATCAATGCGGATGGGGTAGCAGTCCAATCCACGTAGACCATGAGGACATGCTGGGAGGACCTCAAGCACAAGAGCCATGAGAAGGTGAAGGCAGCCCTTGAGGCAGGTGCCACCATGGAGGTGCACCATGCAGGCTGCCATTGGATGTCATAAATTCAGCTCTGGGTCCTCGAGAGGGTCTACCCATCACACCACCCCCAGATCCTTGACTGGCAAGCACCTCTGGAAGCTGCTGGCTTGTAGTGATGGGGTGCACTGCTCTACAGTTTATGTGTGCCATGCATGGGTATGCATGATTGCAGGTACTCTCTTCTGTACACAGCATGTGTGTTGTACTGATCTACACCGGCATGCAGCCTTCTGCTGATGCTTTGTGTATTTGATGGCAGCCATCTATAAAGTGCACAAACATTGGTACACTGTCAGTTCTTTGTGAGTTGGTACACTCATGCACATGCAATGGGAGTTGGTGACAACAAGTGCAGATAGCAGATTACAATCTTGTGGCATGTGAGGGGGCATGCATGCACAACACCTCTATGGGTTGCACATTTGCAAGTGAAGATTGCACCATTTACACTAAGCAGCTGGTACTCACAAATGTTTATGGATGTCTTGAAATGTCATGTTGGTGCAGTGTGATATGTCGGCCCACTGCAAGGGGAGCCAGAGATGAGGTGTGATCATTCCATTTGTTTGGGCTGGGAGCATCAACATAGGTGCATGTACCTCAGCAATGTGTGTCTGTATGTGTTGCATGCTTAAAGTTCAAACTGTCAGGGGTGTATGCTGCTACATGTAATTGGGTGGACAGGTGCACAAGCAGGTGTTGTGAGACCTGTACACCCACTCGCATTGCCAAGCTGTGTGTAATCAAATCATGAAAGGCTCATGGGTTCCTGCATAGAACAGGGTGGCTTGACAGCTATGGTGTTCCAAGCAGTGTGCACCATGCATGCCCGGGGGGTGAGGAGGGAATCTCCCAGACCAGCTATGCTCCCATGCATTCAGTGTTTGCCCATCCTACCAACAGACCCACTGCGCACCGCTCTACCTCTGTGTTGTGACTCCCGGGGTCACACATCGTGGGTATGTGGTATTTGCCAGGAGGCCATGGCCATGGGCAACCTGGAGCCACCGGGATCCTTTGGACTGCTCAGTCATCTGATGGTGAACCTCAAGAATTAATGTTGGGTTTAAAAGGCTGGCCGGTTCTGGAGGACCAGATGGGCTGTGATCTGGAATGTACTTCTGTTGAGTCCATGAGGAGGCATGACACTTTTGAACAGTCCTCCTCCTCTGTCTCCTAGGGTGCAGAGTTTATAAGTAAGTATAGTCACCTTGTATTGGCCTACTCTGCTCTCCACTTGGTACTCGCTGACGCACCCAGGCTCTGCACATCCCCAGGACGGACAAGGGCCATGCACCACGCAATGTGCCCACAGAGCTTTGCTTGAGTGGGCAAGTACTTTTGCAGCCCAGCAGGGTGCCTGGCTGTCAAATGACTCTCAATGACTTGCACCGCAACAGAAGGACAGCCTATCCATCTCGCTCCCTGCCTTTCACAGGTCAATTATGTGCACCTTGCTCATCTCAGGTTGAACTGCTTGTCCAGGCCACTGAGACAGGCATTTACATTCCACCTGCACTGGGATGGTGTTGACTCGAGGGCATGCCCCCTCAGAGAGTGCATCCTTGCCTGGGTGTCTCTCCCCTCCAAGCAGTGCACAGGCAGAGCAGGCCAGCAGTTCTCTAGTGCTCATATGAGAGTACAAGTATGCTGGGTTGACCCAATGGCCTGGACAGCACACAGTCGGTGTGTGCCCACATCATGCACTTCTCAACCGAGCTTGGTTTCCAACTGCAGTCTAGGACAAAGACATATCCACGGGTGCTAGCCCTCCATTTCCCACACCAGTGGTGTGTGCATTTCAGCAGCCACCCCTTCCCACAAGATTGGTGCCTGGGCCAAGGCTCTTCCTCCCACCCATCCAGCTCATTCATCCACTGACACTGAGGTCAAACAGACAGGCCTGAGTGTCAGATACTCATCCTAGGCCAGCCACCTAGGCTACTGTCACTTGCTATGTACTCATATCAGCAGTGGCGGACTGCTACATTAGGGCATGTTACTTGAGTGGATCATCATTACATGTCCAGGTGTCTCTCAGTCCTGTTGAATGATGTGTGGAGTCCACAATGCACAATGCCATTTCATCATTCGACAGCAGACAAGGGGGATGTGGCATTAAGTGGCAATCTTCCCAGCACTACCCAGGGGTCACAAGTCATTTTGATGGAGCTCAACCCACAGACGGTGTTATCCCACTATCAGATCCCAGCACTGTGTTGTTGGCTGAATGCCAGAACCTGAATGGTCCCTTATGGCTAGCGCTGCCTCATGGCCACACATCCATCTGCCAGTACCTTCGGCCAAGCCCAACTGCTCATGTGGCTGGGCCAGGACCTCCAGATGGCCTGAGTCGCAGCTGGCATTACTGTGTGCCACATTTGTCTGCAGCCATGATCCATGGACCCCACTTTGTATGTGCATTGTAGTCTGTGGTTGGTGTCTGCCTGTGACGGACATGTGGTATGGGAGCTTGAGCGGTTCCTCTGTGCTGGTATCAGGGCGAGCAGGTGTGTGACTACAGGCATGGATTCTTTGGGAGCGGCTGAGCAAGGCCAGCAATTGAAAGTCCAGGCAGGACACGTGCCCCAGTAGGTGTCCCAGGAAAGTACTAGTGGGGTTCTACAAGGCAGTTGGGGCCCACAGGCCTCTCAGGAGGGTAATGCTCTAGTATGTCAATGGCATTGACTCAGTTGTGCACATTGTGACCACACACTTGTGTGCCCTTGTCCCAATGCATGATTCTCGTAGCCATCCTATTTGTAGCCTTTTCCACGCTGCATGTTTATGTGAGTGGACAAGGAGATTATGTGAGACATGCAATGGTGTAGGTGCACTTCTCATGGCACTGGCTGCGGGTTACCCTTGGGTAACTTTGGCATTGGTATTGTGCCATTTCATGATTTCTTGCAATGTGTTTGTGGCTGCACAGGAATGTGCTGGGATGAGATGTGCATGTACCATGACTGTAACTCATTGTTGTCGCTACACTAGTGTGTCAGTAGTCATGCTGATTGCATGGGCATGTGGGTGTTTGTGGCAGTTGGTGATTGACCCGTGCTGACTTAATGGTACTGTTTATGTTGTGTATGTCACACATGCATTGTCACTGTGGACTGATGTCAATGTTATTTGTCTACTTTTCCACAGGTGCTGCAGCTGGCAAAGAGGAAAGAAGCATTGCTGTGGAGCAGAGAAGCAGGTACAGGGCCTCCAGACCCAGATGCAGAACCCAGCCACTCACTGTTGACATCTCCTCTTCTGATAGCGAAGTGGCAGGAGGAGCACCAGTACCAGCTGGGTGCTGCCACACAAGGGCCATCAAGGACAAAGGACTCTCTGGAGACATATGGGTTGAGGGAGATGGAGGTGGAGGAGAGGCCATTGCAGGCTAGCCCACGGGGTCAGGTGGGTGCATCAAGGAGGGTGTTTCGGCTTCCCCCCTGGCCAACATACATGAGAATGTGCAGTTCAGTGTGGCGGGTTCTGCACAACCTTGGGCCATCTGCTGCGGTAGTGACGACCTTCCTGGATAAATCCACCCAGTCCGAGGCCCTGATTGATGTCGAGGTGGCCATCCCAGAAGTGGCACAGTCACTGCTGGTTGGTATCCCGAGGTAGACTTCATCTATTTCGGATGCTATTAAAGCTTCTCGCAAGGAGCTTGTTCAGCATTGCAATCAGACCAAATCACTTCATGGCCCAGCTGGCAACTGCACTGCTCTCAGGTGGTCTCTGTGGGCTGGCCCATGCAATTGCCCTTCCTCCACTTCCTCCTCTGTGCACCAGTTCTTCTACAGTGAGCCTTCTGTGCCACATACCACGCCGGCCCCTGTGCAGTAGTCCCACCGCCACAACCCAGTCTGGTTGTGCCTATGTCCCTGCCTGAGGTGGAAGTCCAAATAACGCCACACGAGGTGGTCACTTTGCCTGCCCAGGCACCAACACAGGAACTGGCAGTGGAGGGACAGCTGGCACCTCAGAGCACTGCGGGTGACTTAAACCCCAGACAAATGTCATCTAGTCAGAAGATGTACCTGCAGAGGTTGCACACTGCCTGGCAGCAGGAAGTTGTTTGCAGGTAATCCCACCCAGAAGAGGCAATTGGCAAATGTGAGGCAGGAAGAACACAGGGGAGCCCTACATGCCATGGCCTCTGTATTTGGGCGATACCATAGGAACCTGGTGGTAGAGAGGCAGTGAGCAAGGCAGGCAGCAGTGATGTGGCCAGGATTAGGGTCGCACAGAGGCAGGTGAGGGGTTGTGCTGACATCCTGGAGGATGCTTGCAGATCAGCAGAGGAGACTGAGAAGCAGATGGCGGCCACTCTGCAATCCCTCCATACACGAACGGAGGCCCGCATACAGGCAGAGGATGTAAAATGTGACTCAGCACTGGTCGAGGCTTTGTCGGACATTGGCGATGTGTAACCGGATGCCATTGTATATAGTGACATAGCATTAGGTTTAATTTTGGACTTTTATCTTGTGTTTATCCCTGGACAGTTTTCCTCTTCCCATCATTATATTGTAAATAGCTAATTTTTAATACATGTTTTCATTCAGTTAATTCCATGCTTATTGCAGTCTCTACTTTCTTGATGTTCTCCCAGTGAATATGTTCTGTAACAGTCATGTGGATTGGGGCTTCACTGTGTGTGTCATGTTGTTACTTTGATGTTTGCTGGGGGACGTGTGTGCATGTGTTTGATATGTAGAAGTGGGGCCATAAAACCGCTGGAAGGGTACTGGCTGATTATTAGATTCCATTCCGTGTATACTGCGTGTTTGGTGTCAGTTTATTGGTGTTGTTGGAGTGTTGTGTGTGTAATGGTGTACATACAGGTATGGTTGTGGTGATGTGTGAGATGTCTCATGATGGTGTTTGGAGTCTCTCATAGCGGATGTATTCTCACTTGTTCCACATGGTTTTGTTGTGTGTTGTATCTGGTGTCAGCTCATTCGCCTCTGCACATTCGCTACTGGAGGTGGAGTTTATTGTACGTTGAGTTCCTTTTCTGGTCCACTGATGTTTAGATGTTCCTTTGGCACTTGCCAATTTGTATGTTCCAACACTTTGTTCACTGTTTTGGGTATTTGGCATTGTGGGTGTTGAAGTAGGATGCGGCCTCACTGTGGATCAATGGGCTACACTCATCAATTGTGCACTCAATGGTAGATTGCTGTGCCCCTCCCAAGGTACCCGCACACATCTGCAATCAGCCACTACCTGCTCTCCTATCATCCATCACCTCTGCCACTGGAATGCAGCTGAGTCCCATGATTGATTCTTCAGTCTAGCTGAACCATTATTAGTCTCCTTGACTTGCAGACTCTCTGAGAACCTTCACATCACCCAACCACAAGCCTGCTCTACTTGGGTCGCTAGCAGGGACTTTGCAAACCCTAACTACCTACCTTTGTACAGGATAACATGCATACACACATTGTAAATCAGTGGGACAAATCTATGATTCCTCATACTTTTGTCCTCCAAGGGCCTTTTAATTCAGCACTTTGAGGCCATCGCAATGGCACAAAGTCACTATACAAATACCACATTGAATTACCTTGCATTGGTATCTCACATGCACATGGAGTTGTCAAAGCCTATCTTGTGCGTAATAGTAAGGTGTCCAGTTGACATGCAGCTGTGCTCCCAGTTGTTTATGTTGGAGGAGGATAGCTGGCAGGTGTACGTCATGATTGAGCCAGGATGGTAGAATCACGGTATGCTCTTGCTCCACATTGTGTCATGATCTCTGCTTCCAAAAGGTCAGGGTTTTCCCAACTCCCTTGGAAGCAGATCCATAACCCAGGTTCCGAGTGCCAACCAGTCCCAATTGGGACCTTTTGGACCCAGTCCTGGCGCCAGTGGCACCAGGCTCATAAATATGCCCAGTCCCAGCGCTGGAAGCGCCGGGCTCATAATGCTTGCTTGGACTTACCTGCAGCAGACCATGCTGCTTACTTGCCTGCCAGTTGAGCCTCTGATCCTCTTCTGTTTGGAACTACTTTTCCTGTTGGGTGGGGCAGGAGCCACTCCCTAGATTCAGAACACTGGAACTCTTCTGGAAAGCAGGAACTCTTTTCTTACCTAGGCGTGGCTGTGGAAGGAGACACCTAAGCACTACAGGAGGCTATTTAAACCACACCCGATGGATGAATCTTGCTTTGCGTTATTCTGCATCCTCTGCAGCAGAACGCTCATCGTGTCTTCTGCATCTGATCCTGGGCCTAAGGAAAAAGGCTTACCATCCTGAATCCAGTCTTCAGCAACACCTATAAAGACAAGAAAGAACAGGTTAGCATTACGGTCTTCAGTGACAGCTCTTCACTTACCTGGTCCATCGGCTGTCACCAACGCCTCGCGCTGCATTCCGGCATCTGAAAGACAAAGGCTTACCTACTCTTCGTGCGCTCCGGAGGTCTTCACACTGCATTCCGGCATCTGAAAGACAAAAGCTTACCAACTCTTTGCACGCTCCGGAGGCCTTCGGCGCTGCATCCCGCATCTGAAAGACAAAACAAGGTGCGTTTAAAGACATTGGGAAACTTTAATACTCACGTGCCATTACTCCTTTCCACATCTAACCCAGTGGGTATTCCGGCACCCTGCAGCCGCTCCGAACTTGTACCTGCAAAATAAAAAGACAGTTAGAGCGCATCGTGAAGCAGGCAACAAGCGCTTACTTACGTGCTTCCAGGCGCTTCTATTCATCACACGGGCTCCATCTTCAACTCACTTCAGCCCGTCATCCGCCATTGCCGGAACCCTGCAAAACAAGAAACATCATTACTAAAGACTTTAAAGACATTAGAATTACTCGAAATGTACCGTTCGTGCAGTAAACGACGGACAGCAGTCCTCTGAAGTCAAGAGGCCTGCTCCCCTTATCCAGTGAAGAAACTGGTTACAGCACCCTGCCCCGAGGCAGATGGAGAGCACGGCGTTCACTTACCTAAGGTGAGAGCGTTAACCTTTGGGGTTCTACAGGAGAAGAGAAAGGGAAGAAGAGAGAGACATTCAATAACCCAGTTCCTTAATCCCATATTTTCTATCTGCAGACATCTTACCCTTCGAGTCAGACATACAGTGCACAGAGGTCCAGCCCAAAGAGCCAGCCGTGTGTTACACATCACCTTTGAAGATACGGTATACGCCCAGTCAAGACCGGCGCCTCTACGGGAATCAGGTGAGCGTTACACATTGGACTAGTTGGAGAACAGACTAGCAGCGGCTGCCTGGGTGAGTGGGCGGAGGTGAGTGGGGGGTGGAAAGTGTGAGGACTTGAAGGGGTTGTCTGCGTTAGTCAGCAGAGGTGAGTGGGGGGAGTGAGAGGTGCAAGAACTTGACGGGGCTGCCTGAGTGAGTGGGCGGAGGTGAATGAGGGGGTGGGAGGTGCAAGGACTTGAGGGGGCTGCATAGAGTAGTGGGCGGAGGTGAGTGGGGTGGTTGGGAGGTGTGATAAGTTGAGGGGCTGCCTGGGGGAGTGAGAAGAGGTGAGTGGGGTGGGTGGGAGATTCAAGGACTTGAGGAGGCTTTCTGGGGTAGTGTCTGGGGTAGTGGGCAGAGGTGAGTGGGGTGGGTGGGAGGTACAATGATTTGAAAGGGCTGCCTGGGGGAGTAGGTGGAGGTAAGTGGGTTGAGTGGGAGGTGCGCGCACTTGAGGTGGCTGCCTTAGGTAGTGGGCAGCGGTGAGTGGGGGTGGGAGGTGAGAAGATTGGAGGGGGATGGCTGGGGTAGTGGGCGGAGATCAATGTGGGAGGTGGGAATACTTAAGGGAGCTGCCTTAGGTAGTGGGCGAAGGTCAGTGGGGGTGGTGGAAGGTGAGAGGACTTGAGGGGGCTGCTAAGATTTAGGGGTCAAGGCACGCAGTTTGGGTGTTCCTTGAACTTAGAGGTGACCATCCGCAGTATCGCCGGGGTGCTGACTTGAGTTACGGAGGATGGTTTGCAGTTTTTCAGGGTGCAGTGAATGGCTCTCAGTTTAGCTTGGTGCTGGTTTGCATTTTGGTGGACAGTCTGCAGTTTTGCAGGGGTGCTGCTTTCAATTATAGGAGGAGGGGTGCAGTTTCACCTCACCCCATGTGTAGGCATGATATTGAAACTGGTGACAGTGTAACTGTCAAAAACGGATGCTACAGGATGTCAGACACTGTTAACCACATCCGGGCAGAGGTCGCCAATATGTTGGGATTGGGTGTTATTGAACCCTCATCCAGCCTCTGGTTCAGCCCAGTGGTAATTGTCCCCAAGGCACGTTCCCAGGCAGGTACCAAGGATAGGAGGTTCTGTGTGGACTATATAGGAGTCAATGCAGTCAACAAGACTGATGCACACCCATTGCCCGATGAGCTTGTGGGCAAGATAGGTGATGCCAATTGCTCTTACTGACCATGCGCCAAGGCGAAAACATCTTTCTCAACACCAGAAGGGCTCTACCAGTGGAGGGTTATGCCTTTTGGGTTGAAGAATGCCCCTGCCACGTTCCAAAGGTTAGTCAATCATGCTCTCAGTCCATTTATTTATTTATGTGTCCTTTTATAGAGCACTGGTCCGGAAACAACTGTTCCGGTAAGCTTACCGGCACCATTGTTTCTGGACCGGCGAACTTCTAATGAGGGCCATGGTGTCTCAGATTGTATGCTAAACTAAGGGATTGTGCAATAAAAGATGTAATTGTTTTTATCAAGACACTTGACTAAATTTGAACTAGGAAAAGAAATGATATATGAAATGTTATGCAAAATGTATATGATTAGTTTGCAGAGAAATACAGATTTTGCAATAGTGCATAAGTAGAAGTGCACTTAAGCAACCAAGTTGCTTCATATGTGTGGTTACTCATATAGATGATATAAAAAATGTGATCCATAAACAGTCAACTCAGACAGGATTTTAGTTCCACTTTTTTTCGATTTATATATAAGGTTGATCTTGGAGCCATCAGAATGAGTGGTAATCGCAAGTCCCAACTCTACCCTGAGTCAATCACAAACATCTCTCAAACCTTTCGGGAAGACCAAAATGAGAAAAGATACATGATTAGTCATCAAATTGGCTGCTTCTTCTTCCTTACGTTTTGGGCCAATTAGACATTCAATCCACTTTGGCATGCCACTATTAACACAGATTTGTTTCCATGGGCAGAACAAATTATAATTCAAGTAAAATCAATCTATACTTGAACCGTAGTAATGCTATCGCTATTTTTTGTAGAGGAGCCCAGTGTGTGGAAGAGCTCAGTTGGAATTGGGCATATATTAGACTAGACACCCCTTTAGATATCCATTTAAATTATGACCTACTTGTGGCTGAGGTGGAGCTCCGGAAAGTGAGAGGTATACAAATAGATGGTCAAGGGGTGAGAACTACACCAATAGGTCATGGAGGTAGTGCTGATACAATGATTGAACCAGAGAAGTCGGTAGTAGGAAAGATATTGCTCAAACAGGAATGGGAAAGGCTTAGAAAATAATTATGTAAAGGTAGTGGAGTATGAAGAAATGAAGGAAGAAGCTAGGAGGAATTCAGGAGAGACACACAAGAGAAGATAGATCAAAATGCACAGAGGTAGAAAGAGAGGGAATGGAGAGAAGCAGCAGATAAGATTCGGAGAGAAGAACAGGAATGTCAAAGAAGGATAAGGGAGTTAGGAGAAAGGGATGAGTATGTAAAGATACTAAATGAGAAGAACCTGAGAATGATGAGAGAAGAGGAGGACATTGAACAAATGAGAAAGGAGATGAGCCAAAGGATGAGCAGAAACATTAGGCCAGAAATGTGGGGAGAAGGATGTGGGACAATAACCCCAGAATTTAGGGGTAGAGATGTGTTGCCAGAGATAATGAGTAGAACATATGTAAGGGAGCCTGTTAAAGGAGTGAGTTTTGATCTCATACTTGAGGATGATGGGAGTGGAGAAAGTGATTGAAGGACAAATTGGGGAGACATTTATGATGAAGAGGGGGAGAGGAGACGGTGTAAGCCCCACAAATGGATACCACAAGACCAGCCATAGGAGAGCTATCCAATTTGTTGTGGCCAAATGTAAGTGTATAGCTACCCCTCACATCAGTACTCCCATTAAATGAAGACCCTAGATTACCATATTTGTTAAGAAATTTTCCAGAACGCCAGTGACAACGTGTAGCTGAGACAGGGAGAAGGAGAACACGTGCAGCGCCACCTACGGAAGGGATTTCACAATTCCCACTGCTCCATAAGGGTTTGGGGCAGCCCCACTATACTCCATGGAATCAGACAGACAAAATAACTTGATGGATAAGCTGCCACTCTCACAGCAGGGGCAGGCAAGTGGATATATAAGCTAAAGCGAGAGACAGCAGGGATAGCATTAGCTATAGGGGAACCATACCAAAATGTCACCCTCATTTGTGCACCCCCACAGTGGCTGTGACATTGGAGGCACACAAAATGAGGGCAACATTTACTGTGCCCAAGCAGAGTGGGGGTTGTGGGGGTGTCCCCCGCTCTACTTGGGTACTGTAACGGGTGTCAGGGGTTGCGGGCGTGTCCCCACTTACCATTTTGTTAAGCGGTGTACATGTAAGAAAAAAAAGAAAAAAACAAAAGCACCCTGCGGTGTCAGCTCTAACCCACGTTAGTGGGAGGAGCTGACGCCGCAGGGCTAGCAGGGTGCAGGCAGCACACATAGAATGCTGCCATGAAGGTAAGTGGGGTGGGGGGTTGGGAAGGGTAATACAGGCCGGGGGAAGCAAGCACAGTGATCTATATGATCACTGCGCCGTGCCGTAGCTGGCATCAGCATTTTCGGCCGTCGTAGTTACGGGTGGTGCAGTGATGACATAGATCCGTTATAGGTGACATGAAAAGTCTATTTGTATCTATATTGGGTGACAAGGCAGAGGATGTGTTGAAGGGAACAGGCTATTTTGCAGTGACAGAACAAAACACCACCAAATATGATGGGTCACATTCAGTAATTGCAGAGATAATGTGTGGAAGGCACTGAGGGTGCTATTTCCTGACCAATCTGACATGAGTGCCATAATGACTAGGAAGATGGGGCCTACTGAGGACCCCACTGCTTATATCCAAGACATTAAAGAACATTGACGTTTGGAAACTAAAGGCCATTGGGATAAAAAATATACCAGTGTGTAAACTAGGAATACCAGAGGACTGTGGTTCATGCTCCACAATCACCATTCAGTACCCATGGCCCAAACAGTCAGTCAGCAAGTTTATTCGGATTAAAAATAAATCCATCAAACACATAGCAACACAACATACAAAAGCATATACAATTAATAAACCTTGTCAAAAAGTAGTGCATCAAAGAGTCATTTAAGGGAGAGGAGAGGTGTGAACCCAAGGATCCCGTCACCCTCAATAAAACACCCCTTGACTGGGCCCAGCCCCAAAAGTGTCTGACCGATTGCGACCCAGGGGAGTGAGGTTAGCCCCGGACAGAGGGTAAGTCCCCTGGGTCCGCCTCAGGGGGTGCTCAGGGCGTAAATGTAGTAGTGGGCTGATACAAATTACACTCCTCGGGGTCCCTCCCGCCCCTCCCCTTAGGCCCAAGACCCCATTCGCCACTCTCCAGTCCCAAAAGGTCAATTCCACAATGTCCCCTGAATTCTGGACCAAACTGGCCAATCTGCGACATCCCGCCAAGGATTCCCTGGTCACAGAAGAACAACCTCTCACAGACCTTAGCCAGTGTATGCTTTTGTTGGCAAGAGCTTCCCTGGACTCCTGCAAGTTCCTTTCCATTTTTGGTACCCCATGGAGATACACACATGCTTGTCCATTCCGACTTTGGTAAGGGGGTTGAGGTGGGCCGCCTCTAAGCCATGAGCCACCGTGGCTCTTTCCCACGATTTTAGGGTGATAGGAACCAGCTCGGCTGTGCCCATGATCCACCCCCCCGATGTGCTGGCTGTTCTTATTGCCCTCCACACTGGGACCTTTTCCAGGGGCCACTTGTGCATTCCCCGACATCAGGCTGGGATAGACGAAATTGGGGCTATAGGCTCCGGACTCAGTGGGGCTTGGGTCTTGGGGAGTGCCAAAGGTATGTCAATTAGAACCTTACACGCAGCCTGGGTATGGATGGACTCCTCCTCCCTCAGTTCCCTCTGTTCCTTTGCCTGAGTAGCTATAAGGGCTGCGAGCATGTTTCTGATGACAACCAGCTCAGCCAGAACTTGCTTGCACTTACACCCCCCAAGTGACAAATCAGCCTCTAAAGGGGGGTTAAAAGCCAACCCTGCGTCCAAATGGGTTATTTGGTGCTTGGACACCCTTGATGTAGACGAGGAAAGGGGAGGGCTGGCCAATGGGCTCGCTGTAGGGATCTGCATATTTCCGAGGCTTCTATTGCACAAGGAAAGATTGCATTCGGGGACATCAACAGATGGACTGCCCTCGGTACTTGAGCAGACCATAGCCGAGCTAGATGGGGACTTTCCCGGCCCGACACCATTTGTAGGGGTGGATGGCGAGGTGAGAACTGTGATGTGATTTTCCGGGGTAGAGCTCGCTGGGGGCGGGCTGCTAACAGATTCACCCAGACCTACAGAGCCCCACTCATGATGCACCTGCATCTCTGTCCCAGGGCAGAGGATTCTTTGGATGGGGAGCCCCTTAGGGGGGCTAAGGCTCGGGGTCAGGGCGAGAGGACAAGGTTCTTCAGCAGAGGGTGGGCAGTGCCTTCCTCCGTTAGGCACTATACAGGCCTGGGCCACCTGAGACTTTGCAGTTCGGTCCTCCCCGTTGCGTTGATCCTTATGCAAATTACCCCGATTGAAGGGTAGTGATCCTTCCCTGGACCCATGCTCGGTGACCATGCTGCTCCCCCGTAACAGTAGAGCCCCACAGCCCCCTTCTGTCCACGCTTGGGGGTGCGGGGGGGAGCAAGTAGAGCACTCACCCCCAGATACTAAAACAGTGTTCTGGGCGTACATGACGAGGTTTTCAGCCGACACACCCTTTTTAACAACGGGACGTGACCTCTTTATAACCCGTACCTTGTGCTTGGGATTATGCCCACTCTCTTGGAGGGCATGCTCGACGCACACCTTGGGACATGGTGGAGGCAGATGGAAGGGTGAGTGAACTGGAAGTGTCAGGGGGGTTTTCCTTGGTGGGCCGTGGGTTTTCATAGTTCTCAGGCTCTTCAGTAAGGACATTTTGGGATCAGCAAGCTTAGCAGACTCAGCAGAGCCTGCGCGAACAAACAGGCCTGGGCAGACAGTCCCTCCGACGTACACTCGCCTGCACTTACTTCCCTTTTCCTGCTTCTCCTCCTCTCTCGCTGGCGAACCCTGGACAGGCCTCCCGCGCCGAACACCTGCGGCGCCAAACACCGCGCCCTTGCCCCGCCGCGGGCTTCACCGCTGCGGGGCTTGTGGCAGCGCTTAAAGTCCAGGGGGCGTGGCCTCCAGGCCGGAAATGAAGGGGTCCCTCCAGGCACCTGCGGCGCCAAACACTGCGCCCTTGCCCCGCCGCGGGCTTCACCGCTGCGGGGCTTGTGGCAGCGCTTAAAGTCCAGGGGGCGTGGCCTCCAGGCCGGAAATGAAGGGGTCCCTCCAGGCACCTGCGGCGCCAAACACCGCGCCCTTGCCCCGCCGCGGGCTTCACCGCTGCGGGGCTTGTGGCAGCGCTTAAAGTCCAGGGGGCGTGGCCTCCAGGCCGGAAATGAAGGGGTCCCTCCAGGCACCTGCGGCGCCAAACACCGCGCCCTTGCCCCGCCGCGGGATTCACCGCTGCGGGGCTTGTGGCAGCGCTTAAAGTCCAGGGGGCGTGGCCTCCAGGCCGGAAATGAAGGGGTCCCTCCAGGCACCTGCGGCACCAAACACCGCGCCCTTGCCCCGCCGCTACGCCAGTAAATGACATAGGAATCAGCCAAGGGCAAGTTAGAACTGTCATTTATTTTCCAAACAGACAGGGATCAAATAGGAAAACAATTCTCCAGCAATCACAGCTCTGGAGCCCATGTGGGGCATTTTTGTTAACAAATGTCACAACTTAGAACCATTCCCCAAAAACCTACGAGCACATACTATTGGGTGGATGGGGTGGTAGTGCCTATAGACGTCACATATAGAGGTTAGCTGACTGGTTCTTGCATGTGAGGTGGTCTTGCCTGGGACTTCCCAAAAGACTTGCTATTACATTGCTGCAGGGTTGCAGGACTACCATTGGCCCTTGCCCTTTGCCATCCACCACTGGATTTGTGTTCCCTGATTGGCTGGAGCAGTTGTCTTCAGTCCTGGGACCCCGCTCTGTTCTCAGCGCTCTGTATACTCTCTCAAGGTGATGAGAAAGACTATGTGTCCTCATTGGTGCCACTGGTTTATCCACCTAGCCGGAGAGAGTGCCTGCAGGTTACAACGTTGTTAGACACAGGTTACAGTTCTTGTCTGCTTTTCTGGGAACTGCTCCTCTTCCCACAATGGGTAAATGGCTATTGTTTGGCTCAGCCGCACCACATGGATGAGGAGCGCAAAACTGAACTTTTTGGTCTGCAATTAATGAGGATTTGTTCTGCTATTTTGCAGGGGGCTCTTTGCTCCTGGAGCCATGAATGTTCCACTTGCCTCTGACCTTGGCTGTGAGAACCAGTTCTGAGCAGCGTGCTGAAAAATCTGTTTTCCTTTGTTCCTTATTATGAGGCCTGTGGCTTCATGTAACCCTACTATAGTTATGCTATGATTTTGATATGTCTATATTGTACTATTTTCCTTATGGGTTAGTGGTACATGGCTCTTCCAAGCTCCTTATACGATCCTGTAGTTCCATATGGTTAATTGCAATAAGCAGCTGCAAGCTTGCTTTACACCTCTTGCTTTCTTGCATTTCTGCATTTGGCTAATGAAATAAAATAATAAAGACTTTCGACAGTATGTGCATGTATCTGTCTGCTTTCTATGGAACTCTTCGTGTGTGCACGTGTGTCCATGTAACTTCATGCAGGGATGCAAGTTTGCTTCGTGGCTAACATTGCTATGTTGTGGCGTCTCTAATGATGGCAGCACAGCTAGATATTTATCATTATTTAACAAGGTCCAGTGTTGAGGCACCTGTATCCGCGAAGACGTCAGCTAGATAAAGTTTGAACGGTTGTTTAAGAGAGTGTCTGCTCACATATGTAGGCCCTCATTACGACCCTGGCGGAAAGTGACTGACCGGACCGCCACAGCGTAAATAGCGTTTCCGCCATTGCACGATGGAGCAAAGTGCGGCCCATTCCGACCCATCGGGCACGAGCACCACGGCATGGCGGAAGTGCAAAGTCCGCGATGGCGGAAATGACCCCAAAACGGCCCACACCGCCGCCGTACGGCGCCCTAGGTGCAATACCGCCACCCATCATAGCGGACACCGCAGTGAGCGCCAACCGGAAAGTACGGTGACCGTAAATATACGGAAACGGAAGTAAAAACATGGGCCCGGAACGGGAAACAACACGCCGTACACCTATAAACCCACTAAATACACACAACCACTAAAAACACCACCCTGAGACACATCCCAACCCGTCATCCACCCTAGTGAAACCAAGAAAAATGGGAAAAGTAGCGAAGAAAGCGTGCGACCGCAAGCGGCAGGTCCACTTCTCCCGTGAGGAACTCACCGTGCTAACAGAGACCCTCCAGGAGAATGCCGCCGCCGTCTTCTCCACGCAAATGACCAGGACGGCACTTGCGAACAAGAAGGCCATATGGGCCCTGGTGGCACAGCGGGTAAGTGCGGTGGGGACCGCACCCCGCAACCCACAGCAATGCAGGAAGCGGTGGGACGACCTGCGGATACGCGTCCGAAGCATACTTTCTGCCAACCGCAACATTGCCACAGCCACCGGGGGAGGATCGGAATCACCCATCAAGTTGACCCCCTGGGAAGAAATCTGTGCCTCCACCATTGGAATGGAGAGCATAGAGGGAGTCGGAGGGATGGAGAAAGGAGTGCAGACATCCGGAGAATCAGGTAGGTGGCCGAAATAAAACCATGCCAAATCCACAATGTCCAATCATGTGATCCACATGTGTCCACATAGCGCAACAGCAACACATGGCCAGGAGAACGTCCACACACATTGGCCTGATAGCGCACTTTAAAACCACAATAAATACATAAATAAGTAAAAACCCCCAAAACACCCACTACACGTGCAGCAGGCACACCCTAACTGCAGGCTGCCAAACAACTGCACCCTCACTCCACACACAAATGAAAGCACCTCCAAGGCCCCGACCCAAATCACCCACAGGTACCACCCCAATGCATGTGATACATTGCCATTCCAATTCCCACAGACCCATCAATAACGCTCGCCCTCCTTTACTCCACCACAGGGTCCGATCCAAACGACGAGCTCCAGGACACCCCTACCAGCACACCTGCAAAGAAGGCCAAGACCGACGGCCAAAGACTTTCCACCTCAGCTGCACGCATCAAGACACGGCAGCAGCACATATCAAGTGGCAGCACACAGGAGGGAACATCAACAGGCACCCCAGCAGCCAGCATGCCCACAACAGCACCACCACAGGTCCCCCCAATGGATGCCACAGAAGGTACTGCCTCTGGTGGCAGCAGCACCATAGGTGACACCCCATTAATGGCAGCATGCTCCGACACAGAAGACGGGGATGTCGAAGTCAGATCCATCCATGACCTGTCCCAATCCCCCTGTCTGTTCCATCCCGTACACCATGAGGATACCACGCAGGGGCACCCACAAGACGACGACTGGCCATCCCCCACAAGCCCTGTGGCAGGGCAACATGAGGCGAACAGCCCCTCTGTGACACCACCGCAAATGGCCATGGCACAGCACAGGCAACAGTCCCTCGACCAGTTAATCGTGCAACAGCAGCAACTGGCCACGCTCCTCAAGGACCATGCCGATGGATGTGGGGGCACTAAGGCAGACATAGAAACATCAACTGAGACACTTAGGGCACAAATGGAGAGTAGCACCGAGAGCCTGAGAGTCCAAATGGAGAGTAGCACCGAGAGCCTGAGAGTCCAAATGGAGAGTAGCACCGAGAGCCTGAGAGTCCAAATGGAGAGAAGCACCGAGAGCCTCAGGGGGGAACTGCATGCGACGTCCAAAGACGTATGTGCCGAACTTGCCGCAGTGCGCCGTGTGCTCACTGAGCTCTCACAAACCCTTAGGGACATGCATGGTCGTGAGCAGGCAGAGACATCATCCGTTGCAAGTTCCGTCCAGGGCAGCCCCCAACGTAGATCTGGGAGGAACCTGCGCTCCACAGGCAGGGGTGCCCCTGATACCCGCAGAGGGGGCTTGCAATAGCGACTGCCCACTGACAATGAGCATCTTTGGACACTGGTGTTCGGGGGGGAGGTAGGAGGGTGGAGGGGGTGTGTTGGGCTCACTTGGGTGGCGGGTCGATAGGGTGTTCAACATGATATCACATATGCCATAAACAATGCACGATCAACCAATGAGATGTGTGGACAATGATCTTTGTGTACTAGGCCATCATAGGCGTACAGTCCATATTGTGCATGTACCAGACACACACAGTGCCACGAGTCCCGTGTCCATGTATCAGCCACCAGGCGTGAGTGCTAGAAGCATGCATCTATGAGATGCTGACGAATTTCACGGCCCTCCTGTGCCTCGCAGACTCCTTGAGGTGCTGCCACATCCCCACCCTCATCATGACCATCTTCAGGTGCTTGCAGTTCTGCGTCAGGGGGCATGGGCACATTTCTACGTACGCACATGTTGTGTAGCATGACACATGCCATCACCATCTTTGCAACCTTCTCATGGCGGTACAGGAGTGCCCCGCCAGACCTGCTAAGGCACCGGAAACGGGTCTTCAGTAGGCCGAATGCCTGTTCAATGACTACACGGGTACGTGAGTGGGCATGGTTGTAGTCCTCCTCATGCTGGTCCCGTGGGTTCCGGACTGGTGTGAGGAGCCATCTCTTCAGTGGATATCCGGCATCACCTGTATGTGGACGATAAACGAATTATGTGGAATGCCATTGCTACGTACGTACCCCCCCGCCCCCCTTCCTGCCAGGTCATTGCCGCATCACATACCCCACATCATCATGCATGAAATGAGACTCACCGAGTAGCCAGGATCTGTTCCCTGCGTGTCGCTCCATGTAGCGTGGTATTGTAGAGTTCCTCAAGATCATAGAATCATGGGTTGATCCAGGGAATCGGGCACAACAATGTGTAATGATCCTGTTGGAGTCACACACCATTTGTACATTCAGAGAATGAAATTGTTTTCGGTTGCGGTACTGGGCCTCCATGGCATGTGGGACGACCAATTCCACATGGGTGCAGTCGATGGCACCAAGGCAACCCGGTATGCCGCCAAGTGCATGGAATCCCACTTTTGTGTTGGTCATTTCCTGCTCCGAGCGTGGTAGAGAGATGTAGTCGTCTGCGTGCTGCAGGAGGGCATCGAGCACTTGCAATAGTGTCCGTGAGAACAGTGGCTGAGAAATGCCATGCAACTGTCCGACTGTGTGCTGGTAGGTGCCTGTGGCCAGGAAGTGTAGTACAGACACCACCTTCAGTAGGGGTGGGATGGCGGTTGGGCTATCTATCATGCTGAGAAGGTCAGCCTGTGTCATGTCCACAATGGCGGCTATGGTGTCCCGGTCCAAACTGTAGAGGGTGTGGATCTGCTCATCAGTGAGGTTGAACGGATGTGCTCGGAGGCGTGGGATTGCGGGCTGCCTGCGTGGTGGTAGTGGCTGTGCTGGCGGCTCTTGCTGGCCCTGCCTTGCCCTCCTCCTCCTCCTGCGTCTCCTCCGTGCGGCCGCTTGTAGTTGGTGTTCGTCTTCTTCTTGGAGTTGGAGTACTTGCAGTGCTATCAGGTCCCCCAGGGCCAACATCGCGAGTCCTGCCGGTAGCATTTCGGAGTGGTTGTGAGAGGAGACTGGGCGTGCAATTTATGTGTTTTCAGGCTGTATGGCCTCCACCTGTGGTGATTCATTCCACCTGTGCAAGCTGCTCTCCCCTTTGGGCGAGCACGTCCCGCACACAACGCTGCAATTCGAGGAATGGCATCTTGCTATTACAATCATGTATTAGTACCCGATGGCCGTGTAACATTGGTTGATATGTACATTCGGCTATGGTCCCATTGTTTCACATACATTCTTTGCAGTCGCGAACAGACTTGTGAAGGGTCAGTGGAACGTAGTACTGGAGTAACGGTGGACCCTCATGCATCACTGCACCGGGGTTCACCGACGGGCGGGGCGTCCCATTTGTGAGTGAAGGCAGTTGCCATTTTCACACACAGCCGCACTAGATGGATTAATTTGTGATTACAAGCGGCCACAGATGCCTTTTCGACGTGATGTTGCAAATGAGGAATTCGAAGGGCGGCGCTTTCGGTTTTCAGCTAGCGGCGAGGAGATACCCACAGGTCTGACTGCAAATATAACGTTCTATTGTTCAATGTCCTTGGGACAGGGGCCATGGCGAGGATGCAATGATTGATATGAATAGTTTGGGATGCGCAATAGCGACGTGGGCGATGAGGCCGGACGTTCCCAGATACATGTTACTTCACAACACTGGAATTACGGGCTGGGGCACAGTGGATTTTGCAGGCTGCATGACTTACAGACTCAATGGAAATTTCACATGTCATGTGAGTATGGAAACAGGCGTTTTCATTCCGGGATGAGGGAATGATGTATGGATGCATGGACAGATGATTTGATACAGAGTTTGCCATGTACAGGGATTCTTGGAATCTATCCGCCTCCCCTGCGCTATGTGATGCAGGGCTGCCATAGTGGGACCATCGTCTATCTGGCCTTGTTGAGCCCTCCCTGTCTCGACGCGCCTTCAGACACTTGTGTCTATACACGTTACCAATCCCATCAGATGGATTCTGTTTTAACAGACGCATGCACAGGTACACTCGTTTGTGATAGTGTTTTCACCTCGATATAGATAGTTATGATTCGCAAGTGGTTTTTGGGTGGTGATGATCCTTTGGAGTGGGCTAGCATGCATATGGCTGTGGATTTAGTGTGATCATTGAAGTGAGTTGTTCGAATGTAGTTCTGATGGCCATTCTATTCTTTTACTTTTCTTTTGGTTGACAGGTATCTCCTCCCCTTTTGCCACTGCCATCTGTATGCCACTCCTGCAGATGGGTTTTACTCCCGACACCTGCTGCTTCGTGTTAATCAGTGGAGCAGCATTACGATCTTATGGGACGATCGCCAATGGGCCACATGCCCTTACGCAGTACTAGTGGCTCGGAGCAACATTTCGGCCTTGCAGCTGGACTAGTGCCTCCCTATTGGGACGGCCCTGCGGTTCTAGGCGCTTCCATGTTGCCTTTTCGTACGAGAATGTAGCCCCTGTGTACCATGAAGGAACAGGGCGTCACACAAGAAGTAGCTGGTCATTTATTGCCGATGCAGCCCACAATGGTGAAATGTGTTTTGGAGTTCATGGCCTAATGGCTGTATGGGCTTGGTGTATTTGTTGTGCATTAAATTTCTATTCTGATATGGGCCGTGTAGCGTTCTTCTTTGCAAGTGATGTGGCATATTCCGATTTGGGGGGCGATGTATTGTGAGGAGATCTGCATTGGGTTCCAGCTTCGGAGTATAGTTGCGTGGTACTGTGCTGGGCGCGTTTGCCTACGAAGCCCAGTGAGGTCAGGGGTGAGGGCTGCCAATATGACTGTTTGAATGATGTCATGCTCAGGGGCGGGGGATTAGGTTTTGTGTAACAGATGCCGGTCAGCCAGGTGGATTGGTGGAATGATGTGATTATCGGAATATTGCTGGTCACAGGTGCCTGTGTTTGCGTGCGTTTCTTGGTGGGAGACTGAGGTCATGTCCATTGGAATAGCTTCTGTGTTCGTGCCATCTGTGCCCTGCAGCTCCCATTGGCCCCTCTTGTGATTCTTTTGTTCGTTGGCATGCATGGGTGACTTGTACATTTCACTGGCTGCATTGTGACTTCGTTGCATCTACGGGGAGTTGTACTATGTGGCCAGGGAGCGGTGTACAGGCACTCAGTGGGGCCGTTTACGGTTGATTCGCGATGCCGTACTTCTCACCATGGCGGAATGGTACTTTCCGCCGTGCTTGATGGCGTTAAGTACATGTCCGCTAGGGTCGGAATTCGCGTACCCTTGCGCCATGGTGCTAATTACGGTTTGGCATGGCGCGCGCGCGCGTGCTTGGTGCAGTTAGCGTTGGCGTTCACTACGGTGTCGCTAATGGCATCGTACTTTACGGTGACGGGTCATAATCGCACCGAGCGCTATTCGATGGCGGTATTGCATTTCCGCCATCGTTTTTCGATTTCCGCCAGGGTCGTAATGAGGCCCGTAGTGTTTACTCACCCTCCTGGGGGCTGGCCAAACAGTGACTGGCATCTCTCATTTTTTAGTCTTCAGGATGTCATGCATATAGGGGTCATGAGGGGCATCCCAGGGACCCTCTCCAAGTTGTTTATCATATTTCATGTCAGGGCCTTCTTGAAGAAGTACAGTGACAGTTAAAACAGATTGTGGGGGGATTCAAATAATACTGTGACCAGAGATACAATTGACTATTGTCCACGGCTATAGGATAAAGCAGCAGAAGGATCAAAGGAAAATAGAGGAAAGGCAGAAGGAAGAGGCAACATTGGTGCATGAGAAATTATCCTAAATGGCGGTATATAGAGCAGTGCTGACAAATACAGGCGATGGGAATAATGGACAAGGAGCTGTTATGCCACCGCAGGGCATGGGTGGTAATTTTGCGGAAACAGGGCAGAATAGTTTCTACCCCAAAGGAGGAAGAGGATTTCTTCATAGAGGGAGAGGATTTGGTTTTGGAGTGCCACAAGGAGGGATTAGTGGGGGACAGACATGCTTCAGAGGACCTGGGCGCCCAGGAGCAGTATGCTGGACATGTGGGAAAATAGGACACATTTCATGAGTTTGCAGAACTACAGGAGCAATGCAGCAAGTTGCAATGCAGTATGGGCCAAGAGGGTTAACTGCATATCCAGCACCACAAGGTGCATCACAGCAACATTATGGTTATTAGGATTACACACATTATCTGCCAGATAAGACACAAGCAAAGAAGGTGCAACCAATGCTGCAGCCCAAGGGCCACAGATACAGCCACAGATAGTGCCACAGCAACCACAGAATGCAGTGCAATCACAACAAGCAATGACACATTGGGATACCAATATTCTGCCACAGACACCACAGATAAGAGGAGCAATGTTGGTTGGAGCAACCCTTTTACAGGGACAGGACTGCATATGTACCCCACAATAGGACAACCCACATAATAACTTGATGGGCACTTTCCTATCAGTAACCACAGACCTTGAACAGAACCAAGGTTGGAGGTATCTATACGTGACTGGACTCTTTCTTTCTTAGTTGACACTGGGGCGACAAAATCCTGTGTCAGAGAGGGCAGATTTCCGATGTTGGGAATATTCATGGACACTCACAGCTTTTCTAGTGCTACAAATTCAATTCCTTTCAGTGACAGTTTGCCTGTGACAGTAGGAGAGCAGAGGATAGCTATCTTATTCCTGTATTCCAGGAAGACACATGTTGACATATTGGGAAAAGATCTTATGGCAAAACTTAATATGTCAATGAGCCTCATTATAAGTTTGCCTGTCGGGTAACAACGGTACTGGTAAGACCAGTACCGTTGTTACCGGACAAGCAAACTACGAGTTCTGCTCGTGGGTGCCTTCCCGTCTGTCTGGTCTGACCTGGTGGGCGTACCGGCACCACGAGCAGAGCATGTCGGATGCACCGGCACCATTCACGAATGGTGCCGGTGCATCCGACCTCCCCATTCCCATTGAGCCCTATAGGGCTCAATGGGAATGGGGAGCATTCTTTTCTGCCGCCCGCAAATGGGCAATACCAGGTCCAGCAAGGTAGTAATGACCCGGTAATTGCCCATTCGTGTGCACCGGAAAGAAAATGATCCTGCCGGCAGCCGTGCCTGTACTACCAGCATGGCTACCGCTAGTAGCGTAATGAGGCCCAATATCTTTCACAGAGGACGCTATAATATGCTCTGCACCAGGCATACATTTCCAGACAGCAAAGGAATACACATAGGCCTTTTATCTGAAAAGGGCACAGAGGGGAGTATCACTGGATCCTGAAATAGTTTTTTTTGGAGTACAAGTGGTGATAGCCTGGCTTCCCAACATTGAGGGATAGCTATTGAGACTACCCACAGACTTTTTATTCAGAACACAGATACCTACATATGTAACTGAAGGGGAACTGGTTACAATTGAGCTAGAGATGGCTGTAGTGAGAGAGGACAGAGTGATTCGACACAGCACTGATGAGGAAGGTGTGAATTGGCGCACAGTAATAGTAATGATAGTAATGGCACACAGACTGACTGAGCTGACAGATGATGAGTTGTTTCAAGACAGTGACTCAGATGATGAGGTATTGTTTGAGAGAAGCATACCATATCAATTGAGAATAGAGTATATAGAGGTGCCACAACAAATAATGCTAGCTAAAAAGGCACCATCATTTATGGAAGAAGATTTGACAAAGTTACCCAGCACACTATGGACGGCCAGACAATATGATGTGGGGTTGCTAAAAGGGATTGGAGCAGTAAAAATACAATAAATGCACTCATGAAAGAGGGACTGATAGTGCCATCAGTGACTCCTTGCAACAATGCTCTGTACTAGTCAAAACATCTCAGGGGGGGTCCTGGAGATTCATACAAGATGTATGCCCATTGAACAGCATTGTAGAGCCCGAATTTCTGGTGGTAACTAATCCTGCCACGTTATTGTGTAACCTACCTCCCATGTTCACACATTTCACAGTTACTGATCTGAAACATGCGTTTTTCAGTATGCACCTTCATGAAGATTTGTGGAATTTAACTGTATTTACCTATAGAGGGGTACAACTGGAACATTGTTGTCTTCCACAGGGGTACTGTGAATCCCCCAGTGTGTTTAACAGGGTGCTGCAGATGGATTTGGGGAACATACAAACGCCCATCATACAATATGTAGACGATTGGCTTGCATGCAGCGACTCTCAGGAACAGTGCAGAAATGACTGAGAACAGCTATTGACGTTGTTAGCTGAGAAAGTATACAAAGTTGACAAAAAGAAAATGCAACATTGTCCACAAGAAGTACTTTATTTGGCCGAAATAATATCAAAAGAAATGAGGAGAGTGACACCTGAAAGAGCAGAGGCCGTAACCAATACACCTCGTCCAAATATAGTGAAGGAGTTTCACAAGTTCTTGGTATTATGTAATTACTGCAGAGTATGGGTATTTCACTACAGCTCATATATATGACCACTGTTAGAAGGACTGAAGGGAAACATATCTCCCATCCAATGAATAAGAGAAACTAGCAGTGCATTTGATGAACTAAAAAAGGCTATAATTAAGGCACCTGTGTTAGGAATCCCAAATTACAAAGCAGAATTATGTATTCCCCCCATTGCAATGGAGTAGTGATGACACCTCTCCCCACACAACAGACTTCAATGGGACATAAACCTTTAACATATTACAGCAGTTTGTAAGACTAAGGAATGAAAGGACATTACCCATGTGAACAATCTTTGGCTGCAGCAGAATTTGCAGTTGAGAAATCGTCCTCTGTGACAATGGGCTGCCCGGTGATATTATGTGTGTAACATGCACTTTTTGTAGTACTTGAGAACCTTAAAAGCACATTGATTACACAGAGGGCCTCAGGATATGAGGTCATTCTAACAAATCCATCCATTAAGATTGCTAGATGCCATGTAGTAAATCCAGCGAAATACAAGCAGATCCCGTGCAGGAAGATGATTATGTTTATGACTGTTCAACATGCATAGACTTATCATGATGAGGTACCTTGTGCCAAGGAGGTGGCTTTAGAAATAGGAGTAAATGTTTTTGTCGATGGCAGTTCAACAATAGACCACAGTTCAGGGACAAGAATGACAGGTACAGCTGTAGTAAGAGTAAAAGACAATGGGGAGTTTGAGACAGTTGAAAGCATAAGTTTCCCGGTGCATTTTTCAGCACAAGCAGCAGAATTAGTAGCAATGATTATGGTGCTAATGAGACATGAAGATGAGGAAGTTATTGTGTACTCTGACATCCACAGTGCATTCTGGACTGTCACGGTGAACAGGAGGGAGGGATCTTCCTGCATGCTGACGGTACACCCGTGCAGCATGATGCACTGCTAGAAAGATTGATTTATGTATTATCAAAGCCATCAGAGGCCACTGTGGTAAAGTGCTCAGCACACACTAGAGGCTCAGATATAATTTCTCATGGAAATGCAGGGGCAGACACATAGGTCAAATGTGCAGCGTATTTGCCAGACATAGTGGAGGTACCAAAGTTCATGAAACCACATGCAAAAATGATGCCAGTGACGGAAAGTTACAATGTACTGCCAATAGCACAGATAATTGAAAAACAAGGGTGAGCATATAAAAAGGCTGGCAAAAAGGCACCCCAAATGATAATAATGGTTAATATGGGTGACACGGTACATCAGTACACTCAAACTGATGATGGAGAATATTGTCCCATGTACCCATTGCGTCAGTCAGCTAGACAACCTGGGGCATTGTTTACAAGTTCAACAGATATCCACAATTACAATGAGTGCTAGATGTAATGTGACGAGAATGGCGAGTGCTGGCTTATGACATGCAGTCCAGCAGAATACATAGCAACAGGCGGTAACATGAGGGGACAGACCAAAGTGTGGCTGCCCAAGAATTGAAATAATGTGATGAGACTAAATGAAGGAATGGATGATGACTCGACCAGAGAGGCGAATGTAGTGGGGCACTTATTGCAAGCTGTCCCCCTACCTTGCACAGAAAAAAACAAGTTAGAAGGTGAGAAAAGATCCATTTGAAACTGCACTTTGACGTCTCCTGAAAATGCAGCTGTCATAAAGATTAAGCTAGTTGGCACTACACAACTAGGAGCCAGATAGGGCCTAGAATAAAGGCATTAGCATGCACAGGTAGTGTGCTTTAAAATAGAGAAGATTAGGTGACAGGAAGGCATGTACAGAAGTAAGGGACTCACTACACAAGTAGATTAGATGATTGTAGGTAGATAAAGGATGATGCATACCCATAGGAAGGGATGACATATGACAGGCATGCATCAGGAAATCGGTAAATAGTAAAGTGAAGGTGTTTTGCAAGGATAAAATGTGAAAAACAGTATATTTACAACTTTAAGAGTGGCTCACAGCAAGCACACTAAAGAAACAAATATAGTTAATTCAGGAAAATCTGTAGTGATGTACATGGCCACCTCAAAGGAATGTTCAAGGCCAAGAGAACTTTAAATGAGGGTGTTCATAAAGAAACAAGATATCAGTCTCTCTGGCAGTGGCCATTCAACCATTGAGGTGAAGTAGTTATAATAACACAGCATATGGATTTCAAGTCCAGGGGATAAGGAGTTGCCTGCAAAATATCTTGGTAGATGACATATTAATGTTGCTGCAATCGGCTAGGCGTAAAAAACATGCACAGATGTGGCAAAATCACAAATAGATGCTGCAATGAAAATATTAAACATGGTCAAAGCAGCATGACTCATAACAATAGTTATTCATAATGTATCGAGACAGGATGGGGCATCTATTGAGGCAAGACAGGGGAAGCCGGAACTTGGCAATTTATTGAGGACAAACTCTTTGAAACTCTGAGACATCATGGTGCAGATAACATGGCTGTTTTATTTAATTAAGAACTGAAAGTGACACGCTTGATCTTCTCCCCAATCTGCATCCATAATTCTTTATACCCCCGGCAGTTCAAGGACAGTGTCACTGCATGTTAACCGATAAGCATATGTTATTTTCACTGCAGAAGTAATTTATTGCCTACCAATAATTATTGTGGGACATATAGAATTATATATGTAGCTTAGCAGAGGGAACCAATGACTAGGCGCTATAGGTTTTCAGAACTCAGTGATGAAAGTGACATTAGAATGACTATATAAACTTCTGGTTCCTGTTGAAATGTTGGAGAAAATCTTGAGCTAGAGCTTGGCTGTTGATCTTGTTTTTCCCCCAGCTTTACATTGCTAATCAAGCAGGGCTGCCCTGCAGTTTTCATACCACAATCCACTCTGTGTTGTCTCTTTTATTGGCAAATACCAGATAGAGGGCTATGCTGATTCTGGGACCCTGTTTCACTTATGTAGGATCTCCAGAGACTTTTAAAGTCCCAGACGAACAACTGTTGCTGCATCTTGGATGTCATTTTGCTTCAGAATGATGTACTTACTAGTGAATGATCATGCCCAGATAGAGGGTTCCTCAACAACCGTCCATCTTGTTTTTTAAACATTTTCCAGAATTTCATCAGGACTCAGCGATCTCCATTCTCTTGGTAATCACACTCCACTAGAGGAAAGGAGTACAAGTCACAAAAGTAAGCTATATGACACACTCTTCTTTATTCTTGTGTACTGAAGTATGTTGGTAGTAAGGCCCCCAGATGTTCCATCCTTCTTTTCCCTTCAGCCTCTCCAACCGACTCCCTTCAAACACATACACCTAACTCCCCACATTCTATGACAGTACATCCCAACATAGAATGTAAATACATTTTCAATTACATACAAGCTGCATTGCAGTCAACCCCTACATAAATAAGTAATTTCAAATGTAAATTAGAACTGCCCAATGTAACAAAGGTTATTCCGTTCCTGCAGGAATTTGTAGAATTTCTCAATAATAGAATCCTTCTTTTGAGCACTGCCCTGAGTCAAGAGCATGCCTACTTTATTGAGCACCTGCAAGTTCACTATGGGTTTACGTTTGTGCTCTGACCATGGCAGTACATTTGTTTTTCCCTGGTGATTGTGCATATCTTGAAATTCCCCAATACAGTTACTATTTTGGCTTGTCAGGACCATTTTCTGTCTTGTCAGGACCCTTTGTTTTTTAATGGTTTATTGCTCACATAAAGCATGCCTCTGTTTTTCCAGGGTGTTCCATAAACCTCTTTCAGATGTAGATGGAATCAGTGTTAATTACCAGTTCCAGGAGTAGGTTGTTTATGGCAGTGATGACAGCTTGATAAATTGCCATCCACTATGAAATATGACTGCTTAGGGAAGGGATTTTGTAGTCAGCAGAGGGTTTGGAAATATCACATACCCAAGAATTCCCAATGCCAGCCTCGAAACTAATAAACTCCTGGGACTAAGGCAATCTGGGTTTCGGCCACGACACGGCACCGAAACTGCCCTTATCGATCTCAAAACTCAGATCGAAGACCTAAGAGACAAGGGTAAACTTGCACTACTACTCCTTCTCGACCTCTCTGCGGCCTTTGATCTCGTCAATCACCAAATTCTGTGTCGACACCTTAAACTAGCTGCACACTTTTCTGACAAAGCCACAGCCTGGATTAGATCATTCCTGGACAATAGATCGATGCGTGTCTTTTTCCCATTAGCAGCAGCCTCTCCCTCACCTGTCACCTGCGGGGTATCACAAGGATCTTGTGTCTCTCCCATGTTGTACAACATGTTCACAAACCCTCTATTTGATATTTTGGATTATCTGGGTGTCACATACACCAATTATTCTGATGACACCCAGATACTCATCCCAATCTCAGGAGACTACTCTTCCCACTCTCTCTCTGTGAATGCCATCTACCAAGTCTTACAAGCCTGGATGGCACAGCATGGACTCTGTCTTGACCCCGTGTTCAAATCCTTCACCATTGATGGTAATGCCATTATGGCCTCCAAGGACACAAAAACACCAGGGATCTACATCGACTCTAGTCTATCTTTGGTTAGACAAACCAATGCAGTCTCCTCCGCAGCGGCATACACCTGTAAGCTTATCACAGCTAGTCGCCCCTTCCTATCACCAGCTAACTGTGTCACACTTGCCAGGACTCTCGTGCTGTCAAAAATGGATTATTGTAATG
Organism: Ambystoma mexicanum; assembly: GCF_040938575.1. Taxonomy (NCBI): domain Eukaryota; kingdom Metazoa; phylum Chordata; class Amphibia; order Caudata; family Ambystomatidae; genus Ambystoma; species Ambystoma mexicanum. Next base: position 426,541,237 of record NC_090925.1, on the reverse strand, counting down.
CCCTCTATTTGGGCACTAACCGTTGTAACCTAAATAAGTTACAAATTATCCAAAACAGTGCCATCACGCAGCACTCAACATCCCCAGGAACCAAAGCATTTCAGACACCAAACGTAATATACGTTGGCTCTCAGTCCCACAACGAATTTCACTGAAAACACTTGCCGTGACTCAAAAATGACTTTCTAACCAAGCACCTTGCTACCTAGCCAATAGATTTGCCCTCCACAACTCTAACAGACCCCGTAGAATGGCTCAGACTAACTGCTTCTCCATACCACGCTTCATCCTTCAAATATCAGGCAGAACTAGCTTCCCAGTAATGGTGGCTAAACTTTGGAATTCGCTCCCCAATGTGCCAAGAGCGGAACCTTCCTTCCTCAGATTCAAAAACATGGCCAAAGCTTGCTGCCTGCCCAAGAAGTCCCTTCTACTGGCCAACCTCCTTCCATGCATTAGCCACCTGCCTCACCTCATGTATATAGGTTATGGCTTTTATGTTCACTCTGTAACTGCCTTTGTATATAACTGTAACTTAAATTGTAATTGTAATGTTCTGTTTGCCTTGATCATGTTGTAACTAAGTGACGCTCCTGGATGCCCTCGGGCCTGGTGCATTCTATAAATAAAATTAATACAAATACAAATAATTCTGTCTCCCTGTTTTTTGGTAATATTGCAGAAAACTGATCCACTGAGGCTAGTCCCTGTCAGGTGTGTTCTTCATACAACGTATGTAGGTACGACAGGTATGCCTCCATGTTGTCGGTAGTTGTTAGATGTTTATCTTCGAGACAGTTATCTTGTAGGTCTGCCAAATCACAATTTCCTCAGGATAGATTTACATTAACAGAAACCAAGAAATAATTATTGAAATAGAGATGTATCTAGCCCGTATACAGTCAATCTGCAAACATTGCAGCAACTGGTGGAACATATATAGAAATATGTGTACCCTATGGATCAATGTACAGTCATTTTGAATGCACACACAATCAAAATGAGTGCTTTATCACTATCATTGATTTCTTCATCTGTCGAGGTTATTATTTTGCCTACATAAGAGATTGCCTTGTGGACAAAATCCTGTTACTGTTGTAACACTTAAGCAAGTTTTGGAAAATATCACCTGGTAAAGGAACTCCTTAGTCTTTTTAGGATAGGCCAGACAAGGACATTGAGACACATGTCTCTCCAATTGCTGCATTGCCTTGGACTGTACATCAACACACTGTCACTTCAACCCGTTGTTTAACAAGTAAACCAAGAGTTCAGAAATATATTCATAATCCTCAATACATTTTTTAATATAATCACAGTGCTTAAACGCGTTCCAACTGATGCAGATTGGTGGGGTCATTGAATTGTAGCCCTGTTGAACTTTCTTTTTCTGAGGATTGAGACCCTTTGCTTTGATTTCATGTCCAAGAAAGTTCTCTCGAGTTTTACACCAATGGCCTGCTTTTTGTAACTTTGTGAGGCCATACCAAATCTCTGTCAGATGTTATTCCATCATTTGGCTTTTTATCACAAGTTGTTCACATAAGCCAAGTGTCCCCTTTACCCAAAGTTAGGCATGACATTATGTATAAAAATGTTGAATGGGTTTCCTGAGTTAACATGCCCAAATAGCATACGTGCCCATGTAAATTGTTTCACACGAAAGGCAAGTATGAGAGTCTATTGTTGTTCCTAACTCACAGGTATCTATTTGTCAGCTCAAGGGCTGAGTACACTTCTAATCATTGGATCTGTGCCAATCTTTGCTCAAGTAAGGTATGCAGCCTCCACGACATATTGACCCTTCTATATAATTCCCTGAGAGCAGCACAGAGTCTCCATTCTAGTACTGGGCCATTGAAAGTACTATGGATTAGGCAAATAGTTCCACATGCTTCAAAGTTATAATAATGTCCACATGAGATTCCATTGGCAAGAGTGCCAACCTTGCAAACACAGGAGTCATGTAAGGGTCTGTTGGTATTGTCGTAGAGTGTAGCGATGTATGCCCGCAATCATATGAGTCAACTAAGATGATACACTGTAAATTTAGAAGACCTTCCTCAGTTGGTTTTGCTGTGCATTAGTTTTACAGACATCGGCCAGATTGATCTATCCTTCAACCACCTGGAGGAAGTCTGGAAATAAATCTGTGTTTGGAATTTCAGAAGTATCCTACAGTTCAGTGGGGAGACTTATTTTTATTATGTTCATCTGGATGGAATGTTCCCAGGTTCCAATGTACTTATTTATAAAATAACATACCATTTCATCTTCATGCCAGACGTAACCTCCTCTACCTCATCGAGGCATGCGGCACAAACAGAGAAACTACCCACTTGTTGAGTGTGGAGTGTGTCTTGTCAGATACAGTTATTCTTTTCAAAATGTCTTTGAGAATTGGACCTATAATCTGTTTGTCAATGTCTATAGTAAAAAATTGGGATTGATAGTCATTCCAATACAGGGGTTTATATTCAAAGGGATAGTTTGAGCTTTGTTATTGTAGATCACTATTTGAATGGTATCTTTTGTAAGGTCCACTAATCAATTTGGATTTAGAAATATTCTGAGAGAAGAACTCAAAAAGCCAATTACAAATCATGGTTGATTTCGCATAACGCAATTCGCATGCAAAATGATGGTGAGCATATACTCCAAACACTTAGAGCAAAAAACAGCAAGAACTTCTGGGAAGTAATGAACCAGTTTGAAGGGGATCATGCACATTCATTATGTAACCTAGTGTCAGAAGATGGCTGGGTGAGCTACCTGACAGAGACATTTAAGAGCGACGAAACCCGCGAATTTAGATCCAAATCAGATATCACTTGGCATCTTAACTTCTGCGAAGAAGATATACAGGAAATTATAGCCAATTCCTCATCATCAAAAGCCTCGGGTTTAAACGGCCTGACCTATCAGGCACTGAAAAGCGAACCATTATTGTGGTCAAAGCTATTATCCGCTCTCTTCAAAGAAATATTAAAGCAACGAACCTTTCCTGCATCTTGGAAAACGGCCCTCATAATTCCTTTTTTCAAATCCGGGGATCGTCGCAAACCAACGAACTATAGACCGATAGCATTATTGGACATCGAAAGCAAAGTCTTCATGAGACTACTACTAACTCATGTCTCGAAATGGGTCGAAGATTTCAACATTCTATCACGTTTCCAAACAGGTTTTCGCAAAGGCCATTCAACATCTATTAACGGCCTGATTCTCAACATCTTGAATGAGCAAGAGAGAGGGGGGAAAAAACAAATGCTGTACGGAGCCTGGATAGATCTGTCCAAAGCTTTTGATCAGGTGGATCGAACCCTACTGTGGGATAAACTCCGGACCTGGGGAATTCCAGAATCTCTTCTGTCAATTTTGGTGGAACTACATAAAAACACCAACCTAAGAATACGGCTCGATGCAATGGGGCACCTGTCCAGACTAGTGGAAGTTAACAGAGGTGTACGACAAGGGTGTCTGGGGGCACCTCTGTTTTTCAACTTGTTCCTGGCAGACATGGGCCATTTTCTAGAAACAGCTGCTCTGATAAGCCCAATACTAAACGGGAGGAAAATCTGCTGGTTGGCATACGCGGATGACATAGTTCTCCTCGACAGAACACCAATTGGGCTACAACACCTTTTGGACAAACTGAACGAATACGTAGGATTAAACAAGTTAACAGTAAACCCATCTAAATCAAACATCTTGATTTTTAAACATCCATTGTCAAAAGTAAAAAGCATAAATTGGTCCATGGGAGGAGAACGGATCAAAACAGTAGAAACCATACAATATCTGGGTTATAACATCTATGCACATCCAGCGACATACAAAGTAGAAAATGAAGTGGCAGTTAAAATAACACAATTTACATCACAGATGATCAAGCTAAATTATAAATTCTGCAAGTTCTCTATTTTGCCTCTGGTAAAGTTTTACTTCGCCAATGTGGTTCCAGTCGTGCTATACGATCTAGAAGCAAAACCGGATCTCTGGTCCATAAACTGGGACAACCATGAAGGCCGCCTCTGGAAAAGAGTTTTGGGTCTTCCAAATTGCGCCACCCTAAAAAGCCTAAGATTTGAACTAGGCCTAAAATCTTTAAATTGTATGGCTGATTGGAAGCTCATTTCATTGTTTAGGGAAATAACACTTAGCAAGGATTCGACGTTGTATGGCGACCTCAAGCATGAAGCATCATTGAAAAAGTCCGCTATCCTCATCTCGTTGGAACGGAAAACTTTGGAAATACTAAAAAAACTGGATCTGAATGAAGAGACCTTGGCTCTAAACCCTCATAAAGTTAAATGTAGACTAGAAGAACGGGACTGGATTGAAACAGTGGAGAAAATACGAGAGGACCCAACCCAAAATATATTTTTGAAGGGAGAAAAGAAACTTGGATCACTCTCATGTTACCTACTGAAGTCTCCAAACAGAAAACTGCGCTCAGACTTCCTCAGAATGAGACTGAATCTCGTCCACTGTGGGGCGGTTCTGGCAAGACGTAACCAAGGGCACAAGGCAATAAAATTATGCTCAATTTGCGTAAACCCTGCCAAACAAACGCTAAAACATATCCTAATGGATTGCGAAGGCACCTGGCTTCAGCGATTAAGATTCTTCAGAGATCTGGTACGGAGGGAGGAAGACATAGTCACAGACTTCCCCTGGGACAGAATAATCTCAGGGAAAAATGCTGCACTTACGTTTGCAGCAATCCAGGTGCTAATAAAAAGTGGGTTGACAATCTAACACAACGATCCAAAGGATAGAGGTACCTAAGTAGATAATTTATAGGACCAGAAAAAACTTGGCAGGGTTGGTGGATAGTAAGAAACCTTAACACAAACTTTTATCTCTTTATTACCTAACGCAAATGTTTTATATTACCTTCCTCTTTTGTAAAGGCTTAAGCCAAAACAAATAAAAAAAAAAAAAAAAAAAAAAAAAATATTCCCTGTCATCAGGGGAATACTATTTAAATGTATACCGCCTTCTTGATTTGTTAAGGTTTGTCCTTTCTTTATTTTTATTGTTATAGTAATTTGTCAGATATTCCCAGGTCTTATATTTCTTATACATCAACAGCATAAGTCATTAGTTGAAAGGAACAAAAGGCTTTTTCAACAATGTTAAAGCCCATGGGGTTACCCGCTAGTCTTCACCTTACTTTAGACCGAATTAATGAAAAATTGATGGAGAATATCATTTTTTAGTTATAAATCAGAAATTACATCTCTAACAACTCATTTATCTCTAATAGTTTTGGTTCCAATTGATTTAACATACACCTGTTTGGGAGTGCAGGTTTTGAATTTGCATCTCAAGAGCAACTTCTTATCTTTTTGCAGTTGTAAAAAAGAAAGATTTCTTTATAAGCCTTTTTTATTTCTTAGACAGACTCTGGCGATTAGAGCATTCTTCCCTCCATAGCTCTGAACAGTGAAAAATGTATGTTATATGTATTGGATAGAAGTTAAACTAATGATTTGGTTTTCTGAACTACTCCTTTTAATGAATGTGTGTTTCTTTGGTAGTCTCCTTACTATGACAGAGTACTTTCTGTCGAGAACATTTGTGTTGCTGGAAGCAAAGGTGATTTTTAGTGGATGAGAATGGGTCTCTTAAGTATTTTGATAATCTACTGAGATAACGGCGATGCCTGTCACCTTGTTGTTTTGGAAGTGAAATTCAATTTGGTTGGTGTGTCATTCATTTAAGTTGCAATACTGTTTCAAATGAAATAATTGGCAGTTATTTTGGATACAGAGGACCTGTTTCATGCAATCAGTGCTTTCAGAGGAAATTGTTCCCCAGTAGACCATGCATGCCTTCTGGAGCCAGGACAATCACTACATTGGGAAACTGGTGTCATATGAATCTACAAATATGTATTCCCATCTACTGTGATTTCCTTTCCGTAAACAATAAGGAAGTCTCCAAAAAGAAGTTAGAAAGGATGACTCAAGCCCATCCTTGATTTAAGCGGTCAAAAATATCTCCAGATATCAAGATCACTTGTGACCCCCTGTTAATGAGGATCAGCAAATCACAATGTCCCTGAACCAGACTAGGAGCACAACTCTCAACATCTAACTTACAAAGAAAATGTGAGTTCCTATACAAATGGGAATGTATAATTTTAATGTCAGAGCTTTTATGGAGGTTGGGTTGCACTATGTATCATTTTCTACATTGAGATGTAGTTCAAGTGGGATGGCATAGGAGCCTGTAGGTTTAGAAATACACTTTCTGATCAAATGTGGAGTAGGTATATCCCTTCTGTCCCCATATGCATTGCTACTGCCTCCTTTTGGGGAGCGATCCTAAACATCTTTTGGAAGATCAGGAACATCTGTTCTTTCTGAACTCTCACTGACCTTGATTTTAGTTTTGTCATTTTGTATCACATATCTAGGGGTTCCCTGTTAAACCTCTTTCTATTTCAATGTTGTAGAACAGTGTTTTGTCTTTGACCTACCTTTCTTTTGGAGAAGTCAATCCATCTTTGAAAGCAAAAATCACTCCTCTCGATGGTGACTATCAAATGTTTCTGCTCATCAAAATTCACCTTTTTGCTGCGATTTTGCATATGTTCAAGGGCTAATGAGTAATCGTTATTGTTTTTTTCTGGTTTTCGATTTAATTCAGGGTAGGTTTTATGTGAAAAAAAAGTTCCTCTAAGATTAGTTATATCCTTTCTTCAATATCCCTATTGTTTGGCCATTTTTTTCAGTTGAGAGATCTTTTCCCTTTCTTTAATACCTCTTTTCCTCACTAGATGGATCACTATCTGTTTTTGAGAAAGAATTTGGGTAGTCTTGTAAATTATTATTGTGCAATTCATTTCCCTCTCTCAACTCACCATTGAATTGGAATCTAGGACGAGGGAGAACATTGTTCAGGTCATTTTAGGCAAGAGAAGATGCTGGGTTTCTTTCCTACATGAACGTCTGTCTGATTAGAGTTCCCTTGGCAACACGCTCCTTGATTTGTATTCTCTCCATGTGATGGGGGTTATATTTGTAGCCCATGGAAGGAATAGAACCTAGGTACCGAGGACTAATATACAATTCAGTCTAAGTTGGTTCTCTATTTTGAAGGCAAGGTTGATGACTGCTCCGTAAGGACGGTCTGTTCTGTCAGGTCTTTTTTTAGAAGCAGGGAACTAATTATTTCACCTCCGTTTCCAAATCCAAAAGAGGAGTGCCCTTCTCTTCCGCTATTTTAATTTCGTATAGTCTGGGCATCTGGGGTTCTTGTCTTGTTTGTCAGATGTTTTGTGTTCAGTACCTTATAGGTCCTTGAAGCCTGAGTGATAATCTATTTTAGAGTCCGTATTAGAGTGATAATGATCTCAAGTTATCAAAATCATGGACTGAGACACCATATATTTTGGTAGGGCATGGAAATGTGGTATTGTTATCTCTACTATCGTAATAGGCCCGTCATGAAATCTGAGTGAATCTATGCTTCATTTCATGGCCATAGTCTCTAGTATACTGTTCTTCTGCAGATGTTATATTGCATGTGGCCTTGCAGGCCAAAGCATATTTTTGTAAGTTGAAAAATATTTTACAATGACCATATACGGGCCAAATCGTGTCCTCCTGCGAAGAAGATGGAGAATTTAGGGAGATTGCCCATTTCAAATATTTCATGCTGTTTTGATCAGTTTTGCTCCAAATTAGGCCATCTTCTCTTTATTAGGTTCCAGATGTTCCCTCAGAATATTTCAAATTTTGATGATATGGAGTAATAATGCTTTTGACAGTTTTTATTTGTTTGACAGCATTACCCCTTATTTAGTTTTTGAACTCGTGTCCAACATCCTTTAAAGTCAGAGCCACAATATGAATCTGGTTCCTGCATTTCTTGGTTCTCCCATGTCTGTTGGCTTCGGGAGAGTCTCCTAAATGTACAGGACAAAGGCCCTTCTTCCTTTTCTTTCCTACAGGGCTCCCCTGATTGTTTTCCCAGATTTCTTTTTTGATGGTTGGATTCCCTTCATACTGTTGAAAATAAATGTTGTTCCCCTTCCTGGAAATCTGGAAGCTTCCCCATGTCTTCTACGGAGGAAGAGGTTTTAAGAATATATCTCCTGGGTTGTGTACTCTATCTTTCCAGGTCTGCCAGGTAACTGAATGGTCCCTTTTTCTGATCATTTTCTGGAGTTGTAGACCTTCACCTCACCTTGATATCTCTGATTTACACAGTGTCATTTGTGGAAGTTTTATTTCCTCCCTCCTGCAAACCCCTGACATGTTTATTGGGCCCTTCTTGCCCTTTCACATAGTATTTCTCTGCTTCTGAGAGGGTATCCACCTATCCCATTTGATTAAAATATGTTCATGGCAGGGAAGCTATATGCCAATGTTAAAAGATTAATTCTCAGCCATAATTGTCTAGAGCCAGCCGGGTCTGACAAAAAACAAACTTCTGTGAGGGAGGGAGACATCAGCCAGCTGGGAATTAATTTGTTTATTCACTCCTCTTCACAATCAAAAAAGGAATATCCAAATCTTGTAATACATATACCATCAGTGTTATACATTGGTATCAGATTACACAACAATTTATGCTAATGTGGACCTTACATTTTAACACATTCTTATTGCTCATTTTACTAAAAGGTCAAAGTATCATGTGTGTCCCTATTGGACAAAAAACACTTCCTGGTCACAATCACTTGCTATCTTTCACACGTCCTAGATGACAAGCAATTTCAAAAACTAGAAAAAAGAGGTTTTTGAGTTTTGACACATTTCTTCAGTGTTTTTGTATATTCTGTCCAAGGTTAGCTTCCCTAATTTATCTTTCCTGACTATAAGAGGTTTTTGGTTGACGAATCACACCACAGAAAACTAAATATTCTGTGTATTTGATTTCTGCCATCTCAGCGTACCCTGGCTACTGTCCAGACAAATTTGCACACAACACTATATTTTTTTGCTTTCAGCACTTTTGAACTTCCCTGAGAGCTGAGGCTTACAAGCATTTTGTAATGCAATGGCTATCTGTTGCTAACCTATACATCAGAAATCTATATTCTGTGTTTAATGTTTGTGTGTAATGTAAACATACTTATATATTTATCTTGTCTTGAATAAGTGTGTCCAGTATTATTTATAATTTATTTGCCATGTACTTTGCCCTGAATAAGGGCAGCTTAAATACAGACACTAATCGTGATGTTTACAATGTTGACCAGGTGAGAGGGTTATTTGGCACTAACTACCATAGTTATTTGTCTGCCATCAGAGGGGGTTGGTAGGTATAGATCTCCTCTAGACCTTGCACTGGCATGGCATTGGAGCAAGACAGGCATACTAGATGACTAGCATGGATCAGGGATTGTCTGGGCATTATTGCAGAAGATCCCAGGCAAAGGAAAATAATTACTCTTTTTAAAGGCATCTTTATCTAATAGCTGTTGATTCTGTGGTTGTGTGGGCCCTCGGATGTCCCATATTTCTTGTCTTGGTTTTATCAGTCATCTACTGTTTATAGTGGATAAACTGTTCTCCCAAATCAAGCACATGCTTAGGCTAGATTGCAGTATTTTACGGTTGGAGACCAAGCAATCAGTTTTACTCTGTAATGCCCCTTCAAGGTATTCATTCTCTTTCTGGAAAACCTGCACTACATTTAGATTGCCTTCATTTATCTTTTGACCATTTCAGACTTTTTAGTCCAGCAGCCTTTTTTATTGCACTACCTGTGCAAGGTTCCCCACTCTATAATTCAATGTATTTATTTATTTAGTGTATACAAGCATACACCTTTTACACTCAGTAGACATAAAAAAAATCACCAATAAAATGTAGCTTAATATAAAATGTTCTGTAGAAATTTCATAATAGCTAAATTCATATTACAATACTGACTGTTTAAAATCCTAAACCAAAACAAATCAGTACACAACAATTATTCATGAGAAACAAACATAGCAAACAATTCCAAATGTAGTGCATCTAAGACATAACAATCAAGTATCAATTGATTTAGTATGTCTACTGTCAGACCAGGGTATGTACAGGTCCTTTGGGTCCGTGGCTTATTTTCTCTAGCACCCAAAACTACTCTAGTTGGCAATAAAATCAATTTAAAGCATAGCAAAGCATCTATCTATGTTTTAGAAAAGTGTTTTGTAGATAAGATGGAAGAACATTAAAAGATTTAAATTTGTATTGAATATGATAAAAAGATGATAATTCAAAGCTAGACTTCAATTCTTTCTCCAATCATCCTTGAACACTTTCTTTTTCATCTTATTTGGATTGGCAAGAAGCTCATCCATTGAACCGTTCTTAATAGAAAGTGTACAGAGGAGCTATTCCTTCCAAGTCCATAAAACCTTACAGCTATTCCTGATCATTTCCTTGTTCAAATCACAGAACAAGGTTTTTTTGTGGAGGATCTAACACTTTCCTAAACAATTGCAAAAGACTCCATATAGCATGAGCACATAAGGAAATGAAACCTAATCCATGCCTCAATATAGGAATGGGAGTTTCCTGAGGCAAGGACAAGACATTTCTCTGTGTAAGTGCTTCAACTCTATCCCAGTTTGATGGCAATAAACCTGATTCCACACCACAAAGTAGGTGTGGCACAATTTGTTGATGGGCATATTTAAGAATCGGGATTGCTGAAAAACAGGCACCTTTTCTATCGAGCTGTCACAATTCCATAGCACTAGCCACAGCATGCTTATTCAAGCTTTGCAGATTGTCACATTTAGTTTGCTTTGCATTACCACACTTTGGTATTTAAACAAAGATACTAATTGAGAATTATTTAACCACCATCCAGGGTTGGTTTTAGCTCACCTAGTGTGGTATATCTTTAAGACCTGGGATTTCATAATATTTAACTTCAAGTGCAAATTAGCAAAATAAATGTTTTTTGTCGTCAAAGAGCATTGAAGGCCTATCTGAGTCAAATCGAAAAGAACAATATAATCTGCATACGCCAAATAATTTAAACAAATATTGCCTAGCCTTGGAGGGTAGTTTTGAACATTCTGGAAGATATCATAAAGGTCTCTAATATAAAGATTAAAAATTAAAGGTGCAAGTACACAACCTTGGCAAAGGCCCTGGTAAGTAGGCATCAACTTTGTTGTGTGTCTTGCTTGATCCAAACAGATCTTTGTTTTTGTCTCTGAGTGCAAGGCTATTAAAAGGTTAAGAATGTCCTTAGGACTCCCAGACCTTTCAAATGTTGCCAACAAAACTGCCCTATTTACGCAGCCAAATGCCTCTGTGATATCTAAAATGGCACAGTAACAAGTTTGTTTCTCCAAATTAGACGGCAATCGTAGAAAATTAATTAAAAAATAGTTTAATGAAGTACCAGTACCAACCCTGAATCCAGATTGATTAACATCAAGACATCCTATTGAAGAAGCCCAAACTTGTAATTATTGAAGAATAAAGTATTTTTCTTTATGAATCCAGAAAAGATATTGGGTGGTAATTTTTGGGCAACATCCTATCACCACTCTCAAAACTATTAAGGCTTCCTTCAAAGAGCAGGGTAGTGGATTTAGCGACAAAATATTTGTAAACAGTCTCCATAAAATTGCTGTCCATAAGGAAACATTCGATTTCAGTGTAGCATTGGCAAGCCCATCAGGCCCCGTTGCATTTGACTTTTTTGACCTAAGAATTCATGATTTAATCACTTCATAATCCATTTGTACAAAATCTAATCATTTGTCTTTCATAAAATAAGATGAGAACTACTTCCCCAACAATGCGTGTAGATTGGTAAAATGATCTTCCCAGACCATCGCTGCAATTGGTTGAGACTGGAGGGACCTTTGTGTTTCAGGAGCCTTTAGTTGACGACAAAAGTTTGCTGCATCTTTCTGAACTACAGCTGCCAACGTAGCTTTAGCATCAGCTGCAAATAGAATAGCCTGATGGCCCTTGATCCAATTTCTATAGCCCATTTTCCAAGTATTGGCATCTATTTTAAAATGTTGATCTTTTTTATTTAATTTCTTTAGTGACCTAAGCAGGGAATGCTTTTTTTGCTCACTACAGAATCAATAATATGTTTGTGCGTATTTCTTGTATAAGAGAATGACTGTGATTTTTTCTGAACAAATAAGTTTTGAAGCAATTTCTGGACAGCAATATTGTACGATAAAGGGTCAAGCAACAATTCCTTAGAGCTAAGACCACATGATAAAATCGCATTATTGAAAATAAATTTGAAAGAGAAAGAAGGCAGTTATCACTTATTCCCATAACAATCACCAAAAGCACAGAGAATTTAAAAAATGAGATCCTGGGAAAGAAACACATAGTCTAGAGTAGTTTTAGGCAACTTGCTAGCCTAGGTAATTTTAGGGCGCATATTTATATTTTAGCAGCTGATTATCATCTGTCACCTTTGCTAATTGTTAGGGAGATGCACTATTCAAGTCCGCTTTAGAGCGTATCGAAGTTGTTGCTTCATTTGTTGGTTTTCTTATGGTAGATCGTCTTGCTAATTGATTATTTGTTATCTCTATTGTTTCACAACATTCAAGTAAGGCTATGATTGGTCTCTTTCCTTAGCAAGCAATTTGACATTGTCATCACTTATGGCCTCATTGCGAGTTTGGGGGTAATGGTAAAAAGCGATTGTAACAGAAATAATAACACATTTACTGCACCGCCAAATTACAAGCAGCATAAGATTGCTACTAATTCCTCCTGTGCTATTTCCATTCTAAGCAGTAGTGCCTGAAGAATTACCACTGGAAAATGCTGATAGTTCCTCTGTGATAATCCCTCCAGGTGAATTAGTGTAAAGAAAGAAAACATTAATTCCACAAAATTACAAGATAAAATTCCACCGAAAATAATGCCAAAAACTGGTCGCTATTCCTCCAAAAAATCAATGCTGTGAATGCATTCAGGTGATTAAAAACAAGTGACAAGAGCACACAAATGCATCCAAGAGTGTATTTACGGCCCATAACTTCCCCAAAATCCACTTTCAAGAGACATGCAGTGCAATAGTAGAAGTGCAATGCTAACCTTTTATTTCAATAGATGCATAATCATGGCCACCCATCACTCTTCTACCCAACATCCATTTACCCTGACCACCCTCATCCTCAAAGTGCTGTCTGTGTTATGGCATTCCCTATTTGTGAGAGGCCTTGCCATATTCTTGCATTACTGGTGGCGAGAGCACCTGTTCCAGTGAGAACACCTGACTGGGCTGCTCTGGACACATCCCTGTTTAGGTTTCTTTTGCCTAGACGGAGTTGGACCAGTCACCCACCATGCCCACTGCGTGGTATACTCTAAATTGAGAGTAACTGTTGTAAATAAGATGAGGCTCAGATGAAATGGATAATACAATTTATTCAAGGAGCCCCCGGAGCGTATGGCTGCTGGGGCACATTAACATACAATGGTTCTGGAATCATCACCTTCGAGAACCATACCACATATTCTGATGTGATACGTGGATTACGAAGAGACCCACTATAACATCCCCCTCCCTTATATTATGCAGAGGAAAATGAAGGAAACACAAATATTAATTTAAACAGAGGTGAAGATGTGTGAAACAACAAAACATGCAAAACATAATGGAACAAGAGAAAAAGGATTCATCTGTGTTCACGGGGTGTACAACTCCATAAGTAGTAAACATAGTAATTGCTGACGTTCTGGATCATCCTTTGGTTCCTCTTGGATAACACTCCTTCAGAGACTTCACTCCTACTTCCCACCATCTTGTCTCTTCCGTCAGAGTCGCTGTCCTGTATCCACCTGCCAGTGTGGTCTGTACCCACTTGGGTAGTAGGCTTGCTGGTACTTGCCATATTGAAATCCTTTTCTACCCTCACAATATCGTCACATGACCACTTCTTCCCATCCTCCAACATCACTGATTTACCCAAACAACTTTGCACTCTTTGTGGTGATCTGAAACTGGACTCACCTTTCAACCTTTTCTTGGGATCTTTGATACAAACCCAGTGTCCGCTCTTGATTGCATTCTCCTTCACTCCATTCCTCCGATCATAGTATTCTTTGTACTTTGCTTGTTTTTTCCCTCACTCTCCTTATGATTTGCTCGAAGTCCAAATTAACTTTACAGTATCCATGAACATCCATGCAAGTCTCAAGCTATTAGAAGCCAATCTGCCACGCATCATGGTGAATGGCTCAACATCAGTGGTGGAATGTGGAGTTGTTCTATAGGTACAGAGAGCCTCCTTTAGGGCATCTCTCCATGGAAGTGAGTTGGCCACTGCCAGTTGAATTACACACTTTCCAAATGTGTTCATTCTCTCCACAAGTCCATTGTCCATGGTATGGTACAGTGATGTAGTTACATGCTCAATCGCTCTGTCTTTTAAAAATAGTTGAAATTCTAACGAGGTAAATTGAGCTCCATTATCAGAAACAATCTCTTTGGGATCACCTTCCCTATTAAAAATCTCATTTAAAAAACATAACATTTTCTCAGTGGTGACATTCCCTTCTAGAATTCCCCATTCCACCCACTTAGAGGTGTAGTCTATTAGGACCAAAATATATATTTTGACAGTATCCAGTTTTTCGTATGGTCCCATGATGTCAATCGCCAGTTTCGACCACACTCTATTTAGAACCTCCACTGGTTGTAAAGGTGTTTTCCTCACCGTTTTCACTTTGTCACTTGCTGCGCATGCAGTACAGTTCTTGACACTTTCTTCTATGTCCCTCCACATTCCTGGCCACCAGTAAATACTCCTCACCCTTCTCTTGGTTAAACTTCTGACCAAAAGTCCCTCATGGGCCAATGTGAATATCTTTTCTCTCAACTTCGTGGGAGGAATGACACAATCTCCTGTATAAATGTGTGTCGAGTCCATAGATATCTCATCTTTTATCTGAGCATAGGCGCCCAAGCTTTGATCATGGTCACTCCAATCGCTGCTAATAGCCTCTCTGAGACTTATTTGTTCAGGGTCGTTTTCAGCCAAATTCTTCCACTCTTATTTTGTTATACCTGGGTTTATGGTAGCTATAATGTGATTGTGCTCAGACTCCTTCTTTCATTCAGTGCTCGCATTTTCTAATCCCATGGCAACCTGGAGAAGCATTCAGCAACTAGATTTAGATTGCCTGGAGTATAGCATACACAGATATTGTATTGCATAATATCAAAAATCCAACGCCTAATTTGAGGTGAAATCAGATGTGGAGTCTTGGATGGCAGCACATGTATTAGTGGTTTATGATCCATTTTGAGGAGGATGGGCAACCCCCACACCAAATTTCTAAAGTGTTCCAGAACCCATTTTACTCCCAAAGCCTCTCTCTCTATAGTGGAGTAATTTAGTTTTGCGCCCCTCAGGGTTCTTGATGCAAAAGTGATGGTGACTAAGCCTTTGTCCTGAAGTTGCTCCAAAACTCCCCCCAGACCAATCTTGCTGGCATACACCGAAATTATGGTTTTTGCCTTGCAGTTAAACATCCATAGTGTTGGGCCTCATTGATGGTAATCTTTATCTGATCAAATTCACTCTTGCACTCATCTGACCATGAAAATCTTGTGGATTTTTTCATAAGTTCTCTCATGTTCTTGATCTTGCTGGTGTAATCACGCACAAACTTGGAGTAGTACTCTGTCATGCCCAAAAAGCTTCTCAACTGGTCTTTGTTTTTTGATTCTGGGATGCTCAGAATAGAATTCATTAACTCCTTCTTAGGACTAATACCATCAGCATTGATAGAATGGCCCAAATATGATATTTTGTCACAATTAGTCTTGCACTTTCCCAACTTTAGGGTTAATCCACTCTTTTGAATCACTTGTAGCACTCCCATCAGTTTTGCGTCATGTTCCTCTTCCGTCTCTGCAGATATTAAAATGTCATTTTAGAAGCAATATACTCCCTCGAGGCCTCTGAACAAAATTGACATTAGTCTCTGAAAGACCGCCGCAGTCGAAGCAAGGCCGAATGGCATCCTCTTAAACATGAAAGCACTGAGGGGAGTGACAAATTAAATTAAACATTTGGACTCTTCTTCTAACGCTATCTGGTGGTATGTCGAGGATAGGTCTAACGTGGTGAAAAATTTGGCTGGCTTCATGGTAGTCAAGAGTTCTCCTATATTTGGAAGAGGTTGTCTATCCAAATGTTCTTGTTAAAATCCCTGAGATCCACACACATCCTTATAGTATCATCAGGCTTTTTCACTAACACTATAGGTGCCAACCACTCTGAGCTCTCTAGAGGTTCAATTATATTCTGCTCACACAACAGAGAGAGTTCTTCTCTTAACGCTTCTTTTGTGCCAATGGGAATAAAAGTAAGGGTTACTTTGTGTGCTATAGGTGTTGCTCCTTTTCTAAGAATTATTTTATGTTGAAACCCCTCGAGGAGTCACATTTTCCTACTGAAGACTTTGGGGAATTGTTTAGCAAGTGCGCCCTTGATGTCACTCTCGTCTTTCAAAACACTCAATATGGGAACCTCTTCACCCGGGTGGATCCTAACAGGTAGGGCAGCTTGTTCTTCCCATCCCACTACAGATGAACCATTCTTCGCTACATATAGCCTACAGTATGTTTCTCTGTCACGCAAACGCAGCTTCACCCAGGTACATCCAATGATATATATGGGAGTTTTGCCGTACCCTGTTGCTCTCACCCCAGTACATTTTATCTCCTGAAGGTTGCCCGATAGTACCTTGACAAATGTATCGACATCTACCATAGTGTACAGAGACCCAGTGTCAACCATGATAGATAAGGATATACCATTTATCTGCATGTTCACCCAGGGACCCTTATTTTCCTTCTATCGAAGTGACCGTGAGTATCTGTACATGTTGTGTGTTTTCACTGCTGATAGTTAACATGTTGTCGGGTCCATGGTCTTCCTCAATGGCCCTCACCATGTTTCTTGGCAGCCTGTTCATAGGGTATCTACTAAATCAGCCTCCTCTTCCACGAATGTTCTTACACACCTTGGCAAAATGACCTATATGACCACATTTATAGCATTGGAAAGCTGCTGCAGGGCATTCTTTTCCGGTACCATTGTGTTTATACCAGCCACATTTCTGACAGCGGTTTGGGTTCTGGTTCCTATAACCCATTTCTCTCCCTCTCTTGAAGTTTGCCCCGGTATTGCTAGTGGTCATTCTTCTTACCTTTTCCACCAAAGATTCATCAGTGTCCTCTCTCCCCCTCTCTCTGATCATTTTAATTTCCTTGTCTTCACTTTTGTCAAACCTCTCTCTCATACAACGATCACCCAGCTCCATAGCTCTGGCTATTTATAACGCTTGCTCCAGTGATGGTCTTTAGCTTGCCACAGTCTTTGCTGTATGTGTGAGTCAGCCACATTCAGCACCAATTGATCCCTTAAATATTCTTCAACCTACACGTGGACATGAGTCCTCTCGGAGCTGCGATAAAGGCATCCACTGACTCGCCCTTTAACTGACATCTTGAAAAAAACCTGTACCTCTGTAGCACAACGCTGGTTTTGTTGCCAAAATGTTTAGCTAATTTTCCTAGTGCACTTTCAAATTTATGACTGCTGTCACCTGACCCTCCTTCAGTACCATCTAGGCCACGGAGAGTCCTGAAAATCCTTAAAGCCTCTGCTCCAATGCAATTTAGCAGAGTGGGTTCCTTGAGGTCGTCATTATATTTATTCCCTCCCACTGCCCTCAAGAATACCTAGAATCCTTCAATCCACTGCTTCCATGGGCATGTGGGATTCACAGGAAGCAGAAGAACTTGTACAGGTGCTGCAATATGCTGCATGGTGGCAGGTAGCAGTCTTACTGTGTGAATGAAACCTGTATGCTTTAGTCTAAACTTGCTTCTTCACTTATTGAATGGAACTTGTATGCTTTTGTTTTTACTTGCTTCTTCACCTCTCTTTCTGTTGTTTCCAACTCCTCCCTTTTTGTTTTTACATATATATATATATGATGTTACCCGAAGGTGGTGGCTCAAATTCCAAATTTCTTTTTAGCTTCAAATTGTCCCTGCAATATTTAGAGTTCACATGTTTACATGTACTTGTGTTCACTTTTTTGTTTGCACTTGTACGTTGTGCTGATCAGTCCATTCATCTGCGTTTGAGGTTTCCGTCCGCTGTGTAACTCGGTTGCCAAGGCAACATATCAAAGGCAATGTTGTTTACAACATGGCTGCCACGTTTTGGCATGCCTTAAGGTCCTCTCCTCTAATGTTTCCGTTACCTTTGTGCGGGTATTTCATATAATGCATCCTTCTCGCGCTGTTTGAACTTTTGCAAAACCCCCTTAAATTGATGCGAGGGGGAAGCTCACCCAAAGACTTTTGTCACGGGCACATGGAGACGAGTAGACGCCCGCTACGAGCTGTCCGGGACACAACGGCCTTATTTCCATGGCTTCAGCGTTGGCAGGTCCTCGCTCCCTGTCTGCGGGCTGCGTAGTCTTCCCAATGTGGCCGCAATGCTGTACCAGCTCTGGGGGCTCTGCCTCACAGGTACCTCATCACCATGTATTGTAAATAAGATGAGGCTCAGATGAAATGGATAATACGATTTATTCAAGGACCCCCGGAGCTTATGGCTGCCAGGGCACATTAAGATACAATGGTTCTGGAATCATCACCTTCCAGAACCATACCATGTATTCTAATGTGATGCCTGAATTACGAAGAGGCCCACTATAACAGTAACGGCCTTCAGCATGAACTCCTAACTTGCAGAGCTTGACTTCGCCAATGTCCTGAATGTGTTCCAAAATGCAGCAATGGCAGCAGTGTCATATGTTATTCGCCAGATGCCACCCACCAAGATGGTCCCTACACAGCAACATGCATGGCCCAAGAATGGCTCAGTTATTTATGTGCCATGGCCTCTATACAATCTTGTTGCTGCTTCAGCTGGCTGATTCTCTCCCACATCATGCCATTGGTGTGTTTGGGGGCTGTGGATGCTGAGTCATGGGGCTCCTTCCTTCCTGGTGCATGAGCCACAACATCCACTGTGACATCATAATCAGGTGTGGATTCAGTGCTCTGCTAATGGTGGCACTGCAGTTCATGGTCAGTGAATACAGTGTGATGGGATGGGGAGGAGAGGGAAGGAAGGGGATTGATGAACGGCTGCTTAATGACCACCCTGGACACAACAGGGGCATGTAGGATGAAAGTTTGGAATTGCACCAGTAGACATGTGCCTGGTGAGATAGCAGTCACAGTGTTGGTAGAAGCCTCAGAAACACACATAGGGCTGAGGTGGTAGTGGCAACAGTGGTTATAGATGTGGGAGAGTTGCACTTGGCAGAGGTGCTAGCTGTAACTATAGTGGTAGTAGCAACTATGTGACTGCTGCTGATGGGGTTGGTGAAGGTGCTCAGTGACCTATCAGGCTCTGTGGATACAGAGGTGGCACCTATAGTCAAGGATGTTGTAGTAGCAGTATTTTTATGTGTTTTACAGTGATTGCCGACATGCTGCACTGCCTCCCTGGAGGTAAAGCCAAAGGCTGATGCTGGGAGCACAACATGGTTGCATAGGTTCCTGCTGTGTCGTTTCATCCTCTCCTGGACTAGCTTGGGTACATCAGATGTGACATGTTGCCACTTAGACTCTCCACAAATGGGTTGGTTCTGCTCTTGGGATAATATTTGATAGGTTGTGATTGCAGTCAACCCAATGTATGAGACCTACCTGCATGCTGTAGGTGATGTGAGACAATAGTGTCACAGGAGCAGGCACAAGTGATGTTCGAAGCTTCAAGGCGTGGTGCTGCTCATCATGGAGTGCCTGCTGACTGATGGGTAATTCTGCCTGCACAAGAATTGTTACTATTATTCTGTGTATGGGTAGATGACATGTTTCCCAGAGATGGATGTTTGGCCCAGTATATTACTAATGTTGAGGACATAGTCAATCACGGTTTGGGGATGGCTATGTATGAAATTGAAACGTTATGGTTCATGCCAATGGACTGGGTATAATCAGAGCAGGCAGGAAAAATAACCCTTTATCGCACTGCATGTCCACTTTTCCTCGGTGAGTCCCGCCTTGGGCCGTGATTATAGGGTTACTCCATTGTGCATGTGCATTGCTAGTCCCAGAGTCCACAGATGACAGGCTGTGTAACCTTTGCCATTGATTATAGAATTCAAC
Organism: Ambystoma mexicanum; assembly: GCF_040938575.1. Taxonomy (NCBI): domain Eukaryota; kingdom Metazoa; phylum Chordata; class Amphibia; order Caudata; family Ambystomatidae; genus Ambystoma; species Ambystoma mexicanum. The sequence goes on along the minus strand of NC_090925.1, from coordinate 426,521,074 downwards.
GTTGGCAAATGGACAATTGAACCCTCAGCTGGGATCAGTGTGGCTGTCAGCCCCACAGTTGGCAAATCATGCCCTGTAGGCCAGACATACAAACATTATGAGGATGCTGCTGACCCTCTGCTCCCAAGGGACCACTTTAGGTAGTCTTATTGTGGCTCCTCCTCTGGCACCTGTCCCTTTGTGGTGGTGTGCTAGGAGACTACAACCATGGCCTTAAGGGCTTCCATCACTTCTTGATATCCTCTGGATCCCAGGACACTGTCCTAACTGCCAACACTTTGTCACACATCTCTGTCCAAGTAGCAGCCTCCATCTGGTGTGTGTTTTTTCTAATTTGTGTCACCAAATAGCTCTTCTACATGAGCCCAGCTTCAGTGAAATTTGGATTCTGCAGACTCCCTTTCCGGACTTTGGATTTTGTTTTGTCCCCTGGCAAGTTTGATGTGTACTTCTCCGTTGGATGATACCAGGAACAGGTGATTTTAAATAGATGCTATCTTTGAACACAGTGACCAATCAGCTTCCCATTTCCGATGGAGAAATTGCTCGGCCTCATTATGAGTTTGGCAGTAAATTGGCTTCTTTATTGCTAAAATAGTTTTCTGTTACTGCCTCTTGGTACCATGACCTTTCCAATTGGATTATGAGTGGATTATGAGTTTTGGTATTGTAGTGTAAATACCAATTTTTAGAATCCCTAGGACCTAATGGGGATTTTAGTGGATTTACCGTAAGTGGTAATTCCATATGGTAAATTCTCAGATTTCTGGTCTCATACTGGAGGCATAACCTTTTCTTCAAGGTCAAACTGATAATTTGACGGTGTGGTAGAAACAGCAGAAATTCTGTTAATAAAAAAAAAGTAATTAAACTATTCAAAGTAATGAAAAGTAACGAAAGTAATGTATGTTTTTTTTTAACTGTACTGCCAAACTCATAACGAAACCCTGGTGATTCTGCCATTTGTTTTAAGAATTCCCACATGTAATTTCTCCATACACAGTTAGCGATAACAGTAAATACTCCAAACATTAGCAGATTTCGAGTGTAATATTTTTTTTTGGCAGTAATTTCTCCAGGTGAAATTACCACTACCCCTGGGCTGATTGTTGTATGGCCACAAGATTGTAATATGGCATGTAATGAATCAGGAGTAAGACTCCGACACAAGGGCATCATGTTGATTGCTATAAATGCTTATTAAAGTAAAAAGTAGGTTGGCAGAAATACCTATCTAGCAATATCACTATGAGGGGGTTCCCTGCCTCAACAAAACTGAAGGATTTTTGTTTCAGAATGCCCAAAAGCAAAAGAGTTCCCCATCCTGTGTCCGAAATCCTAACCTGACCCTTTCATTCTATACCTACAATAATGTGAAAAAGTATATATGGAAGTCATTGCGGGTTAAATGCAGCAGTATTACCATATACTGCTGCGTTACTGCATCACCCAACAAGTTGGAAGATTGACCTACAGCTATGAGCTAGAGGTAAGTCCACCGACTTTCTGCTCATTTTCACCAGAATTACTGCGGCAGAATTACCGCCCCAGTCATTCAGCCGAAAAAGCCCCATTGAGTCCAATGGACTCTGACAAAATTGGGATTTACTCCGCCACTGCTAATCTGGCAGAATTATCACCGGACCATGTGGCAATAATGGTAATCCCATTGGTTTGTATTCTGGCAGATTTAGTGAACAGTTTAAAGGTGGTTCTTTCCATAGTTCCAAAAAAAGTTCCAAAAGTCTGCACAAAGAAACAAACAACCAAAGCTCCACAATCCTCAGGAGGGGGCTCCCTTCCCCTAAATTTCTTAACTTCTGTATAGTTCACAAATACAGTTATTTTCCTCAATATTATACATTAATCCAATCCAGGTGGTATGGTTCCATTCCCCAGGTATTAAGAGACTCAAAGGATTTTCTATCTCTCCTTGATTACACAATTTAGTCAAGTTTCTTGTCCAGGTGGTATGGTTCCCTTCCCATAGAGTTTTCAGAATATCAAGAGGTAACCTTTCCTCTTCCAATTCTTATAGTGCATTCACGTTGTCTGGTGTACTTTTCAGCCAGGTTTTCGCAACTTTCACCTTGTACTTTCACCTTTCTCTCATGCCTGGCATACTCTCCTGCCAGGGATTCCACAGTGTTCCCTTTGTTTGCAGGTCCAGACTCGCAATCTCATTTCTTGCTGTAATCTCCCGCCAGGTCTTTCACAACACACATTTTTGGGTGCGGGTCCCAGACTTGACATATGTTGCCTGGTGTACTCGTCTTCAACCCTTCTTCACTGGTTTACTTCGTAATACTTTCAGTGTTCCCTTGCTCAGGTTCACTTTTGTATTGCCCCCGCATGCTGCGTGGTCTATGCTGCAAAGCGCCCTTTTATCCCACTTCCCTTGCCTGTGCTCGCCGGTCTCCTTTGGCTTCTTTGGCATTATCTGCGGCCATTGTTTTCCTCGCCTGGGTGCTTTGTCTTGCTGCTGGTGTCCGTTCAGCTTTTCGGCATTCGCTTCAGCATGGCCTCCTTCTTGCAGCCTCTCCAGTTGCAGGCTCCTGGGCAGCATACATTCTCCTAAACTTCTTGAGATGACACTGACAGCCACCGACTTGTTCCCTTCTCTGGCTGTCACCTGCTACGTTTCCCGACCTGCGTGGGGCAAAGTGGATCTGCTTCCCCTCGATCACCATCTTCTTTGCAGTTTCAGGCTTTTCATTTTTTAAATATTGTGGCACCAATCGGAGTGTCGCAACGACTAGAGAGCGGCTCTTGGTCAGTGATCTGTATTGCTCTGGCACTCTTCCTCATCTCAGTCTTTCCATAAGGAGAATGGGAAAAAGTCTTGCAGTCTGTACGTTCTCTGCCACAATATGCAATACAGGAAGGGGGATTCACAGAGTAAGTCTCATAGCCTGAGTGAAAAGAGGGATACCAGGTTTGTGCCACTGCATCTACTTCCCTCCCATGAGGGTTGTCTGCCTCATGTGATCCTCCCTCAGACAGCCACTCCCAGGGTCAGGTAGCGGCTACCCTTCCCTGGCCACATGGGAAGAGAGTTTCCCCGGAGAGATAGTGATGAGATCACTGGATTCGCCACATGCAGTAACTCTGGCACAACAGTAATTCCATTTTGAGGCATTATCACTGTACTGAACCCATAATGAGGCACTTAGTTGCTTCAGGGTTACTATTCTATTTAGCAAATCCTTATTCTGGTTAACTTGATTATTTAATTTCCTGGCCTGCCGATGCTAATTATAAGTGTCCTAGAGACTCTGATATTGTGTTTTCCTGTTTTTCTTTTTGTCAAGGGGGACCGTTATCTTAGCTTACCTTTGATTAATTATATTTTGTTGCTGCTGACTAGTGGTCTGATTTGCTTACAGCGCTTCTTAATCTCTTCTATTCTTTGCTCATACTGTTTTTGGATTTATACTACCCAGTGGACCTCTGGGCAAATTCTCAATACCTCTGTAGTTCACCGTCTCTTTCAGCCCTTCTGCCTTCCACCAACTGAAGATGAAAGCACAAACCTCAAGTCAGATTTATCATTTTTAAATGTTCATCCTTGTTAGTGATGGTCGTGTACAGCTTCTGCTGGGACAGAATCAAAGGGCCCTATTCATCTTATGTATCTGCACAAGGAGTTGCTTTTCTTTTAGTTATTTGATTTGTCCATGTTGCTGTATCCTGTGCTGCGCATTCCCCATGTTAGTATTGCTTAGAGCAGACATGATCCCTAAATCAACAAAAACACTCAAATAGATTTGCGCCAGTTTTCAGTTTTAAACCGTAGGTTTGGTTTATTGCAAAAACATCTTGTAGTTGCCCCTTGCGATGACACATTTTCGGCAGTAGCCGCCTTTTTCAAATCAGGGCACATGTTATTTATACATACAGTACAAAGAAAACTTTACACAAGTTACAAAAATTCATCCATTTTGTCAGGATTAACAATTGTGTTCCAAAACAATGTTGATTCATTTCAATACATCATTGTAATTACACAGAGATTGAGGGGTTGGTGTAGGGGAGGATTATTAGGGAGTTAGAGAAAAGAGATAGAAGGAAATTTGGGCATAAATAAAACATGTTATAATTTCCAACATATTGTGCTTCGTGATGTCTACTTTGTTGGAATCAGTGTGTATACATTCTCAATTGGTCCACTTTCCTTAACGGATGTCTAGATTTTGAATATGTTTATGTTCACCACTGTGTTAGAAAATCCATATTAATGCTAGTTTAACCCACATACAATATTAGAATTTTAGCATATTTAGTGGTACTTGGGGAGGGTGTTGTTAGCTCATATTTACGAATAATAAGTGTCTAATCCAAGTTGGGGTAGTCTAAACATCTCAGTTACTGGTTAGCATTGCATAATTCCTAGATTATTCTAATAATCCTCCCCTACACCAACCCCTCAATCTCTGTGTAATTACAACGATGTATTGAAATGAATCAACATTGTTTTGGAACACAACTGTTAATCCTGACAAAATGGATGAATTTTTGTAACTTGTGTAAAGTTTTCTTTGTACTGTATGTATAAACAACATGTGCCCTGATTTAAAAAAGGCGGCTACTGCCGAAACACATGTCATCTCAATGGGCAACTACAAGATGTTTTTGCAATAAACCAAATTCATGGTTTAAAACTGAAAACTGGCGCAGATCTATATGAGTGTTTTTGTTGGCTTTTATGCAGTGGTGTTGTGGTTTATGACCACTTCACTCATCAAGACGTGACAGGATTAAACACCCAATTTGTCTTAAACAACCGTAAATCTTTAGATTGAAACACAAACAATGACAAGTGGACTGATGTCACCAGACTGACCAACCCTACCCAGAGCCAAAACTGTGACTCATGATCCCTAAGTCAGATGCTTGGGACATTTATTTTATTTAATGCAAAATACAAGATTTACCTTAACAAATCTCAGTAAAATGTTGAACAGTATTCGGCACACTCACACCAGTTGCTGGGAATGAGGAAGGTGGTGGTGTGGTGTGAAAACATTCTTTTACTTTCTTTTCTAGAATGGGATTTTTGGGTTTAATAAATTAAAGAAAGAGATACATAAAAAATTAACATTTAAAAGCAAATGGCACTTTAGATGTCTATACTGTTTGAGAATTAGAGCATTGTCCTTTCATTTGTAGGTTTGGACTTTGAAACAATACACCATTGCATGTTGTACCTTTAATATCCTAGGACACAATTTGGTTAGGATGATTTTAGGCAGTGTGCAACAGAAGAGAGTTTTATTTTTTATTTTAGCAAACACCAAATGCAGGCAAGTTTTCACTTTCTCTGCCAGGCACCTTGGCAATTTACATGCTGGTTCATGGAATTATTTGCGCAGTAAAACGGGGATTTGTGTGCCATTCTGCCCGCAAATCCCTGTTTAACAAATGGGGAATTGCGGGCAGAATGGCGCACAAATCCCTGTTTTTCGGCACACATAATTCCATGAATCAGCCCCTTGAATACATATATGCACTTGCCCTTCTTGATTAAACACATGCTCACACACAAGCAATACAACTCAATATATTTGGCACAACTTTGGAGGGAACAGAAACAGGAACAAATGGGCGGGTGCTGGAATAATCGCTGCAGCCGGCGGAGGAAAGAAGAGGAATCTATACAGAGCCAGCTTGTTTGAACGGATACAGAAAATAAGCAGTGGAATTGAAACTGGGGAACAGAATAAATTGGAGGTGCTGCAAACATTGTTGGACTGGTGGTGAATGATCAAAGGCAGTGGAGGTTTATGGCAGGCTCAGTGACTATGTGATGAAACACACCTCCTGCTTGAGCACACCAAGGAATAGGACAGAATAGGGATCTGTACTGGGCCAGCTTGTCTGAATGAATGCTCTCACACACAATGCAGGCACTTGAATTGTTTCAGAGGGAACAGAAAAATATTCAGAGGTGCTGGAAAAAGTGATGGAGGTGGCATGAATCACAGGCGGTCGGTATTTGTGCCAGGTTGATTAGCTGTGTGATGCAACACACTGCGTGCTTGAGCAAACTGAGCAGTCTGGAATAGGATGGATCTGCATTTGGCACCTTGTTTTTAAATGACACACACAACAAGAATTGTCTAGGGTGTACAGAAAAACATTTGAGGGTGCTGGAAAAATTGTTGGAGGTCGTGGCAGTTGGCATTTGTGGCATGTTGATTGGTTCTGTGATGCAACACATAATTCTCTTGAGCAGTAGACAAGAGGAGAAGTCTGCACTGGCCAAGCGTGTTTGAACAGGCAAACACGCGCACAAAGTAAGCAGCTGCATTGATTTGGGGGCACATAAAAAAATGTGGGGGTGCTTGAAAAATTGTTGGAGGCTGTGGTAATCACAAGCAGTGGGTATTTGTGATCGGTTTATTGGCTTTGCGATACACCACTCTGACTACTTGATCACATTGAATAGGTGAATGGAGGAGGAATCTGCAATGGTACAGCTTGTATGAACAGGCACACCCACACATAAAAAAGCAGTTGAATTGATTTGGGGGACCAGATAAACTGTGGGTATTTTGGGGGTCAGAAATGTGAGGTGGACAACTTTGTGAAGATTTTTCAAAAGATGATATTATTATTAACTCAAAAGGTTGGATAAGCACCTCACTATCCCTACCCTGATGAGGATTTCCATGCCTAAATTAAACTAAAGGAAAAACTCTAACAAAAGGTTTCTGTCCCTCACACTTGTACATACAACAACTCAACAAGGTAACATATGGCAATTCAGAATCAACAAATATAACAGTTAAGTTTGCATCATAGTAACTGTCTCTACTTTTTCTCTGGGTGAATTCCCCTTTCCCAGATTCAAGCAGGATTTGATTCAGCAGTTAAAAAAGAATAAGGAAATCCTGTCTTGTAACACAGTTCCAATGCAGTTCTTTAGATTCCAACTTGCCAACAAAGGTTCCAGTACTGCAGAATTGTTCAACAAGAGGTTCTTCTCTTCCACTTTTGATATCAATAACTCAAAACAATCTTCTTCGTAAAAAGCAGGAACACTTCCTTATTTCATCAGGATTAACATAGATTGTCTTTGTCAGGATTACTCTGCAACAACACACGTGTTCTGACAATGTCAGATACTTCTGCAGCAGTTTACACAACACTTGCTTCAGCAATGTAAGTTACCAGGGACGTCATTTGGGGGTTGCCAGAGGTCGCAGTTGCGACCCCTGAGGTCTCCCTTGCTACCCCTGTGGTTTCCCTTGCCACCCCTAGAATTAATATCATTTATTTCTTTTAATGTAAGCTTTTCGGCTGTGCCCAGTGTCATGTGGCTCTTTATTTTTGGAGTGGCTGCCTTTCTTGTTCTGGCCTCGAAAGAAAAAAGGCGGTTCCACAAGTGTATCACTTTGAGCATTGACACTAAATAAGAAAGAATAGGAATAACACATCATTTGTCTTTCTGGAATTCTATACAATAATTTTTAGACTCATAAAGGTTTATTTCCAGGCACACTTCAGGTGGTGAGTCACTGATTTAGCCTGTTCGTAAGCACCTCAACTCAGCCTTTCACCCTGCTGAGGTCAATAAGTGAGTACCAATACAGGTTGGGTGATATTGTAAGTATATTTGTTCTATAAAACACCTTTATATAATAACATATCATAGCGTCGGTGCTATATAATAACGCATCATTATCTATTGTCCTAAGATGTCTGCAAGCATTCACAGTAATTTGGTAATATGGGTGCTTCCCTTGATGTCACTTCAAAGTAGGGGGGTGTCAAATGACATCACTTCCTGTGATGGCATCAGAGGTCAAAGGTCATGTGATTTCACTTCCGCTACCCCAGGCATTTTGGTGAAATGACGTCCCTGTAAGTTCTCAGGGTGATTCTGTACTATTTCACCAAGGCATCTCAGTGGTTTTTCCACTTCTTCTTTTTAACAACACAGTACTTCATCAACTTCCACCAGGTCCATTCACCCACCAGGCCTACTAATACAAAGTTCTCTATTCTGGTGTACTCTCCTTTCAGGCCAGAATAAACTACTAGATACTAGTACTTCTGAGGTAAAGGTGAGCTTCCAACAATTTAGCAATGTATCTTACTTTACAACATCACGTTTAAAAATGTCTTCAGGGAAAACAGGAATCACACTGGTGTTGTTTGCTACAGATTTGTGATTGCCAAGCACTCTGGAAGTTATGCGCCACTCCTTCTGAATACCTTCTACTAGAAGGGCAGCCTTCTTGCCACTCTTGTTTCCCCACTTCCTCATTAACCAATTGCTGACAATTATTCTATCTTACTCTGACCCTTCTTTGGCTTTGGCAATGTGGGTTTAAGCCAGTTGCTTTTATGTGCTTCTTCCAATATGGGCAATCGTGTTTACAAACATTTGGATACTCATTTGGTCCCTCTTTACTTTGGCGATGATTGTTCTTTTAATTTGTTTTGTAATATGTCTCTTTTGGCTTTGGCAATAATAGTTTGTATTTGATTCTCAAATGATTGCCCCCTCTTTATGCTGGTCTTCAATCTAACCCACATGCATATAGTCACATCCCTTTGGTCTGGGTATCAAGCTCTTATTATTCCACTTGCTTCTTTCCAAGTCAGCTTGGTATCCAAAATAATGATTTGTCTGCTTTCTGTCAGTTTGGTATTCAAAATCACTTTTCCTTTTGAATTTTGCTCTACACGTGTAGTTTTTAATGTTAAGGCACGGGTCTGGGCAAGCGAGCGGTTACAGAGCGCTCCGGTGTCATAATATCTTAGTAAACTCACCGGGTCTGGCATGGGTGTCTGCTCGGCTTGCTGCCTCCAGGTTCTCTGCTTCAGCTGCTTCTGCTTGGTCTGGCAATCTGCTTCTTTCCGTCGCCTCTGGCCCGCACCACTAGAATAAGAAGCTATCTCTGCTCCAAAGGCTCTCTGGTGCTCGCCTGCCACCGGAAACAACCTTACTTCAGGAAAGCTTTTTAAAGGTAGGCTTCCCGCTGCACAATCTCTGCAATTCAGGTTTCCAGGGGGAAAGCTTTCAACTCTGAGACTTCTCGCTATGTGACCTCTGCATGAAGGCTTCTAGAGGCAAAGACCCTCTCAACACCGGCAACTGCTCGATACTCAACATTGGTCCCAGCGTCTTCTTTCTCCTCCCGATTCTGCTTCTGCTGCAACATGGAAAGATTACAACTTCTCCACTTCCTACTACTGCTCTTCTCCTTCTCCTTTCTAATGGCCTGCACATGAGGGGACCTTTTAAACCTCCCAGTTTCCCTCAGGTGTGGGCCATTTCCACTAATAAGCTGCACTTAGCAGTTTCATGCCTCTCTAGCCCTCTTCTTCATCCCAGTACTTTGGGGATTATTAAACTTGGAGTTCATAATGTAAGAATCCGCTTTTCTCATGGGAATATTAATATCGTGCTTATTTCTTTCCTTAATTATATTCCCTTAAAGAATATCATAAGGATTAATTGAAAGATTTGGCTTTACAGAGAAATAAAGATCATCAGGATTTGAATTGGCATTATTTACAGACTTATCTTTATTATTCATTTGGGAGTCAGGGGAGCTTTCACCTCTATGAATCTCCATGATTTTAAAAAGGGTTTCATTTCTCCCAATGCATAATTGGTTATGAATGTGTTCACCCACATTAAGATATTCAACTTGGGAGGAGGCTTTAGGCATGGTCTTTGTGAGGACACTGCAGGATTCATCACAGTATGCTGCAAAAATTGTTGGAAGTGGTGATTACAAGCGGTCGGCATTTGTGGCAAGTTGATTGTGTAATGCTCCTGCTTGAGCGCACTGAGCAGTAGAACAGAGGAGACATGGATGTACCAGGTTATTTTAACGGTCTCACACACAAAAAAGCAGCTGAAGTGTTTTTGGCAACAGAAAACTAATTGGGGAATGCTGGAAACGTTGTGGCTAATGACTGAGGTCATTCTATACTGCTATACAAGCCTGTATATCCCCAATGTTTGCAGCAGCTACACTTTCTGTTGGGAACCATGCAGCATGCCCATTGCTCCTTCCTCTCCCATGGTTGTCTGGTAGCTCTGTGGATATCTTGGTTGGTTTTGCTTTTTGTCTGAAACAAAACAGACGCTGGCAGCCTTGGAAGAGACTTTTAGAAAAGGAAGAAGCGCTGTGTGCTCTTGCACCTGGCCTTAACTCATCTACTGAAAGAAGCTGAAATGCAGCGGTGTCAGGTGCAGGGGAACCCCATGAAGTAAGTGCATATCTCACACACATATTCTTGTGGGACTTGCTTCAAAATTCTGCATTCTTCAATGGGACTGAGCTTGGGAGATCAACAGATAGCGGTACTGGGCCTTGAGCTATATAGATGGTAGATGCATTTTTGGACAACGCATTTTAGCTTGGCAAGGATGAGGATCAACTGCAGTTTTGTTTGTTTGTTTAAAGGATAGTTCCGGGACTTTTTTTTTATTGTCCCTACGGTTCGGCCATGTGTTTTTAAGCATAACTCGGTAGATCGTAGAAAACTTTCCTATGGACCTTACCCGACTTTTCGTCCATTAACGCACTCGAAATCAGCCGCCATTTTATGATAATCCTATCATTTCCCCCCATCGCCCTGGCTCACCTGCTTTTGCGGCACTAAATCAAATCCCCCGCCCCTGAAACAGACTTTATCAAAACATTCATATTCCCCGCCTCTATCCGTGACGTGACTGTGCTGTGTAGGCAAACGCGCCCAGGCGTCTTCTACGCGACTCCACACAGAACCCGGAAATCAACACAGATTAGCTCACAACACAGCGCGCCACAATTCGGAATATGAAACTGTACTTTTAAATCAAACCGCAAGATTGTAAATTTGGTAAAGTACATTTATTTGACATCAAATGTTTTGAGAATATTCAGCGATTTTCATTTTTATTTGCTCACGTTCCAAAAAGTTCGTTTTGAGGCACGCGATGTTCCTTTGCTGTACACAGGGTCTTAGATCATCTCACAATACAGCGCCACAATTCGGAATATGAAACTGTGGTTTAAAAGCAAACGGCAAGATTGTACATTTGGCAAAGTACATTTATTGGACATCAAATGTTTAGAGAATATTCAGCGATTTGCATTTTTCTTTGCTCTCGATCCAAAATAGTTCGTTTTGAGGCAAGCGATGTTCGTGTGCAGTACACAGGGTGTTGGTTTACGATAAAATAAGCTCTTCGGTCGCACTGATAATTGCATGGCTGTTCCAACAACGAGGCACTAGGCCACCACAACGGTCTGTATGTTGCATCTAGCCGTTAGTACCGCGTAAGGACATACTTGTACTTGGCGATCGTCCCATAAAATGGTCAGGGTGGTAACGTTGTTCATGCGGAGAAGCAACTGGCGGTTAAAAAAGCCATCCGCCGGTGTCTGGTACTCGTGACACATACAATAATGAATGATGTACCTGTTTGAAAAACATAAAAAATGAAATTAGTCTCACCATCAGATCTTTATTAAAATTATTCATTTTATATATTAGGTCGGGAAATTATTTCATAGCTAGGACAGTGCAACTGGGTATTATACGTCAAGGGGGGGCTGTAGGATACTGAGACAGTCCCCCAGTGCAGGGGTTGACAGGGAGGCAGTGCAGGTGGAGAGTGGAAGGGCCCAGGACCGAGGTCGCAGACAGTGGACCAGTTGTAGCAGGGGAGAGGGAGAGAGAAAGCAGAAGCAAAGAGGAATGTTTTGAGGTGCTTCCGTAAAAGGAGATGGTTCTCCTCAAGATAGTGCGCGGTACAAAACAATATGCCATATAGAACGAACAAGTACAACTTAACCCGTCTTTAAAGCTACTGTATAGTAATTAAATTGCGGTATAAACTCATCTAAAGAGTTACTTACATTATATTTGCATTTTCCATTGTGTCTGTGCGTAGGGCAGCCCAGAAATACCACTCCTTCTATGCCGACGTTATTTCTTCTAATGAACGAACATTAAATGGCTTTCGTTTCTGAAATTTTATTCATTATCGTTTCTTACGTTATTGCACCACACCCCCAAAAAGAAGTCTTTCGGGATGGTCCCGGCCTGTCAAGGTCAAATAACAATAGAACCTTATACTGAGTCGTGGGCCATTCCGGCACCCAAGCAAAAAATCAAAGCAGCTGACCTTCACTTTGAACGAGCACACATTCCTAGTTAGCTACATTCAGTGTAAGGCCATCTCACAGGACTTGAAATTTACACTCCATCTTTGCATTTTGTCTGCGTGCTTTGCAGCCCCATAGAACCATAAATACGGATACATTCTATATTTTTTGAAAAATGATTTATATTACTGTTTGGTTTAATTTAATGCGCAAATGAACACGGTTGGATAGACACATTGCATGTACACTGAGCAATCACTTTTATTTACACAATACATAGCTACACATATTCAATGGGCCTGCGACATGAGGAGACTCGAGAGCAAAGTCACAGGTGACACCCGGGTGGTTCGCACTACTGCACGGTGAAGGGAGGGGCAAGGGTGGAGAGACACATTGCATGTACACTGAGCAATCACTTTTATTTACACATTACATAGATACACATATTCAATGGGCCTGCGACATGAGGAGACTCGAGAGAACAGACAATCAAATGACAATCATTTAAACCGTGATGTGTATTTCTCAATGAGCTCTGCTTTAGGTGGACATGGAACAGAGGCAATGTTGGGTGGCAATGCAGTTGTCCCCTGCACAGGTTCGTTCACAACTCCATGTATGTGCCTATCTAGGACATCAACAATAAGTCTCTCAATAAACTCATATTGCATATCCTCAAACACTGGTTTGATCACCCATTGTTTACTTCTTTTAGTGAAGGCCTTATTGTAGCGAAGCGTCCCTAAAGTTCCGGTCGTCCTACTTTGTTGACGGCCAACATTATGGTTATGTGCCAAGACCGCTAGAAGAGTCCAATTTATCATGCCCTCCATGCCAAAATGCAATCGTTTTGGCCTGTACTTTAGGCACATATTGTGGAACACCTCCAAATCTCCTGTGTGGCAGAATTCCGTGAGTCCCCTCAAATCTCTTGTTATAGTTTTATCAAATACAATCTTTTCAATGGCTTTGTGAGTGGGTGATGAAGGAATCAACCACTTCTTCTTCCGTGCCTCCTCTGTGGACAAATGGCCATGTTCACAATTGTGGAAATGTTGGTTTGTGGTCCAGTGGTGAACGTTGATACAGTGTAGCATTACTGACCGCCATTTTTCCAGTAGAATTTCCAACCACCCTCCACATGTTTTTGAGCTCCACCAAAGATGGTTGCTGATTGACTTGGACCACTGTGAAATACCTTGCATATCTTTTTTTTTACCTGCAGCCGACATTTTTTTATTGATTGTTTTTGCAAGATGCCAAACGTTAAATTGGTGATTTATATTTTTGTACTCTTCTCTCATTGTCTTGGCAATTGAAACGTGTCTGTCTGTGGCTATCAGGTCGATCACCATTCCCCGCGATTGTAGTTCTTGCAATGATGCTACAAAGCCAACTTTCTCCATGGCCACTGAGGATGTACTTTGTGACACCTGCACGACCACCGAACTCACAATTTTCTTACTTTCCATGTCCTGAAAGTGGTAGGTGCAGTACTTGGCTGAAAATCCTGGGCTGTCGCACTGTCCATCACCGGCTAGCCTGAACCGTTTGCCCGCGAATGTACTTTCAATAGACATTTTTTCCATTCTCCAAGCTTCGCTAATGGCTGGAAATAGATAATCGGTTTGGTATTTGTAGAACTGAGTTTTCGCAATGAAATGGATTCCCACAAACTGAAAGAAAGACTCTTACTTTTTAAAACTTGAACCACTAAAAAGTGCAGCTGCTGCACAAAGTAGATTGCCTGCTGGCAGTTGCCCCAGCATGGGTTGTGCAGACCATGAGAAAGGATGATATTTTGTACAGGTGGCATGTATTTTAAGGTTAGTGCCTCGAATTGCACGAGTCACATTAATCAATGGCTCCCCACATACTTCCCCACCAACCGAATGCCCACATTTCATCCGAATAATAATATCAATCAAACAACTATCGAATACAATGAATTTGGCCTCTTTCCTTATACTGTCACTCTGCATCCCAGCTGGTTCGGCCTGTAACGTTACGGACATGTCAAACACATGAAAGGAAGAATCTCTGATATCGTCTTCCGCTATGTTCAGTGATATTGATGGTGTTTCATTGTCATCCACTTCATTCTCTTCCATTGCAACATCTGTTCCTTCTCCGGCGATGGGTGAATAAAACAATTTCTTCAACTTTCTCGCGGTCTTAGTTTTTGCGGGTGTGGATTCTGTGAATTGATCTCCGACTGCATCCGAACTACCAG